>NC_142988.1:8750000-10000000 GCF_061535395.1 Colias eurytheme | reverse complement strand
TTCATTTCTTTTTATCCTTTCCTATGAATTCTAAGGAAAAATGATAAATTACATCGTTTCAATTAATAATAAAGCCCATAATAGCCTTACTTTTTTAAGATAAAGTAATTTAATTAAGGTGTCATTATTGACAAGCAAGTAAGTATTATCCAACCAAATATCGAGGCCACTGTTTTCAACGGTACTCCTTACATGTAAAACAGCTTTTTATATAATTGCTTTATATAAATCAATAAGGTGTTTTTACAAACTAAACGTTTTCATAAATATTTTAGATCAAGATGTCGAAACGTTCGGCCGAAGAAAGCGGCAATGGCAGCAGCCAGCCGCCTATCAAGAAAGTTCACTTTGAACCACACTTGATCGGCCCCGTTTCAACTCTGGAAGAAATGGACATAAAAGTCCTTCAATTCCAGAATAAAAAGCTAGCCCAGGTGATTATCGAATGCTCTTGACATAAAAACTCGCATAACTCAAGGTTTTCGATGTGTAAGCTATTTCAAATTGCTTAAACAAGCTATTAATGATCAGCTGTTGTCAATAGCCTTGTTGTGTTTGTAAGCATCAACACAATTTGTAATTTATGTTTTCATGATATTTAGTACACATTTGCAGTGAAATACTCAACATTCATTTATGTATAATAATAGACTTATGAAGTAAACATGAAATATGTAGTAGACATAAGTATAATTAATGCCTGAATATACTTGTTGTGGATAGTGTTAGTGAGAACAATTTTTATGTTAAATAATTTCAGAGAATAGAGCAACGTCACAGGTGTGAGGCTGAGTTGCGAGCCAGAATAGAACAGTTGGAAAAACGACAAACTCAGGATGATGCTGTGTTGTGCGTTGTTAACCGTTACTGGAATCTATTAAATGAAGACATAAGAGTATTATTACAGCGTTTTGATGCAGAGACTGCAGATGAATCAGAAAACAAAAGTATATAGCTTTATTTAATTAAATTTTGTATAGATATAGGTACTTTTAGTTAATAATTATTTACATCATTTATACATGAAATATATTAAAAAAAATCCTTAATTAAGATGCTGATTTGAGTTTAATGTATTTTCAAATCCAATGTTATTAATATGTTTATTGTTATTTATAAACATTGTAGAAAAGGATAACTGAAAAATAATTATCTTTTAGATGAAAATGAAGCAACTACATCATTTCTCATGCAGCTTTCGACGTGGGATAAAGAAGAACTAGACGCCCAATTGGCTAATAGAGTTCAAGTTAGCAAACGGGCTGTAGCTAAAGTGCTTCAGGCTTTTGATAGATTACAACAGAGGAATGATAAAATTTGGAGAGCTATTAAGGGTGAAGGGGAAGGTTAGTAATCTACATCTATACTAATCCATTACCACTATTTCGTGTTTTCTCTCCATACAAACCTTCCTCATGCCTAAACAAAAACATTAAAAAACGATTTGAGTTTTACTCTTAGCAACACATTTGGAGATTCATTTTTAATATATTTTTTTTAGATTATAAAGCAGAAGAGTCTCAAGCACAGCTTAATAGTATTATATTTCTAATATCAATTATTATAAGTTTGATCCTTTCTTTCAAAATGGGATTATCATAGCCCTGATTATCATAGTTTGTTATTTATTTGAATTATTCTTGTCATTTATTAAACATGTTAAAAAATTAATAGCAACATAATATTTTGTTTTAATAGCAACATATCTTGTTTTCATTACAATATTTTTATTTCTCAAAATATTTATCTATTACAGAAGGTACACCAGCGCCATCCCTGGATGAAGTCATTCGAGCCACAAATGAGGAAGTAACTGCAGAGAATAGGCGCTTACAGGCTCTGTGCACGACGTTACATGAGAGCCATCATGCCATGACATTACGGGTAGCACAGTTGCAGGATGCCGTGAATAGCAGGGACACTGAGAACGCGGAATTGAAGAATCAAATTGACGACTTACAGTATGAGTTAATGAAGGTATATTATATCATTATAATAACTTTATTTGGTTTTTTCATAGTGTTCATTATCTTAAATGTCATAATATAAATTATTAAGGCATTATTATTGTAAACTTACACACTTATAACTTACAGGGTAGGATTTAATTGAACCTTATTTGTGTTTTGATTATGTGAATATTATGCATTTCATATCTGTCATTTTAGTGTTTTTGGTATCATTGAAAATAATATACATATCAGATAATTAACTCAAAATTTCTTTCTAATATTTACTTAATTCTAATTACGACACAACAGACTTCTTATCATAATTTGGAGATTAACAACGTAATATATTACAGGTGCGATCCCGTAACGACAAACTAGAGAATCACTTAGCGGAAGCTATCGAGAAGCTCAAGAGCTACCACCAATCTGGTAACACTACAACAAACTGTGCGCCCACACCGCACACGGCTGTAGCGAACGCTAAACTAGAGGATATAGCCGCTGAGCTTGAGGAACAAAGGGAACTGGCTAACAATCGGTTAGCCGAACTAGATAGATTGCATCGACAACACAGGGACACGCTGAAGGAACTTGAGAAGCTTAAAATGGATGTGAGTAATCGTTGTATATTTAGTAAGTGTTGTTTGATGTATGAATTTGTATAAAAACTACTCTTTGCAAGCTGTTTGAAACTTCTCAAAGAAATATTAGGAACCATTTTTACATTGGTATGAGGTTTAGTATAAAAATTATGCTAACCCTTTAATTAATAATTTTCATTTCAGAGGATTGTTTGATTATAATAATAATAAAGATAATTTATATATTACAATAATCAGCTGTAATTAAATTTTAATATCAATATCATTCTTACCAATGAATAATAATATCAATGCATATTTGTTATTGCTTGTAGTAATATTTCATTTTTAAATTCCAGGCATATTAAATAATTTATGTATTTTGATATAATTATAGATTCGCCAATTACCAGAATCAGTGATAGTGGAAACAACAGAGTATAAATGCCTGCAGAGTCAGTTTTCCGTGCTCTATAATGAATCTATGCAAATGAAAACGGCACTTGACGAAACCAGGATGCAATTGCAGAATGCTAAGAATTTACACATGAGGCAAATTGAAATTATGGAGGTGAGAAAATCTTGGTAGTCATAGAGTAAGGGTAAAAACTAGGACATATTTTAACAGTTACGAACTTTTACTGTATTGTACAGTTTCATGTGTTTTTGAAATATTTTTTCTGAATAATGTTTAACAACCTGTCGTATGACATCTCTAAATTCAATATATACGCTATTCGAAATAATATTGTTACGATGATGTCTTGTATAGCAGTATAACTTCTACTCCATATAAATGATGGCGCAAGGCGACAGATATACTGTAATTTTTCCGCACTGGAAACAATACTGCCTTAAGACATCATGGTAACCCCCAGGTCACTATTACAGCAACTTTTATTTATGTTTATATTGCAGAGTGAAGAATTAGCAAGACAAAAAGCGCTCAGATCTGAAATGATACAACTAGAAGACGTGCTCGGCCAGCTAAGGAAAGAGTATGAAATGTTACGCATTGAGTTTGAGCAGAATCTCGCGGCGAACGAACAAACGGGACCGATAAATAGAGAAATGAGGCATTTGATCACTTCGCTGCAAAATCATAATCAGCAACTGAAAGGAGAGGTGCATAGGTATAAGCGGAAATATAAAGATACTAGTCAGGAGCTTAATAAGGTAGGTTAGGTACATATAGTAACAGTAGTAAGCCTGATAAAAAAGATGGTTAAAAAACACTTTAATAAGATTTTTGTATTGACACCAATCTTGATAAGTGTAAAAAGTTTGAATTAAATCTGTCTGATTAAAGTCTGAAAGAGTCTATTTCATACAGACATACGGTTGGAGCTAATATAACCATCTTCACTTATACTTTAGTAATGTAAAAATAACTTTTTTTTTTAAATTGGTTGGTATTAACTATTATTGCACATGTAATCATATTAGAAATTCATAAACTTATTACTATAGCTCCGTAAAGAAATGGAGGAGGCGTCATCGCGCGGTGGGAATGCTCCAGAACAACCTGACGAGAAACCACTTGCCGTTAAGAAGGAGGAACCTGATCCAGAGGTATTTACTTACTTAATATCCTAAGGCCCCTAGGTGGGGCAAAGGGCGTCGACAGTACATCGCCATGTATTCCGATTTTTCAGAAATTTAGAAGAATTTAGAAAATCGGGATATAATCTAAATGGAGAGGTATTTGATATATTATTTATTGCATTATTAGTCTAGTAGCAATCGGCGCTTTAGTGCCGAAAACTATTCCACCTACATTTTTTCATGTGATCTTGTTCAAATTGACAAATGCATGTCGACCATGCCATACCCATCTATACTAATATAATAAAGCTGAAGAGTTTGTTTGTTTGTTTATTTGAACACGCTAATCTCAGCAACTACTGGACCTATTTGAAAAATTATTTCGGTGTTAGATAGCCCATTTAACGAGGATGGCTATAGGCTATACATATATCATCGCGATGAGACCAACAAGAGCAACGCGGGTGAAACCGCGGGGCACAGCTAGTATTGTATAAATCAGGATAAAAATTTGTTATTTTTCAAGTATTTTTGTTAAATATTTTTGAAGTGAAAACTTCTTTAGCGGCCTTGGGTATAAAATCTTAAACTCGCGTCAGGACACGTGGCCTGATCGCAAAAGCGTAAGACGGATGTTTTTTTTTTTAAGCCCTTATATTCCATGCGTAAGGCGGATACCATTCCAAAATATCAAACATGCTGAACGTTAATAATCAAGTTTTCACTTCTGCCGGCACTCCCGGAGTGCAACCCGTCTTTATTTTTGTTGTGTGCAGAGCGAGGAGGGCGCGAGCAGCGGCGGCGACAACAAGCACGCGCTGGGCAAGGAGCCCGGCCGCGCCAGGATACACGAGCAGGACCTCGCCATCAAGGACCTCAAGCAGCAGCTCAAGTGCGTCCACTGGCTTGGCCTTGTACATTTTACTATTTTTAGCCAAGAGCAGTGGTGGCTCAGTGGTGAGACCTCGGACTTCGAATCGATAAGTCCGGGGTTCGAGACCAGGCGAGCGCGCAGGAAATAAATTGTTTTTTCAATTTATCTGCGCATGTTTCACATCACCACTGCTCGAACGGTGAAGGAAAACATCGTGAGGAAACCGACATGTCGAAGAATTAAAAAGTTCGACGACATGTGTCATCCGCCAACACGCACTTGGCCAGCGTGGTATACCCTTATACCCTTATAGGTGTCCCAGCAGTGGGAACGTATATGGGCTGATAAACGCTGAACGTATATGATGATGATGATGATCCAATATGATTATAACTAATCGAAAAATAAATCCTTCATTATACCTAACTTGATATGGTGTAAAAAATATGTATGCGTGTACTAGAGTACACACGTAAGAAGTGAAACTTCTTTATGACCTTAAAAATGTCACGAGTATGGCGAAACGCAAAAATGTCACGCGTACGGCGTAACGCAAAAATGTTACACAAAATTTTTGTCCAACCCCGATAAAGAAGTTTCACTTCAATAATAATGCTCATGTGTTGAGTTGAAATAATTAAAATGGAGCAATTATCACTGACTGATTCATAGAAAACACCATATTATGTTGTTACTTATATAAAGATTCTGAAAATATGCTGTACAGACATACACAGTTAAATTCATATGCAATTTTGAAACACATATGTTTTGTATTTTTATTTTTTTTAAATGTGATAGGAGACAAGTAAAATTCCTGATAATATCTGTATTGGATATATTTTTAATTGCAATAAATACAGGAAGGCAGTAAACGAGCAAAAAGAACTGAAACTATTGTTGGACATGTATAAAGGAGTGAGCAAAGAGCAGAGGGACAAAGTGCAATTAATGGCCGCTGAGAGGAAAGCGCGCCAAGAGTTGGAGGACCATAGACAGAAAGCCAAAATGGCGCAGGTATATAAAACGTTAAGACATTTAATTTCTATGAATGACCTCAATAATTTATAATGCATGCAATTTTTGTAATGCAGTAACTGTAAAATATGCCCAGTTATTTTTAAGGCATGATTTTGTGGCCTTATCCAGTTTCCATTTTTGTAAATTTATTCACAAAACAGACAAATCTATGTATAATGTGACAGACAGAAATCCTATAATATTGCAATATTTATTTGTTTATAAATTCAAATACAATCATTTACCAAAATTAAACATTTCTTTTGATTAAATCCCAAAACAATCGAAACTCTCACATTTTCACAGGAAAGTAAACGCGAGCGTCGCATGGCGGACGAAGACGCGTTGCGAAAAATCAAGCAATTAGAAGAACAAAAATACGAGTTACAGAAACAGTTGTCCTGTGCGAGGCCCAACGCTGACCCGTTGCATGGATTCGCGAGGCCCTTTGCCGGCTCTCAGGTATACAACAAAGTAATTACTTTATATATTAATACTTTAAATAATTATAAACGGTTCCACAGCTTGTGGATATGTTCTTTTTAGCTTATCGAAGGTTAAAATGGCTTATAGTGTACGAAAATATACAAAAAATTAAGCAATAAGGAATTATCAACAAGCTGTGGAACAGGCCTTTGTATTAACAAACTCAATATTGCCTTAAAATTCTGCTTAGATCAAGTTCAGATAAAATAAAATTCCTCCAATCATCCTTTTTTTTGTAGATTATAATTAATGTAAAAAAAAATCATACATTAATATATAATACATTATATATAATATAATACATTAATATAATAAGTATTTTGAAAGAAGGAGTGTAAATAAAAACCACATTTTTATTTTTTGGTTTACATTAAAATAGAAAGATTCTACATGACATTTCACCTATTTTTTTTTATTTCATTTCTACAATGACAGTTGCATTAAACACAATTTATATATTATACACAAAATAACTTCGTTATTATGCAAAAACTTTAACCCGCAGGAAGAAGAAGCACTTCTCAACGAGATGGAGGTCACCGGGCAAGCGTTTGAAGACATGCAAGAACAGAACTCTCGTCTTATCCAACAATTACGTGAAAAGGATGATGCCAACTTCAAACTCATGTCAGAGAGGATCAAGGCCAACTCGCTGCACAAACTGCTGAGGGAAGAGAAACAGCTGCTGCAGGAACAGGTATTTATTTAGATATGATGTTGCTTAGACTTCATATATAATTGCTTATTTTAGTTAAAAGTTTATTTTAGTTATTAACTTTAAGTATGGGCGTGTTTGATGTAAATTTTTTGGATATTTCCCGTTTTATTTTTAAAAAGTTATTTTTGTCATTTTACTCATTAGGTAAAGGGCTTTCGATATCAGTTTAAAGTTTTTTGATATCTGCAATAGTTACGGAATAATCGCCTGTGCACACTTAACGATTACACCATGTATACTGAATATTGTTGGTATTGTTGGTTATGGATATAAGATGGTAAATATGATGATGCTAGATGCTAGGCTAGATGATGTAAGTTTCTGCTTACACTACTGAAACTTAATATTATCATCATCATTAGTAAATATATTCACGTACGTGTGTGCGGGCGTGCGAATGCGCGCGTGTGCGTGCGTGCGGCAAGAGGTGATGCACGAGTATTAAATGTAATATATTGAGCTGTATGTACACGTGAGTGAGTGCACGAAACCGATGTGTGCGTATGGCAGCTGATAATGCATGAGTATGGTATTTAGCCATATATTAAGCTGATACGTGCGCACGTGCTATGTGTGTGTGATAAAAAAAGACGTGTGGCACTCGGGGACTGCCGCGGTAAAGCTATTGCATAGAATGCCTTCAAGCCACACCTCCGTGCCCGTCGGAGTGGGGAGCGTGAGGTTTTTTCGTTACCGTTTTTTTTCGTCGATGGGGCTGGTGTGTATTTGTATGTAACGAATGCGTGTGCAGGTGGTGACGCGCGACCAGCAGATCGAGTCGATGGGGCTGGTGGCGCGGCGGCTGGAGGAGAAGGAGCGGCTGCTGCAGGCCACGCTGTCGGCCGTGGAGAAGGAGCTGCTGCTGCGCCAGCAGGCCATGGAGATGCACAAGCGGAAGGCCATCGAGTCGGCGCAGTCGGCGGCTGATCTCAAGCTGCATCTCGGTACGGCTGTATGATTATAACTGTGATCTTATTTAGATTAGAGAGATATTCGGTGGAAATGACGTAATTTTATGAAAAGTTACTGTAAATATGTGAAATAGGCTTTCAGAGATATAATCAGCAAGTAGTGAAACTGTTCATAACTATACTCTGTCCATTGCCATTGTCATGCCTATGTAGGATTGTATTGTCTATTTTAAAATGTCAAACAAATAATTATTGTACTTCATGGACAGGCCCCGCCCACTTAGTGATGTCTACACAGAACTATTCAATGATGGGTCGATAGATTATAATAATCGATAGAAATACTCTGTAAAATATATCCGACGCAGAAAAACTCTTCTATTATGTTATGTAATTTAAACATAAAGACAACCAAATTATAAGATAGAAACCAATAAATAATAAAATATTAGTTTAGTTTTAACATAAAATGCATAGTTATGTGGTCTTATTATTACATATCTTATTAGTACATTTACGTTGTAATTATTATTTACGTACCTAATTCGATTTATGATAATATTTTGAATTTATAATTGGAATGGTATCACAATCGATAATCTTTTGGACATCACTTCTGGTATCACCCGTCGAGCTGTCAAAAGGCAATTCTTATAGTGGACAGACTATAACATTATTTTACTGCATTCACTTAATAATAATAACCATCGCCCCCGGTTGGCATATCTACAATAGATATCCCAACCGTGCAGTCAGTCACCCCGCAGGGCACCTTGTGGCGAGGTGTCGGGGAGTAGCGACCCCGCGGGAACCGAGCGCTCCCGGGGGAGGTCCCTGTCCTCACCTCTGGACTGTCCCAGTGGCAGTTCGGAGTGAACAATGACGAGGTTCAGGATCCCCCACCTCTGGCTTGCCTTTGTTGGCCGTCCAGAGTGGAGCCGCCAGAGCTATATGCTCGGGGGTGGAAGTGTCTAATGGCGTAATAGCGGGGAAACCCGCTCCGGGCCCTAAGGCCCGTGATGGTGAAACCGGTGCCGCACCTCTCTACACCCCTAGCCGTTCAGCTGATGTTGCCCCCTTGTTGCCATTCTCGGTAACCTTTTTGGGAGCCCATCGACCGAACTGGCGAGTCACCGTCTGCCATTATTTTCAATTTTTAATATTGAAAAGGCAGACGTCCATAGTCCCCATAGAACCAATATACCAGTCCATCTAACACCCCCTTCCATAACCCAGTTTTGTTCATTTCCATTTTTCTGCAATAGTCCTACATTGGCCGCGGACTGCCCAGGGCTGTATCTCTATAGTGCAGTCATGGGCAGGCTGCGGCTGGTGTCCCACAACACATTAAATTCTCTAAGGGCCTCTGCGTGTTGGAGGTGTCCCCACGTAAGCCTTCCAAAGGACCGGGTATCTTCCTTCTGGTGGTACCCGTGTATTATGGAGAGAGACATAATAATAATAATACGGGCATTTCTCCGCAACTCGACGTCAAGCGCCTATTTTGCGTGAGAGAGGGAGGTGGGGGAAACCAGCTAAAATTGAAACCACCCGAGCTCCTCCATGAAGCCAAGCAGCTTGTGAGGGCTGCCAAAGGCTTCGGGGAGGGACCCGGGAGACCCCAGGTGTCTTGCCCTGTACTCCGCAACCCCCTTACATTCCATGATGACGTGGGCTGCCGTTTCCTCGGTCTCCATGCATGCTCTGCATAGCGGACTGTCTGTGATCCCTAGATTGAAGAGATGTTTGTTAAAGGGGCCGTGCCCTGTGAGGGTCCCTGTTATTACTCGTAGTTGCACTCTACGTAGGTTGAGAAGCCGACGTGCAAGTCTCGAGTCAATGTCCGGTAGGGCTTCTCTGGCTTGCTTGCAGTCAGATCTGCATGACCATTCCGCTCTCTGAGCAGTGCTAGTGAGCTGGGTAATCATCATCCGGGTCCAGCTAGCAGGTAGCGGTATAATGGGAAAAGGTCCCATGACCGGTGTTTCAGATGCCCTTCTGGCTAGTATATCAGCAGCATCGTTTCCACGTGAGCTACTGTGTCCTTTTATCCATTGTAATACTAGGGAATTTCCCAGGTCACATACCTTAGTAAGGGCTAAGTGACACTCAAGGGTCAACCCTGAAGTGAATTCATGGCTTTTGATTGCCATGAGTGCTGCTTTACTATCCGATAAGATCCGAATCGAATAGTTTGTTACATTTCTTTTAATTATGGCCGAAGCTGCAAGTAGAAGTCCTAGGCATTCAGCCTGAAAGACTGTATTATGGGGTCCCAAGGGGTGCGAGATGTTAATGTTTAGGTCCTCAGAGAAGACCCCAGCACCCGTGCCATTTCCAGTCTTAGACCCGTCCGTGAAGATTAGTAGGTCTTCAACGCTGTTGTGTTCTGACGTGTATTCACGTAGCTGTATCTTATATTTCTTGTCAAAGATGAATTGTTTTGGGATCTTATCACTTATGGCAAGGAGTGAGGACTCCTTCTCAGCTGCCATAGTTAAGATCTTACTGTGTGCTGTAGGCACCATTCTCCATAGGTTTTGTGTCTTTAACCTTACAGCTGTCGCTAGAGCTTCTTGTCTTACAAAAAGATGTAGGGGTGGCAGGTCGAGCATTGCCTCAATCGCAGCAGTCGGTGTTGTGCTCATGCTGCCAGTGATTGCCAGACAGGCGAGTCTTTGAAATCTCTGCAGTTTGCTTATAGCCGCCGATTGTTGTGTCTTTGGCCACCAAACCACAGAGCCGTAAGATAGCATTGGTCTTATGACAGTTTTGTAGAGCCACATTGTGACTTTCGGGGAGAGCCCCCATCTATTACCAATCATTTTGTGGCACTGCCAGAAAGAAATGCTTGTTTTTTCGATCTTATTCTCAAGGTGTTTGTTCCAGTTGAGTTTATCGTCTAAGGTAATCCCGAGGTACTTAACCTCTTTCGATAACTGAAGTACGGAGCCAAATAGCTTTGGTAGCTGGTAGCTTCCTAGAAGGCGTCGGTTAGTGAATAGAACAAGTTCCGTCTTGCGCGGGTTCACTGAAAGGTCATATTTGTTGCACCAGCGCTCAACTATTGATAGAGCTCTCTGTGTAATTTCACAGACAACACTCGTGAACTTACCAGAGATAAGTATTACTAGGTCATCTGCATATCCAATGGTATGGAATTTGTTTTTGTTTAGTGTGCTGATCAAGTCGTTCACAACTAGGTTCCACAGGAGCGGTGAGAGAACTCCCCCTTGTGGGCAGCCTCTGGTGACCAGCACTTTCTTTGTTTTATCCTTGCTAAGTTGTATCTCTCTACTGCCTAGCATGTTTATAATCCATGAGACTACTGTGGGGTTAACCTCATGCTGTGATAGGGCATTTTGTATACTTGAGTAGTGTGTCTTATCGAAAGCTCCCTCAATGTCTACGAAAGTGCCCAAGCACATTGATTTTTCTTGTAGGGCTTCTTCTATTTTGGACACTACACAGTGTAAGGCCGAATCGGTAGATTTACCGTGGCTGTAAGCATGTTGGTTCCGATGTAATGGAATACGCACGAGGGCAGTATCCCTAATGTGTCTGTCACAGAGCCGTTCTAATGTTTTGAGTAAAAAGGATGTGAGGCTGATAGGTCTGTGGGCTTTCGCATCCGTGTAGTCTGTTTTCCCTGGTTTAGGAATGAAAATAACATCAACAGTCCTCCAGCTGGTCGGTATATAGCCGTGAGCGAGGCTGGATGTCAGAATGGCAGATAGGTGAGACGTGAGTATCGGCCCCCCCCATTGTAGTAAAGCCGGGTATATACCATCTGGACCAGGTGCCTTGTATGCTTGAAAGCTGTCGATTGCCCATTGTACTTTTTCCTTACTGACTATGAGCTCAGCAGTACTCCAGTTTTCCTCACATGGTGTGTGGGTTGCTGTGTCTTTCCTTTCATGTCGTTGTATGAATTTGCAGCCGGGGAAGTGTGTCTGCATCAGAACAGCTTCCGTCTCAGCTGGTGTTTTTGTAAGAGTGTTGTCGCATTTTTTGATCGATCCCAGCTTGGACGTATTGCAGCAGGAGATGACTTTGCGCACTCTGTTTGCTTGATTACAGGATTCAATGCCATCACAGAATTTCTTCCATCCTGCACTGCTTCTGAATCTTATTTGTCTTTTGTATTCAGCTTTGTTTACTTTGTAAGTGTTCCAATCGTGGTCGCAGTTAGTGTTCATTGCACGGTTCAGTGATCTTCTGACCAATTGTCTTTGTTTGGCAAGTTCCGGTCCCCACCAGGATTGCTGTTTGGCACCTGTTGCTTTCGTTACCCGCAGTGGGCAGGCAGTGTTATAGCTGGAAATAATATTTGTAGTTAGTTGCTCTGCCAGACGTTCTAAATCCTGTATAAGCATTATTCTGTCTGGAAAGCATGAATTCGCGAGGAGGTTTTCAAGATGGGCCCGATAGAGTGTCCTATCAGTTTTCCTGGGATTCCTTGTAGGAATGGGTGTAATAGTGTTAACCTGTAGGTTAAAACGTAGCCACCTGTGATCGGAGCAAGAAGCCTCCTTTGACACGTGCCAGTTGTTAATGCTATCTATGATGCCAGGGGTCGCCAGTGTGAGATCAATGATAGTTCTACATCGGCGAGTAACGAAGGTTGGTTCAGCACCTGTATTTACTAAATTAAGACTAGTTGTAAATAAGTATTCAACAAGGTCTCTGCCTCTGTTGTTACCTGTAGGCATCCCCCATAGGGGGTGGTGTGCATTGCAGTCTGTACCAGCGATAAGCTCCAGACCCTCTCCCGCGCAGTACTCCACCAGCCTGGCAAATTCTCGCGGTGGTGGGTCTTCGTCTGCCGGCATGTACGTCGAGGCGATCACAATGTTGGGCCTGTAGTTGTTATCCCCTAGTAGTAGGATGGCGCATACATCCCTAGAACAGAATTCTGTTAGTGGATGCACTTGTAGATTATTAGAGACATAAATACAGGATCTGGGTTTATTAGAACCTGTTATGGAAATAATCTTACCTCCGATGTTAGTGAGGCCGTTGATTTTGCCAGAGTTGCTTACCCACGGCTCTTGGATAAGCACAATGGCCGTAGTGGTTACCTCCAGCCATTTCCTGAGCTGAGCCGTAGCGCTCTGACTGTGCTGGAGGTTTGCCTGAAGAAAGTGGCATTCAGATGAGGGGTTCGCCATCATCAGATAGCATCCCCCCTTCTTCCTGACCAAGGGCCAAGCCACCGAACCTTCTGGTGTACTCATCACTGCTCTCCGAATCAGCCGACTCTAGGTCGCCCGAATCTACTGAGAGCAGGATGAGTTCATCGTCAGGCGTCACCTCCATAGGCGCATCAGTTGTGTCGCGCGATGTGGAGGGAGCTGTGGCTTGCTCCTCACTTTCTGTTGTTAAACTAGGCGGTATTGCAGCCTTGTTTAAGTCAGAATCCGACTTTGCAGACGTGGTCACGTTTTCCACCGTTGGTTTGTTCCATACGGGGGGCCGTTCGGTAAATTTACCCTTTGGCCCCTGGAACTTAATATAGACCGAGCCAAAGAAGAATCCTAGGCATCGGTTATGCTCCATGACCGTAGAGACCAAATCCTCCGGTATGCTGACGACAACAAACGTTTCCGCTTCCTGTACCTCAGCCCGAAGGAGCAACCAGCGGTGTACCTGCGCCCAGTCATTGTGGTACTGGAGTTGAAGGCCGACAACCTTCATATCCTTCCATACACCTGGGAGCAGGATGCCACAGCGCACTCTACGCGGCACGTCCGCAAGTCTTCTGACGCAGATTTTGTCACCAGAGGGCAGTGTAACCTTCTTGGTGGCTGCTTTGAGCCAATCCACCGTCCTCGCATCGTCGCACCATAGCTTAAGGACGCCCCCTTTAAACATGGGTTTGCCCTTAAATAGGATGCGAGCGTCTCCTTCCCTATAGTTCAATGCTTCCTGATGAAGCAAGGGTTGGAGTGATGCCAGGATGTGGTCGGCTTGTTCTTGGTTGAGGTGACCAGTTGGTGTGTCAGACGTTATCGCCACAATTAGATCACCTTTAACTGCATCCGCATAGCTCGCGGAATGGACTGCCCGGGACTCATTAAGGCATGGCTTCTTTTTCGCCCCTCTCGGTGATATAGTGTCATCGAGACGCGATCTTTTAGAGCCAGCATGGTCTCTCGAGCTTGTCTGAACGGGTTTTGAATGCCGATTTGGCCCTGGTCCGGAACCCGTAGCAGCGGCAGCTGAACCGCTCATAGCCGCGGGCACATGCGGATTTGGGCCGGTAGTTTTATCTACTTCAGATTGTAGTTTATCACGAGCCATTAATTTGCGTCGTCGTTTTCTGCTCAATCGGTTTTTTGTCGTTCCGTCGCTCGAGTTGGAGGTCCGCTTCCCTGATGGGTCGCTTTCCTGGTGTTTCCCAACTGGTGCATTCTTTGCTTTGCGACTCTGTTGGGGAACAACGGTCCAGTCCGAGGACAGATCACCACCGACCGATGACTGTGGGCGACACGACTCAGGCCCCGCAGGAGATTTCTCCCCTGCAGGGTCGAGGGTCCCCCGCAGCCCAACCTTCGGCGCAGTGGGGACAACCAAATTTGTAGGGGGGCGGGAGCATGATTGCTTCTCAGTCACACCCACTAACGGATTCCCTTCAACCAGTTCCATCGGGCCCATCAGGCATTCTGAGGTCCCTCCGTGCGCGGTCGTCGGTGCACCATCTGGTCGCGACTTTGACGCAGCAGCTTGTTCCGCTGTAGGATTTCGTAATGTTGTAGGGTGGCGGGAGTACGATTGCATCTCGGTCACACCCAAAGCCGGATTTCCTTCAACCAATTCCTTCGGTCCCGTCAGGTATTCTGAGGTCCCTCTGTTCATGGTCGTCGGTGCACCGGCTGGTCGCGACTTTGACGCAACAACTCGTTCCGCTGTCGGTTTTTGTGTTTTTTGGTTTGATGCGCTACTCAACTCGTTCACCACGTCAGCCGAGGCTTCAGTGTAGCTCGGCGGAGAAGCGCACGCCGAGCTGGCCAACTTTTTGGGTTTTCCCTTAGGATGGCCGTGTTTAGAACGAGGCCCCGCCTCAGCCGCAGGTCGGCAACACAAGCCCGGGGGTGGTCGCGTCACCTTGGCCGAAGCAGAGCCCCGCCCCAAATTTGCAGGCTTTGGTCCCTTGGGTTTCCCCGGGGGCCCAGCGCCTAAAGCACTGATAGTGTTTCTCGGTCCAGTAGTATTTGACACCGAGGAGGCCTGGGATCCCACCTCCTCAGTGACAGTTTCTTTAAGCAAGTTTTTGCCCCCCCCAGAATACGTGGGGCTGCCTGAGTTCGACTCAGGGAGGGATTCTCCACCCTTGGTGGTACCCTCCTGGGGTAGTTCATTTTTAAAACCTGCTTCCATTCTTCTCCTCCTCTCCCCTCCAGTTTGCAGTACGCCTGCCGGGATAAAACCCGCCAGCCGCTATCTGGGGCTGGGCCCTTTCGGCTCCACAGCGGCCTCATCGGCCCCAACCCCAGTACTAGGTGATGCTGCGCACATACCATCACCTAGGAGTATTATTTAGCAGCCCTCCGGCCAGTTGTCACTCGGTTGGCACCACCCGGAGGGCACGTGTAGGGCAAGCCTATTATAATTAGGTGGTTAAAACCTACGGACGCGAGTGACGCCGCCAAACCCCATTCACTTATACCGAAGCCAACTGGTTTATGTCGAAATCGAACTGCCCAGCCTGATCACCGATTTGTTCCGTTGAGCCGTTTTTAATGGTGTTTTTAATTCATTCGCAGCCCTGTTACAATAATAAGAAACGCTATTTAACGCCACAAACGAAAAATAATTATAGTACATTAAAAGAAGATATTTTTAATATATAATTCATTGGAAACTGTTTTTGTATAATAAGGAGATTTTTATGTTGAGTTTTCGAGTTCAAAAAAAAATTACATTAGAAATATTATTTTTTTTTTGGGATATCAATTCAGACGCACATCATTATATCTAATAGGAGATCGTTTTTTTATTGTAACATATTCAAATACAGAGTATCAATTCGAGGAAATAATATTTTTAAATATATATATTTTTATTTTCTATTTTAGAAAAATACCATGCACAAATGAAAGAAGCACAGCAAGTGGTGGCCGAGAAGACGAGTGCATTAGAAGCGGAAGCTTATAAAACAAAAAGACTACACGTAAGTACATTATGTATTTAATCTAATTTCCGTGTCTTCGCCTCGCTGCGGCCGTGTAAATTTTTGAAGTGAAAACTTCTTTAGCGGCGTTGGATATAAAATCTTAAACTCGCGTCAGAACACGTGGCCTGATCGAAAAAGCGTAAGACGGATTTTTTTTAGCCCTTATATTCCATGCGTAAGACGGATACCATTCCAAATTATTAAACATGCTGAACGTTAATAATCAAGTTTTCACTTCTGCCGGCACTCCCGGAGTGCAACCGGTCTTTTTTTTCTTTTAAAAAATTCTCATTTAAATGCTATCAAACTATATGAAACATCTGTCCAACTATCAGGAGGAGCTAGCGATCCTGCGTCGCAAGGCGGAGCGCATGAAGAAGATGGAGCAGGCCGGCAGCAGCATGGACGAGGTGCTGCTGGAGGAGATCCGCGAGTACAAGGAGACCCTCACCTGCCCCTCCTGCAAGGTATACCCACTTAGCTTGGATCTGTTGCGATCATTACCCAATGACTCTATTATACTAGTAGACGCGGCATACGCCAACATGATTGCACTGAAAAACAGCGTAATTAATACATACCTACTTACTAACGCACTATATGGCCCTATACTCCGTCCGATCGCTCCGAGAAAGGGAAACAACATGGATGTCAACATACGCCTTATTAGAAAGAAATGAATATAAAATCTGACTAAATCTAAAAGAACGTCCAGCCACGACGCTGAATGGTGCGTGACTAAGTAAAACTCGGGTACTTAGCTGAGTTTTTTTTTGCCAAAATAGAGAGCGGGTAACGTATCTAAAGCTTTTTATATATCATAGTCATTACCAAACAAAATGTTTTCACTGCAGGTTCCGTTTACCTCTTATTTGCAGACAGTTTATTGACCAGCCATGGTTATTGCAGTCATAATATGAATTTGCCAGTCAGTTCAATTCGCGGCGTAAACTGTCTGGAAATAAGGGCTCATGATACGGCCCCAGAGCATATATGCAAGTTTCCGACATTGGGGCTGTAAAACCGTCGAGGAGGAATTCCTCCTTCCTTTTTCCACAGATCTACTTCTGATAAGAAAAGCATATACTAGATGTGCTAATGTTTGCGGATCTACCTCACCGGTCCGGTTAACACCGAGGTTTTGGCCCCATCTCACTACGAATTTCCGGTCAGTACACATATAGTGACCTAAAATTTGAAGTGAGTTGGGGACGAACCCATACAACAGCATGGATCTGGACAAGACAAGAACCCACGCGACGTTGTGTTTTTCTTCTGACTTACTGCACTGGGCCGACCAACTTCGCTTATAATTTTTTATCAGGGCATTTGTATATTACTTTATATATGACTAATATTTTAAAGCTGAAGAGTTTGTTTGTTTGATTTAAAAAATTAATTTGGTTTTAGATAGCCCATTTATCGAGGAACGCTATAGGCTATATATCATCACGCTAAGACCAATAGGAGAAATGCGGGTATCCGCGGAGCACAGCTATTCCTTGATAAAGATTTTTTTAAATCACACAAATTCCCATTTTAAATGCATTTACAATATGATTTTTTACTGACCGGTTGGTTTGGTTGGTAGTGACCCTACCTTCCAAGCTAGAGGTTGTGGGTTCGATTCCCACCCGGGGCAAATATTTGTGTGATGAACATAGATGTTTGCTCTGTCTGAGTGTTAATTTTGTCTATAAGTATTTATTTAAAATTATATATGTTGTTATGTTTATCAGCCATCTGGTTTCCATAACACAAGCGAAAGCTTAGTATGGGATCAGATCGTGCCGTGTGCGAAAATTGTCCTGAAATATTTATACCCATTGAGCCCCGAACGGCCCGATAGGTCCACGACACAATAGATTTTCTATTGTGTCTGTGATTCCGGGGCCTGAGTTATTAATATTTAATATCACACAATTTGCAGGTGAAACGCAAAGACGCAGTACTCACAAAGTGTTTCCACGTGTTCTGCTGGGACTGTCTGCGCACGCGCTATGAAACGAGACAACGGAAGTGTCCTAAATGTAACGCGGCTTTCGGAGCTAATGACTACCATAGACTTTACTTATCCACTTAAATATCAATAAAATATATTGAGGGAACTAATGATAAAAAGGTTACATATTGTAACTCAAATGTTCACGTTTGTAACTCTGGTTGCAATTCGGACATCTTGATTTTGAGGTTAGAAAAATATACACGTTGTTAAACTGTCGAATCAATTTCTTAAAGTTTATAATATGATGATTAGGTGTCTAGATTTTGTTGTTACTAATCTGACGAGGTTAGGTGATTATTAAAAATCTCTAAATATACTAGTTAGTCTCCATGACTTTACCTATAAAATATTTGGTATAACTTATACCTTTTTCTCACCATACAGAATGTACGTTTTTGTTTTCACAAGAACAAAATAGCCTCATCATGGTTTTACGTTACAAAAATCCTAAAATAATTTAAAAATAATGGAGATAATTCTAGTAATTTCATGAAAAAATATCTAAACACCTACTAGACTGATATTCACTAATTGGTGTTGGTAATTTAAAGGTAATATAAATTTTACTAGAAACAACATTATATTTAAATAATTTAAAGGATCCGTGACTAAATAACATCGCGACAGTAGTATATATAATAAATATTTCTTTAATAAATTTTTTCTATTGTTATTTGTGAAAGTCGTAACGATTTTGGATAAATTTCAAAATGGCGGCAGATCTTTCTGGAAAATGCCAGTTAGAATACAAAAACCGCGTCTTAGATAATAACAGAACATTAACTCTGTACGAAACAGGTCTTGTATTAATATACCTTTATTAAAACTAATATTTAATTTATTATTAATAAGAGCGTTATTAATCATACCACCGGAATAATATTTGTTGCAATACACGGTTATTATAATTTTATCGAATTTGATTTTTTAATCTAGAACTTATGAATAATAATCGGGAGCGAGATCTGTCCATTTTTTAAATGACAGTTTAAAAATATTCCTTAAACTTTAAACCTGATGTAAATAATGATTTTGTATTATTTTTTAGATTTGTAAATATTTTGCACTAAAGTCACAACTTTTAAAGATTTACCGTTGTAAATAAAAGTTAACTTGCAAAAATGTTCACATTGTGATAAACCAATCTGTTAATACCATGTTTTTCAATATGTGTTGAAAAATGATTGATTTCGGTTTCCCGAATAGTTTATATAATCTATATTCTTGTTTTAATTATCTAGCTAAATATTTACTTTCATAAGGCCAGGAATTAATAAGCGTTAACTATTAAAAATAACACTAAAACATACTATAAGCTACACACATTACAAAAAGAAAATCTTTATTTTAAAATTACACACTTGAATCTTTGTTTTGTATTTTCTTGTTCTCGTCTTGAATATTATGCCTCTTTGAATAAAATGCGATATAAACGTCACTTCAAATTTTATTCCTAAATGCATAGTAAGCTAAAAGTTTGTATTGATGTAGCGAAAAACAGAGAAAACGAATGATCTCATATAAGCTTGTTTCTATACCAAGCTAAAGTATGCGAAATTCGCTAAACGACACAACATTGATCGGATTATATATAAATTTGACAAGGGTCGTTAAACAACACTTTTTTTAACCGTGAAGTTGGAAAAGCATTGCTTAAATTTTGCAATTTTATCTGAAAACTACGAATTTGTTAAAAGTTAAAAGCGCGCATACAACAAATGGTACTTCAATACCATGATTTGATAACCTGTTATATTTAGACAATTTTCTATGTTATATATGAGTATTTATACCTATTTAAAACCCATGTAAAGTATAGAAAAGCTTATTAATTATAAAAAAAAAGATTCATTGATTTGTTAAAGTTTTTCAAACGTCATTTAGCGATCATAGTTGATAAGATTTTACTAGTATTCAACGGAACGTGGTAAATTGTTCATTCCTTAATTTATAGTGAATTTTCCATGTATTTAAATATAAATTAAAGCGAACATAATGTAAGAATTTATAATGCATTTTGCGACTCTTTATCGCCTACGTTTGTATTGTTGTATATTGAGGATAACATGAAATCGAACAAGTTTAGTATTTAGATTTAGTCTTTGTTAGTCGTAAGTGATAAGGTGAGATTAACTGCTGTACTATGGACTTGGTTTGTCCTGTTACTATGAAAATGTTAAATCATTTGTATCGATTATACTTTTTTATTTTTTGTTAATCGATTGTCCTGGCGTTATGTCTTGGTATTGTTCACTACATAGGCAAAAAATAAAAAAATGATTCAGCTTATATTATATTTTGTGAAAATTGTAAAAAATAACATTAACTCGGGTCGGAAATTATAATATTCAAATAAAAATTATTTGAAATCAACCTCATAGTACACTAGTTACATTGTAGATAGACAAATAGCTTGCAGCCCTCTGACTGATGTATTTATACACTTTAGGTTTTAAATTCTATGTCCATTAAAACTAAGGTAACTTACACATTTTCAATGCTATTAGAAGTCGCTACGATAAAAAATTGATGAAATGTTAACCCTATTTATTTATTGACTAGCTAACAAATGGACTTTAAATTTTTAAATTATATTCGTACATAAATGCTAAAGGAAGAGTACCACTGTTCTTAGATATCGTACTTCAATCGAAAAGTCGGGGATTCGCTATCAGACGACTGTGCAATAAATTGATTTTTTTTAAATTTATCTTCATCAGTTATCAACATCGTTATTTTTCGAAATGGTGACGAAAAACATCGTCTGGAAACTAATCCTCCGGCAGTCCAAGAAAGTTTAATCGATCTGATCGATGTATTTCTTAAAATGATCACGAATAACGTGTTCATTATAAGAAACACAATTCTAATTCAACAACAATTCTTTATTCATGCATTGAACTATATGTACTATGTTTTTGTGCACTTCTAATATATTATGTACTTATAATGTCAAAAGAAGTAAAACTAATGCGTATATTTTGTAATAATTTTACTTGTTTTAAATTACCCAAAGTCCCTTTGTTAGTGGGTCACAATTTACTGTTTTATCAGTATTGTAGTCTACTCTTTCAACATTGTTAATAAAACATTAAACGCTATTAACAAGCTATTTATGTAGATATATTATTATGTAATATGTTACATAGATCAATCATTATGTATTAAGCTTCACAACGTATTTGTAAATATTTGTAACATGTCAAACATTCAGATCGATATTCGAAAGGGATTCTGATAAACTGTGACTGGTTCATTAAATATGCATAAGGCTGCGAAAATTAAATAATATAACCATCTATCTATGTAATGTTTATTAAATGGAGTATCAAATAAATGTTCTCAAAAAGAGCTGTTGTTTTACTTAACCCTATCATAAGCGATGATTTTCCTTAGTTATTATCAGAATGAACGAATTTTTAATTAATGATCATGCTAATTGGTACCCTATCCCTAATTTACAATAATTTTGAATTTCTGAACAAATAAACTTACTTTCCTAACTAAACTGTACTACATACTACTGTATAAAATTTACACATGTCCATGAATACATTTTTGCTCTAGGAAGCCGCAAAACAGGCATTTCAATTTTGTATCTGTTCCTACTTCCTTGTCGGTTGAGTAGAGCTTTGTAAGAATTATTAAAATAGTCCAGTACCTATGTCCTGCAATTTGCGCGAAACGTGAAAACGCGAATTAAACACCTCTGATGCGCGAATTAAACACGGGTAAAACCTGATTGGACATTAAGCAATACGTTTGGAGAGCCAGGACAACCCCTCCTAGGATTGATAGCGCCTAAAAATCTGCTCAATGAAACCCTAAACTTTTAAATAGTCCGTAGTCCTTGATCCAACGTCCATAATGTTGGCTAACTTGTACATATAGTTGATGTACATGTAAAATATAATAAATTATACCTTTACTGCCTTTTACCAATAAATGCAAGCAGGAATAAGATGATTAGAGTTATTGTACGAAAAAAGTAAACGAAGTAGGTACTGATGGTATTGTAAATATACCTACCACTAAAGTAGTAAACTCTCGGCTGGCGCAGATATTGCGAAGCGCATGCCCGCGAATACCACAGGCGAATACGCGATATGGAGAAGCGCAGCGCAACGCATTTTTCATTGTCAAACTATTATCGACATTGTTCTTATTAAAATTAAATTCATAAAAGCGCAGCGCGACACACTCATCGTGATTCGTTTTACAATTTTCGAGAGATATAGTACGTGTACATTCGCGAATAAAATGCTGGATTGGGACATGTTATTGATTACATTACTTGTAAAAGTATAACAGGAAATAAATAAGAGTAGAGAAAAGAAAAAACAGAACATTTTGGGTTGACGAAATTTCAGTGCCGCGCGAGCGTGTCGGTGGCGCGGGCGCTTCCAGCGGCCGAAAGCGGGTGCGCGCGGAGTAGTGCGTCTCGCGCGCCGTTCACATGTGCCGCTTCGATATTTCTCGGGAATGGAATCGGGTTGTTATTTGATTTTGAATATTATTTCAATGAGGACAATGTCAATAATAGTTTGACAATGAAAAAAAATGCGCTGCGCTGCGCTTTGCCATATTTGCGCCAGCCCTTTTAATTCGTAACAAAACTGTCATAATATACAGGAATAGGGCGTATTCAGAAAGAAAGCTTGAAACTTATAAGCGCTTATCGGCGCTTGTCATGTTCATATATTTTCCTGCGCGGGTTACCAGCGGTGACAAGCGCCGATAAGCGATTATAAGCGCTTATAAGTTTCAAGCTTTCTTTCTGAATACGCCCTAACTACTTATAGTACTACTTTCGCATTGAGTGACTTTTTGGTTGAGTGTCCTTTTCATACAAATAAGTTTTATCATCTTATTCGAGCCTGCATTTAGTGGTTGGAATACTATTATTTTCGACGCTTGGTAAGAAACGGATGCTATCACACTACTATAGACATAATAAATTATATTTAATGTTTCATTTAATAGCCTAATATCTATTGGAAGCTGAATTTGCATTACTTTTACATGGTAGTTCGAAAAGAAGATAATAAGGTGAGGAGAAATATCTTATCCACTTTCCGCTTCTTGCCTGTGAAATGATGGATCGTGTGTTATAAATAAAAAGCAAATTTATAAAGAAATCTTTATTTACAATACTATTTACAAGATACGTTTATTGTTATATTGTATATTCATTACGTAATGAAAGTAAATTTTGCATTAGTTACAATCAAAAGTAGCACCCGATGCAAGCATGAATGGACTGTATGTGATGACTGATGACGAATATTAGGAAATGCGTAAATAAATGTTTGAAACATCACAAAAATTGTACATTATGTAATCAACCATACACAATTCCTTATCAGTCTTACATACATTACAATAATTGAAATGTTAGAAAATCTACATTGATACATAAATTTAAAAAACAATACAATAATTTGTCTGCTTTGAATAAAAAAAGTTAACAAAATAAATTTCTTTGTTTTGTATTTACCGAAAGTTTTGACTAGACAATATTGTAAACTATTTACAATAATTATTTGCATCATGGTGTTCTTTTTTGCGATTTTTTGAGTTTATATTTTACCATACAATAATAATACTATAATGAATATAAGTAATGGCACACTAAACATTTTGTGATAAATATATAAACAATCAGAATTTCTACATGATCAGCATGGCAACACAATTGCAATTTTATGTGCCTCAACCAAGAAGCTTATATCTTATACACTGGAGATTTCAGTATGAACATTAACTTGTAACAAGAAAATATGACCTTGAATGACGCCTGTATGTTTTTTTATCCCTTTCACACCAACTTGGCAAGTTCCATGTTCATACTGAAATCTTCAGTGTATTAGATATAAGCTTCTTGGCCTCAACATAAGCGTATAAAAAAAATGGTAATTCTTTCAAAATCCCGTTTTTTTTTTCTTTAAAAAACACAGTGCGTCATTTCAATAATAAATGCGTTAGGAATGAAAAATGTTTACCTCAAATTAAAGACTTATAAAAAGCAACCTGTGCTTTAACAAACGTGATTTTATTTTCATGAATACTTTCAAAAATTTCAAAGACTTCCCCAACCAAGAATTGACTTGATATCGTTTAAAATTATGAGTTATTCCACTCATATTAAACTGTTGTTACGCAATCTTCTAAATTTATCTCTAGCTAAAAAGGTCCTATGTTAATGTTATGTCGGATGAATGATTTAAAGCATTTCAGAATTTAGTTAATCCTACACGCATGGACGTATAAAAAAAGACGGACGCCGTATTACGAACAAACAACGTGAAGCCACCATAGTAAGCTAGCGATCGCGTAAAGACAATAAACACGCACCCACTCTCACCATAGTAAGCTAGTCGGCCGCCATTACGTCGTGAACTACCGACTGATTAACTGCGTCACTGTTTCACAAAAAATATTTAAAATGCCGTCTTGCGTGGTTAAATGGTGTCGCAACAGTACAATTTTAAATAACAAAACACAAGGGATTACATTCCACAGGGAAGCAAGTTATTTCTTTTATGTTTTAATGACAAAATTATTACGGCAAAATTTATAGAAAAAAATACAGCCGCCATTGTCATCAACACAGCTGTTGCCATGGCAACATGGCACACACACATGGATGTTTCGCCGCCATTACTAGGCTTCACTCAATGTTTAGGCGATATACCGTCCGTCTTTTTTTATACGTCCATGCCTACACGTTCAACAATTCCTTTACTTTCAACATCTAATTCATTTTACCTATTCATATTATGTTTGTTCTTAGTCTAGTTTGTTCTAGAACATTTGTGATTCCTACTTTCCTTATCTATTCTTAAGGTCTTGAACAACATTATCACATTACTAACACCAATTTAATATCTATTCATTTGTAACTAGCAATGATTTTTAAGTTATATGGACGATCAAAAAGCGGTGTTGCCAGTTTCTTAAGTCTAATTAATGGCCTAACATCAGTCTAAATAAAGGACACAGTATCGGCAAATCAAATAACTCTCTAAAAGCTATGTAAATAAGGTAGATTCATTTTGTCGTCTACTGGCAAGCTCGTGTTTGTGCGGGACGGATGATCTGCGATTATATGATTTTTTTAGCAAATTATTACATGAATGTGCTTTTTATTTGTTTTTATATCAAGCGTAATTAGTTAACACACGTCTTATAATAAGATTGGCTTAGTTTCTTAGATTTTATGTAAGTATATGATTTAATTAATGTCATTTTTAATTAGTGTAATTTATTATTATTATTTATTATTCTACAGTACAACAGTGAAAAGCTCGATATTTTTCGTAATTTAATAATTATAACATTTCTTATAACACAAACAGAAAATAGTCCATTTTATAATTTCGTGTATATTTCAATAGAAATGTTGGCGAATTTATTTGTTACGTATTATTATTACAATGTGTACTTAATAGGAGATAACATCTATTTTATGAACTTATATAATGTGGGTTAATCGATTTGTCATTTTTCAATTGAAATATGAGTAGTTAGTACATAATTATTAGACTTTATTTGCGACGCTATTTCATACTAATTTCATTATTAACAAAAATAGAATGTACAATACACAGTAGCTTTATATGATTTGAAAAAAGCAGTAATTGAAATATACCCTTTATATATTACTGATTTTAGAGAAATACAATACAAGGAAATGCGATAACTGGGCAAAATATACTTTAAAATGCTATTTCGAGATCAATGTCTGGCGACATTTTTTCATCATAATATAATCTGTAAGGCGTTAGTAGGAAAATAAAATGACGCTGCTCAATCATTCCATCTGTAGATAATAATTTTGAAATTTTATTCATACAATCCCTGTAAATTTTCGAAAACATTTGTGGGATTACATTTAATTTTTATGTTTTTTTCTCACAATATTTGCAATTGCAATTGGTTTTATTTTTATTACTGTATAATTTTGTTACTATCTAGAATACATTATTAATATTTTATTTCATTATTTCAAAGTTAATCCAAAGAATTTGAATATTCTGTGTAGACGCGACACGACATTTTATCGCGCCAGTATAATTTTAAAGCCTGTGTAGACGCGGCACAATCGAAATATTTTACAATCTATCTACAGTCTATGGTTTCACAGATTTACCGGAAGATTGTATAATCTATCTATACTCTATAGTTTATGGTTTCACCGATTTCCAAAACATTCTATACTCTATACTATTATCTATGATTCACGTACACGCAGCGGGCGCGGGGTGCGGTGCGATCGGCGACGTTGCTGCGTGTGCGTGTGTATGTGTATGGCTGTGTGTATGTGTGTGTGGGGTGATGGGCGAGGTGGCGGTGTGTGCGTGCGTCTGCGTGTGCATGTGTATATGCGTGTGTGTGTGTGGTCGCGGCGGTGAGGCGAGCGCGAAGGCGAGGCGTTCTAAGCGGAGTTGTAGCGGGGCGAGGCGAGGCCATGTGGAGATGGACGAGAGTGTAGATAAGGCAGTTTCTACCGCTTCGTACCGGGCGCGCCGCTCGCGCTCGTCGCAGGTTGATAGCTCCTGGAAATAAGTTAGCGGTTAATCTTTATATATATATATATATAAATCTCGTGTCACAATGTTTGTCCTCAATGGACTCCTAAACCACTTAACCGATTATAATACAATTCGCACACCATGTGCGGTTCGAATTTCGATCCAACTTGAGAGATAGGATAGTTTAAACATGTAGGTACCACGGGTGAAGCCGGGGCGGACCACTAGTGTTATTATAAGTATTTATAATTATGGTAGTGGTGATGTTTTGTACACACTGAATAAACTATTCAACGAAACACAATATTATGTTGTTTTAATTTTTAACTAAAGGTAGCTAATAGACAATATTATAGATGGTATGGCAATCAAAAACCGCTTAAGATTAAATCTGATCAAAAGCAAAACAAAAAGAAACAAGAATTATAACAACGGGTTTTCTGAAATCAGTACCGTGTTATCCATAAACGTAAGTAAAATTACTTATTTTAATAAAACACAACGATCTTTCAAACTTAAAATATTATATAAATTACCTGTTCAATTAATTCAACGTCGTCGTCTTCACTTGGCTGGATTAGCTGATTTCTGAGAGTCTGTGAATTCAAATTAGACTTTAATATAATCAATAATTTTACTGCTAAATAAAAGCACTATAAAAATCAAAATAAAAAGTGATAATACTACATTAAACTAAATTCATTGTGATTGATATGCAGCACCGTTAAATTGTCTGTTTCAAATATTTTAAGTGTATAGAATAAAAATGGCTAAGCTGTGCAAAGCCAAAACAGCAAGTTAACTTTACGACCACCATTTTTTATCTTTTGGAACTTTTGCAAAGATGGAAAACCTGCATCATAAATAATTTATTAAGCTCTAATATAAGTTTATCCTAACGAGACTAACTTCAAATGCCATAATATTATTTACATTTGAAACTTTCCCACAATACATTAATTATAATCGACGCCAATAAAAATGGAATCTTTACAGAATTATGTGCATGCGTCTCGCTCGCACTTACGCGAAAGAGCACACTATCCCGCTCACGCTTATGAATTTTTGGATTCTATTATTTATTACGTAGATAATACAACAGTCAGTGGTTTTGTACACGGGTGCGAGGAGGTCGCGAGTCAACGCGTCATAAGCTGTGAATTTGTATGCTCTCTCTGATATACATGTAAAAATACATATTATAGACAAAATAAATATATTATTGTGATAAAAATAATGTGTTATCTGTTAATGAACACATATATTGTATTTTTATTATTGAAATGGTCCAATCAAGTTGTTTTTAAAACTAGTCGTGTATCCTATTAGTTAGGTAACAAAGCGGAGCAGTATGTAATTAAAATTAAATATAGTAAAGAGGCATGTAACGAAATGTAAATTATATAGAAGATAAAAATAAAGCAATATTATATAGTTTGAATCCATTTAGAACTATAAGTACTACTAGGTAATTTTATTTCAATAACGCAAAAGCTTTATACCGTTAATGATAAGAAAATTGAGCCTACGTTCCTTCTAAATTACTATAATATGTAAAAAAGGTACACATATATTTCACTACGAGAGAGCATACACGTATATACACGTAGTGCGCGTCTATAAGCATAGTATAAAGAGAAAAGTAAGTTATCGTCGTACAAAGGTACATTTCGCTGTGTGTATGTACGCGGTGCGCTTGGCCACGCCCCCCTGTTCATGTACGTACGCTCCTAAACGCCGGCAGTTGGCCTACTTGTCTCTTTATACTATGCTATAAGCGTGTGTGTGTGACGTGTACGTGTGTACGTTACGTGTGTGACCTCTCATCTTTATTCTTGAGTCGAGATCGCCAAGCAGGCCCTGAATGTTGGAAACACCTGTTTCACATTAAATCCGTTACGGTGCTAACAGTCTTTTTGTATTAATTTAGGAGAGAAAACTGTTTTCTTAAATGGGAATATTTGATAAATACATAATAAGTTTCATTATTATAAAGTATATAAAGGATAGGGGACATATTAAATACAATACTTATTATAAAAATTTATAAATCATACGATGATAGTAATTACATGTAGTACATACGGAAAGAAAACGAAATCCAAAAATACTCATTATCGTAAATATAAAGGATTAAATAATAATAATGTTTACAAGTACTCACTTCAATATTCTGACGGTACTGCTCCATCATGTTCTTACTGGCGTCGAGTTCGGCCAACTTTTTCACAACCACGTCAGCTACGTTTTTCTCTGTTACATCCAGCCGTTCCCTGCAATAAATGAGATATGAGTATGTTTAATAAGTTAAATATTTATGAGGTACAGTTGACATGAGGTAGTTTAAACATAAGGGTGCATTTGAGAGTTGCAGGTACATAGTTGGTTACTTGGCACGGGACACAGTGGAGAGTATGCGTAATCGGTTACGCGTGCGTGGTATTTTGATGGCAAAATGATGATCACATGGGAGATGATTACTAATTGTCGCGAATCGCGCTATGGATCAGTCTACTTCGCGTTGTTGGCAGCTGTGGTACAGGAGCTGTACGCATAGTTAATGTGTCTACGTTGGACACCGTATCTCGATTGCGCGTAGCATCTCGACTGCCCGTAGCACAGGAGCTTAGTAGCTACAGTTAGTACTGTACACAGCATCACACCTGAGCGTATCTGCTCCGGACGCGTCAGTCGGTCGAGCAGCATGCGCGGCTGCAGCAGCAGTAGCCAGTAAAGCGGCGCAGGTCCAGCTGCAGCACGCGCTCGAGCAGCGAGCCGCGAGCCTCCTCTGCTTCACTAAGCAGCTACTAACTGAACGCAGCTTTACCTGAGCGTATCAGCGAGCACAGCTCCAGACGCGTCAGGCGGTCGAGCAGCTCGCGCGGCCGCAGCAGCAGCAGCCAGCGCACGGAGCAGCTCGGCCAGGCGCAGGTCCAGCTGCAGCACGCGGTCGAGCAGCGAGCCGCGCGCCTCCTCTGCTTCAGCCGCTTCTGCTTCGGAGCGCTGCCGCCACGCGATGGCCGCTGACAGCGTGCGGAGGGATTCGCGCTCTGAGCCCGAACCGGACTCGGGGTCTGCACACAATAACGTATACACGTGTTATACATATACAACCTACTTCATTCATCGTTTTCATATTTAAAAAAACCTTGATAATTATCACCTGCTTGATAACTGGCATTATATAACGTTAATTACGTTAACGTTTCCATGTAATTTATGATTATATAAAAATATATCAAAAAAAAATTGGTTGTCTGTAAAGTCGGTTTACTCGCGATAGTTGAACGTGACAAAGTCCGTTTCTGCTTCTTTGTCGCTCGTTCCGCGCTCTCGCTTGCACTTCAAGCATATGGAACGCCTCAGAGCGAGGTAACGCCGCATGAGTCATGTTTTTCGTGCGTGCAGCTGGCTCAATCGAATTATAAGACGTTGTCACGTCAAAAAAGAAAGAATTAATTTTGTATACCTTTATCGATATCTCCAAAGGAATCTCTTTCGGGAGACAACTCTTCTCCGCTCCACGCACCTGACCACCATTCTTCTGCACATTCTGAAAACAATAAAGGTTTTTTTTTATTTTAGAAATAAAAAAGTTTTATTTAATTTAATTTTTTTTTATAGCATTCAATATTTATATGATAAATTTTAAGCGAAAAACATTGGTTCGAATCCGCCTTATGATTGATTATTTACTCCAAAAATTTCTCAAGCTATATTTAATAAAATATAATTTTTAAAATTCACCAAATAAGATCCCAACTAACAAATCTACTAACCAGGATCAGTAACAAGACACGGCTCCGTCTCCGAGTCCAGCAGGTCCGCGGAATTGTCATTATCATCAGACGCACGCGAGCGATCATGCTCATCGTCTGTATGCGCATGCGCATGTGCGGACGTTTGCACGTGCGCATGTGTGGGCGCATGGGCGTGTGTGGGCGCATGGGCGTGCGTGGGCGTGGGTATTATGGGCGCGCTGGCTGTGCGAAGAGCACGTAGCACGGCGCCCAGAAGCCCACTGCGGGCTTCGTCTTCTGGTGATAGCGCCTCGCCGCTGTCACTGCGGCTGTGGTATAGAGACGTTAATAATGTGCAATTGTTTCAGCAATACGATATCATTCGCATGTACATTGAATTTTAGTTTTATAGCCGCCCCGGAAAGGCAGAAGAGGCGGGTTCGAATCCCGCGTCACGATCGAATTTTTCTATTCTTTAAAATTTTATATTTTAAAGCATTTGAAAGAAAAAAGTCGATGCTCAAACAAATTTACATGTTACTTTACATTTGATATTTAATGGCTGGATCCTTTAATTTTATTTTTTATTTAAATGTAAATCATTAAAAAAAATGCCAATGAATTTTCAACTATTGAGAACTATTAGTTTCAAAAATAATGTAGCTTCATACCTATACGCTTCATTATGGAAGACGGTCTGCTGTATCGCTTGCGGCGGCAGCGCGTACGCAGCGCGCACGGCATCCGTGAGCGTACGCAGCTTGCGTGCTAACGCGTCCAGCGCGTACAGATGCGCGTGCGGTACGCCGTGCGCGTGCGCGTGGGGCGCGGCGTGCGCGTGCGCGGGGCCCGGCGCGAAGCGGGCTCGTGCGGCCGCTGCGAGCGCTTCCTGACGGCGTTGCTCGCACATGCGGACTAGTTGACGGCACTCGCCGCGTCTGGAATTGTATCAATACATATTTAGATATACAATGCAATAAAAATATGTATTCATATGTACAAGATTATTTTAATACTGTTTTTTGTACATATGTATGTACAATAAACAGTATTCTCTATGTAGAGATATAGTTAAAATGCGAAATATTTATACGTTTTTAAGGGTGAGATTTAATTTTATATTTATGGTATGCATGACTGTTATGTTCTATTATACAAATAAAAAGATGAAGAAGAGATGTAAATAGAGCGGCTTTATCGCTCATGAAATTATTTTTCCAAGCAACTCTATTACTTCGTTCTTTGTTTTGCTATCTCGAAGTAGGTAAAGTTGATAAAAAATATTTTATGTAAATAAAATCATATTATAATCCTTACATATTTTCTTTTTATCAGATAACGATTATCGTTAGAAAGGAAATTAGGATTAACCGATTAAAGTATTTATTACCTGAACATTCTTTACTAATTTTATCAATTCTTGCAAAGTTAAATCAATACGTCTAATGTAAATTCTAACATCGTTAATTCAATCGCAAATCGACCCTTATAATTTTTCTTGAATAACACTTCATTCTAAATTTTACGAATGTCATACGTCGACGAAGTTATAATTCTTGGACATGTTGGTTTGTTCATATGATTCCACCCATTCAACCTTTTTCGTAACATACCTCCTCTCCAGATCAGCATTGAGCCTCGCTATCTCAGTCTCAGCGTCTCTCAGCGAGTCTCCCAGCGCGCCGGTCTCAGCGGCGAGGAAGTCTTGCATCTCAGCCGCCTCCCGTTCCGCCTCGCTGAGACGCGCTTCTAGTACACGGGCCCTTTCACGGGCTGAACACGCTTCCTGAATATGTATTAGAATTGTAAAAATCTGTAGGTTGCGAATTTTTGGTATTATCAGGGTATATTGGTGTGGTGAAGTAAACATTACTATGTACTTTTTATAAAAACTATGTGTATCCATAGAATAGGCTTATACATATAACGTTATTAATTGTACTTGAATAATTTGTTTGTTATATTGTTGTATAAGCTGTTTGGAAACAAATAAAATAAAATAAAAAAAACTGTCATGATATAAAAGCATGGAGAGACAGAATACGTTTAATTGCTTGACATAAGCTATAGCTTCTAAAATGAGCTGTAAATCATATTTTAATGTTCACATTACATGTAATGTACACATGAGTTGATTTGGTTAATACAAGTAATAAGGTTCTATGCACATTAGGAGTTATTCTGAAAGTCCTGCGGCGAATTGCGAAAATATCAATTTAATGTAAACCGTATCCTGAAACTATAGTAGATATACATAATTGTACGGTTTAGAATTAATTGTACATCCCATTTGATCAAAGGCTGCATATTTATGTTATAATTTATAGAATAGAGAAAGTAAATATTATGTCCCATGGGATCATAACTCTGAAGTCTAAGCGCAGCTGGAAACAAAATAAATTGTGAGAGAAACTAAGCTAACGGAAGCGCGTCGCTACATGTTTATGATTTTCCAAGAGTGCAATTGCTTCCACTTTTCTCTCACATCAATAACGATAATATTTCTCATACTGTGTCTTTTAAAAAGTATATTTTTTATGTTGATATAAACAACGATTACAAATAATTCTTAATATATGTACTTCAAAAAAAAATGTAAACACATTTTATATGTACCTAGGTAGTACATTGACTAAAGGTAACGAGTTTTAATTATTATACGCGCAATGAATAGCACCTTTGCGATTCTCAAAACAGAGCCCAACTACACTATATTTTCGATTTAACTCAATAAAACACAGATAGAAGCCCTACAAACAACTGACGATCAACTAATAGTAGAAACGGAAACAGCCAGTTAAACCTACCGCATGCAGTTTGTCGCAGTGATCCCGGAGCACGTCTATCTCTGTGCGCTGCCGAGTGGCCAGCTCTTCTGCGGAACGAAGCTGTTCTTCTAGGGCTCGGAGACAACCTTCCGCACCGGCACCAGCCCCTAGAATAACAGAATTAGAAGAATATAGCGTTTTTTTGCTGGATTAGTAATATGGGGTATAAAACTATAAAATTAATGTGTAAATTAAACAGAAAATTTTATTAATTTAGCAAATAATATTACATTTTGTTCGAACCAAGATTTTGCATATACATGCAACATCTACAAGTTGAATAAGTAGTAGGTCACAGCTAAAGAAAAGTATTCAACAAACACCTGAATAACATTTAAAATATAATATGCACTAAACATTGAGCGCCAAAACAAATTACCTGCACCAGCTAGCTCCAAAAGCCGCTGCGAGTTTCTCTCCAGTTCAGCGATAGCAGCGAGCCTGGCTGTGCGTTCAGCGGCTAACTGCGCTTCAGCGTGTAACCGCCTCTCACGTTCCTCGGTCGCTGCGGCTTCAGCTGCTGCTTTGGCCGCCACTAGTTTGGTTGTCTCTGTGTCTCGAGCGCTTGCTTGAACACCGCGGTGACAACGCGATACTTCTATCCTGCTATCAAAAAAATAAATATTAAAATATACGTAAATTAATTAGAGTGGTAGCTGGCCTCAATTTTTTTTATATAATTTTAAAATTTATAATACATTAATAAAATAATGATTACCTTTCTATATTTGGAACTACTCCTGCTAAAGCTGATTCAATATCAGTACCGAGCAGAACAGTTTGACAAATCTTTTCAGCGTAAATGCGCACCCGCGTCTTCACCGTTGATCTCGAAGAAACCGATCGAGTGACAGTGGGCCTGCGGGACGTTGGTGGCGTGCTATCATGTTTTGGTGATCCTTCTTGGTCATTTTCTCGCCGCCTTCTTGGGAGCGTACCATATTTGTCCGCAGCCACTCGAGTTGCACTTACATCTGCAACTGTAGATAACCTCGGCCCATTGGTTGGCCATTTCTTTTCTTCACTCGGTGAATTTGGCGTACGACACCTAGCCGTAGAAGTCTTTGTAGGTTTGGCACGTAAAGCGGGGCTCTCCCGAACTAGATTAGGAAGATCAGCGGTTGGCCTTATTTTTGGCTTTGGAGTGAGGGGTCGAGGTTTTTCAGGAGGAATTGGTTTCTCTCTACTTCTCGCTCGTTCACGAGTAGCTAGGTTTGGTCCTCTCGGTGCTGTCGTGGGTCGCGGAGTTGACGTACCGATTGGTGAACTCCTCTTTGGTTCAGTGACTGTGACATTTACACGTCTTCTGGGTCGAGGCGGGGCGCCCGCTATCGACGAACTTTCCGACCCACATCCTGACCCGCAGGATACTACGCTAGAAGCACACGACCGCGATCCCCCACCGCTACTCAGAGCACGACCGCACCCTTCTACACCACTGTCGCTGCCTGCAGCGCCCAGTGCTAACTCATCACCCGCTGGCAAACTATCTAAGTCGCCTAATGATCGTGTATCATCAGTTGCTTCACACAAACCATTTTCAATGAAAGAATTTTCTTTGGAAACAGACCCAGTTTCCTTGTCCTCGTATACTTCAACAATAATGCCACTTTCATTTTTAGTTACATTATTACTGTTTTCAGTCTCTATTTTAATGTCAGTATTTGTAGAATTATCTTCGACTCGCACATCAGACGACGTCGAAGTCTGAGCGTCAGCAAGAATGACTGACTCTTCTTCCATATTTGATAACTAAGTCATGATCTGTAACAAACAAAAAAATATTATTAGCAATGCTGAACAAACAATGAATTACTTTTGTTATCATCTAAAATAGATTTCATGTTGAATTCGATATTATAATAGTACGAATATAATTCTAAATTGAAGTACCTATACAAAATGTATTTTATACCCAGTACCTACACGACTTTTCAATTCAGTGAATGGAAATATTCATAATATTGAATCCTGAAAACAGCGCTTAGGGGAAAGGCTTATGAAGTTATATAGCAGACAATATTATGGCTTCTGTTATGTTTTAACATGACTGAAGTGTTTCTTACATTTTCACGTGTATCGGTTATATTTTAGACGAAAGCAAATGAATAAATTATTTAAAATACACAGCATTTACAAAATTTTAATATCGTGAACTCACAACAATGACGGACAATAAGAACTGTATTCTCACGATCTGCAATATTTTTTGACCTCCAATTGCACACAATCAAACGTTTTGTATGCACATAAGATTCCCAGCAATTAGCATTAGAAATAAACAGCTCGTTATAAAATATCAGGCACAAAACATGAAGTTATTCAAAATTAGTTCGAGTAGGTAATGAGATTCAGTTTGTTCATCTCTTTCACTCCCGCATGCTGTATGAACTCAAGCAATTGCACTAATTGAAAAGATTGCCTGCAGTTACTCGACTATTATTAAACTATTATCGTGCAGCCTAGATTTATGACCGACGTCTATTCATTTAGCTTTAACTCGCCCATTTAAAAGCAATTTGACATCTCAACTATATAACGAATATTTATGATATGGAAAGCTATTCCTTTTAGAGTAAGTACAATATTTATCAACAATAATAGCTTGTTTACATGAAACCTACTTAACACATCATTATTGTAACGTTATTTTATTTCCCAAAGACAGAGTACCTAACTGTGAAGTTAGTTATGAGATTTACTCAAGGCTTGTAGATACTTATTAGTTACATATTATCTATTTGCGTGAATTATCAGTTAACGATCTTTTGCAATTATAACATGCCAATTGTATTCATACTTTACATGGACGTTATTCAAATCTGTTTTTACATTAGCTTTCCCTATCATTTTTGAAGAATGTGAATGATTGTAATAAAAATATATATTACGTTGAAATTTTGAATCGCATATGGCTACCTTGGCTGGATGAAACACCAAATAATAGATTGAAAAACTTTAATTTTGATAAGTGCATTCAAATAATTTTATATGCATATTTCGCACCGCTTATACACTAGCATCAGAAGCACCACATAGTTTTAATTAAATTGTATTATATGGAAATGCTAGACATTTGATGCATTTTAAATGAGATAGATTATTATCTTGCGTGGAGATTCTAGCGACAGGCCGTCTGTGCATTGTGTATACTAATGAGGTTATTTTTATCGAAACAACGGTCGTGCAGCTGACCGGAGGCTGCTAATTAAACAAGTTAGAAAGGCCACGGCTAAGGCTTCTAGTGACAAACGTTTTCCAATATCTTGGAAATATTGTGTATTCTTTATTATATCTATTTTTATTGTATATTAATTTTATTCACATTCTATCGAATCTTGTATTTTCTAGTTCTTAATTGAATGCATATTTATAAAGTCATAACGTCTCGAGTATGTAGAAATGTTTTTTCTTTAAGTATTTTAAAAATATATTCTTGAAATGAGTAAATAAGATGATATCTCTTGAGAACTAATTTAATAAAAAAACAATGATATTTTTTTTGAAAGTGAAATATTTCTGTTGTTCTGTACTGTTTCCTATTTCCCATACTTTCTTAGTATTGTAATCTGCATTTTACATAAACTTTTCGTTTACGATCCTCGTATTGAATTACATAAATATTTTTTAAAATAATTAGAACCATGACCATTTGAAAAAGAAAACATTGATAGTACTATAAAGTTTGCATATCAATCTCAGTGATAAGAATAACATAGATGCGTATGTTTTGATTTTTGTAACAGACTTATTTCTTGTTAATTTGATGCATCACAGAAACTAGCATGTTTTGTAAAAAAGCTAATTGGCCACATGCCCCTTATGCAGCCCATTCTGTGTCTAAAAATAAAATTTATAAAAATTACGATCAACGATTATATTTTACGACAAGCTATCACTGACGTCTCATGAAGCAAATAACCCAAAATATATTTACGCCTCACAGTCGTTAAGGTATTTAAAGCTTTTTATAGCATAAAACGTTTCCCATATTTCAACTCCATACACATTTTGGTCTATTATAGTTACAAGCCATGTACAAAACGTTGGCTGGAGTCCATATGGCGTCATGCCGCCATGTGATTGTCGAATCTGAGTAAATTCCCAGTGTATCTAGGTCGGTAGACATTGCATCACGTTACAATATATGTATCTCACATATCCTTGGTCGCTAACAGCCTAAGAATGAAGAGCTATTCGAGCTATGTTTATTCAGTTCAAGATTTCTGAGGAAGAGTGCCTAAGTAGACTAAACGACGCGCGCAAATATTTGCGTAACAGACAGTATTGTAAATACATAACCGAGTTGACAGACTTGTCGGTGGTACTCTACTTATTATTGTAAGACCCGGCTAATTTGTATAAAGTACTAGAAGATGTTTTTAATATAATTGAGCATAGTTCAAATCATAATTGTAACGTAATCTTTCATTACAATATTCCGCACTATTACTATAGGTTGCCCATTCAATTTACAATTTAACGAAATTTGCGTAGCCTTCATATTCAATTTAAAACATTGTTGTACGCATTTCTCCTGTAATTAACCACTGCTCCAAATACAACAAATATCAATAGAAGGAAAACTAATGAGCACAATCCAGTCAATAGGTTAAACGTGAGGGAAGGCACGTTCTTATGTTTGTGCTTCAAGTTTCGTATGTCCAATCCTTATGTATTGTGGTGAATTATTTTAAGAAATCACCAAACCCTTATAAGAATTTTCGTCACTAGGTAAGTAGTAGACATCTACTTCCGACTATTAAACTTATCCAATTACAAAATTTGAAACTAACGGCTAACAGCCCAACGTTTTAAGTGATAAAATCTTTAGACGATAAAATCTATCTTTGCCTCTATATAGGTGGTAGGTATACCGGAAGTCAAAAAAAGTTATCCATTTACAGCATACACTTTAGATATGCCAAAAATGAGGCTAATAGCGGTAACTCTATACAAAAATGGAACAAAAAAGTAATTTCAGACCATTGTATGGTTCGTCGCTTGGGGCGCGATATTTTTATTCAGCTCAACTGACATCTTAATTACCACGGAGTCACGATATTCTTTTTTTAGAGGCTTGTTTTTTACTCTTATTTGGAATTTTTAAATCTATGTTTTTTCATACCAGAATACTCACAAAATGTAGTCATTAAAAGCGCACAAAAGATTGAAGTATTTAATAAGCGTCTTTGTTTATGCTTCACGCTGTCTGGAAGAAACGGTATATTGCCATAATGGACAATGGTAGGTATATTCGTACACGTTATGAAGAATGAATTCATTTAATTCAGTAGTTACCTTCTGTACAAGAGCCAGGTACATTTAAAGATTTGAACTAAACGTGTCCTGTCCTGAAACCAATATTTCTAGATATGCGTACTGATAAGATTTAGATGATGGTTATGCCAAACCATTGTTATTCCTTTATCTTATATCACCCAATCAGTCCAAGTCGTTTTTTGACCCGGAAGTTGGGTTACTAACATTCAAAATATCGACGATATAAAGATAAAATTTAACCGCGTATTTGCACATTAGCAAAGCCAAAAAAAGCAATTCTAACATTTTGCTTTGCGTTTGTAATTTATTAGCGGCCGGCGTCGTCATCGCTCGATTTGGAGCGTAATTCAAAACATGGATAAAAAAGTTTATTGCATGGGTTTTTTGTTTGAACAAATTTTAATCGTGACTGCAGGCTGCCTTGTATAAAAACGCTACGTGATGACTGTTTAATTCTAATAATGAAGCCATAATGTAGCTAACATTCCTATCGTCAGACATCCCAGAGTATGTTGGAAATTGATAAACATTTTCGAAGATTTTATTAAGATTTTTTCATTATTACGTCTTTAAAAGAAATACAAAACTATAAAAAAATTGCTAGTTAGTTTATTGCTAGCTAGTTACTTTTTTTCTTTACCTAACGTAAATATCCAAAAAATCACCATAAAATCGAGGAAATATTTAATTAGCATCCCGTACAGTCATCCTATATTTAAACTGTGAAATTAAGCGAAAAAATTGCTAATTATTTCCGGGATCGTCTCCACTCGTCTGTACGCGTCGGGATGTGATAATGAAAAACACTGCAATTAAAATGTATTTATTCACATTCATTATGCAACTGTTTACCTATTACGTACATACCTATAGTAACCACTTATGTATTATTTGATATGGTTTTTCACTATAATTCGTTAGTACATTTCAAGTTGCAATTGGTCTGAAGATTTCATCGATAAATTGGTTTTAATGATAAATAAATATTAAATAAGCTTCTATATTTATATCATAAGCCATACAGCCTGTAATTTAGTCTATGCAAGTTGCTATGGCTGCATTTGCATATTATTGTATTTTGGGTACCTATATGTTTAGTGTACATACACCTACACAAGATAATCTAGAAAATTAGGGTCCCGAAGCGTGTTTCCGGAATTTATTGGCCACATACTGTAGATATGATAGTACGGAACCGAACATGCGAATCCGACGCGGTTTTATATTCGACCTTTACACCGTGTCCAAACACAAGGTCTTTGCACTACGTGATTGAAATGAGTCCGATGCTTGCCGGATATGTGTCTGTGAAACTGTGAATAGCGAAAATGTTTACATTTAGCTAAATTTACCGATACCATCGATTTATCATGTGATATATGACGATGTAGGACGACTCTACGATGTTAAGTTGCGGAGGCACTTTAAAAGTAAAGTACATCCTTTTTTTTTTAAGTGGGGAAATCTTGCATAGATACCCACGGCTTCCGGGGAAAGGGCTGTGGGTTATGTCGGATTCCTACCGACCAAAACCCCACTGTATTCCGTCAAGCCGCATCAACGACGGGGCCACGGGTATAGGTAGAATTCGTCCGTGACCCCATCAGCAGCTGCCCGTCTCCAGGCCAACACTAACTATGAGCCCGCCCAGCTCTGACCTCATGGGGCGGCGTGAGCGGAACACGTCTCACGCCGCCTTATCTCACCGGACGATGGACTAAATCCCCGCTCCATCGCCCGGTGCCCCTCGTTAAGTAAACTACATCCTACTAATGTTATAAATGCGAAAGTTTGTGAGGATGGATGGATGTTTGTTACTCTTTCAGGTAAATACTACTGAACCAATTACAATGTTGGTATGTAGGTAGCTGAAGATCTAGAATAAGCTACTTTTATGCTATGCTATTTTTCTTTGAAAAGCGAAGCCACGGGCGTAAATCTTGTTAATAATATATTACTAGTTATAAAAACATAGTATAATAAGATAAACTCATGAAATTATTGTATTGTCAATTTGTCACCGATCCTTGATAAGGAGTCGGTTTCATATAAACGTACAAGTGAAGCTAATAAAAGCGTGTTAAAAAGATAGAAGAAACCTTAACATCCACGTCAAAGTCATTCACGTGGAAAGCTCTCTATTAATAATTTTCATTGCTTACCGTTTTTACATTATTGTGGGTAGGTCAATAGATAGTGTATGTTTTGAGTTTTGTATTGGAAAATCAAATTTTATTTTTGAACAGTAGATACATAATTATGCAGATACCTACATTTGAATTTGTAAACAGCATCTCTGATATTTTAAGAAAATTAAAAAAAAATAAAAGTTTTATCTAAAAATTTATAGTTTTAGTACTTATTTAATAAAATAGTTATAAGGATTGCTACAACAAAAAAATAAATACCTTCATATAGTTGACTTATAATTCATGTGAGTTATTAGTTATTAGTTATTACCATCATGATTCATGACCCTGGCATTGATAGAGTCATTGTACCCACATCCTACACAAGATAAAGCAATAATTAAACTATAACCATAGCCATCCACTATTTAAAATTATTTTAGCAACATGCCAAACCTATAACTATCTGTGAACGTTCCTTTAGGATTTTTCTGTTTATTTTTGAAGTGAAAACTTCTTTTTAGCGGCGTTGAGCACTTTTTCTGTAATGGGTATAAAATCTTAAACTCGCGTCAAGACACGTGACCTGATCGAAAAAGCGTAAGACGGATACCATTCCAAAATATCAAACATGCTCAACGTTAATAATCAAGTTTTCACTTCTGCCGGCACTCCCGGAGTGCAACTCGTCTTTTTTTATTAAGAGGAAATCAAAGAGAGGCTGTATCTTCATCCCAATTTTAACATCTATATAAATAAAAAGTAAAAAATATATAAAAAGTATTAATTAGGACCAAGCGAACACTACCGCCTATATACAATATACTGGGCTTGGTCGTAATGCCCGAGGGGCTTGGCACACTGAAAACAGACAATGCCCTGTCATTAACATACACCAGCCAAAAAGGCCATTTGAAAACCAAATACTAGGCGACACTTGTTTATAGTATGAATAATAATGATTTAATACCAAGAGAAGTCCTTATATAGTTTGGTTATATTCAAGTGTTGATTTTTGCAAGTCATAACTTTCAATATGATTGATTGACTAAGATATTTTTGAGAAAATATTTTCATTGATGTTTACATAAATTTAGTGGTCGATATCTCATGAACACGATGTTAAATATAGTTTGAGAACATCCTAACGGTTTAAATCACTTTTGAAAGAAAAAATACAATAAGTAAGAAAATTAAAGTAACCCCTTGAAACAATCGTACGTTTGCATTCTTCAATTAAAAACAGCACAAGTTCCAACAGCAGCAAACCCTAAAAATTAGCTTGCCGTTCTCAACAATTATTATGTTAGTCTATAGATATATGTTTATTAGAGCTAACCCTTCCGCCATGCGATCGAAGGGGCGCGTCGCGACCGGATGTTGGGATGTGGAAAATTGGCGCGACTGTTTCATTCGAATAAATAAGTGGCTTGTTCTCTTCCGTTTTCTATTTTTAAAAAGGGACTTGTGAAATAGCTGTATAGGTATCAAGTGGTGAGTCCATAGGGTGAGTCTAATATGGTATTTGTTCCTTATAAAATTGTTGTTTTGCAAAGTTTAATGAAGAAACTAATACAATCAAACGAACGGTAATAACAATACCTGCGGGGATATAAATATCAATTATTTAGTTTTATACCATTCAAATGATGGGACACGGGCTCGAATCCCAACTCATGATCGATTTGTTTCTATTCATAAAAAAATCAAGTTATTACGTTTTACTCAAACTTAATTCAATTATTATTTACTTGATTCTTATTTATAATTGAGAAGAAACATAAATATTAGTGGAGCATTCCTTTCATAAAAAATAAAAAGTTAAAACGAGAACGATATCTAATTTTAATAGCGGGCATAGACTGTCGAGAGATACACTGAGCTGATAAAATATTACAATCGCTTTCATTATGTTGATATCAATCCGTATAAATTATTATTATTCACGATTAGGCCCGATAACGAATTCAATAAAATACGGCGCTTATTATGATTGATACATAAAATGATACCCAGCTTACTGAATGTTTTTTTTTTACCGAACTTCTCTAAAAAGGACGAAAGATTTTTTTATAAAACTCGCCTTAAATATAACTGAATTTTTATAGACCTTTTGCAAAAAGGGAGATTTTTTATTCAGTAAAACTGTCAACTCTATTTAAACAAACAATAGTTGATACACATGATCAATCATAAAGTCTCTCGATATTTTTATATAGGACGCATTGTTCTCCAACCCACACATAAGTACCCTGCAATATAATTACATCACTCCTATTATTACCATTTTTCCCCACGGCATTGCCCCCGGTCCCACCCCGTGCCCGCATTTTGTATCCCTTGACATTAGTGAGCCCGAAACTGATCACGAATCTCAAATGTTACAACTTTACTTGTGTCGCAAGTCTGTAACACTTTATAAATGTTAGAGCATCATTACAAAGGTAATTTCGCAAACTTTGGAATAAAGTCTCTATTGTTGCGATTTGAATAATTAGATTTTATTTATATTAAGTCTATAATATTGAAGATGCTTATTTGCTTATTTGCAAATAACACAAATAAAACAACAACACGTTAAATTATGGACACGTATATAAAATAAATTGTTACGCCAATTGTTATTAATATTAAGAAGTTTTGAAACTTGCTTTATCTCAAGCCACTATCTCGGTTCATACAATACAAAAAATTATGACATCATTGTGACATATGTTATTACTTCAGCCTCTAATTTAAAAATAAAGTAAAGCGGTAAAGGCAAAACAAACTAGTTTGATAAAATTGCGACAAAACCATTTAGACCTCAACATTTTCCAAGGCAAGATTAAAGATCGGTGCTATGTTTCTAAAGGTTAAATGAAACGTAAAATAAATCATTGTCAGAATGTGACCCATGAAGACAAATACTGTTGCTAGAGACAACACTATTATTATTCCAATAAACATTTCTCCCCCGCATTTGGCACCCCAACTTTACTCGACTCGTCTTACTGAATGTTAAACCATTGATTGGTTACTACAGTTTATTGAACCTGTTTCAAAATTTACCGCTAGCATCTTATTTGGAAATCTTTTAAAGCTTCAGACTAATTGCAGTCTAATCTTTGAACAAAAAACTTGAAATGTTTAATATTTTTGTCTTCTATTTTATAAGTTAGTTCAAAGAGAGCACAAAAGATGGATCACAAAAAATCTATTGTTTATAACTGCTGTTTCTTTATAATAATCCGATGAGTTTTAAATGCATAAATTGTTCCATTCATCATTAAATACCAACTAGGTTTCAATATGTCCTGTGCTACAATATATAAATAGAACAGACGAGTTCGCGAATTCGTTTTTTCGCTCTGCCATCTTCATTTTCCTGTTTATCGACTGCAGATGCTGAATTAATTGCCCAAGTGTATTTAAAAATAGAATATTTTTATGATATTAAAAAGTTCAAACGATATCGTCGTACGATTTTGATTTTACGATAAATTATCATAGTCAGTCACAATTAGGATATGCGTTTAGTGCAACAAAATAATCGACAAGTAGAGGTAAATAATTTTTAATTGATAGACTCATTATATTAATATAAAAATATAATATTAAGATACATATTCGTTTCATAATATATTTATCAGTATAACATCGCACAAACTTACCTGTTCAAATAAAATTCCAAAATAATCGACACTATTAACTGCACTTATCACTTATCAATAAAGTCAATGTTAACAAACTTTATAGAACTTATCGCACCTACGTCGATATCGGATGCAAACACGATTTCAACTAACCAGCGACTGCCGACTACTGAAGTCAAGACCCAATGGCGTCGGTCAGCGACAGGGGTGCGGCGTCATACCATGCGAATATAAACCCGACAATTGCAAAAGGCAATACATCAGCCGATATCAGTAAGCACAGCGCACATTTTAATTTAGCTGCACTGTACAGCATGCCCCACACATGTCATTACCAATTCGCAGCTGTGTGCAAATCATACATCGAATGCGAATAAAAACAAGAGGTCGGGCGATTGAATCAACGTCTCGACTAAGTTCACAAGTGCAAGGAGAAGTTTATTAAGTCTGCAGTCGAAGTGAAAAAGTTAAAATTACTTTGAAACACGAGAAGTTCACTTGCAGTTACTTAAAGTGTAAAAGGTTCCAAATATATCTTAAAATGTTTCCTGTAAGTAATAAATAGAGCCATAAAAGATTTTTACAGTTGAAAGTTATAACAATGGTACTCGAAATTGAAATGGTAACGCAATAAATATGCGGCGATAAGGAACAATAACACAGAACGTGTTGCATGATTGAGGGTATCTTCACGGAAAATGAGATTAGCATCGCAATTCAATTGAATCAGATACGAAACGATTCGTCTCGCTCGCTTGATAACCAAACTATCAGATTCATTCTCAATTTGACGAACTGATAGATCCTGTTGATTTATCCATGCCTTATTTTATGCATCGTTACTCCAGTTAGCCAATCATGTTTATGCAAATCTGCAATTGCGTTGAATTATGCAACCACTTACGAAATGCAACTATTTTCAACGATATGTTAACGCATTTTATGTTTTCCTACCGCATTGATAATCTTGAAAGTGTAAAAAATGTTTTATTGAGTTGGTTTAAGACTCGACAATGAAATTATCTCACACTACAACTATTGACTTCGGTATTAACAGCTATGACGAAAAGCCTGACTAAATGTTATAACTATACATATTTTAAATTTCAATCACTACCAACTAGGTATATTAAAACTTCCCCTTTTTCAATCACGTATAAAATCCAAAAGCCTATCAATTTTCAGACAGCAATATCCCATGCTAAAAGCAATTATGTAGCTAGACGGGTCCGCTAATGTAATCTTTTCCATCATACGTTAACTGGACACACCGTTATTGGATTTCAATTTACAGCATTATCGCCGTATTTAGTTAATTTATTAGATGCTCTTTCTCCATTTACCGTCAGCGAATCTTCATTCTGAAGTGTATCGTGTTTCTTGTCTGTGTCTTAATTCTTATACCCATTTACAGGATTGGATCTGAAAGTTGTTTGCAGCAAATATTTAATAACGACCCAGTTATCAAGAGGTAATATTTCAAAATTAACTAAAATAAAATATATTATTTTTAATTATGTAGGAATATCTATAAAAAATGCACGTTTAATAAAACTACCCAAATTCAAATGATTACCTACTTTATAGGGTAATTATTCTCAAAAAAACCTTTAAAAGCGATAGAAACTATAAAAGCCTAGCACAACAAGCTCGAATTAATACTCAATTCCACTAGTGGTATTATAATCAATGACCATAAAAAGCATTATTATGGTTTTTTAATCTTCCATTGTGGCTGTTGGCATCGTTGAGATTTCATTGCCCCGTAATAATGGGGAAATTAGATTGGAGTGTGAAAAGGCAGCTGCCGATTGAAATCAATCACTTTCAAATCACCGGTCGTGCTTGACACTAAAGAAATCATTTGATAACCTTATACATAGAATACGCAAGGGCACGGAAGGTAAGATGAGGTTAAGCAAATTCTATAAATTGTATCTAGATATTTGATTACTTGTCTTGAGCTTATTGTTGTAGTTAGTTTCATATATTTTTTTAAGAATAATCGACGACTTTAAAAGGATAAGCCAGGTTTTAGAATAATTGCCAGTCCTAAAAAGGATAATCCAAGCCAAAATTTGGTACCGTATGTACCAAATTTTATGGTATTTGAGCATTTATTACATTAATATGTTTGAATAACAAAAGTACAACTATACCAACATACAGACTTTCCCATTAGTAATATTACTAGGTCAATAAGCCACGATCGCATGGCAAACCGTACTAAAATAATAAATCACAGATTAGAAATAAGCTTGTTATCTATAATTTTTAGGTTATTCATTTACATAGAGATTCTTTCATCATCGTTTTTCTCGTGTACACGTGTGGCTTTCTTTTCTACCGCAGCTAAGAGCTATAGCCTTGACCGGAGACCATATGGCTCCACATTTGCTTTACTTTACACCTATATAAGGACGCTCAACATCCAGCGTTTAAGATGCTTGAACCAGACAAAAATTGAGGTTAATGGATCTTGCATGAAATGTCATTCAAGCTTAATGTTAACATTTAAAGACGAATCTGATATTTAAGCCTCTATCACGTAAATTTCAATGGATTCAAAACAAAGATCACTTACAGATATTTACGATAGGTGTAAACAATTTTCATAGAGCTATAATAAGTAATAACGTACTTGGAAATAAGATATCTTTCGAAGATATTATATTTCAGAATCAATATGTAAACGAATATGATTAATTTATCTTGAGAAATAACGGTATTTATTATAATGGAAATTCCTTCTAATAGGTATGTATTATAAACCTGGCTTTCTATGGATTGATAATTGATATGCCGACTTACCAGGACAAGACATTTACAGTACCAGATTGGTAGGTAATCTCCTTAGATTGAACGAAAATAAGTCGCAGTATTATTCTTAAAGATCTAAGATATAGGTACTTAAGAAAAAATTGAATCTTTTCATTGTTTTCACGTAACTGTAAACCACAACATCTGACGTAAATATGATGCGCGAATTGGAAGTGTTGATTGCAAAACGAAATTAACGTCTTGAAAGTTATGTAACGCTGAACATCTATGTCAATGGAGCATTGTCTGTTATAAACTTAGCCGAATTTATCATCACGCTCGTTATACTTGGAATCAGTGCAATTGAAACTGGCAATATAAGTTATAACAGCTTAGAAGATACTCGATAAACAATATCTTCCTTTAATAAGACACGGGCTACTTTGCTGGAGAATTATCGCTGGTTTTTTAAGCTATTGCATAGATTCTACCGCGAGCCTTGAGCGCCGGGACCGAATCCAGAAATTTAGTAACGAAAAACCTCACGCTCCCCACTCCGACGGGCGCGGAGGTGTGCCTTGAAGGCATAGCATGCAATAGCTTTACCGCGGCAGTCCCCGAGTGCCACACGCTTTTTTTTAACAGCAAACCTTTTTGCAAGTCATATAATTTGGTTACTTTGTATATAAGTTTGTTCAAGATTTCCCAGTTGTTTATAATTATTAGCATGATATCCGCTGTTTAAACGACGATTGACGACCTTCTACAAATGATACTATGATTGCTTTACTTCTTGCTATATACAGGGTCACCTGTATATGGCTCAGTTATGGATCAATCATAATAATATTTTTATAGATCATAGAGGCCATACAACTTTTTCTATAAACTATAAATCATAGGAAATAGGCTAAGGTGACTATTGACATCACATACCGTGTGTCTATCCAATATCTCAACTATAAAAATAAAATAACACATTTAAATTGTATGCTTTTACTCACATCTTAAATAAGAAAGGAATTTAAATGTTAAATTTAAACCGTATCGAGCATTCACACTTAACATTACTCAATCCCTTTTAAAGCAATCGTTTTAGGACAGTATTCGGATAGTTCAATAAAAAATAGTTTTCTATTACAGAAATATCGACACGTTTCACATTAGCCTCTACCAAACTGCTCCATATAGGAATGCGTTGCGTTTGGTCAATTTGAGAACATTCGTGACTCACAGCTGTTACCGCCTGCTCCGTTCGATGCCTCAACACTTGCTCCACTAATTCAGACTTGAACACTCGATAAGTGCGATTTTATCGTGTGAAGTTTTACTGTAACTGCTGTACACTACATTAGTTCACGTTGCAACTTGCAGCGTGATGTAATTCTTGTATTTCAAAATATTTTATGACCCTAACAATATGCATACATGTTTGCAATAACATTGCGACACCCGTGCAATTGTAATATTCATCAAATTAGACACGTATTTTCAAATTTAACCGAGGTACGAGTTACAACTGAATTTGCAAGATTGAATGCAAAACTAAAGAGCTTACAAAAGGATGACGAAGAAAATTGTCTAGACATGAAATATACAGGACGAGACTAAAAATATTGATTTTAGCTTAGCTGGGACGGACAATTATTTGTAAACTTATTTCTTGATAAATCATATTGATCGTTTCATTTGGAACTAATTTCTTTAATTAGTCCATTAATATACTAATTCGAATTATAAAGTGGTATTTTATGACTAAGGTCACAATCTAGTTTCCTCTTGTATCTCTGATGTTGAAAATACCGTCAAAGAAATAGCTCAGTTCGCATCAATCACAAAGAGCGGATTTCGCTTGCAACCCTTTTGAAAGTCAGCGGTGCGGCTTATCAATTTTCGGAGAGCTCTTGTTTCAGCAGAGATAAATGCTAAAATAGGCTTAGATTAAGAGTTTAGAGTAAATGGAATTTAATCCTAAGATTCCATTCAACGATGTAACATTTAATTTATAAAGTCTTCTTCATCTTTATAGAGCTTAATAAAATTAAGGAAACGAATTAAGTTTCGTTCCAGATAGATAGACAGATAGATACGTCACTGATAGATTTCGTGCCGGCGACTGTCGTGTGGGAACAGAGTCATACTAGAACTATTGATACATATTTTTTTTTAATCCTGTCCGGTGACGTGCCGTGACGGTGACTGATGTGTGTGAGTGCACCCTAAGTACTATGATTATTATCATTGGGCTTACAAACGACCACACTGTCTCTTGATCTGTAACTGCAATAAGATATTTAGTGCATAAAGCGTGTCCATCGTCCTTGCTCCACGCATATCAGGTTTACCCTAGCTTTTAGTTGCATTATTACAAAAGTCATAATTTATGGACATATAAGTAGTATAGGTATTAATAGCACACATATTGCACAAATCGTTGTCAAATCGAAACATTAGTAACGCTTGTAATCCACAGTTTCTCTACTAACGGTGGCTTATCATAATCAATTTTCTCTCCTAACAACGAATCTTTTCTTATGTTTAATATATTATGACATAAAAATTACGTTATGTTTGATAATTCTTCAGATAAATTCAACGATAGTGGAATTAACGTGACATTTTAATTAAGAACACCTGCTTTAAACTCCCCTGCATTCTTATCTTTTATGACATCATTCCTGTCCGAATAGAGGTATATTCCAGAGACTTTAGTCTAAGCTTTACTCAAACAGTAAACCGTAGGAGCTTAGTAACTGATGTTGCCAAAAGCGTAGGAGGTTCTCAATTCATATGGTTTGTTTTCTTTTAGGTAAAGTGAAGATATGTTCTTGTTTTATAGTAAGATGCTTTCTCATAGTTTTACTTTTATGGATTGTAATCAGTACTACAAATGAGAAGTCTATTTATTAGTAAACCTCAGATAGTTCTGAATTAGTTTCATAGAAGATATATAAAAATGAATCCCTATTTCCCTTGGTCACGGCATCACGCGTGAACGAGTGGACCGATTTCGATATTTTGAGTACGAGGATGGTTCTTATGGAGAGAAAACGTAAACATGTACCACGGGCGAAGCCAGGGGGACCGCTAATATAAGATATAAAAAATGGCTGATAAAATCATACAATTAGAACCTATGACCATAAAAAATGGTAATCATCTTGTCGACAAAAATGCATACCGGTGTTATTAAAATTGCCGTTTTCAAATACCAAGTAGCCGATGACTGCGCATAATTACCTATAACAGCTGTTGCTTCAAGCATTTAGCCTACAATTAACATTCTTCGCTGTAAAGAGCGTAATATTAATGATTATTCAGAATTAGGACAGTTTCAAGAGCAAGAGCAATATGTACTTTGCTCTGTTTCATATTTTTAGGGTTCCGTACCTCAAAAGGTAAAAACGGAACCCTTATAGGATCACTTTGTTGTTAGGGTTCCGTACCTCAAAAGGAAAAAACGGAACCCTTATAGGATCACTTTGTTGTCCGTCTGTCCGTCCGTCTGTCAAGACCCTTTTTCTCAGGAACGCGTGGAGGTATGAAGCTGAAATTTATATCAATTACTCAGGTCTACTGTCCCTTGAATCAAACTTCTAAGCCAACGCAATCAAAAGATACAGCCGTTTATGCCGCAAATTTTCGACACTTGCAAGCGAATCAAAACCTACAGGGTGCTTCCCGTGAACTCAGAATCTTGAAATTTGGTACGAAGCAACGTCTTATAGGGAATCGATCGATAAAGGAAAAATTACGAAAACCATAAATTTTTAGTTACATCACATAATATATATATTTTTTTAATAATTTTAAACTTACTACCCATTTCCTCATAAACGCGTAGAGGTATTAAATTGAAATTCATACCAAATACTCAGGTCTATAATACCTTTAAGCTGTAACAAAATCAAACACGAACTTTGTAAACTTTGCAGGTTTGTACGGAACCCTCGGTGCGCGAGTCCGACTCGCACTTGGCCGGTTTTTTTTATTATGAGAGCCCTATACAGTAGAGCTTCAGCGTTAAATCAGAAAAAAATATTTTTTGTGCTATTTGTAAACAACTGCAACGCGGCAAGGTTACTTCAAATAAATGCACGTCGTTAATACGCATGAATAACAAGATTTATACGCAATACAAACTTTAAAAGAGACAAGCGTGAAGTTAATTTAACAGGGAAAGTGTTATTTGCGCCGAAGGCACTTTATTTGTGAAAACGACAACTTTACAAAAAAGGGATAAGCCTCTCTTCTAATTTATTTTCCCCAGCTTGCAAGAGGCCAATCTTTCGGATCAAGCAGATTAAATATCATTGCAAATTACACATAATATAGTTATATTTCAAGATTGGTAACGTTGATAATGCGCAATCACGCAATTTTTAACATCAAAAATATGTCACATGTGAAAGGCATGTAAAGACACCTCAAACTTGTAATATATGCAATGAGAGTGTACTCTATACCTACTTCAATAATGATTTTCGTTTGGAAAGTTGAACTAAATAGCTTAACAATACCCTGCGTAAACATTGAGAAATATTGACATTTGAAAATTCCTTATTATAATATTCCTCATGTTTAACTGAAATAATTTATGTTGATTCACATCAGTGATAATTAACATTCCAAGATGGTATATTCGCTATTTGAGACCAATTTTACATGAAAGGGTACAAGATCCAATTATAACCCGTCTGTCCCCAGTCGCGTGCCTCCCGTGCCTGTCTCGGAGCTACATTAGCTCTCCACCTATGGAATGTAAAATATTATGTATAAACACAGCTCAGAGAGCATCCAATGGAATTCCCTTGGCTTTCCAAAAAGATCAAAACATGCCCTAAATCCATTGATATACGCGCCTATCCGACGTTTATGCGTGTCTGCGACTCGCGTGTAAAATTAGTTTAATTCAAAGATTCCAATGGAATTTAGTAGGTTTATAAGAAAACAAAAAAGTACCATTGACTTAATAAGTAGATTATTTATTATGAAATATTATTACCCGTCACTAAATAGATTAATAAGTGCATCATAGCGAATTAAAATCGACAGTCCTTCTGTCTTAACATAGCCGAATACTTATAATACGACGTTATTACGGATTTCAGCCCCACACTATATCACTCCAGCGCTTTTGAAGCCGGCTTTAAAACTTAACGTTCAACTGCAAACATCGTGTGCATATCCGCATAGCTCAATATGAGAGAATTAATAATTTATCAAGCTAGTTTGTCGTGATTAGTGTTACACGAGATTTTCAGGCCGTGCATTCATATATCATACTCCCAATGCTTTCAACTATGACTATGATATTAATTATACCTTTCAGAAATAGGTAAGCAGTAATTTTTAAGTAGCAATTTTTCCTGCGCTCATGTTGCTGATAAGAAAAACATGCAGGTCTAGCAAGAGGTCACAATGTTAATACATTAAATTTAATAACAAATTTTACGTACTAAATTTGATCCAAACTCACAAATTGGCCATTGTACCCGTCAATAATGTCCAATAAATTATTCAGTAGCGATTAATTAACGATAACAGCATCCATGTCCGCTAATGGGCAAATGGAACCGGTCGCGGCATTCCTAGGCTCCTATCAGTATAATGTAGATAGCCTCGTGAAGGTCAGGTTCAACTAGTAAACACCATTTGTAGCTATTGTGAGGACGGTGCTAAATTGCGAGATTGCACAATAGGCACCATTTGCTAAATGCTCCTTAATGCTGCCTCGTTTGGGAGCGTCGTTTGTCACCTTTTTGCGTTGCTCTAATGCGATGTTACCGTCTTTATTTGCAAGAACCATTTTAACAAATTGCTAGACATCATGCGGCTTAAAGCGGAAGTTAGTGAAGATTACCTTGGTTGCTTTTTAGGACACGCTGACCCATAATATTTTTCTTAAAAGTTTCTCAATATAGCCTGAAGTTTAAATACAGTACGCATTGCATGATTTTCGAATATCTTTTTGTTACTATGTATACTCTATAGTCTATACGAAACCAGTATAGACCTGTCCTATCAATAGTCACGTAACAAAACTTACACTAGATAGAAGGAATATCGCCAAAGCTATTTATCATTCACGTTGCATAAATCGGGCCATCAGGAAATCATTTCTTAGGTGTTAGTGTGAGTGTTGCCATAGGTTATTCAAAAACAAATAAAGTTAACTAGATAAACACATCGTCTATCTTAATTCCCTACATAAGTACTTAATGAACTGAAAATTGGGGTGTGGACAGTTTACTCAAGCGCATTTACGACAAACTGACAGGAATATAACAACTTTGGAGCGTATTTCTGATATGATTTCTAAATATCCAAATGCAGAATTTAACTAATAAATAACTGGACATCTAGAACAATCAATAGTTAAATAAGTTCTCAGGAACGATGAATAAATGAGATGTGTTTGCAGGTGGAATCGTGGAATCTGGTGCCTTATTCAACACGTGTATTATGAATACTCTGCTTTCAAAGATAATGTTACAAAATCCTTTCAAGAGATCTGAATGAGGCTACAGTCTCAACAATAGAGTTAAAACCCCTATTGTAATAAGTGTCTATCTTTTAGAGATTCTGATACGCTGCTTTTTGCTATCAGTATTCTGATTATAATCTTCATATTATATTAGAAAAGTAATGAAAAATATAAGCTACTTTTTTAAACGGAAACGAAATAATTCTAGTCTGAATGGTGTTTATAGCTCCTATAAAAGATCCGTTAAAGATAATATAATTCAAACGCCTCATATAAACGTTATAACGTTTAAAATTAACGGTCTAATTATAAATAGAATAATTCTTCAGTCATCCGCTGATATTGGGCGACCACCATTGCGAGTCTCGACCACACGCAAACTTTGCGCACACGCACACACACACACACATACACGTATACAACGCATGTAGTGTATGTAGTGTTTTATTATCACACGGAAGCGTTGGGGTGTCGATAGTAAAATTATATAATAGATGTACAAGCATGCTTATAGCTAGAGTCGTGTGGACTATATCAAAGAGAAAATAAAGGGCTTATAAATTTAATAAAATTGAGGCTGTTTTTCATTTAGTAGACGTCATTTTAATAAAAGTACACCGAGAGCTTATACGAGTACCTACCTTATTAGATGATTTTATACATGTAATTTCTTGCTTTTTACATTATACCCAAAAAAGATTTAAGTTTATGTAATAGTTTTAAACGTTACATCATTATCTATTAATTAAACTTTTATAAATATCAAGGATTTTAAAGTGATAATATCACGGCAATTAAGCAATGTCAAAATATATTTAATTTTTATTCGTTACAGTCCTAAATATAACACTAATTTATATTTAATTAATTGCTAATTATTACAATGTAAGCTTATCAAATTATAAGCAGTATGAAGTCATAAGTTCCGTAATTACTCGTATGTACAAGGTTAAAGATAAGCTTGTGCGGTCAGTGGTCACCACTATTCAACGGGCAACTCTTTGGGGCAACTTATATATACAGGGTGACTGGTAAGACGTCAGACGCATTTTGACGAAGCTAAGCGAAGTTTCCTTACAAAGTCCAATTTTGTTTTTTACGAATTCAGCAAAGTTGTAGAACAAAAGTTGTTCAGTTTCATGAGTAGAAGCTCCTGTCTAAATTCGTCTAACGTCTTACCTTTCACCTGGTATAAGCAGCTTGTAACACACAACTTCTTAAAATCGATAATTATTATTATATCTTTATTACAATACAGAAACAATGCATTTCTCAGACCTGATATTTGCTAAAATACTGATAAAGGGTTTCTTAGAAGGGGGAAATGGTTGAGTGAGCAATTAGTCCCCGGGGGCTTTATAGACAATAATATTTACAACGATCTCTTATAAAAACATAGAGCAATCGTTATACACTCGCACTTTACCACCACAATAAAGCAATATAACGATTTCATTGCAGTATAAAACCTAAGGACCCATTAGCATCATGGCTTAATGAACTTCGTTCAAAGATAACCCGTAACATCAAATGAGAACCGTTATCCTATCCACCGTATAGGTGGTAAAGGAAATAAAACCCGGCAAGTCAAACAGACGTCAGCTGTGTTTAAAGCACGCGTCGCACGTGTGTAAACTCAGATACAGCTATACCATAAACGATGAGAAGGATGAAGCTTGATTACATTCAATGTTTTTCGGAACTACCTCCTTTTAGTAATGTTTAAATTGTTGTTGATATTACAAAAATAGAACAGACGAAAGCCGGACAAGGTTAGATCTAGAAAAATTTACTAACTCAAAAATATTATAAAATTAATAAAATTTCGTAATTACCGGATTAAATACAAATAAGATTTTGTTTATAAACCTTTAAAACATTTCAGAAGTAGTAGATCTTTACTTATTTTAAACAATCCAACGATCGAGAGCACTCGGCTCTTCCTTGATTTCTAGACGTCGATATTATAGCCAGACGGTTTTACAAAAGAATATTCTGTAATTGCAAGACAGCGACAATTTTCTTCTTCTTTTCTTTATTTTGTAGCGAATATACTATGCAATAGAATCTTTGAAATGATATTCGTTAAGGAATTGTCGCATTTACAACCTTTACCTTACTACGCTTTCAACGTAGGATAATAAACACTCAAAAGGCGATCACATTATTAGAAACAACGGGATCCGATTGCATAACGCCGATATGCAAATCGACCGATACATAATCTAAGCTCGTACTACAAGTATGAGTAATCTTTGATTATATTATGATGTCACGTATTAATTTAACCAATGAGAAATGCACGCACAAATTGGAAATTTACAATCACCTCACAAGCAACAATAGTTGGAATTAAAAGTACATGCATATTAGAAGCAATTCTATTTTGACTGTTTATACCAAGTAATATAAATATACTAAACATTAAACTTAGGTATAACCGCGTGTATCTCAACGCATGTGGTGCCGGGCATGATTCATAGAGCCGTTCGATATGGTGTTGCTAGCAAATCGATTATGGCAAGGCCCTTCCTTTAGGTTCATTGCACCTCGATTGTTTTGCATCATACCGTCTGCTGAGTGTCGCCTGCGTAATTATTCTTCACGATTGCACATATTTTGATTATATTTTTCGATTTTACCAACCGTCTTCATTAATTTATTGTCATTATAATTTACAGTTAATCTCACGGACAAACTTTCTCCAATTATCCGCTGATTTGTCAGTCTGTGCATGATTTGAATTAAGATTCAATGAAAAGGCAAAATAAGCTATTATCGATATGGCAGACGTGAAACTAATTTAAAAATTATTAATATATCAAAAGAATGGTCCAAATAAATTAAATTGCAAAGCTTAGTCAATAGCACAAACTCATAATGATCCCCATTCACTGCATCCGGTTTCATCCATCATTAAAGAGCCATTGGTAATTTTTTGCAAAAGTCTTTTTATAGTAAATTGCTTGCAGTTTCAGCCTGTTTAAAGTATTGCATAAGAGCCGTCACTTAGATGGGTGGTCGTTACGATTTTATATAATAGATGTAGAGGACGTAAATTAATCACATCCGGGAATAGTCAATTATGTAGATTTACAAGATCTTGTATAAATGCCCTTTGTACCTAATAAATACAAAAAAAACTTTAAAGTAAACTTGAAAGTCGAAGCGCACAAACTCCAGAGCCACTTATCCTTATCGACTCTCGACGTCGAATTTAGTTCTACTGCTCAAACAACCTGATTAGCGAGTTAAGTACATTTTTATATAATAATTGCAAATCTACAAGGACGTGAAGTTACATAAGCAAGTAAGGGTGGGGGAAATCGCAGTAGTGGCTCGGCCGCGACAATCCGGCGCCTAACAATACCAGTCCATATGAAGTATGAACATAAGTGTCTGAAATGTTTACCATTCGAAAGTTAGCATTCTTCACAAAAAACTTTCAATGGCTCTATCAGATGTGGTATTCGAATAACATGTGTGCCGCCTAAGTTGGAGATGCCAATCGACAACTTCATATAGGAACTGATGAATATATTTAAGTCTAGTATAAGAATTTCCTGTCAATAGCATTGAAATAATTGCTTGAACTCCATTTTTTTTCTCAAATAATTTTGGGACCGTTTTCAAATTGATTTACTTTTTAAATAAAGTCTAATCAGTTTGTGCTGCTGGGCAACGCCTACACTTTATCATTGATCAATCTTTTGCAATTCGTTTCTGTCAAGTTAAAAATACCCGGCAATAAATATTCAAACAACAAACCCCAATATTTGTTTAGATCTTTATCGTATCTGTACTGCGCCCCTGCCTCGTATTTCTAGACGATAAACATGTCCATGTGAATGTAAAACAAGATGCGAGCCCGAAATATCTCTGTTTAAATAAGCAAAAACACGTGAACTACATGTTAAATAACTAGAACTTACAAACTAAACAAGAATTTACGAATTAAAGTCTGGTCTTTGCATTGGCAGAAGTCCAGTGGAAACTCAGAAGATTGCATTCATCATAGCACCCGAGATTGATATGACTATTTTGAAACTCGAATATTAAAATTCTGTTAAATAAGTAGGTCGAATGTCGTGTCGCGTTTAAAGCAAATTATTTGTTTTGTTAAAAGAACTGTTATTAAAAATACACAAAAACGCGGTATTGCGGTATAATAATTGCAAACATATGCAATATGCATAATATATAAAATATTTAAACAAATAGGTATGCAATTTTTAATTCTGAGTGTGTGTTTAACTAGTTGGAATGACTGTTGTTACTATTGCTGACAAATTTTACTAACACTACGCTTACGTTAAAACAATACGTTTACTACGCTATACAATTAACCTATGACCAAAAAGTGCCTTTTAAATACTTTTAAATGACCGCGCAAAACGTCAAAGACAAAGCACGTATCAATAGAAAATAGGCCACGTAAGGCGGAAAAACAGCAGCACAGGAAATTAACTGGAAGCGTTCAGAGAACTGCTGTAAAGTCAAATAATAATTTTCCGCGCCGGAACACTAACAATGTAGAGCAATTGCCGATTTCAAACTTGATATTCAACAAATCTATAACGTACATTTCGTGCCAATGAAATCTAATGTTTTGAGGGTATTATGAAGAAAATAGCTCTAACAAACAGCGCTAGTGGCGGGATTTGAGCAGGATAATGTCCTTTGAAACGTGTAGCAAGAGATTAGAATTTTGCTTTGCTTCCTGTGTACTGCTATAGATTACGTCATGAGTGGCTGATGATTATTTTTAAATAATCATGAATTCATTGGATTAAACGTATTCTGTTCATGTTGACTGTCACGGCTGAACATAGTTTGATTATTCATGATAGACTCAGCTCAGCGACGCTGAAGAAATGAGGCAAGCCGTATTCATAGTCCATTCATCCTTTTGACGAATTTTGTAAAGAATTTGGAAATGAGGTTAACACGAGGTTTACATAGGAAAGTAACTGTTTTAAACTGAGCATAATTTCGGATGAAATAATACAGTAATACAATATTGAAAATGCGCTTCGTTGCCAAATTGAGCCTGGCAAAAAAGTTATACCTGACGGGTTCAAAAAAGATCATAAAGGTTCTTTCGAGCCTTTTGTATTCGATAGAAAAACGAATCAAACAATATGTAATACATTTATAAGCGTACGGTAAATCTATAGATAAGAAATTTAACAACAAAAGGTCGCAGTCTAAAATGGACTGAACGGGTTCAATGACCGCGGACGGTAAGCGTTTTGAGATGCAAGTGTTTATTTACTAACTGATCGTTAAGATGTTATATTGCACGTGCGCGATGGTAAATATAAATCAATTCTCACCCGTGATAACAATCATTGGTATCAACTTTTGAAATATAGACTTCTTTTCGTCTACCATCTGGAATAGGGTTACGTATGTTTTGGGATGCTATAAAATTATAATTTAACGTAGCTACTAAGAATTTCCAAGAATAAGTTACAAATTTTAGGGAGAGATGTTTTGAATTTTACATTACCCATAAGCTGGTTTTTATCGTGGAACTTGAGGTTGAAATTGCAAGGGAAATGGCAATAGTACAATAAATATACCGTTTCATTGCGAAGGAAAACAAAAAGCACAGTTTAATTACACTTGACCTTTCATATGCTTCTCGACCATGTCCATTATTCTATGTTTTGAACCAGGTGAGTAAATTCGCCTACTGGGCATCGAAATGTAGACCTTTTCTATAACACGATACACGACACAGCACTCAATACATGTAGGATATTATAAAAATAGAAAAGCTTATAGTAATTTCGATATAAGGAAATATTTAAATGATTAATCCACTAATTGAAGTCAACATTAACAAGCGAAAATAAGTGTGCAAATTAAACTAAATTTAACAACCAGCTCAGCAAACTTGTTGACTCGCAAAATCTGGTTTATATTGAATTAATTATTACGTACAGCGTGTTTAATCGCGTATAACGTCAATCTTGTAAATTATTTGGAAACGATAATTAGGAACTAATCAGGTAATGAAGTGCTAAATTAAAGGTGTTTCTTAAATTATTAATAGGCTACTAAACGCGTGATAACAATCATTTTGTAATACCGGTGACAAATTAACGAGGAAATATTTCGTTCACGTGGTAATTAGAATACTTAAGAGGAAGTAATTCATATTATTGTGTCCTATTCAACGTTTACCAAATGTCGATTTCAACATTGTGGATTTGGCGATTTCAACAACAACGGTGTGATAAAACTTATTTTTTTAAACAAAGTGTTATTAAAATATGTATCAATAAAATAGTATATCCATTCGTATTTTACTATGGTTTTAATTCTATCATTACATTCATTACATCTCTATATTTATGTTCTGCCAACACGTAGGTACTTTTGCACTGCAATTATTTAGCTTTACCAGTTTTACTAACAAAGCCTTGCTTTCGAACCGGTTAATGGAAAACTTACCAATAAATATCTTATCAAAATCAAAATAATAAGTGTCAAAAGTTTAATTTACTTACACGCAGCACAATCCCGTTTACACAGATTCAATGGCACAAGTAGCACGTTAAACAAGCAAAAACGTCACTGTGTTCAAATACTGTAATATACAGTTATTTTAAAGTTTAATGTTTATATCAATATTATGTATATTTATTTGGCACTCGTTAGCGAACACGTCCGTCCGCTAAGTAGGTCTAAACGATACTGCATGCTGCAGCCACAGCGAGGGCCGCGGAGCTACGAATGCTAAAAGAATATTCGAATTTCGAAGCGCTGGAACACGCCGTAGTCGCATACCGCACCGCATTTTTCATGAAATGGCTCTCCTCTTTCAAAGAGGTCGAGATTAATATGGAACCTCTTCAATGGCCTTTGTTACAATGGCAGTGGTCCAGTATCAAGATTGTTTGATATAGCCGTTGTTCAATGCTATGAAATATTCATGCCTCAATTAATTTTCGTGTTCGAGCTTTTTGCAAATTTTCAATTTTTAGACATCTATAGCCACGTTTATCGTACTTACTGTAAGTATAAATAATTGGACAAGATAATCATAAATTAATACTTAATAATGTAGCCTAATTAGTAATTGGTTATGGCCATTAGAAATAAAAGCACACGTGGAGGGTTCAAAGCGTCATTATAAAAAATAGCACTAACAAGAAAGCAGCATCAGAACTTGCATTCCATTATAAGTAGTCAATAATGATTCAACTAAGTGTGTCATGTTTGTGTGTCGCCGGGTGTCAGATGAGTGTCCGGTTGGGAAGCGAGCGAGGACGGGATATATACTAAAGGTACAGAGTATTGACGCGACTTGCAATCATATTTTCCGCTTCATTACCATGGGAAGCCAGATTTTATGGCAAAATCAAAAAAGTATCTGTCCTTAACACTTCTTAACGTTAGCAATTAAAATACACCTAGTATCCATATACCTACATGTTTAAAATTTTATTTCCATGTAGTAAAACAATTCTATAAATAATTATTAAACACAATGCAATCAAACAAGTAGGTCACTTTGGGCTTAATGCTTTCATTCGAGAATCAGCCAATTTGCAAACCTAACTTTACAAAATACAAATATGTATTGACGTACAATTGAACCCGCATACTTGGTACTTATTACGTAGTAACTATTTAGTAATCTGTAGTAACATTACGTACTCTACTTCTTACTACAAAATAATTAAAACAGCGCAAATCACTTGCCCCAGTAATGTCAAAGTCACGTAAGTGCGTAATCGAGGTAATGCCTAGGCCAGTGATTATCCATTGCACCACATGGTCTTAAGGTCATATGTTAGCCTTTCAAGTATACAATTAAAAGACATAGGTAATGTAATTTCTCATCGAGTAGGTCGCGGAGTTGCAAAAGTATTTGAAGCAAGTAAAGTCGTATCAAGAATGTCGCTTGAGTGCTGTTCAGACTGGGTCTGAAAGTTTGTAAACATTCTTTACGTTTTCATCGTAAAATGAAAAAATAATTCCGTATCTCTAATGCAAAGCAATCACAAACAGATGTCTTAAAGAACTTGCTTTGTGACATCTATTTTTAAACAAGAATAAAAAATGGATATTTCACAAAATTTAACATAACCTGTTTATTATAGGAAAAGTTTGAATAACTTCAATAATTAATGAGAAGATTGCTGTTCCACTAGGCGTGTGAAAAACGTACGTAGGTATATAGTAAGCGAATAAAAGTGAAGTTAGGAGTTAGTACTTATGCAGGAAGGCAGTACATTAATTAAAGTTGTCTTGAGAGCAATAGTGAATACTATAAGATAGATAATTTATAGGTATTTACACATTTACAGAGAATATTTGAAATGTACTTCCTTTAGGACCAAGAAAACATTTTAAATGCTTCCTTTAGGACCCATACGCAACTGAAACTAAAACCCCAGTAAAACGAACCACGCGGTAAATTTTCCAATTTTCTCATATACATAGTTTCAATTACAAAACCTTTTCCCAATGGTCCAGTTATATTGTTACATTTGTCGTGCGTTGATACAGTAACAAATGACTATCGGTTACAGTCGACTGACCCACATGCGGTTCACAAATGAGCTGGTTAACTATGTACCAGACCTAGGTACTATATATGCGTAGAAACATTTGATCTTGTTCATGCTGTATATGCGAATGTAATTTCTTTATAAAAGTGAAGTCCCGTGTCCCCGTAGTGGGGTAGGGGGCAGATGCATTATTCATACATCTGTTTCACTGATCGATTTTTCTTTAGGGACAAGTAGGTGATCAGCCTTCTGTGTCCTGCCAGACCAAGACATTTTTTTTTTTTTTTTTCGTCTCCACCGGGAATCGAACCCAGGGCCCCTCGGTTCTACGCTCACGCGTCAACCACTGTACCGAGGAGGCGGTCAATTTCTCTTCAAATTCAATTTCGTTCAAGTTAGATAGGCTATTTATCGAGGAAGGCTATAGGCTATATATCATCTCGCTAAGACCAACAAGAGCGGAGCCACGCGGGTGAAACCGCCAAGCGCAGCTAGTATGAAATATAGTGCCTTCCTAGTGAAATTACAATACCCCGTAATACCCAATTTTTCGCAAACCACCGACGTAATCGTCAATACTACCGTCGAAACACGCAACGAATTGTACCTATATAACTAACTGTTACTTCACTTGAGATAAGAAAATCTATAGGTATTTCTTGTGATTGTCGATAGAAAACTTCCCACAGTAGCAATTTCGTTAACCCATTGTGTGTTATTACCTACTAGTGCTGTATGTAATCGGTTCAATAACTTATATGGCAGTAATCATTTGTTACATAACGTTATACTGTTTTTGTGTCTCGCGTAAGATAAAACTAAATAACGGCTAATAAAACGTTTACTACCTAGCATAAAACCTAGTGTGAATTATATTGTTATGCTAAGCTATACTTTGTTTAAGTTTAACAGAATAAACCTATAAGACATTATTTATATTTTTTCAGTAATTGATGATCAAGTAATATTAACGATTTTGTTAAAGAAGCAGATTCGTCAGGAATACTTATCAATCCAACTTTGACTACATACTTATTGTTGGCATTTGCGATTTAATAGATTCAACGTTCCTACTTCAATATATGGTATAGAGCACTTTCCTACAGCATCACAACACCCAAATATTAGATGACACAGATGATTACTCTCACGTTCGCCTCGCTTCGGTTAAGAACATAAATGGACATTGTTATCTGAATGGGTGAAAGTTCGGATTAGAATCGCTTCTTTTCATTATTTACTCTAGAACATAATATAAACACGTTTAACGCTTTTTGTTAGCACAACATCGTATTATTTACGAGTCAGGGCCTTATTATGATACTAGCTGTTCTCCGCGGTTTCACCCGCATTGCTCCGCTCCTGTTGATCTTAGCGTGATGATATATACTTAGCCTATTATAGCCTTCCTCGATAAATGGGCTATCTAACACCGATATAATTTTTCAAATCGGACCAGCAGTTCCTGAGATTAACGCGTTCAAACAATCAAACTCTTCAGCTTTATAATATTAAGTATAGATTATAAGTAAAAAGGTGTAGAGAGGTGCACTTACCAACATAACATTCGATTTTCAAAAACGGCACACTAACGCACACATGATTAGACGCCAAAGCAAGATGGCTTGATTCAATTATCGTGAGCGAAAAAGAGACTGAAAAAAAGTGGCTGATTAACCACATTTCTAGACGTGCCATTCCCGGAGTGCTACCAAGTCATCTACACTTTCTTACTTATAACAATTTGAACAAAGATCTTATGTATTTATGGGAAGCATATTTCAGTAGAAAATTGCATTATACATATATACAGAATACTTACATATTCTTTAAAATAAAGAGGTACTATTTAGAAAATTTCCAAGCTTTTAAAACTTTAGAAAATACGAAACATTCTCATTTATATAAAGCACTTTGAAGTTTTATGTTTTTTTTTAAACTATTCTCAATTCAACCTCTACAGATAAGAATCTCGACTACGTAAAAATGTCTATTGTCTATTCATAAAGAAAAACATTACTATAGTATTTTTCTACGTAAAAAATTGTGTACTTTTCTTTGTATTTGAGCATAATTTAAAGTATTATACATAATCCTGCATACAAGAGCATTGAGCCGAAGTAACAATATAATAGGATTTATGAATCAGACGCTGCTAGTTCAGAAATTATTTCGTGGCATTATCTGTTAATACATTTTAAATTAAATGGTTAACTTTTAAACAGTATAAATACACCCAGTTCGATCAATACTTTTTCAATTGCTGTTCGCGCATAAATTAAATTTATGTACAACCGCGTTTAAACTTTAATGAACTTTTAAATTATTCCATCGTCAAATGATAAATAGGTAATTTATTTTATAATTATTATCGTAAGGCTTTCAAACCAATTGATATCTAGTTCACGCTTCAAATATGTTAAATCCGAAACGAATAACGCAATTAAATAAATATCTATTATTTCTTATAATAATATTATTATTATCCTAGTAATTACTAAAATAAAGTTTGTGAGGATTGATGTATGTATATTCGTTAATCTTTCACGAAAAAACTACTAAACGGATTTCAGCTAGTGAGTGGAATTCCAAATCTTTATTAAAATAAAACAATATGCGGCAACATACACAAAACACGTCTTGTATTTCCTCATTATCAAAGGTAAATAATATATCAACTTTCACCAACAACAATAATTGCAAGTGCAACGACTCAATGTGGAGCAATTAAAATCGCGGATGCAGCATCTAGCGCGTGCGCATCCCCACTATCAAGGAAACAATATTATAATCTATACTAATATTATAAAGCTGAAGAGTTTGTTTGTTTGTTTGAACGCGCTAATCTCGGGAACTACTGGTCCGATTTGAAAAATTCTTTCGGTGTTAGATAGCTCATTTATCGAGGAAGGCTATAGGCTATATATCATCACGCTACGACCAACAGGAGTGGAGCCATGGGGGTGAAACCGCGCGGAGCAGCTAGTATACAATAAACTTCATGGTATTAATACTACCATGATTATAGCAGTATTATTTCCAGTGTGTAAAATGACAAATCTATATTGTAGCGCTGTTCGGGTGTTAGCCCACAGCATGGCTGAGTCTGTTCCGATTGCCTAATTAATACGTGTTTACTTTTTAAGTTAAGATAGTCTAAGTTTTTGTTGGAATTAAATCTTTTTTACTTTCTTTCTTTCTTTCATTGTATAGGTCGTATAGCGCCATCACTTTCCCACACTGGAAATAATATTGCTTTAAGACATGGTACGGGAGCTGTTTATGTAATTAGGAAGATGCTTTACTTTCGCTGTAAGAAAAACAGAGGTGATATAACGTAGCAACTTTTTCGGAGCCGACGGAAACTTATCGGAGATGAATAGATGGGTGTTACGTGTGAGTATAATTACTATTAAATCTCATTAGACATTACGATTAATAGTCAGTCCTTTTTTGTTGTACGTTCTCATACTAGCTAGAGATATTTACAATTTGAATGTTACTTATTAACTGATTAAAATGTGCTTAATTGTTTCCTTTTATTGCAGAAATCAACCCGTGCGAAGTCGGGACAAGCGGCAATCTTCTTATATATAAAAATGAATCGCAAAATGTGTTGGTAAGCGCATAACTCGAGAACGGCTGAACCGATTTCGATAATTCTTTTTTTATTATATTCCTTGAAGTACGAGGATGGTTTTTATGTAGAGAAAACGTAAATATGTACCACGGGCGAAGCCGGGGCGGACCGCTAGTATAATATAAGTTTAATGACATCTGTCTGGATGCATTCCCTGGGATTCGAATAAATTGATCCACGTCAGAGCGTTACCCCAAAGGATTTTCACCTTTCATCGATCTGACACGCTTGAGCAATATTAGTTTTAATATCATACAAGATTATAAAAAGCCAGTCTGTCTGTTACGCTTTAAAGTTAAAGATAATCAGAATGGCTAAGCCATTAAAGCCAAGCCATGTATGTATGATGTAATTTAGGACATAGACATACTTAACATTGGGAAAAAAGGCAAATTTTCGCAGAGAAAACAAAAAATTAGGAAATAGGGGACGGAAATATCGGTCCAGCCGTGACTTCAGACGAGACATGATGCCCAGAAGGTGCAGGCGAGCGAAGCCACGGGCGGAAAGCTAATACAATATAATATTTTCCTATTAGTTCGTTTCATATTTCATATTATTTAAATGTAACTTCTCACTTGACTGACGTGGGAAAGTAGCCGAGATGTTCGATAAAGGCACAATGCACGTGACTCGATTCATAATACACAATACAGTATTGACCACTGCAGTTCACGCTCTTGCAAATAAACGTATTCATAACAATAGTATGAATGTATGTTTATTGTGCTGGTTATTACCAGTATTACTTTAAAATTAATTTACTATACTATGTTATTAGGTAAGTTTTTATCGTGTTTCCTTTTAGTTATAGTAGTCGTGCACAAAGAAAGTATTTATGGAACATAGTCCTTAATGGGTAAAAAGGGGAAGTGCGGTAGTTTGAAATTCCGTTAGTTTACAGCTAAACCACCATACCAAGTCCCTAACAGAAAGCTGGTCATAAATAATTAACATACATATTAACAAGATTCCTTTAACAGTATCACCAACAATCCTTCTAAGCATCTCCAGGAAGTAAGATGGCATCGATAGCCGATCTCATTCCTAGTCTCATCGTTCCAGGAACACGGCTAGAGCTCATGCTTTACAGGACACGGCTAATTATATCCGTGGCTCCGCATTCCCAACATACGTACTCCTGTCTACAAGCCGCGCCTGACGATTTATATCATCTGAAGGGAACACGATGTATTCAGTTACAGCGTGTCCTTTTTTATTGATCAAAATAGATATGAGAAATGTGAATGAAGTGGTGAAAGATATGGCATTTGTTGTGCACTGATAGGTGTTTAAAACAAATCATTTGTTATACGAATAAGTAAGGGTCCAGACAGATGTTTTTATAATGATTATCTTTTATTATACAGGCTGTCCCACTGTTGGTATACTAAGCTCAAAGGAGGTCATAGTTTTGCATACGCTGAGTACGTAAAAAATACTTATAAAATTCCAGACACATTTTTTTTTCAAATAGATGAATTCTTAAAACTCTATGTGTACACCCATAACAAGCAACCCACCCAACTTTGCCACCAGCACGTGAGCTATCGTTTAAGATTATGTTTTTATAGACAAAATGCATGAGCATTAGAGAAGCGGTATATGCCGGCTGCGCGAAGTCAGAGAAGAAAACATGGATTTTCAGGAAAAATTTAGCAAAAAATTTTTGACGTAATTTTGTTGTTTAAGTATTTTTTACGTGATCAGTGTATGTAAAACTACAAGTCCTTTCGCGCTTAATATACCAATAGTGGGACACCCTGTATAGACACGTTTTCTTTGCGGTACAAAACAGAGTTTTGTGGATTATAATCTCACGATTGATTTTAATTCTATTTATCTATTAACCGTTTACAGCCAGCATACGTTAACACAATAATTCTCTAAACACGTCCCTATAAAGGCAAGTTCCGTTCTATTTCAATACAAGAACAATCCCAAGATTCAACAACACAATAGGAGATTGTGCACATTCCTAGAGCGTCACATGCCGACTAACCATGAAACATCCACAGCTCTACCATAGTATAAAGAGACAAGTAGGCCGAGTCCCGGCGCGCGGCGTTTAGGCGCGCACGGTACCTAAACTCGCGAGACGCAGGGTTATCACTTGTCACATTGATATTTTAAATAATTCTATATAAACAAACATCGACCGCTCAAGTCACAGCAATGGCGCGGCCCCACCGCGGCCCTCACGAGAACGGTCCATGAGAAGGAACCGAGCGTCGTTGTGTGCGTGCGTCAAGCTTGCGTACGTACATGAACGGAGCGTACATACAAACGGCGCGATGTACCTTTGTTCAAAGATAACTTACTTTTCTCTTTATACTATGCCACTATGGTTCAACTAACTATTGCAGTTGCAACATAGTTGGTATCGCAATAGCTCATTCGAACGTCGATCGAGAACAATCGTAGCTTTTCAAGTAGGTATTCCCTAACGGCGAAAGCGACAGTGAATATTTAGCCAAAGGAAAGTGTTTTTGTATTCCGTAAAAGAGCCGATTACCCATTAGTGTATACAACAAATCCTGATATATAGTTACGGAGAATTTAAATCGAAAAAAGAAATCAAAATGCTAAATTGAATTGTATGGATGGCACACATGTATGGAATGTAGTACATAGTTTTAACGACGAATACTTATAATAAAATATGAACGTTGATTCTCCCGTATGCCTATGTGTTTTATAACTTTTTACGCCAGAACCACTGAACTTATTTATACGTACCTTGATGTACAAATTGAAGAAACCTTACAGCAGGATATGGGATACAACTTTGAAGGGTGTGAAATAGGTGTCGTTAATTTGTATTATGTATATTGTTAGAAAAGAGAGGAAAAAAGACAAACAGATTAATGGCATTATACGTAGGTATGTACTGATTTACATTCGCGTGTATGTGATTTACGTGAATTACGGCTTCTGTATCGATTAACTATGTAAGTAGGTACATTGTAAAACCAAGGATAAAACGTACACAATAAATTTCGCAAAACATTTGTATTCGAAGAGATGTCCCAAACATAATGTTTGTAAATTATTAACCATTTTATGGAATAGCTTACAATTCTGTGAGATGGATGTAAGTACATAATTAAAGTACATAACATTTACATATTATATACCTATAGTCTACATGTACCTACCACACTTTGTTTCATATTTATTTTCATTGTTGTATTTCAGCTAAACCAGTATCTATATTAAAATTGGAGACTTCAGATAATACATTTATTTACTAAATTGTAGCAATTTTAGCCACAATTTATAGAAAACGAAAAAAAAAACAATAACAAATAATTTATCCAACTTATACATCTTACCTAAAGCTTTTCCAATATTCCATTTGGTTCGAGAAGTGGTCTACCCGCGAGCGTCTTAACTTCAGCGAAACAAAAGCAATCGATGCCTTGAAAAGATCTAGTATAACAAAGTTATAGTGCAAAATGTCACCGCACAATGGATCACTGAACTTCTAAATACGATATTTTCTAACAATACGTTATAAAAGCTATATCGCTACGGGAAGGCGCGTAAAGGCCGCGACAAAGGTTAATAGGTTCCTTCCTCGTATGCACTGGTATGAGTTATGATTTTTTTTCATATATGGCTATAATAATCTAATATTACTCGAGATATTTTTAATTAACGTGATTATTGTTATGGAACCTTCACAGTCTTAGTTTGCAATACTAATTGGATAATGACGCAAATAACACATGGCAGTGCAATCGTGAAGAGTTTGTACCGTAAATTTATCCTTCTTTTATTATTATTTTTGTATGATAAAGCTTTTGTTTGTTTGCTTGAAGGCGCAATTAACCTCTGGAACCAGGGGTCGGATTTGAAAAATTATTTCAATGTTATCGAGTAAGGCAGGCTAGGACCATTTCCTATTGGTCCTACTGCTCCTGCAGGGGCCGTATTATGACCTCTTATTCCCAATCAGTTATAGTATAATATGGCCCCAGAGCAATGTGGGTAAAACCGCGAAGCACAACTAGCCAGTTTGTTTTTAAAAAGGATTTATAATGCGTTTTGATTTTAATAATCATTTCATCTTCCCTGCCATACATTATTGTAGTTATTTGGAGTTTGCATGAACAGTAGGCGATAAATATCAACCTACACAAGACATACATACATCAGAACAATGGAAACAAGAGAAAGTTAGGAGGACGTATGGTAAAGACCTAAAATTTATGTTAATATATTCTAAATTTAATATTACGTACCTACCTACTTAATATTTTTGACTCAATTTCTAAGGATATTAATAACATTTTTCGATAAAAGAACAATTTTTGAAATAAGCTTACGTTTTTTATCACAAGTAATATAAATTATAATTAAATACATAATTAATTAACATGGCTACAAAATTTATAACTCTGTGACACCGTTTAAATGTTTGTTTAATGAATTAAAGATGCACTAACGGGGATTTCTTAATTATTCAAATATTTTCACATAAGATAATAATAAATTTACCGAAATGGTAATGACGTATTATTAATAAGTATTTATATCAGTACTTTTTTTTTACTTTCTTCATATTGTCCGAATTGTTTCCGTTAAAAATTGTTCAATATTATAATTTTTTTCTGTTGTTATTGAATTTTCTACAAAATTTTGGGCAGAAGATCCTTGCAAAAAAAATTAGGGTGGTTACATGTTAAAATATTAACTGGCAATTTTAACGGAATTTTAGCACCGCGCTAACGTTTCCGTGTTGCAACTATGCCGAGTTAATTAAAGCTGTGGCCTGAAATAGATCTAATAAGCGTGTCTTTGTTTTTTACCAACTAAAACTAAAAACAAGAAGATCTCAACAGCATGTCTTGTGGCATCTCGTCAGTCACCACGCGTGTGTAATGTGCCATGAAATCGCTTCCACTCATGCGACGTATTGCTTATTTCGGTGTCGTAAACATTTATTGGCGACTTTTTGGGGTATTTTTTATCTCGTTCTGAATATTGCTTCGCGTAATGTGGTTATTGTGGTTACGGTGGACTCGATCGAAAGTTATACAGGTATATTTTATACACTCGTCGTAAATATTATTTGGGCGCGTGTTATAATTTACAGTTATGGTGGAGGCGAAAAAAAATTACATATTTTTCTATAGGTAGGTATTCAAAAGAAATTGTGTGTATTGAAAAGAAATAAATACCTACTAGTTTTTGGGAGTTACAAATATCAAAATCGGGCGGGGTGACCAAATTATGTTGAGAAATATGATGTTGGACACCTCAATTCAAATACATATTTAACAAAGCCATTTTTGCCAAAGAAAAAATTGTTTTAAACAAAAACATACTACAAACGTGGCTTGATTATTTTCTAAACAAATCTATATCTTTCAGCTAAATAAATGGCCATAATTTAAAGATTTTCTTTCCTAAATCAACTTATCTCAAATGGCTTGACCAATTTTAAAGACTCATTTCTGTTTAAATTCACTAGGTCTGTAGATTGGTTGTTAATTATTGTTTATATCCTTTGGTACCTACCTTCTCTCTAAATTAATCCATCAGTCCCCGGAATCACAGACACAATAGAAAATCTATTGTGTCGTGGCCCGATCGGGGCTTATGGTGGTCAATGGGTTAAGTAAATATTAAATTTAAAGTTTCATCATGTGTAGATTATTATAATTAATTGAAATTAATGAATTAAAATAATTGTAAATAGGTATTTACCTTAATCAATTGTAGATAGGTATGTAACACATTACCCTATAAAGAAATGCTGTTATGTATCCATGTAAATATGAGCATTGAGCATTCATTATTTGGCATATTAAGTATTTACTAGAACAATAGCATACTAAGATTTCTACTGTAATATTTAATCATATAACATTAACAGTTGCTTCAAAATTTATTGATGAACTTTTAATTTCATTTCTCTGCAGTCTTTATTTTAATCGACATAGGTACTTAATTAAAAATACCATGGTAGGTATTAAAAATTCTATTGATCCATTATTGAGTGTTTCCAAATACCTTATCCTCCAGATTTATTATAAGTTTATCACTATACATAGTATAAAACAAAGTCGCTTTCTCTGTCCCTATGTCCCTTTGTATGCTAAAATCTCTAAAACTACGCAACGGATTTGGATGCGGTTTTTTTTTAATAGATAGAGTGATTCAATAGGAAGGTTTTAGTATATAATTTATTGGGTTTTAGATAAAGCGGGCGAAGCCGCGGGCGGTAAGCTAGTTTTATATAATATAATATCAACATTATATCAACAATGATCAACAATTACGAAATGAAATTTACAATTGATAATATTATGTTAAAAACGATTTCTATAATAATAATAACTCAAACCAGGATGCTTTTTAAAAAAGGAGCCGAGTGATATTTTATAAAACCTCGTAAATAATTAATATATGAAGCACCAATATTGTTTTCAAATAATAACATGCAATATACTTAAATAAAAAAAAAAATAACTTACCTTCACACGAGAATCGAGATTTACTTTCATCCGTTTCGATCACAATTTATAAAAATTACTGCTTTGGACATTCAATATAATATAATAACCAATTTATAAACACAATATTAGATATAGTTTAATAAATATTTTATACTGTTTTCATTCACAATTTTCACAAAAACAATATTCTAAAATCAAACAAACAAGCAACGGCTTACACCAGAAGACAGAAACGACAGAAACCAGAAATTGGCATTTGGCTGTTGGCACTCGGCAGCACAGATTAAGTACCTATTAGATAATACGTAACTCGGCAGTCGGCGGCTGACGGCTCGGCGCGCGGTCGGTATTCGGTTGACATTTGACGGTTCTCCTATAGACCAAAGACAACATATGATTCCAACTTGATTCCCTGTGCTGTGTTGAGGTTGATTCCAATGATTCTATGATACAGATCTAAATTATTTAAACTCATGATAAATCTTGTGTTTTTTTACACATTTATTTAAAAGTCAATAATGACCAAGGTTTATTAACAATCCCTCAGTTGTTACGAAAACATTGAAAATAGTGTATGTACTACATGAAGTACTAGGTATTTAAAATGTACCAAATCAACTATTTTAACCAATTCAATCACTTCTCATACGGCTTAAAATATACAATTATTATAAGTTAATTACAATAAGACAATGTTAAATTAAGAATTAACATGTAGAATATAACATATTCTATAATATTATGGATGATCATATTATTATATCATCCTACTTTGAAGACACATGCAAAATAAAAATGCTAATTTTTCTAAATAACATTGTGATGTAATATTTTCTGCGCTTAATATTGTGACTGTGTATATAAATAAAAAATGTATGCGTGTACTAGAGTACACACGTAAGAAGTGAAACTTCTTTATGACCTTAAAAATGTCACGCGTACGGCGCGGCGTAACGCAAAAATGTTACACTAAATTTTTGTCCAACCCCGATAAAGAAGTTTCACTTCCAAAATTATGTTCATCGTTTACCGTTGTGTTTACCGTGTTGTAGGCACGGGCCACGGATACTTTGGTTAAAGGTTACCATGTTACCATAGACTTTAAACATATACTAGAGACTGGTTACTATCTAATATCTATATTCTATGCTGTATTACTTACTCTGTGGTTACTGTCAAATCACAAATTTCACGAATCACGAGCAGCGTTCCCAACCGTACGATAATTATCGTACAAACACGATAATTTGGTGCCTACGTACGATGTACGATAGCATGTTATTATCGTACGCTGATTTTACGATAATTTCTATCAGGCAAAATTCGAGAATTTATATTATTTCACCCATACAAATATGAAATTTTGACGTGTTTCATATCGAACTTTCATGGGAACCGAACAGTGAAATTTTGTCAGATCGAATTTACTTGGCGCGTTTATTGAACATAAAGTGGGAATGGAATCGGTTCAGGTCTGTAGTCTGTACCACGCGTAAAACCAAAGAGTATAATGAATATTAAGGCACGTAAAACGTTTGGGTTTCAGTGTCCCGTTGATTTGACAGCGGTAGTAACAAAGATTAACTATAGAGAACTTGCACAGAACTTGCATACTTATCAATATTACAATTTATATGATTTATTTATTTATAATTGACTTTGGTAAAAATGTACTTTAAGACTTAAGACTTTATTCTAAAAAGTACGATAATTTCGAACCAAAAACGCCTAATGTACGATAATTTTACGCCCCTGGTACGATAATCAGCTCACTTCAGGTTGCTAACACTGATTCACGAGAATTTCACCCTCAAATCTCAATTTGTCAATCAAAAAATACATAAAAAAATGATTAAATTTTAAAAACTGCTTATCTAATTAATTTAAATTCATTCTCTATTTTATGTAATTTATTGATCTTCGTTATTCTTAGTTATTAAGTCTGTACGTGTTAGTTGACGCTCAACAAGGGAAATATGTTTTAAAAATATTTCTGGAATCGTTCTCTAGAATGGAACCAGATTCAACAACCTATGATGCTTCAAATTCATCAAAAGATGTATCTTTTCCGTTTTGTGTGGGACAATGGTGAATATGATATTATTTATAGCCACATTAATTTTCTTTAATTATTTATATATTCATTATTTATACATTTAACTTTATGTATTACAGCAATCTCTCACTATACAAAGACTTTGTCAGTGGAGAAAAGAACACAGAGTTACAATTAATTGAGCGGTTACAAGCATTTGGATTACTTCCAAAAACCATACAGTGTCTGGAAAACAAACCAACATGTAAAGTTGTGTATAAATCTGCGAGGGTTGTGGACAGGTAAATTATTTTTGCCTTTTTTATTTCATTGTATAATATATTGTATGAAATTTAAATGTCATTTGACAATAACTTAAGAGAAGTTTTTTTTATTTTAATAACTTAAGTATTTGTTTTTCTCACATCATTCCTTGCACAACAACTTAACAAGGGGGTAATAGGATATAGAGCTAAGTCAGCCAGTTATTGAATATCTTGTAGCTTTTTCTTACAAACTCAAACTCAAAACTCAAATTATTCAATTAGACTTCTTCTACAAGCACTTTTGAAACGTCATTAAGTACATATTTTTAACATTTACCACCGATTCGGAAAGCAGTATCTACGGAGAAGAATCGGCAAGAAACTCCATAGTTGCTCTTTTTAATCATGTCAGATTTACAATTTTACAAATTACATATGTAATATCATAATATATTTTCATAATATGCCAAAGAACTGTCCTGTGTTTTTACGCGACAACCCTCCATGGGTTTTTATCGTCCATATATTCCATAATACTGTAATAGGCTCTCTGGACAAGTACATTTTTTATATAAGTTTTAAATTTAGAACTACTAAACTCTTTAATATTATGAGGAATTCTGTTGTAAAAGCGTATACCTTGGCCCATAAAGGAATTTTTAACTTTAGCTAGCCGGAAAAATGGCATTTCAATTTTATTTCTGCTTCTTGTGTCATAACAATGTCTATCTCCTACTTTTGTGTGTAATTAAGCGTTTTTGTGTACATATAAAATATTATTAAATATATACTGCGACGGTACAGTAAGGATACCAGTATTCTTAAAGAGATCTCTTAGTGAGTCTCGAGCACGCAAATTATATATAGAGCGTATGGCTCTTTTCTGTAATATAAATATAGTTTCTATCTGCAGCCCTGCCCCATAGCAGAATTCCATAGGACATTATGCTATGAAAGTAGCTAAAGTAAACCAATCTAGCCATTTCTTCATCGGTGAGATGCCTTATTCTTCTAACTGCATATGCAGCTGAGCTGAGCTTAGCAGCGGTGGTGGTAACATGTGCCCCCCATTGAAGCTTCTCATCTAATGTCAAACCAAGAAAAACAGTCGATTCCACAGGATATAATACCTCCCCATTTAAAATAATATTCCTTTTCACCTTTTTTACATTTGGGATGATAAATTCTACACAATTTGTTTTTTTTTGCATTTAATATTAAGTTATTAGCTTTAAACCAATTGGATATGCCTAAAAGAGCAGTTTACTTCGTCAACATTTGTATCATGTCTATCCACATTAAATATTAATGAGGTGTCATCTGCAAACAGTACTATTTCACACATACACGTACATATTCCTAATTCTGTTGTTCTATTTTTACTTTTATTATCAAATATTATTTTTAGAGTGCAATGGATATGCGAGGGATGCAAGAAGAAGCAGCCAATCAGAATAGGATCTTTCTTCTACAGGCTACAGTGTTCTATTGTGCAGGCTCTGCAGATGACACTCGCTTGGTGTGAAGACGCAGATGTGCATTATGTGGCTGAGTTTTTTGGTATAATTTTTATACTTTTTGTTGTATGTTGAAATTTACTAAGACTGAAGTTCATTTAAATATTTTTTGCTCTGATTATTGCAGTAATTTTAGGGATGTCTTAAACATCACTTTAAATACAAATTGTAAGGATTCCGAGTTGATGTAGTTCATTATACCAAACAACAATTCTTTCATTTATAGATTATACAATAGTTATTTTATAATATTTAATTCTTTAATGTATTACATGCTGGCAAAATTAGTATTGAGGTGAGTATCCAACAATATAAAAAAACATCATAATGCATTCACAGTTATTCCCTTTCTGATTTCATATTTTCCCCATATTCATCATTTCATTATAAAATAACACATAATATATAGTATCATATTATTTATTTTTGTCAAAAGTCCTCAGTTAAAACTTAAACTGCAGGAATTGCATCGTACATTGATTAATTTCATTAATATTATAATGCATTACAGTTATTCCCTTTCTGATTTCATATTTTCCCCATATTCATCATTTCATTATAAAATAACACATAATATATAGTATCATATTATTTATTTTTGTCAAAAGTCCTCAGTTATAACTTTAACTGCAGGAATTGCATCGTACATTGATTAATTTCATTAATATTATCGGATATAATATCTATTGAACAGTACAGATATATTACCCATTTTAGACGTGAAACCACGCGTAGCAGTAGCAATCTATGACAAATTAGATGAGCTTGCGGCAACAGAATTAGCCAGCACCAAGCTGGGTGGTGAAGATGCAGTGGTGTTATCGGAGATGTACCCAGATTGCTTGAATAGACTGTCTCCCGATACCACTGACCAGGCACACGTACATCAGATATTGATGATGACGGATACTAAGGTAGTAAATAATTATTTTTATAGCATTTAGATGCTAAAGTATGTATGTATTAGATGTTTAGTATGGCATTCAAATGCTTAATAAATCTATTTTAAGGACGCATTCGAATCCCGCCTCGTGATCGGTTTTTTTCTATATGTTAAAATTTCTCACTGATATATTTGTTTAATTAGTGAACAATAATTGTGCAAAATAGCTGACACAAACTGTAATACAGACAAGTTGAGGGACAAATTGCAATATTTCTATGAAATGGGCTGTAAATAATTTGATAATAGATAACTATAATCTATTTTTATAAATATGTAACTACCACTTTTAAGGAAAAGTTCTAGAATTTTTGGAGATTCTAAAATACATACATATATCATAAAATATAGTATAGTCATATTTGTAGACAGTAAAACTTTGTCTAAATATACTTTCTAATTGAGATTTTATTTTTCAGCACATACCAACGCACTACAGGCTACATGTTATGAAGAATCACTTGAAGAAAATAACAAACAGTGGCAATGAAGAGGTAAGACGATTATTTAATAAGAAACATAATTTTGGCGCAATAATAATAATAAATTATTGTGTTAATGGATTTTTCGTAATTTGGGACAAAGATCAAAATTATGCTTAAATTTTTTTCGTCATTATATCAAGATGGTGGGTAGTGTGTAAATTAAACTGGAGAAGTTAAAGTGTTATATCGTATTTTTTCAAATACATATTACATGATTTTTGTTTTGAGCTTCTAAAGTTTGAGGTAAAAAAATTTAGTGTAATTTTTGTTGAAAAACACTTACATTTCTTGTCAATTTATCAAATTATCTTGTTTTAGTGTCTTCCAGAAGAAATAGAAAGTACATTATCCAGAGTGACAGATAATAATTCACTATTAGTGAGCGGTAATAACCTACCATTAGTTGATAATACTGTGCCAATTGCGCAGTTGATTCAGCATTGTGATGTGGAGATGCAGCATTTTTGTAAGTTTTTATTATATTTTACTAACTGCGCTTCGCGGTTTCACCCGCATGGCTCGTTCCTGTTGGTCTTAGCGTAATGATATAATGTAGCCTATAACCTTACTCGATAAATGTGCTATCTAACACCGAAAGAATTTTTCAAATCGGACCAGTAGTTCCCGAGATTAGCGCGTTCAAAAAAACAAACTCTTCAGCTTTATAATATGTATTAGTATGGATTGAAACACTATAATTAAAAACAACCTTTTCAATAAAGATGTGTTTCTTTTTTTCAGTGAGCAGTCGCATATGGAGTCAAGCGATTACTCTGTGCAATGCCTCCCGAGACCTCTGTAATTCAGGTCCTTCATTACACTGTGCTATCACTGTACAAAGATACTTGGATACTTCTTTATATAGACTGCGGTATGGCGACGGTTTCTACGAACACATGTTGAAATTAATTGCCAATAGATTCACAGATAAGTATGAGATTTGTAAAGAGGAGTAAGTTGAGTGTAGAAATAAGCCCTAATGTTAATGGGGTAAGGTTGATATTACGTATTGTGTAGCAGTTATGCAGTTTGTTAAACATGTTTCATTATCTGTAAGGGAAAAATTGTACCAGGATCAATTTCACAGAGTTTTCATAACTTTGATAATTATTATCCGAAGATTCCCATTGTCTGTGATAAAGCTGCCTTGAACACAAGTTGAAAATTTTTTATGTAGGTATAAGAGAATGATATTTTTGAAGGTTGTTAGTGACTTTCAATCTGATTGTCAATATTATTGATTGCCTATGATTGATATTTAGAAATATTGTTTAAGTTTTTTAGCGTTATTTAACCCATTGACCACCGAGCGCCCCGATCGGGGCGCGACACAATAGATTATCTATTGTGTCTGTGATTCCGGGGACTGATGGATTAATCCAATAAATGGATTGTATTCGCGCAATTTGATGCTTTAATATGAATGGGGTAAGGTTGATATTGTTGTAATAACATTGTTTGTTACAGTATAAGTTTTTGAAACAATAATAATACATATAATCCTCCACAAGAAAAATATTCATTTATCACAAAATTTAAATAATTTAATTTAGGTAGTATTCCGTTTACTGTTAAGGTCCTAAGTGACAAAAAATGTATATTTTATATTTTACGTCAACTTTCTTATAATCAAAAATAACAAGATCAACCGTACCTTTTTGAATCGCATAACTTTGTATTATTAATGCGCGTAGCAGTGTGTTATTCAAAGTGTTATTTATTATTAAGTCACCTAATAATTAACAATTAATAATTGTTTGTAGGTACCCCTAAAGAAAAATATAATATTGAGTAGTTTTTTAATGAGTCGGTACATATCAAACGAGACCAAGTCACTACTAAGCCAATTCTGAGAGATCGATGTTTTCTATTATTGACTTATATGAAGCCAAGGAGTAGAGTGCAGAACTTTTAATACAATTAAAATAATATCCTATGGCAACATTACGAAACAGAAAAGGGAAAAAATACAATCAAAAGAAATTCAAATAAACTGGTTTATAATTGGGACTACAGCACTTTTAGTGTAGATAGTTACATAATGGACTTAGGCTCATTTGAAATTAACTGTCACTGGATGAAATAAACTATGAAAAAACACAAAGTGACTTAAGCTGTTTTGATGTAATTGAGTAATGAGCGAACGGACTCAGGGTTGGTTAATATAAAAAAATAAAACACATTCCTAAAATAAAAATCCAAATTTATTTTAGAGACTAATTATTAAGGTTAGAAAAAGATACTCAAACATAATTAATTTATTACACAAAATTAAGGATATCTTCTAATAGGTAGTCAGGATAATCATTTACTGCATCATCTTCGTCCTGCATAGGTAAATTTTCAGTAGGGGACAGAACACTTTTATAATATTCTAAATCTGGCAAGTTTCTCCAGTGCGCCCGAAATGTTTTTCATGTAGCTTTGCAACATCATACAATTTTTCACTTTTGGACTGTTCCTGTACCAACTCAAGTTTTTGGTGTCTGGAACATAACGATTGTATGAGTCCCTTTTTTTACATTTCTTGCAAAACAGTTTATCCTTCAAACGACATCGTCTTGCAGCTTGCTGTATGGTTTTCTTTGCCGCAGCGAAAACACTTTATTTATCTCTTCTCATTATATGGCTTAGGTCGCTATATGTTTGTTGCCGGTGCCCGGTTTGTTATTATTTGATTTTGGTGAATGTTTGCGTGGTCAGGAGTCAGGACACATTTCTCTTGTTTCAGCTGTAGACGTCTCAATTGCCATCGCAATCTTTATTAAGTCATCGACCTTTGTAGGTGGGCTTTCTTGTTATTATCTCCCCTGATTTCTGCACTCCGGAGACCTCTTGTGAATTGCACTCGCAGATGAGTGTCCAACTCCAATGTTCTGTGTTGACAGCTTGCACATAAAGTTACATTTTCCCCCTAGTTCTTTTAAACCAGCAACATATTTTACAATACTTTCACATTCATATTGTTGTCTTAAGCAAAATTTGTGCTGTTGGGCTACTTCACCAGGTTCAAGGGCTATATGATTTTTCAATAACTTTATCACGTCATCATATGATTTGGTTTTCGGAGACTATTCGGTAGAACTTTGTAGTATTGAAATGCAATTCAGAAAAATCTGTGATTTAGTGTTGACATTTGTAACCCCTTTCAGTTTAATATAATTTTCTAACCTTTGCAAATACGATGCGAAACTTTCGTTTCGTTTTCGTCGTATGCTTGTAATGTAATTCCACTCGCCGATTTATCTGTATTTTGTAATTGTTGTTATAATTGTACTTGTTGTTCTTAAAGTCCTCGAATGGTCTCCACCATTCGGGATAATACTTGACCTAATTGTTGTACCTCTTTGCGTACTACAAATATATTGTACATGAGGGAAAAAGGAGGTTGTGAAGCGGGTTACGGGATGTGGAAACCTTGGAACAAAGGAGAAGGTATATTAGGAGCACATGGGTCAATGTACGCATACACGATGTTCTCTTCACTTCACTTGGTTTTTCCCCTTGAATTTCCACTTTCTCGTCACTAAATATAACAGCAAGCATATAATATATTTTGTAGCAATATGTATTTTATTATATTTTGATGTCAAATAACTGATATTAAATGCATGTAATAAATGTAACAAGTAAGGTCAAGTGGGGGAAATGAAACATTACTTGTATTTTAACGTAACGGCATGTGCCGCAGTAATGCGACAATCAATTTCAGTAGCATTTCTTGCATAGTACTCTCCTTTAGCCAATGATTCATGGAATTATGACAAACAGCTCTTTATTCTTACCATAAGCGAGAAAACAATCAATATTTTCACCATTTTTCTGAAATGTAGTCGTTCTTGACTTCCATTCTTTCAACAGGCTTTGATTAAATTTTTCTTCTGGGATCACATTTTTATTGTCAATAATGGCCTGCCTTTCGAAATCCAGCGGAACATATATTCGGGTCTAATGTATTCCATATTTGACCGATCATCTTCGCGAAATCTTTCTTTGGTAAAACTTTTCCTATATAAACAAAAGAAACAGCGATAGAACGTTTTTGTGATAATTATTATGAAAATCACCTCCATAATTACATAACTCGGTACATTTGAGCTGGCGTTTTAAACACTTGCCCCTGGAACTGCAAGATTTCACGGACCGTCATCCTATTAATTCAAAACTTCTTCTTCTTTCTGCCAACCCCATTCTGATGGCCTGGGAATATTTTGATTCTTTTGTAGGCACTGCCCCCGGATATACACAGCCCGTAAAACTGCCCTTATGGTGTGTTGTTTAAGGGCAGGTTCTGTATGTGGTAGGAAAATTTTCGATTCGAATTTCACTGCATATTTGCCATTTTAAAATGCTTCAAACCCTCGTGTGGCATTGGGATTCGCCTTCCATGCCTCAAACGCGGTTTATTTGCGTCTTCCGTTAAATTATAAGTTTATGTAACATCCGGTAAAAGAATGGATATTTGAGTTTAAATTTTTGAGGTTAGGTTAGGTTTAATTAGTCAAATCCCACGATTTTAGGATGGGGGGGGGAGGGGAAATCGCGATTTAAGACTTCCAATATCCCTCCCCAACAAATTAAAATTTAAAAATAATAATGTAATAATAATGTATTTATTTGTATACATATTTTACAGCAGTCAGTAATTCTTTGAAGGGATCCTTATGTTTAGCAATAATTTTTTCCTCCAATTGTACTCTATGAGACAGTCGGTGAAATTTCCTTTATATTGGTCCTTGGCGAACTTTCGTTTTAAATTTCTCCACAGTTGGCTCTCAATCCTCTAGGTCAAGGTGTGTGTCCCATCTAGTGCCACAAATCTGTTTTCTGGGTCACTGTGATTACACTTGTGAATTGTGTGTGTTGTGAATGTCTCCATATTGAGGCAGGCAATCATAAGCTCTCCAGAGTTCGGTATGAATTTCTGTGCCCTCCTCAACATGTTTCTAAATAAGTGGAACCAGTATTTCTGAAGATCTCTCACTATTAGGACACACTTCCAGTCTCAGATCCTGACTGCCGTTTTCAATCATACCGAGGACCCAATGTCCTTCAACGCGGCGTCCTCGGTTATACTTGCGTTTTCCAAATTTACTCTCGTCTACCTGGACAATTTTCCCAGGTCCACCAATTTTTCACTCACTTTCTTGGTGCTCCAATTCATACACCACAATAGTCTCCTGACAATATGAAAACCAATCTGCTATTGTTTTTGTTGATAGCACTGTATCTCTATCTCGTCTTGCAGATTCACGCTGCCCAGCGTTGTAGTCCGCTCCCACATTAACTCGGTACATTTGAGCTGGCGTTTTAAACACTTGCCCCTGGAACTGCAAGATTTCACGGACCGTCATCCTATTAATTCAAAACTTCTTCTTCTTTCTGCCAACCCCATTCAGATGGCCTGGGAATATTTTGATTATTTTGTAGGCACTGCCCCCGGATATACACAGCCCGTAAAACTACCCTTATGGTGTGTTGTTTAAGGGCAGGTTCTGTATGTGGTAGGAAAATTTTCGATTCGATTTTCACTGCATATTTGCCATTTTAAAATGCTTCAAACCCTCGTGTGGCATTGGGATTCGCCTTCCATGCCTCAAACGCGGTTTATTTGCGTCTTCCGTTAAATTATAAGTTTATGTAACATCCGGTAAAAGAATGGATATTTGAGTTTAAATTTTTGAGGTTAGGTTAGGTTTAATTAGTAAAATCCCACGATTTTAGGATGGGGGGGGAGGGGAAATCGCGATTTAAGACTTCCAATATCCCTCCCCCTCAAATTAAAATTTAAAAATAATAATGTAAAAATAAAATATTTATTTGTATACATATTTTACAGCAGTCAGTAATTCTTTGAAGGGATCCTTATGTTTAGCAATAATTTTTTCCTCCAATTGTACTCTATGAGACAGTCAGTGAAATTTCCTTTATATTGGTCCTTGGCGAACTTTCGTTTTAAATTTCTCCACAGTTGGCTCTCAATCGTCTAGGTGTGTGTCCCATCTAGTGCCACAAATCTCTTTTCTGGGTCACTGTGATTACACTTGTGAATTGTGTGTGTTGTGAATGTATCCATATTGAGGAAGGCAATCATAAGCTCTCCAGAATTCAGTATGAATTTCTGTGCCCTCCTCAACATGTTTCTGTATAAGTGGGACCAGTATTTCTGAAGATCTCTCATATTAGGACACACTTCCAGTTTCATATCCTGGCACCTGACTGCCGTTTTCAATCATACCGAGGACCCAACGTCCTTCAACGCGGCGTCCTCGGTTATACTTGCGTTTTCCAAATTTACTCTCGTCTACCTGGACAATTTTCCCAGGTCCACCAATTTTTCACTCGCTTTCTTGGTGCTCCAATTCATACACCACAATAGTCTCCTGACAATATGAAAACCAATCTGCTATTGTTTTTGTTGATAGCACTGTAATCGTTTTGATTGCCATGGGAAGCAGTTACTCTTCTAGATGTTACAATTTACAATTTATGAGGTAGTTTAAGGCTTTGATTTCATGACCACGGTAGTCTAATCAGTTGATGTGACTCCTTCATGTCTGTGTCATGTCCACCATGATCCATTCTCTCAAAAACTCTTAGGTATACATCCTTAAATCGGCATTTTTATAATCCTTGGAGCATTTTAGCAAACGGATCCTCTGGACATGCCACAATTTGTTGACGAGGTGAAATGGCAATTGACTCAGCTGACAGCTTAGCTTGGGTAGTCCCAGGAGGAGGGATAAAGGTCTCCTTAATTCTTCTACCGGCAATGGGAGCTCCCCTCCTATTCTGGTTGGGGGGCCTCACACGCTGTACTACAGATCCATCAGGGAGCTGTTTGACCTGGTAATTTCCACAGCCCCTCCTTTCCGCCTGCATCTCGTGTGGTGCTGTAGGCCTAATGACAGTAGGATCTCTCCCTTTTCTCAGCAGAATCTTGCTCTTCAGAGCGCGGCCTATAATTGAGCTATCCGTGTGGTGCAAGGAAGGATATGAATTTACCTGGCTCGTAGACGGTTGGGGTTCTGGAACTCTCTCAATTTGCCCAGGATGGGATAAAGTATGACATTTCTTCTTTCTTGACACCCTACCAATTGAGGATGCTAGGGGGGTGTACAGGCCGGATGGATATTATGTTTCACAACTTTTTTCCTTGCTGCCATCGTGTCTCTAAGCGCCTTTGTTCTCGCCTCGACTTGAGTTGACCCTGGATCCACTGCCTCCCCAGATAGAAGAAACTCCACAGCCCTCTGCATGTCCTTTATGAACACAGCTATTTTCCTGTTCTCTTCCTCTAGTTCACACAATCGGGTGTGCATCTGCAGAAGCACAGCCGACTGAGTCAATCCCGTGTAAACAGGAGGACCTACCAGTTTGTCCGTCATAACGGGCTTCTTAGGGGTTTGGGGTAGATCCATTTCAGACTTCTGGCCACCAGGGAATATCTTTTGCATTGCCTTACCAACGGTAGAATTGATTAGTGATGTCATAATGCTTACTAGACTTAAGTTTTTCTTAGTATATATCAATATATAAAAGGTGCATGCATCTAGTATAAAATACTATAATAGGTTGGTGGGATTACAAGTGTAGATTATAAGATAGTGATGGGTTTGTGCTTACTTAGACAACAACATCGAACCGGGATTGTGCGAGAGAAACTCCAGGGTGATAAGACGGAGGAGCTGTGGGGACAGTAACCCAGCCAGCAATTTCATTTTTAACTTTATAATGTAGCTGTTTTAATACAATCCTATATCTAATTACTAAAAAGATCAGGCATGTTAGTGCTACTAGAGATCCAACCAGAATCCACCAGGTATAGTGATGGGGTGGAGACCAAGGTGCCGATCTGAGCTGAGGTATCTTGGATTCATCAACCCATCCCTCCACGATCAATCCATTAATCTCCTCTCTTTGCAATGGGCTTGTCATGTTGATCACAATCTCATACCCTGTTTTTAAAGTTTCTTGAGATAGCTGATAGATCTGACCACCCATGTGTAGATAATCTCCATCAGTGGATGTCAATACAGTCGGGACTGGGCTTGGCTCAATGTTTTTATGGACTATTAGCTCTTTTCCCTGGGATACCATCACTTCCCCCCGATGTCTGAGGCACTGATGAGAACCCCTCCATCAAAAGGTATCACCTCTGTTTTGGTCTTAGAGGATAACCTCCACTCACAGCTAGAGGTAGGCTTCTTACTCTCAATAATGTTTTTCAGGCAGCTGTTAAATTCAATTTTTGTGGTTTTCGGGCAAAGGGTTAGTGTTAACATCTCTTTACACACTGTGGGCGATATACTCCAACAATCCCCTCTTGTTTTACAAGCAACCACATCTGGTAGTTTCAATTTCCTGAACCCGTCTGGAATAGAGGCATGCGTAGTATGCACTCTCATCAGGGCTGCTGACCTGTCCATCAAGATGCGGGGGAAAATCATCACTCCCGATACCATAGGATAAGGGTCATAATTAACCTGATGTAACGAAAATTTGCCCAATTCATAAAGTAATGTCATATCCCGAGAGTATGCAGTGGATACCATTGCTGGATGACGCAATAGTACGGATAGCACATCTGTAGCCGGAAGCAAATCAGGTGTAATCTTTCCTGACAATGCACTGTCCACTACACGTGCAAAGTCATTCGGAGCCAGGGACAACCATGTAGAATAAACCTCTCGGAAATAATTCGAGATCACTTCATCACAAGAGGTTCTATCCATAAACTCTTTGAGGATCCTTGCTTGCCTATCTACCGCATGATGTATAGCATGCTGATTGTCCACCAGCGTGTTTATACTGCTTGTGACAATTTGATGGTTTTTCCTCATATCGGATATTTGATTGTCTAAGGATTCCACAGTATCTTATAAAGACCAGATAGACGCCCTATTCCATGCCACAGCACCACCGAGCAGCATAGTTTCTATGAATCGTTTTTTCCGAATTGCCTGCCGTTGTGGTATCAAGGTTCCAATTTTCTCTTTTAATAGCTGGACTATCAGGTCTTGGTGGCCTTTATTTGCTGTAACATTGCACTCAACCCCTTTACCAACTAGCTCTGAAGATACTAGGTGTGGCATATGATAAATGATTGGAACATAAATGTAACCAGAGTATTCCATATAAGAACCAGTTTGTTCCATTACCAGCCCAAGCTCCGGGGATATCCAAGACCCTTGTTGTGAATTTTGTCGAGCTAGGACTTGTAAAATTTATTGAGGCATCATCTTCTAATTCAATTAGAAAATGTGTTGATTTATCTACTGCACCCCATGGAGACGACCGCTTTGACCTTGAATGGTGCCTTGCAGTGGTCCCCTGTTTTCTCCTTCTTCCAGGTTTACTCAACTTTACTCTAGACACTTTTCCTAGTCCAGCTAGTGGTTCAAATCCAGGTATCGCGGTAGTAGTATCTATCCGACTAAGATTTTTCCCGACATCCCTAACTTGATTTGATATGTTTGTTGTTTTCTCCACTAATGTTTCAACATAAGAGGCCATTATTACCCTCTCACCTGTTATATTATCGGCTGCTCTCTCTATCCTCAACTTTGCTGTCTCGAGCTCTGAAGCCTGCTTTGTTAAAACCCCTGCTCCGCCCCCCACTAGTAGTCCAAACAAGAAGCTGCATAATCCGCATGCGATCATTGCGCCTGTTAGGAAAGCCATTTTCATGGAAAGTAATAATCTTTCTCTTCACGACTAGAGGTGAGATGTATCATTCATAAACGTTATGGTTAAGCGCATTCAGCGCTCCAAATGATCCGCTCGGCTGCATAACACCACTTACTTCTATTGGACCCTGGGGGATAGCCACCTCAGGTAAGTATAGCCTTATTTCTTTCCCGTCCTGCGTTATAACGCTAGAGATGTGAGATATGTAATCGTTAATTGACTGCGGCAATACTTGATAATCGGGTAAAATTTCCCTGGCGTCGGTTCTCAAATTAAGGACATTCTGTCCTGAACTACGAGCCATCTCTCAAGATTGAGGTGGGTAGACATAGCGTGGGTGAACATGGATAAGGGTAATCGTTCATGTAAGCGAGGATCTATGCCACGCATCTTTTCATACGTCTCATTTACTAACGGTATGAAGCCGGAGTAGTCAAAGTTTTGGCAATACACATCTTGCGCGGGAATAAGTGAGGAATGTGATGTGGTCCGATTTCATATAACGGTTCGTCTCGCATTGGGTCTTCGACAGTGTCGGGAACGACAGTTACTTCAGGTCCAGTCCTAGATGGTTTAGCTGGTTTCCTAAAAGTTGAAGACCTTACCGTAGGCTTACGGTTCTTGACACGTGACGGGTCGAAAGGAGCGGGCTCGAAAGCCCAGTCCTGTTGCATTTGGCGTTCATTAAAGTGATTATACGCACGTTGCGCGTCGCGTGTTGCTCGGCGGTTGCCGCCGGTATACAGGCTTCTGCCCCGTGGATTTCCACTTTGATTATTGTTCATCTCAATGCTGAGGAATTCTAAAATCTCTATCTCTATCTCTATCTCGTCTTGCAGTTTCACGCTGCCCAGCGTTGTAGTCCGCTCCCACATTAAATAAATACATGATCAGTTCTTGAGTTCGCTGGTTCCTTGTACTGACCCTTTTAGTTCCTAGGTCAAGTGTGTTTTATCAATGTTTTATCAATAAAACGCCATTCTGTTTTACCGACTAAGCGCGAAGTATCGATACACTTATTTGTTTTATAGTTATGAATGAGCGTTTTAGTTCCCCCTGAGTTTCACGTACCCCACCTGACCTTAATCCCTTGTGAATTATACAACCACTTGGCAACTATTCTAACTGGTTTAGTGTTCTTGTTTATCCACTTCTTTCCAACCTAATCTATTTGATTAAGACAATGAAATGGTATTAGCAGGAAGATATTTCATTAGCGCCTTTGTATGCCATGTCTTCTGTCCATATGTAAGAAAAAACGTTATCTTTGCTGAGGCTTGAGTGAGGAATACCTGGTTAACTGGTACTCATAAACTTTCGTCTTTTTAATTCTCAATTTAGGGTGGTTTTAATCATCTTTAAATTATAAAAGAAGTCAGTTAATATTTTACATTATTAAAAACAAAAGAAACAGTGATAGAACGGATTTGTGATAATTTATGAAAATCACCAACATAATTACATAATTCGGTACATTTGATTTCACGGACCGACATCCTATTAATTCAAAACTTCTTCTTCTTTCAGATGGCCTGGGGATATTTTGATTTTTTTGTAGGCACTGCCCCCGGATATACATATTTTACAGCAGTCAGTAATTCCTCGAAGGGATCCTTATGTTTAGCAATAATTTTTTCCTCCAATTGTACTCTATGAGACAGACGGTGAAATTTCCTTTATATTGGTCCTTGGCGAACATTCGTTTTAAATTTCTCCACAGTTGGCTCTCAATCCTCTAGGTGTGTCCCATCAAGTGATACAAATCTGTTTTCTGGGTCACTGTGATTACACTTGTGAATTGTGTGTGTTGTGAATGTATCCATATTGAGGAAGGCAATCATAAGCTCTCCAGAATTCGGTATGAATTTCTGTGCCCTCCTCAACATGTTTCTGTATAAGTGGAACCAGTATTTCTGAAGATCTCTCACTATTAGGACACACTTCCAGTCTCAGATCCTGACTACCGTTTTCAATCATACCGAGGACCCAATGTCCTTCAACGCGGCGTCCTTATTTATTTATTTATTTGAGTAACACCACATCATACATAATACGAAACATTACAAGAATATTCATTGAACATAGTATCTAAGATGTATGACAATAACGGCGTACATAACTTTATCTGTAACATTATATGTATATACATATATTTTTTTTAATGAATATTACAATTAGATAGTGAAAGTAGTTTCTTCACGAAAACTACATAACAAAATTTGACGATACATATATGCTAAAATTAAGTTATGTTGTGGGAAAAAAAACTAGAGGTAGGACTATATTATCAACTAGGTAATTATTTTATTTCTGTGAGTACGCAAGAATTTAAAAACACACCTTTTAAATATAGATAGCTGGCTACCGAATATATCAAGACCCGAAATACCACCGTTGAGTTTATTGTATTCCTTAAGAATACGTACGAGAGGAGCCTGTGCACCCAGATTAGTTCTTACAAAAGGAATGTGAAAGATTTTGTTGATTCGTGTCTATGGTAATGTATGTGGTACATGAATGTTTACATGTTTCAAAATATCTCCGCACTGAACATGACCATTTATTACTTTGTACAGCGTCCTCGGTTATACTTGCGTTTTCCAAATTTACTCTCGTCTACCTGGACAATTTTCCCAGGTCCACCAATTTTTCACTCACTTTCTTGGTGCTCCAATTCATACACCACAATAGTCTCCTGACAATATGAAAACCAATCTGCTATTGTTTTTGTTGATAGTACTGTATCTCTATCTCGTCTTGCAGTTTCACGCTGCCCAGCGTTGTAGTAGTAGTTTATAAAGAAGATATCTTTTGCAAGTATTTTAAGACACAGCTGCCTATTTCATTTGTTCCACGGTTACCTTGCGCTTCGTCCCAGAAAAAACATTCAGTATTATCTCTTGCAAGCTCAGAGATAGTAAAGTACAAGCGATCTATCTTTGACTTATAGAAGAAAGTTGATACTTCTCCATTTGGTATCGTCATTACCGCTTGTAGGTTGTAGCATGCGACGATAAAGTTTCTTGAAACCTTCAATTTATCGTTATCTTTTTCTTCACGACTTTTCTCCTTCTCTGCTAGATGTCGTTCGTAGTCTTCCTTCAGAACTTCTTTTTGAGGACCTTCGGCCAGCTGGTATATTGTGCATTGTTCGCATTGGTCCTTCTTGGGCACAAAGAAGCTAGTGTTAAAGTCGTAAGGCAATCCGTGTTTTATGCAATCTTCTTTGTAGTCTGTATAAATATCAGTTAATGTTTTTCCACCGTCTACGAATTCTCTGGTAGTTTGCTTGCACAAATAGTGGCTTTCGATGCGAGAAATGCTGTTAATGTGTTTTTTCACTTCTATCATTTCAACGGGCACTTTTCTGTGGTTTCCATGCAAGCCTCTTTTTTCTCCTTCTAAAATACCGGTTGATGTATTTTTCTTCTCTATCACAGTTCTTATGCACCTATCTGTAATATCCAGCAAATTTTTGAAAAAGGTTTTGCAAACCCTTTCTTTGGAGCCATTAACCTTGAAACTGAAAGCCATCTTCGGCTTTCTTTCGGCTATTGTTTTCGTTGATAGCACTGTATCTCTATCTCGTTTTGCAGTTTCGCACGCGTTGTAGTCCGCTCCCACATTAAATAAATACATAATCTGGAACACTATATTTATGGGGAGATGTACATTCTCAAACCAAGTTCCCTTGGAGCGACTCTCTGACTTATGTCTACAAGTGCTCTTGCGGCAACGGAAGGAACCAAGTTGTCCCCCTAATGTAATAAGAGTCATAGGCTGTCGATGGCGGCCACAGACTTTCTCCCGCAAAATCAGACCCCGCTCCTCAGCAAAGTGCAGACACTGCTCAAGAGTGTCCAATTCTAGAAAGAGCCTGCGATGGTTCCACTGAGATGTAAAACAAAACAAAAGTTGATAAATTCCTTTTCATACCATTAAATCTTAAACAATGATCAATTAGTGGCACATAAACCTTATGTGGAGGAGCCACATAATAATTAAATACCAAGAGAGTACCAGAGGTAAGGTTTTCGGGCAATAAAATCCCACTTTCATTGTTGTTTCTATTGGCTAGCAAGTTTACCTATGATTTATGAAATACTTTACCTATCTAGCGCTCATGCACATAAGATATTTTTATCATATAAATTTCCCTGAGATATAAGTTGTCATACGATTAAAAGCTCTCATGTAGTAATTTGCGTAATTTAGCACATAATATATTTTAAGTGCCAACATTAAATGAGTGAGCACATCGGAGATATCAAATAAGGTAAATAAATATGTAGGTAGCTATCAAAAAGACATAATATGCACACGAGAGTTTTTGCATTCGACGGAATGGGGTCTCCTGCGGTCCTGCCCTATCAAAAATGTTTGAAAATGTTTGAAAATGTCTAAAGTGGACTTAAGCTCATTTGATATGTACCGACACATTTAGAATATTAACATAATATATATTTTTATGACTGATTACATATTAAGTTTGTAAACATGAGAACCATACGTGCAAAAGATACGTGCAAAACATATAAAACATACCAACAACTAATATTAACAGACGCCGTTAATATTGTATGGATAATTTGCCTTGATATTTTGTATCACTTGTCTTCTATTTTCAGTCTTCCTTAGCAATGCGTGCCTTATAATAAGAATTGTTACACTTTTTGCGATATTATTTTATTGTTCTATTTCTAATTTCACATTAATTTTAAGCGCTATTACATCTAATTATGTTTTAGTTAAGTTTAGTGGTTGACTTAGAATATAATTTAAAAATTGTTTTTCAGTTAGTACAATATAAACATTAATTAGTTCAATACTTAACCGCTCATATGCTTTGCGCAACCACAGTTGCAAAAATAAAATACGCTAAATAGCTTGCAAAAAAAATAAAGGTAGCCTACTTTGCTAGTGCTCTGGAACGTGCGCCGCGCGTTCGACGCACCGCTATTAAAACTTAATTTATGATTTCCGCGAGAGGAGTACTTCAAATATATTGACTGTAATCGATTGCTATTGTAATAATACTATACAAAACTGTGTTATTTTTACAATATATGATTACCGTATACCTTAAAAAGTTATGAAATCGTCTAAAGTCTACTAACTTTTAAAGTCGTCTTTATTACATATTTATTACAACGGTCACTAAAATATTACTTTATAACAATAAAACACATGTTAGAGAATAATCTGGTAAGTAAACACGAGTAGAAATCAATAAAATACAACAAATACGGCATATTTTAACACTTCCTTGTAAGACACGTAAGATACAAACTAAGATATTCCCAAAATTCTGTTTGAAAGGTTGGTAGTACTGGGGAGAAATAGACGAATCAATTAGTTGTCTTTGGTTTAAATACGTAAAAATTAGACTCTGAGAGTATGAAATAGAGTTTATAATCAATTGAAATAAGAAAGTCGCTTTGCAACCACAGTTGCGCGAAACAAGATTCTCGATCGTGTTTTTGCAACTGTGGTTGCGCGTAGCTAAGTAAGGGGTCATTTTTTTTTTCTCAAGCATATGAGCGGTTATGCATATTATAGGTTGTGTTTACTTAGATATTATTGACATGTTTAAATTTCGATTGTAATTGGATTTCTTAATTATTCAAATAGATTAAAAATATATTTTTGAAAAACTGTTTTATTTTATTTAGCTACATTCACGATTAATCATTCACATTCATTCACATTCATCACGACTGCGGCAAAGACATTTCTGATATACATTTCCATCATCTACAAATAAATCCCTTTCAAGTGGTTTGTGAAACAAAAATAATTTTGATCTTTAAAATCTCTAAGATAAAATCCATAAGAAAAGGTTCACCCATTTTGGTGTGAACGTTCATGATACACATTGTCGTTAAAATATTATCTTTCACGTATTTATGATATCAATAATCATCCATACATTAGTATCCAGGATTAATTAAGAGTAATTAATAAATGCGAAAGTAACTCTGTCTGTCTGTCTGTTACTCAATCACGCCTAAACTACTGAACCAATTTTCATGAAATTTGGTATGGAGATATTTTGATACCCGAGAAAGGACATAGGCTACTTTTTGTCCCGGGAAAATGACGCAATCCCGGAAATCCCACGGGAACGGGAACTATGCGGGTTTTTCTTTGACTGCGCGGGCGAAGCCGCGGGCGGAAACCTAGTAATTAATAATGCTTAAAATGTGTACTTAGTCTTGATCCATGAAAATTCCATTAGGTAGTCATAATATATATCTATTATAGTTCATTTTTCGAAATACATAACTACTTCAAAACAAATCTTCTTATATATAAAATTCTCGTGTCACAATGTTAGTCTGCATACTCCTCCGAAACGGGTGGACCGATTCTCATGAAATTTTCTGTGCATATCGGGTAAGTCTGAGAATCGACCAACATCTATTTTTCATATGTACCACGGGCGAAGCCGGGGCGGACCGCTAGTAAATATCTAAAATTATGTACCTACAATGTATAACGTAAATGGTACAACTGTATAATCGTTAAGCTTTAGAAAGGTGAGCGCTCTGAAAGCATAAATATGCAAATACAGCGAATGTCGGTCACTCGGTCCTGTTTGTCACAACGAATCGTAAAAACACAGCTGTTTTTATCGTTGTTTCATATTCTAATATTATGTCACACTATTTTCCAGATGATTCCTAAATTTTATAACATGTTAATCTAAACAAAACATATACTTACAACTTCCTCGAGAACCATCTGTCAATTGGTGAAAACAGAATGGAAATCGGTCTTTTTTGAGCTTACCGCGAACAGACAGACGCGGCGGAGGACTTTGTTCTACATAATTGACCACCTGATACACATTTGAAAGCTTAGGAATAAAAAGAAAATGATTATTTGCTCCCTCGTTATATTTTCAATATGTCAGAATTCTGATCTATAAGGATCTTATTGTATCTTCCAAATAATATTCTAATTCAAAATATGTTTACTAGCCACCATTACTTTAAATAACGCTATTCCAGAATGTCCAGTTCTTTTACATTCCCGTCAATTAAACTGTAAACTAGTAAACAGCAATGAAGCGATGACAAACAAGACATGTACCGTTGATCGGCTCGGTACTGTTAGCTGCGCAAGCGCATCGAGACAGGTTCACCAGCTATCTGTGCCAAGTGCCAGCCGACTATCCAAATTAATTAACCCAAATGATTAAGATTTAGTCCAAGGCTTCGGAGCTTTCTTTTAGAATGGATAGTAAAGTGGATATAATCATATAAGAAAGGATTTGTGAATATTAACAAATCAGATTTTTAGATTCCATATCCTTACAGTTACTTAAATTATAACCAGTTTGATTGTCCAGTTCATATAGTTGAAATGTTAATCCTGGAATAAGTAATCAGGACCTACTTACTTAGCGTCCTTCCTAAAAATATTACTTTTCGAAAGTAGGTACATCTACGTAAAATTAAGGCATAGATAATCAGAATAATAAAGAGATTATAATATTAATTCTTTTTTTTTTATTATAAAAGATTCTAGTTACATCGCGATCGGTTAAAGAAAGCCCTTTCAAGTCGAAGTGATTGTACCTGTTGCTATTAATTCTAGTTTAGGAACGGGTGTTTCGTTAGGATTGCTCCGGTGCCGGTGTCTGTACCGCTATCTCTGTAAATAAATAAAAGATGCAGTGGAGAGCGGCCACAAAGCGCGTCCCGCAAGCTGACGCGGCTCAGTTCACCCACAGACACCTCCCGCGATGGTCAACTACAAGAGGGTCGTCTGCGAAGTGGCCGTGCTTTCGGCGCTCCTAGTGCTTGCCGCCGCTGCGCCCGCGCCTGACTGTGAGAAACAAGCCGATAAACATTACGATCAAAGGCAAAACGGCACGGAGAATTATCGTCTTAACATCGATGGAGTTGTCATAGCAATCGCGCCGGCAGAGTCCCTGCTTGCCGCCGCCTCCGATTTAGATATAAGCGACCTTCTTGATATCGAAGATTTCAACGAAATTCACAAACCTCAGTCGCCTCCGTACAGTCCTCCGAGTCCTAAGCCTGATGAAAATAAGCCACAAGCTAGCAAACCGGAAGAGTCCACGCCAGAGTCACCGCTTAGTGATGTTTCTCTTAACTCCGACGTAAAGGGCCAGAAGAAAGATGGGAGCTTACGCAAGAAAGAAAAAAATCAAAGGTAAATTTGGAAATTTTATCGCACAATCTATAAACTAACTATCAAAATTATATTAATTTTCATTCCCTTTGTAACTTAACATTTGTCATTTTAAAAAAACTATGTATTATTTACTATTATCCTTATTTATCTTTTTATACAAACGTAAACAAATATTCTTATAAAAGGTAGTAGAAAGTGCCTCCATTTTTAGGTTCAACGTCCGTAAGATAATATTAAGATCACCTGTCAATAAAATTTTATATTGTTTCAGATTGAAATATCGTCTAGCGAACATGTTGCTGCCCTTACTACGAAGGAATCGCCATCAGTAGAAGGAATCTAAATCTAATATTTGATACTTGTCTAACATGTAGCCATGGATCGCGTGATATGATTAATGCATTTATTAGTTTTAAGTGATTGAATTAGTTTTAGGTGTGTACTTGTACATGAACTGTTTTGTTAAAAATAAATGTGAATTCTTATTGAAAAATCCCAAAATGATGCATTATTATTCTTGCCCTCAATTCGTAGACCCTGTCATTCTTATACAAAGGAAATATTTAAAAATCTTTTAGTTACTAGGTAGGTAGTTACAAGCAAAAATTTTTTTAAGTAAAATTATCCCACAGAATTGTGATAATTATTGGTTTCAAAACGCTTATTTTATTTTAATTAATATGTTTATTCTTGATTCAGACGCTTGCCCCTTGGTTTGAATTGACCCGGGTAAAAAATGACCTATGCCACTTATAGCGTAGCTTTAGAGTAGCTTTCTATTAGTGAAATAAATTTCGTGATCAGATCTGTAGATACTTCCGAAGATTACCCCATACAAAATATACTTTCCCTCTTTAGTACTTATTGTAAACTAATAGTGAACTAGTTAGTACCTAGCTATAGCTAAGTTCTGTATAAAAATGATATTATATTAAATAATTATTTTCGTTTGTAATGTCCAAAATAATATTTGGACAAGGTATTATCAAATTGAGACATACAGTAATGATAAATGCAAACATCTATGCTTTAGCCTTGCTTTAGCAATAATGCCGGCCTTTTGTCAAATAAAATTATTTAACGCTATAATAGATTTACTAATTGTTTAGTTCCACTGTGCATTATAATTAAATAATTATAGATAATTAAATATCGAGATTGTGCAGTGTGCTCTCTCTACCTTTAATTATTGTTTATTTTGTCGCGAGAATAATTGTATCTACCTACTTTTTACCTACTTAGGTCACATGTCGATTGTCGCGGTCATTACGATGTTTAGATAAATACCGTACTAGCTGTGTCCCGCAGTTTTACCCGCATTGCTCCGCTTTTGTCTGTCTAAGCGAGATAAAATATAGCATAATATAGCATTCCTCGATAAATAGGCTATCTATCACCGAGAGAATTTTTCAAATCGCACCAGTAGTTCCTGAGATAAGCGCATTCAAACAAACAAATTCTTCAGCTCTATAATATTAGTATAGATATAGATTACAAGTCGGTTGGTTGAGTTAAAGATTTCAACTCCCTTTACCGCAAACGTATAAAGTTGTTGAAAAACGCGATTTCTGTAATGGATAACGGAGCGTTAGTTTTTACTGTGAGATTGGAATTGCTTTAGGATAAAAAGTTGGTACTAAAAAGTAACAAGTAACAAAGTAACAAGTAAAACATACACATAATTTTGTTACTTTTGAAGAAGACTGCCTGTTTCAGACTAGGGATCCCACCCGACTACGCTTCCCCATGTGTAAATCAAAATTATTTTGTGCCAATTGTCAAGGAATGGCTATAAAAATTTATAATCACTTTCCCGCAAATATAAGGAGTTTTAATCTTAATAAATTTAAATGGAGGATAACTTCATTTCTGAAACAAAAATGCTTTTATACGGTGAATGAATTTCTGACATTTAAGATGAACGAGGACTTGGCTTAGGCTTAAATATTGTATTGACTTTTGTATCTTTATTTATTATAATAATATGTATTATGTAAAAATAACTAATTTCCGAACCGAATATTCGACCGAATTATTTGTTTGTAAAAATTTATAATAGCTGCTATAATTTTGTAGGTAATGGGATCTAGTTTTGTGTAATATAAAATTATTTATTATAATTTATAATATATTTGCATGCTCAATTAAGAGCCAGAATGTTTAAGAGTCTATGTAATATGTACCTGCCTAACATCTTTGTAAATCTACATTCTGCAAATAAAGAAATTTGAATTTGAATTTGAAAAGTAACTCTAGACGTAGGTAGTTATCCTCCCGTGTTTTTTATGAATTAAAACTCACATATACTCACGAGTAGAAATTTATCAAATCATCAATAAGTAAAAAGTAGATACCTTCTGCAATTTTCAAAAGAGATCGATTGAATTTGATCGAAATTTCCATATATTGTAATCTTTTGATTATCAGTGATTTAATTAGTAAAATTACTTTTAAATGACACATATGTGCTCGTTTGCCCTCCATGTAGATAAAAACATTATGTTGCTTCATAACATTAATAAATATGCGTATTTATATTCTATTTTTGTCTCAAAACTTAGATTATAATTTATTTTCGTACGTTATATCAAATTTATTGAACGTTTTGTCCCCAGAAAGGAGATAATTTAATTGTTCGACCTACTTTGTATGTTATTTCCTGTTTCAAGTTAACGATATAATATACGATAATGGGCAAAAGTACATACATACTAAAATGAAATTGAGTCCGATAAAGTATATAATATAGGCATAAATGAAATCATATAAGGTATTCGAAGGAGTGTTTTTTACAGTTTGAACAGACTACAGAGACAAGAGGAGAGAGCCTCGATATCTTCCGAGGCAAAAGTTCGTAAGAAAAAGGATAAGGGACTCTTATTATATAGAGCAGTAATTATGAAATGAATACAATATTTAGTTAATTTATTTTAGATTAAAAAATAATAAAATTATTTTACTAGTAATGTTCACACTTGTTTGTCTTAAAGTCCAACTTATTATTAATTATATATTAGAGTGATGTAAAATCCTTTTGTTATGACATAGTTGCGAACGATTATCGTAATTTACATTATAATAACTGCACATTCTTGCATAATCACATCACTTGCAAGCTAAGTTTCTTCTCAGCATCAATAACGACTCCGTAATTGTATAACATTATTGATATCTTCCTGGTCGGAAAACTGTCATTCCAGCAAGTCTACCAGTTTAACGAGATCCCATAACGGTTGTGAAAACTGTAGGGATTATCTCTGTAAATGGATGCTTGTTTTTAAGCCGATAATAATTAACAGTATTAACTCTACATTTCCTACAGTTCTAAACATCTTCAGTATATTCAATAGAGGAAAGATTTGATTGCTTATAAAGTTTGCGAAGGAAAAGTACTAAAATGAAAAAGAGCCTTAACCAATTTTGAACTTCTTTCACCTTCTAGAAATTTGTGTTATTGACGAGTAATAAAGGTAATTTTTGACTTTATTATTATGTTGATTCTAGAGCCAAAGTTGAGCCGGGCTGTTTAGTCCCATATCAAGACTGATCGAACGTTTCGTGGAAGTAAAGATGTACAACTATACTTATTTGTATGCATGATTTGTGATATGTAGATTTACTGGTTCTATTAACAAGAGAAAAAACACTTGATAATGAATATAAATTGTGTAATAATGGATATGAAAAAAACTAAATGATATTAGAGCCTAGAGGAATCTGGAATAGGAGTACTTAGGTAATCAGTAGCTCTATCCTTTGTTCCCTATAACTTTAGAAATGCGGTGTTAAAATACATATAGTGGCTGATCGGAATACCTTATATCTGCTTACTTTATAGGTATTGTTATCAATTATTAACGTAATTTTTACAAACTCCTGGGACATTCTTAAGAGGCTCCTTTTCGATTTTAATGCCTAAGGCAAAATCATTACATGCCAAGTGATAAAAAATACTATTGTGAACAGCTTTGATTTTTATTAATGCAGACCGTATTCATGAAAGTAGTCTTAAGTCTCGACAAATAATTTAACGTAATATAGGTACTTTAATATTTTTCCTTCTACTCACAGACTGAAAAAAATAATACAAAAATAAAGCGCGCGTGCGAGAAACCCAGTTATCGAATTAATGAACCCAAGTCACTGTCAAAGGTGACGACACTGCGAGCCACCACGATCTCGATATGGCTTCCTCACATACTTCTTGATCTTTAACAAGTACGCACATGACGTTAAATAAATTTTATTTTATATAAATTACTAATAATTTACTAAAATTACTAATGGGACAAACCTAATAGTGATAGCTTTTTAATACCATCACCTCTCTGATAATAACAAAGTGATAGTCGCTCAGTATAAATGCAAAGTTAAGGAGAGCGTCCGCGTCGTAAACCGTTACAGTGTGCTCGATTCATCTGGCGACTGGTTCACCAGTGTCCGGTAAAAGCGGCGCGGGAGATGACCGCGCGCAGTCAATACCAAGGAGGTGCTCCGGCTGCACGCACCATGCTGCTCATCCTCGCTTCCCTCGCTCTCGCGGCCGCCGCGCCCGCTACCTACGACCAGCGGCAAGAGGGCGAAGTCAATGTACAAGCGGACGTCCAAAACGTCGTCTTCCTCGTTGCAATTCCACAAAAGATTCCTAACAGCCTATTAGATTTAAGTTGGCTAAAGAGCGCGAAACAGAATCCCAGTGACGAGATCCAGGAGAGGGCCGATGTTCATGTGATGGAGGCGTTCGTGGAGCCGAGCGAGCCCTACCGGGTGGAGATTGGCTCTGAAGGGGAGCGGCGAGCGGAGGCCGACGGGCGGAATGCTGACGCGGATGCGGATGTCGTCATTGCTGGCAGAAGGCGGTTGGAGACCGATGCGCCTGAGAAGGTGGAATACCAGCTGATTGGTGCGACAGAGCAGTGCGGCCCCGACCGTGAGAGAGATCCCGTGACCCTCGTCTGCCGCTCCCGCTCTCAAGTGTCTCCTTCAGACGCGCCTGAAGTCATCCCTGTGCCCTCGTAACATGATCTCTCGTCTATATGATTAGGAATACTATTTATTTGTGCCTGTACGACATACTATGTAATTTATTTGTAAATTAATTTATATTTAAGTAAAAGTTTTTAGTTTTGTTTATTCATTATTTTATTTCCTTTCGTAATAAACATTGAGCATGTTAATTATGATAATACCCATGATAATACTAACAAGAACTATTCAAGTAATGAATAATATGGATGTTTACGTCCTTTGCGTTCATAACTTAGCAATTACATATTTTTAATCTATTACAGTAATAACTGTACTTTATCACGTTTTGTAACCAAGTAGGTAAGTATATGTAGAAACAACAGATATGCGAGTGCGCCGCGCCATCCACAGTTATCTATTCTCGAAAGTGCATATTCCATTGTTAGGTTTCTGGTCACGTATAGTTCAAGTCTAATCTCTGCTAAGAATTAGATACTTAATTTAAATTTCTAAAGGAACTGAAGTAAATAATGTATCCTTATATTAGTATAGTAATCCTTATATTAGTCCATCTATATTGATAGATTATTATGTAAGAGGCAACTAAACAGAAGAGCATTTTGCAGTTTATCATGTTTTATGTCTTGCGCAAATGTTCATACATTATAGTAACGAATGTGCACTCAAGCACCCGGGTAACTCTAAGGTTTAAGGGACTCAAAGTAAGGCTACAATCCCAAATATAATTCAATTCAATTTGTTTTATAAATGGCAGTGCTGCGTTGCCACAATTTTGCCAATGTCACGTTGTGGATAGTTTTACATCTCATAGATTTATAAGAAACTCAAATGTATCAGTCAAGCGCAGATATCTACAACAGAAAAAATGACACACACGATATATATAAATTCCCAACACCAGGTTATCCCAAATATATATATCAAATCCAATTTGACAGCTTAGGTGGATAACTTCACATACTTGTCACATAATAAAATATATTTATATTGCACTAGTAATAGCATTTAGATCAAATAAGAAGCTGGATATGGAATGCAGTGAGCAGTTTGCTAGCCTTCCGCTGACTCATAAAAACAGCATTGGAATCTAGACGATTAATGAAGACTATACTTTTATAGTAAGTACTAGGTATCAGGTTATTTCTTATCATATCTTAATATAATATCTATATACCTACCACATTTTGTAAATATTAAAAATTTCTTCATCGACCTAATTAAACAGAATGTCAATGATTTTTTTTTTATAATCTCAATGTCGACTAATATAATTAAAGATACTACGTTTTTACTGTCTAATCCTCATCGTTGTTCTAAGCCTTTCTTGAACTTTTTTAGTGAAAATTTTATATAGCCTAGCATCAAATGGCTGGAAATTATACTCTACAAACTTTGTGCTTTTTAAATCAACAGGCGTAAGATTTTAAGCATTTGAGATGAACCTTAGTAGAACTATAAAGGATTAAGGATATTGCAAAACGTACAACGATTACCCTTCTCATAAACAATATTTAATAAATTAGTTCATACACATTTTATGTATAGAAAAATGTATTATATTATACAGTAGATTTTTAAATCGTACCATAACATAAAATGTATACCTAATTAATGAAGAATTAAGTTTCCTTAATAATGTATAATTAAAAAATGTCGATTAACGTTTGACCCATATTTAAAGCTCAAGAAGTCGCTTTTATAGAAAGAAAGTTGCGAGCGAAAGTAATAGCCCACTCTTCAGCTTTCCAATTTAGATGTGGGTCATTTTTAGCCGCAACGGTGTGCAGAAACAAAACAAGGATTTATGCATGTCTACTTTTGTCAGTCTCAAATTTATTATCATTTTCCCTACATACATTCATTTTAACTAGCTTTTACGTACATCTTTAGCTACTTTTATTTTTATTTACATGATAGAGCAATTTGAACATTGTCTTATTTTTAATACGAAGCAATCAAAACTTAATAAATATTATTTTGCGTTGTGAGTTAAATAGCGTATGTACACTATGTATTTAATTGCATAGGCAATTAGTTATAGAACTAATTACACAGATTTTCATTAATATCAAGGCGACATTTAATGATTTGTTTTGAGTTGAACGGTCCAATCAGTTCTGTGCCGACCGAGGGCCTGCGCGAACGCAACTTGTGATCCATAGTACTGGTTAAATATAAAAAAATATAAACTTCAATTTAGGTCATAACTGTTGGTATACAGTTAACAATAAACAAGATGCCGCTCAAAGATTACCCTTTTGAAATTCGCGATGTAGAGCCGGAAACTTCACATTTGTTGATGAAATATTTTTCAGGTAAGAAACAATATTTTTATACTTACTTAATTTAATAATTAAATTATTCTGTATTAATCAATTACAGTTACCATTTTGATTTTATGGTACAAAAAAATATTGTACAAGTATTTTATAATTTTCCGTCCTTCAAGCATCCACAATTCGGTGACATACTTTTCTTACACAGTTCAAAATCCATGTTGTTCTAAGTACAAATTCATATGAGCATAATATGTACTATCTTGATAATCATAATAAAATATTATAATGTTTTATTCTTATTGTGACAAATTACAAATTGCAACTTTGTAACTGGAAATAGATCTATTTTATGTTTGAAATAACATTTGCTCTATATGAAGGTACCTATATTTTTCCTTTTTTATACTTTATGGGTCAGTTATTTTAAAATTGAATAATAAGGTGGTCTCGAAACACTTTATATATATATGTGGAATATAGTTTACATAGATTAATTCGTTATAATTCCAATCTCAATGTAAATAGATACCTACAAGTACACTACTAGATAAAACATGATTGTGACACAATAAGGCCATAGATTTGTAAACTGGTACATATTACAGTATCTCGTTATATTCCATAATAAACATTAAGTACATATACATAAATATAATATGTGTTATAAAATATTTATTTACTTCATTTACCTACATCTGTAATGATTAAAGTGAAAATTTTATTACATCGTCTCAAACTTTTTGGTCTGTGTAGCGCATGTCGCGTGACGGTCGGCTGCCGAGGTATAAAGCAGTATTCGGAACCGTTCGAACAGTTTCACTTTTACCGTGGTTTCATAAAACCACATAACATTTTTTAAAAGTGTATTTAATCGCAGGAGTGGTGGAATCGATCTAACATAAGAAAATAAAAATTTATCAAGTGTTAACCGTTATTTCAAAGGAACTGAAATCACTAACACAACATCGTAAAGTAAATCATGTAATTGTCTTAAAATTTATTAATTCCGTTAGGTACTTTACGATCTTTAGTGGGTTAATTGTATGCTTGTATTATTTAGTCTTTTTGTGATTGCAATGAAAATTTATTTATTTATTACTATTTACTAAGTACTATTGATGGCCTATTTTTCATCGTCTAATTTAATGAAAATGTAACGTAATTTTGTGTTTAGTTGAATATAAATCATGGACAAAACAGTACCGTACCTATGCATTTCCAGTCACCATATCTGTGGATAATAATAACATGAAAAATGTTCGTCATTTACCTTAATATGTATAAACATGTAATATCAGTATATAATATAGCCTGCAGCTTTTAATTGCCTACTTACCTACTAGAGAAATTAAATTAAAGAAGATAGAGGCGAAAATATATATAAGTATTTATGAAAGTACAGAAGTTTAAAAAACAGAATTAATATTGCGATAATCTCACGGAATTTTGTATCTGAATTCCTAAACAGGAAACCGAACGTATGTGGCCGGCCTAAAATGGTATTTTCGTTGTAGGTACCAATATTACGAAAGTTATAGTTATTTATATGGGTAAAATGTATTAATTACTGTTAAGAGTCTAGACTAGACTTCGGATTACAATTTTTATATCTTCACAATTATTGTTTCCTTATTTACAGTTAAGTAGATTTTAGATAATTTTATTATAAACAAACAACGATGACATGGTTTAAATAACATTATCTTGTCGTCCTGAAGATAATTAACGAGTGAATATTATTTATGCTTATAACTCTATATTTTATGGAGTGTCCTGTCAATACAGGTTATTTTTAAAAATAATTATAATAATCAATAAATTTTACGAGGCATTATTGTACTACCTAACTTTTAATTATTTTTCAGTCATACCTTTCTTACCTATATTATACTTGTAGTTTTTTTTTTAATAAACTGCGAGTACAAGAGCGATATTTGGACTTTGGAGACGAAATATCTTAGTTTTCTGCCCGATGCTCTTCCCGCGTTGTTTCAAACTTACAAATAGTTCACTCAAACCGGAAATTTTGATCGGAACGAAAAAGAACCGTGATCCACTCTATTTATGAAAAACCGCATTAAAATTCGTTGCGTATTTTTAAAGATATAGGAATTAGGGACAGTCAGGCAACGGGAAACGACTTTTTAACTAGTTTTCTGCCCGATGCTCTTCCCGCGTTGTTTCAAACTTACAAATAGTTCACTCAAACCGGAAATTTTGATCGGAACGAAAAAGAACCGTGATCCACTCTATTTATGAAAAACCGCATTAAAATTCGTTGCGTATTTTTAAAGATATAGGAATTAGGGACAGTCAGGCAACGGGAAACGACTTTTTTTTAATACTATGTAAGGTAACGGCACCAGTCGTGGACAAGCATCCAGTAATGGACAAAATAAATATTAAATTTAAATATTAAGACCAAAATTAACGTTATATAATTTGGCAATACTTAAAATATAAGTTTGGTTCATAAGCTATCAAAATACATACATTTCATCATATTCGGCCAAAATGTTTGAAGATGGCAGAACGTTATGTTTAGTTGCTGCGACTCGTTTCGAAGAAATCCGTTTTTACTAAGAAAATCCTTAAGGAAGTGAGGACACAATTTTGGTTATAAGAATTTTTGTATAAATGTCAGCAAAATTTGATATTACTTTTATTTATAGTAGTTAAGTGTACGAAATATTACACGATTTAGTATCATGATAGGTTATGTTGTTTAAATAAAATTCATCAGTGTCCATAACTGGATTTAATTCTATGGATATATCCATTTATGGACATATGTCGAAAATAAACTTTTTTTAAAGGTATTAATTACATGCGCTTTTCTGTATTGTCTTTTCTTTCTGATTAATAATATACCTATCACGACCATTTCAAACAAAGGGTTCCAATATTGTACAACAATTGTCCATGACTGGATTTGCTTTGGTTCCTATAATGGACATTGATATTTTTTGTTAAAATTACACTAATGGGTCCAACAACATAATATCTATCTAAACATGAAGAATATATTTTAGAACAATGGGCCCTTTTGTGCTGTGCGACTCGTTCTCGGCTTCATTCTCTATCACTGCGTAGAGAAGTCGCATACTTATGCGTATTGTAACGCATCATAGAGAGTTCTCTGATGAACTGTTTGGATCGTTGTCTGCTGCTAAATTCCACCACCATATAGCACACATGCTTAAATTTCATCCACACCATCTTGACAACAGTTTAAAAAAAGCTTTTTGCCTCGTGCTACAATTTGGAATCCATATCGATGGACCGATCAGATTAAGGCTGCTGGCGGATTCAGATTGGCGATTCACTTCACGAGTGTAGCGGAATGCCAGGAAACAGAGAGATATGGCGGAACATCGTGAAGCGGGTAACATCTACCCCCCTAGAGTGATATGACGAAGAAGAAGAAGTCCCAAAATGGATGGAATGGCAGTACTTTTTTTAGTTATATTTTTCATCCCTGACTTATTGAGAAAAAAAACCATATTGGTGTTTCTTAACGGACATAACTCGTATTTAACGATGCATTTGTCCAATTTTTGCCTAGAAAATGGAAATTAAGACTGTTTTAAATATTATGAGTATGCAAAATAATTAATAAGTACTATTTTTTATAAATACATCCCCGATTTATTGTATTCCAATCATCATTTTCAAGATTCTATGGATAACTATAAGTCTTCTCCAAGTGTAAATAACTGGAGAAACGACATTAGGTACAGTCCATAAATGGGTGTTCATAACTGGATGTTGTCCAAAACTGGGTGTCCATCATTAGATTTTTCACTGTCCAACACTGGTGCAAAAAAGTGGTTTTTTAATTTATAAATAACTTCATTATTTATGCATTGTAATCTTTTTTCTAACATTGGTTACGTTAAACTAACATTGAACTAAAGGTATAACTAAACAATATCCAATAAAGTTAAAAAACCTACGAGAAATTTGCAAAAAACTTCAATTTTTTCCTTAATCTGTACAAGACTGGTGCCGTTACGTTACCTAGGTAGTGATTTTCGAAATTGTACTTGAACATCATAATCTAACAAATTAAATATCATCAGTATAAATTAAAAATTATTCAATTTCAAAAAGTTATAAATTGTTGTTCTTGAATATATAATATTATAATAGTTTTAAATCTCTGGGTCTCCTGTCGGATATCTAGTAAAATCAATTCTATATCTATGACCTTTGCTTTAAGATTTTTATATGTAAGTACACAACTACACACAGAACACAAGCTTTTAACAAAATATGACAGGAAATATGAATACTGAAATAAATCACGATTGACAATTATTGTTCTCGTTTTGAATTAAAAAAAAAATATTTAACTATTTGACCTAGCTATGCAAGATTGAGTTCTATATTGTAGTTAAATAACATTCACTCAATCAAATCGAAGGTTACTTGTTTTTCATTCTATAACAGTTAACAAAATTACTTCCTCATCGATTTTCCATTTTTTTTGTAGAAGGGAAGTCTGTGCTTTATGTCCATAACGCTCTGGCGTGACTATCTCGGTACATATTTCCTACTTCCAGTATGAGTTATGAGCTTATAACCCATGTTTAATATCAATTATATTATCTTCATCATTTAATATTACCTACTTAGTTTTTAACAATAATCGAAATGAATGATCGTAAGACAGGATTTTTATTTGTGCTTGGTGACCCATTGGTGAATAACTATGTACCTATCTGCAATACATAACTACCACGTCAAATTGATTTTAATATTTATTATTTGATTTTAATGACATCGTTAACGACCCAACGTAGATTACTATAGTATAAGTTAAACCCATTTATTTAAGACTCTCAAAAATCTCATGTTATTAAAATATTGCCTCCAATAGCCAATTCAATTGCAATTTTGTTTGCCCTCGAAATATTTTGTATTTTTTCAACAATTCAATGAAGCTCCGCTCCCATTTGAATTGATGTGATAAATTAATGTAAATTATGTTTGTTCTACACAAAAAAAAATTATTTATTAAGCCAAACCAACAGTAAATACATACAAATCTTGCGAGCTTAAATCTAGAAATATATATGTAAATGTTAAGGATGTATCCACCAATTATAGGTATAGTAAGGACAAATTAATTTTTATATCTTAAACTTACTTAAATAGTACCAACTAAATCAACACAACGTTTACGTTAATTTTTGTTTTGACTAACGTACTACTATCTTTAAAGTAATTAACAATATTTTAATTAAAATTAAAATTGAGAAGGATATTTTTTATGGACCCAGTCGAATCTAAGCTAAGACACAGTACGTATAGGTATATATATGTGAGTACTCTTTTTACCGTGCTTATGATAAGCTCGTTCAAACAAAGAGTCAAACAAACAAAATCTAGCTTTACAATAATAGTTTCTACCTAATATACTTAGTATATAATGCAATGGCATGAATTGTTCATATTGCATGCGCCAATCATAATACTGATAACTCCTACGCATAACGATTAACTCTCAAGAATTATTCATAGAGTATGTAATTAACTTAGATCTATGCCTACAACAACAAGGTATAATAAAGATGATAAATTCAGGGCTTTATTCGGAAATAACCTTGATCAATACATATAATAAAATTCTAGAAAAGTGGTGTCTGTACAATGAAAATATGTAAAAAAAATTTAGCAGGGGTTATTACTAAATCGATCCCAAACCCAAAACTGTCGTTAAAATTTTTTTTGTCTGTTTGTCTGTTTGTCCGTTTGTCTGTTTGTCTGTTTGTCTGTATGTTTGAACACGCTAATCTCAGAAACGGCTTATCCGATTTAAATGCGGTTTTCACTAATATATTTTGGTAATCTTCATTTAACATTTAGTGTTTATTTCATGTCAATCAGTTTATAAATAAAAAAGTTATGACCATTTAAGTATTCACGGCGAACATTTGCTAAGGCATTCTATGGTACACTATTATACAGTGTACGATAAAACGTAAGTTATCTAATACGCTACAGTTATTTCTGGTGGTGGGGGTGGGAGTGAGGGGGTAAGCTGAGGTAGTAGGGGCAAATTAAAATTATGCTTATTTTTAGGTAAATTTTATACATAAAATGTCCTTTAAATTATGTCGTATTACATATATTTTTAAGCCCCGACCACACCCCGGACACTCCATACAAAATGATCGTTTTGACAGTCACATTGTAGAGACTGTAAATGTGTGTGTTAACGCTTTTATGGTTGGCACATTTGTGACTAGCGTAAAAAAAAATTCGCGTTTTTCTGATGAAATACATCCGTAAACAGCACAATATCTAACCATTTTCTACGAAAAACGATAATCACAAATCCAAAATAATAAAATTACTTTAAGTCAATTTGATTAATGTTGTCAATCTTCGTTGCGTATCGTCCTTGCAGAAAAATATGGCCCATTTTATGTCTGATCGCGCGGGGGTGAGGTAAGTTTAATTTTGGCGGGAGGCGGAGAGTGTCCGTTCTGTAGCCTTTAGCTACTATTATGTATTCTGTGCCCCGACGCAAGAAGATGAGTGATAAGTGTTTGGCCGCTATGTGTGTCTGTGTGTGTGTATCTGTTTGTTCCACCGTAGCTCGCTAACAGGTAATCCGAATTAGATGCGGTTTTTTGTAAGGCAGCATATTTTCCGACGCTGGTTCTTAGATAAAGTGTATCAAAATCGGTTCATCCATTTATTATACCTACCTATAGGGGTAAAAGTGGGAATGAAAAAAATTAAAGTTGTCGAATCTAAGTCATATATATCAAACTAGATTTCCGCCCGCGCCTTCGCCCGCGTTTTCAAAGGAAAACCCGCATAGTTGCCGTTCCCGTGGGATTTCCGGGATAAAACCTATCCTATGTGTTAATCCAAGTTACCCTCTATATGTGTGCTAAATTTCATTGTAATCGGTTCAGTAGTTTTTACGTGAAAGAGTAACAAACATCCATACATCCATACATCCATACATCCATACATCCTTACAAACTTTCGCCTTTATAATAGTATTAAGAATTAAGATTAAGATGAAAGTGAACGTTTTATCAAAATCGGCTCATCCATTTATTTGATATAGGGGTAAAAGTAGGAATAAATAAATGAATTTTATCTGAGGAAAATTCGTATAAGTCAGGAAAATTTTTCTAAGTCCGTAAAATTTCCATACGCCAGGAAAAATTCTATACGTCGGGAAAATTTATACAGATGAGGAAAATTCGTATAAGTCAGGAATATTTCTAAGTCCGGAAAATTTCCATACGCCAGGAAAATTTCTATACGTCAGGAAAATTTCTATACGTCAGGAAAATTTATATAAGCCAGGAAAATTTCTATACGTCAGGAAAAATTTCTATAAGGTGGAAAAGGATAGGTTAGGTTAGGTTAGGTTAGGTTATGTTAGGTTAGGAAAAATTTTCTAAGTCCGGAAAATTTCCATACGCCAGGAAAATTTCTATACGTCAGGAAAATTTATATAAGCCAGGAAAATTTCTATACGTCAGGAAAATTTTCTATAAGGTGGAAAAGGATAAGTTAGGTTAGGTTAGGAAAATTCTTCTAAGTCCGGAAAATTTCCATACGCCAGGAATATTTCTATACGTCAGGAAAATTTATATAAGCCAGGAAAATTTCTATACGTCAGGAAAATTTATATAAGCCAGGAAAATTTCTATACGTTAGGAAAATTTTCTATAGGGTGGAAAAGGATAGGTTAGGTTAGGTTAGGTTAGGTTAGGTTAGGAAAAAATTTCTAAGTCTGGAAAATTTCCATACGCCAGGAAAATTTCTATACGTCAGGATAATTTTCTATAAGGTGGAAAAGGATAGGTTAGGTTAGGTTAGGTTAGGTTAGGTTAGGAAAATTTTTCTAAGTCCGGAAAATTTCCATACGCCAGGAATATTTCTATACGTCAGGAAAATTTATATAAGCCAGGAAAATTTCTATACGTCAGGAAAATTTTCTATAGGGTGGAAATGGATAGGTTAGGTTAGGTTAGGTTAGGAAAATTTTTCTAAGTCCGGAAAATTTCCATACGCCAGGAAAATTTCTATACGTCAGGAAAATTTATATAAGCCAGGAAAATTTCTATACGTCAGGAAAAATTTCTATAAGGTGGAAAAGGATAGGTTAGGTTAGGTTAGGTTAGGTTAGGAAATTTTTTCTAAGTCCGGAAAATTTACTATTTATCGATAATATATTACCCATGTTTTATACCAAACCTAACCTTAACACACGCACACACACACACACACACACACACACACACACACACACACACAGAAACCTAACTATTAGTACATTGAGGTACCTATTTTTGTTGTTGAATAGCCGAATTTTTTTTCGAATTTTCTGAGAAAAGAGAAACGAAACAGCTAATATATATATATAGTTTTAAAAATTTACTAACCTAACCTAACTAATAAATCGTCACACAGAAACCAAACTATTAGTACATTGAGGTACCTGTTTTTGTTGTTGAACAGCCGAATTTTTTCGATTTTGAAAAATTTCGAATTTTCCGAGAAAAGAGAGACGAAACAGCTAATATTTATAATACGATTATAAATTTCGTGGCCAGAAATAATTTAGTTTTAAAAAGCTAACCTAACCTAACCTAACCTAACCTAAACACAAACCTAACTATTAAATCGTCACACATAAACCTAACTATTATTACATTGAGGTTCAAATTTATGTTTATCAAAAATTAACGCCCTCTTTTGTTGTTGTCGTCGTTGTGTTGATTCAGCTTCTTATAGCTTTTTGTGTATCAGTTTGTTTGTTTGTTTGAACGCGCTAATCTCGGGAACTACTGGTCCAATTTGAAAAATTCTTTCGGTGTTAGATAGCCCATTTATCGAGGAAGGCTATATCCATACTAATATTATAAATGCGAAAGTAACTCTGTCTGTCTGTCTGTTACTCAATCACGCCTTAACTACCGAACCAATTTGCATGAAATTTGGTATAGAGATATTTTGATACCCGAGAAAGGACATAGGATAGGTTTTATCCCGGAAATCCTACGGGAACGGGTTTTTCTTTGTAAACGCGGGCGAAGCCACGGGCGGAAAGCTAGTTCTATAATATTTGTGATTGACGATGGGTGATTTTGAACTACAAAAAATACTTATTTATTGAGTTGGAAGGTCAAATAACTTATTACGTAAATTTTTATATGCGTAAAAAATTAAATTATTATCCATCAAAAAGCAACAAAAAATTTTTGCTAACCTTTTAGATACCTACCGAAAAATTATGAGATTATGTACCTAAAACCGTTTTTTTTCCTAGGTGAACTTACGGGATTCGTCCGCGTCGGTCCTAAAGGATATTTCCTACCGAATAAATTCAAACAGGAAGCCCACAAAATCTATAACTTAGAAATCAGGCCGAGTGATGTTTTCGTGGCCAGCTATCCCAGATCAGGTAAACTTACAAAATTGTATACATAATGGCTCAAAATATAGGTTGGTATTTTTTATACTGTGGAAGGAAACCTCCGACGAATAAAATTTGTAGTTTTACTACCTAACTATATTATTTCATAAATTGAATCGGCTTTATGATATAACTAAAATGAAGGTTTGGTATCCGGTTAAGTTAATTTGATGCTGTTAAGTACATACGGCTGATTACCTTGAACACATTTTAATCTGTAGAAACGATTTATTGACATAGGTAAGGAAAATGAAGCTAAAAAGTGAGGATGTACCTACATAGGTAAGTATATCTTCGCTAATTGAGTTTTAGTTATTAGGTTCAGCCTGCGGTTTTGTCCGCGGTTCAACCCGAGAAGTAGTGCTTACCGATATATCCTAGAGTGCTATAGCGTATCCTGGCCCTGTTATAATTGATCTATCTATCAGCTATCTAACTGCATATTTTTTACTTGTGTGGCGTTGCCACTTTTGTTATCTATGTTTTATTTGTCTGTGGCGTTCCGAAGCGGGACGCACTTGACAGAGTTTCAAACGGCTTCGACCGTTAATTTTCTTAGTTAAGACGCAATAGCCACTTCGCGGTAGATACGTAAGCTATTTTGATTGTCTCAACGCTTGCTTGTGATTTGTCTCCTATAACTAGACTCTTTGGTGATACATTCGTATAGATTTAAATAATATTGTAACAGTGAAAGGTTGAATAAATGTTTAATACAATTTACTACTTTCATTCTACGTGGGTAACAAAACCCCATATTGGTGACCCCGACGTGATCGTCGAAAGCAATCTATACGTTTCACCATCAGTCACCTCGTGCTTTCTTCACGGCCTGCTTTTCGGTTGAGCACTGACGAGCTCCCGAGAGGTGGTCTACAGAATCTGTTGCTACGCAATCTTCACGTCGCTAACTGTCGACCTGCTGTCGACACATTGCTGCGCATATTTGAGCGTGCCTTGCCTGCTTGCTGCCTACCTGGTGCCACTGCTTGTGGCTGGGTCCAGGCCCCTGCCTACGTGGTGCATCTCCAAGTTGTGTTCAGTGTTGTGTTATTGTGTGGTGCTTATCATGAGTGAGAGACAACTTATATTAGACTAATAACATGAAGCTTATGGGTTTGGACTTTCAATTCTATTAATACTACTATACTTCTTACATTTAAATAACAATAATTTCAATATAACATCTAACTGTCATTATTAACTATTAATTGCATAGGTATTTAACATTGAATAATTAGTTGTGCATTAAACTAACATTGCATATTCTTTCTTATTTGTTGATCATTTGTTTTGATTCATAATAATATGTTAAAACTAACCTTTGTTAGATTTAGTTAACATGCTTGTATACTAACTGTTATTATGTCATAATTTCTTGTTATAATTTTAAAACTTACATTATATTGTGTGCATTATTTGTTTTTAAAAAAAAAAATCTACAAATATATGTGTTGTTGTATTGTTCTTATGTGGCATGAATAATGTTTAACTTTGTGTTTATTGTAAAATTTTATATACAATTGTTGTAGCTAATCTAAGTATAGAAAAACTTATTTTTAATTTTATCTGATGTTTGTGCATATGAATGTTAGTTTTTAATATTGTTTAGGTTTTTATACAAGCACTACATTAAGATAGTATTTTGATATTTACAAATAATTGATTATATTTACACCCATCCTTCAACGGTTTAAATTTTTAAGTATTTCCTAATTTCACTCTGTCTATCTGGCTGTTACCATGGCTGATGAGAAAGCTCAAATTGAGCAGCTCAAAGCTGATAATGCTGCTTTGCAGTTACAGCTTGCTCAGGGAACTCAAACGTCTCAAATTTATAAAGTTTCCGCTAAAATACCACCATTTTGGCCTCATAAGCCTGCAGTCTGGTTCGCTACAGTGGAAGCCCAATTTGAAATAGCTGGTATAGTGACGGATAGCACAAGATATAGTTACCTTGTAGGTCACCTCGACCAAAGGTATGCTCAAGAAGTGGAGGACATAATTACCAGGCCTCCGCCAGCTGGTCAACGGTATGAAATATTAAAAAGAGAACTTATTAGAAGACTTTCCATGTCAGAAGAAGAGCGAGTGAGGCAGCTTATATCTGATGAGGAGCTGGGTGACCGTCGTCCCTCCCAATTCCTCCGGCATCTGCGTTCGTTAGCTGGAACTACGCTTACAAATGAAAGCATTGTGCGCCAATTATGGATGCGCCGCTTACCTCAACAGGTACAAGCTATTCTAGCATCACAACAAGAACTTGCTCTGGATAAATTGGCAGAATTAGCTGACAAGGTCGCAGATGTAATTAGCCCGAAACAGGTATTCACATCTTCTGCTCCGAATCCTTCCGAACCTTCAGACTTGGATAAATTGACACAGCGGGTAGAGGAGCTGTCGAGACAGGTTTGTGCTTTATTATCCTCTCGCCCCACTACACGTTCTCGATCTTCATCTTCTAGACGGTCACATAGTTCCACACCTTCTCAAGAGAGAGTTTGTTGGTATCACAAGAAATTTAAGAACAAGGCCAACAAGTGCATCAAGCCTTGCAACTGGAAGGCGGAAAACTAGAAAAACAATCAGTAGAGGCGGCATCTGATTGTTTCTCTCCCGGCCGCCGCTTATTTGTCACCGACCCAAATTCTAAGAATAAATTTCTTATTGATACGGGTTCGGATCTATGTTGTTTCCCTCGACGCCTATTAAAGGGTCCACTCTCTTCAGCAGACTATGAACTCAGCGCAGCGAACGGGAGCAACATCAAGACATACGGTAATATTCCCCTCCATCTCAATTTAGGGTTACGCCGGGATTTTCGCTGGAATTTCGTCATCGCCGACGTCAGCACGCCCATCATTGGCTCCGACTTTTTAAGTTATTACAACTTGTTGCCGGACTGCAGACGCAAGCGATTGATTGATGGAAACACCAGCCTATCTGTATGCGCTTCCATCGCACAATCTCAGCAGGACAGCGTGAAAGCTGTGTCTACTGCACACTCGCCATTCGCTGAAGTCCTTGCTGAGTTTCCTGATACAACCCGTCCACCAGGGTTGCCCAGGGTCGTGAAACACAATACGGTCCACTACATAAAGACCACAGAAGGACCACCCGTGTCGTGCCGCCCTCGTCGTTTGGCTCCTCATAAACTGGCTGCTGCAAAGCGAGAGTTCGAGGATATGGTGCAATGCGGCACGGCTCGTCCCTCTAAAAGTTCATGGGCATCTCCTCTGCACATGACAACAAAGAAAGACAACACCTGGCGTCCATGTGGCGATTACCGCGCCCTGAATGCCAGAACTATTCCGGATAGATATCCTGTGCGGCACATTAATGACTTTGCCAACAGTCTTGCGGGAGCTAAGGTTTTCAGCACAGTCGACCTTGTGCGCGCCTATCATCAAATACCAGTATTTGAAAGTGATATTTCGAAGACGGCAATCGTTACGCCGTTTGGCCTCTTCGAATTCCCATTCATGACATTCGGTCTGCGCAACGCGGGACAAACCTTCCAACGTTTTATCGACGAGGTCACACGAGGTCTCGATTTCGTTTTCCCGTACATCGACGACGTGCTGGTTTTCTCACTTAATGAAGAACAGCATAAGGAACATCTTCGCATTCTTTTCCGACGTTTTCAGGAATATGGAGTTGTAATAAACCCCTCTAAATGCGTGTTTGGTGTTGGCGAGGTCGTTTTTCTGGGATATCTCATCAATGCCGAAGGCACACGTCCGCCACAGGATCGGATTCAAAACCTGCTAAATTTCCCGCCGCCAGAAACCGTGCAAGGGATGCGGCGATTTCTTGGAATGATAAACTTTTATCGCCGTTTCATCCCACAAGCTGCACGGTTTCAGGCCCCATTAATAACGGCGATTGTGGATACTAAGGGTAAAGGCGCAAAGCCTTTCCCTTGGTCCCCTCAGCTGTTGGAACAATTCGAGGCATGCAAAAGAAGTTTATGTGATGCCACGCTTCTTCAGCACCCCATCGCTGGTGCGGCACTTGGGCTTTTCACCGATGCCTCTAGCGTGCATATCGGCGCCTGTTTGCACCAACAAGACAAAGGCGAGTGGGTTCCTCTAGCTTTCTTTAGCAAGAAACTCACTCCGCCACAGTCGCAATGGCCTGCTTACTATAGAGAACTCCTAGCGGTGTACGAAAGCGTACAACATTTCCGCCATATTTTAGAAGTTCAGCACTGTACTATTTTTACAGATCATAAGCCCTTGTTGTACGCGTTCGTACAGCGCCGGGAGAAGCTTCCTCCTTCGCAACTGAACCAGCTGACGTTCATTAGTCAATTCACAACAGACATTAAACACGTTAAGGGTGAGGACAACGTCGTGGCCGATGCTATGTCGCGGATCGATGCCATATCCCTAGATCAGGAATATCAACGCCTGGTACAATCACAAAAAAGTGATTCTGAGTTGGCAGACCTTCTTCAGTCTGGTTCTTCCAACCTTAAACTGCAAGAAGTGTCTGTCCCGGGCACTGATATGGCATTGGTTTGCGACATTTCCACCGGAAAAGCTCGTCCTTACGTGCCCCCTGACTTACGACGTATAATTTTCACAAAATTTCATAGTTTAAGCCATCCCAGTGGTAGAGCCACTGTCAGACTCATCACCGAGCGGTACGTCTGGCCTTCGGTTAACAAAGACTGCAAGGAGTGGGCTCGCGCTTGCGAGGCATGTCAACGTGCCAAAGTGTCGCGCCACAATTCTGCTCCACTTGGAGATTTTAATCTTCCACCTGGTCGGTTCCGCCACGTCCATATCGACATTATTGGCCCCTTAACAACATGTGACGGGTATCGCTATTGTTTAACGGCAATTGATAGAGTCACCAGGTGGCCAGAGGTCTGGCCAATGCGTACCATAACGGCGGATGAGGTTGTCGAGACCTTCACAAGAGAATGGGTGTCGCGTTTTGGTGTCCCTTCCATCATCACGACGGATCAAGGAACGCAATTTGAGTCCGATCTTTTTCGTAGACTGATGCAGCGATTCGCCACAGAACGCATTAGAACCACAGCCTACCATCCTTGTGCTAACGGCATGATTGAGCGAGTTCACAGGCAACTTAAGGCTTCTCTTATGTGCCACAGTGACACATGGGTCCGCTCTCTACCGTTGGTTCTTTTAGGCATGCGTGCCGCGTTTAAGGAAGATATAGGAGCCACTGCAGCCGAAATGCTGTATGGCGAACCTCTGCGTCTTCCTGGCGAGCTTCTTGTGCCAGCTGCCGATACTGCCACCATTTTTGATGCTGCTGATTTTGTTTCACAATTTAAACAAAGAATGGCCAATTTACGCCCGATCGCAGCCTCTCGTCACACGCAAACTCCTAGTTTCGTTTTCAAAGACATGAAAACAACGTCACATGTCTTTCTACGAGATGACAGCGTAAGACGCCCTTTGCAACCGCCTTACTCGGGTCCATTCCAGGTAGTTGATCGAGCCAGTGGTGGCAAGACGATTACTCTGGAAATAAAGGGCAAACGCACAACCGTCAGCATCAACCGCGTGAAACCGGCATACATAGAATCTGCTCCAGTGGAGCAACCTGCCGAGATACCTACGGCAAGAAATTCTCCTCAATCACCTCCGCAGCTTCCCGCGCCCATTCCATCCTCACAACCTTATGTCACAAGGTCAGGTAGACGAGTGAAATTTAAGCATCCGTAAAAATTAGTTAATTGATTTGTTTTATTGCTTAATTATTATTATTTTAATTATTTTTTTTTTTTTTTTTTTCACCGTAGCCTATTTCTCTCCGTAGGGGGGTGGTGTGGCGTTGCCACTTTTGTTATCTATGTTTTATTTGTCTGTGGCGTTCCGAAGCGGGACGCACTTGACAGAGTTTCAAACGGCTTCGACCGTTAATTTTCTTAGTTAAGACGCAATAGCCACTTCGCGGTAGATACGTAAGCTATTTTGATTGTCTCAACGCTTGCTTGTGATTTGTCTCCTATAACTAGACTCTTTGGTGATACATTCGTATAGATTTAAATAATATTGTAACAGTGAAAGGTTGAATAAATGTTTAATACAATTTACTACTTTCATTCTACGTGGGTAACAAAACCCCATACTTGTTAACAAAAGGAATCAAGTAATTTTCATTCTTAAAATTATTGTAGGTACTCTAATAGCATTAAAGACTTATCTAAGAATCATCAGCCAGTACATTCACCACTTCAGCATGTGTCAACTAAAATGTGAATTACGAAATAAAACATTGATATTTTCAGGAACAACCTGGACACAGGAGCTTGTATGGATGGTGGCCAATGACCTAGATTACGCTACATCCAATGCTATTCCTCTCACCGAGAGATATCCATTTTTAGAGTAAGTTTAAATATTTGGTTACTAATTACTGACGTCAACTACTTATTAGCCGTACCAGCTTAGATATACCTACCTATAATATCTGTGCCAAAGGAACATAAAATATTAGGTATATTAATAGATACCTACACCTACTTACTTCTTTTGAAATTTGGTTTGGATAAATCATAAATAAAAAACAAATGGCAGTTTTAGCGTTTATTTGATAGAAATACGAAAAAAACATAAGTAACTATTTATAACAGCAAAGCAGCAGGAATTTACTGCATTATAACATTGAATAGGTCATAATATAAAATTCTTTCAGATTCACAATGTGCGTTCATCCTGTTCTGAAACAACGCTTCATAGAAGAAAACAATTATAGCATGAGGAACTTGAAGATGTTGGAGTGGGTCACCCAACCGGGAACTGAACAGATCGCTGCGGCTAAATCTCCACGATTTGTAAAGACACATCTTCCTCTCTCCTTGTTACCGCCGAAAATGTTGGACGGCAAAGTCGTGTACGTAGCCAGAGATCCGCGGGATGTCTGCGTCTCCTTCTATCATCTGAATAAGTCTATGAGGACTCAGGGTTATACGGGAGACTTCAAGACGTACTGGGAATTCTTTATCAGGGATTTGCGTGAGTAATCATTTTAAGTATTGGGTTACTTGTGTAATTACTAATAATTACGAACCTAGTTTTAAACTTGATACATAAAGATATATGTTACGCTAACTAATCCTTCTTTATTTCAGATCACTGGACCCCATACTTCGAGCACTTGAAAGAAGCATGGGAGAAAAGGCATCACCCAAATTTGCTGTTCTTATTCTATGAAGATATGTCAAAGGTATGCTGAATCATGATGAAATATTTAAAATTTCATGACACATAAGTACCTAGTTAACTAAAAATAACACGGTATAATTTTTACAGGATTTACCAGCAGCTGTAAGACGCGTGATGGAATTTTTCGGCAAGAAATTCAGCGACGAACAAGTAAAACGTTTAATTGACCACCTCAGCATTGAAAGCTTCAAGAACAACCCCTCTGTGAACTACGATGTTATGAAAGAACTGGGAATAATGGTTGGCGCAAAGGAATTTATAAGAAAAGGTTAATTTCTGTCCAAGCAATATTTGTTATCAGAAACTTTTTTTATTACTTTATAAAAACAAGGTACCTGGGTCATTTTCAAAATATTTGTACGTCACGAAATTGTCAGTAAACTGTTTCGTTAGGAAATGTCAGGAAGTTGTAAAAGTAAGGCTGTATTCAGAATAAGGTAATATTATATATAAAAAAGTAAGAAGTCACTAGTTAAAAAAAATATATTTTTAGTTACAAAATAATCAACAAACAATCAATTTTTATAATTCTCTGTTTGCTTTTCTTCTATCATAAGCTTCTTTCCATTTTTGTCTTCGAGCTTCTTTTTCACTGTCGAGGTGTTTTTTCCTTTTCTTTTCATATTTTTCAGGTTTTTGCTTTTTTAGTTTCTCAATGTATTTTTTTGCCGTTCAGCACCGGTTAGCGGCATTCTGAAACTAAAAAAAGCTGTTGGATATATGTATTTTGAATAAAAATAAAAACAAAAGTAAGCATCACTCGTGTGGGTGGAACAGCGATCAACACTAAATGCAATAAGGCAAGCGTTATCCCATCAGAAACCACTTGTAAAATTGGAGGCCAAGACTCACTGATCCGCTTTCACTATAAAAAAGTTATCAGATCCCAGGAAAAGTCAAGTCCCTAAGCCCGACTTTACTAACCCTACATCATGGTTTAAAAAAGTATGGCCTGTAGTTACAAAAAAATAATCTTGAGAGATTTATTGTTTTTCTCCTTTTATTCGTTACATTAATTTAACACACATTTTAATATCTTATTTTCATACTTTACCCATGAGACCACAGCTTTACCGTCTACAATTTACTGACGTCAGTAAATGTCAAGAAATTGTTCGTCAGTAACATGTAAAAAATAACCTAAGAAATACTTTTACACAAAACATAATCACATTTACCATTAGATTGAAAGTGTAATCTATTACTCTAGTCATAATTTAAGTATATTACAAGTGCGGTAGGTCAATTCTTCAAAATGTACTTACTTTTGTTGAGAATACGTCGTTAGGAAAATGTAACTAAATTTTTTGCACAGCACACTACAGGACTTCTTCCGTGTCTGGACGACGAACAAAACGGCGGCGCGTTAATGTGACCTTACTTTTCGTGACATGACTAGTGTTGCCAATGATTAGAGTTAGATTCCTCCTCTTTGTGATACAAGAAGTTGGTTAATTATGTCAATAAATCAGTGTCACGAAATTGTAACGATTGATAGGGACATTTTTATAATATGTCATTCTTCGTTTATTTAAGGTAATTTAAATAGTTTAATCTATCAGATATACACTTCAAACATTGCTTTTTAATTATGATACAAAAAAATAGGAAGTTTCATACAAAAATTCTGATAAAAATATTGGTTTTCATTGTCGTCCACATAGGGGACATTAAAAAAATGTATGGAGTTTTTTTTGTTACTTTATTTTCACATTAAATTTATGTAAGAATTTGAATCGCAATTCATTGCTTTTTATTAGAAATGATATGCAGTATGCTTAAGTTTAGTCTGTAAAACGTTAACAATGATTTATTTCAGTCGTAACCATATTTTTTTCGAAGATTTTTGAGGGGGACAAACATTTTGTAGTAATGTACAATTATTTTGAAAACGACTCACCTACATAAAATTGTACCTTTGCGCGAGCGCCGAGCACGGGTAATAAATAATAGTATTACAAAATGATTACAAAATGTTAACTTTTGAAGCATAGAAATAGATAGAAATAATGTCACGGCAAATTACATTTTATTTTATTCTACAGAACACGAAAAAGAAATATAAATAAAACTCCATACAATACATTATTACAAGCCAGTTATTAGACTTCTCATTAGGTAAATCGCACAGTAAATCGGTTCAATAATTTCTACGTCAAAGGGCAGCAAACGTTATCAGTTTAGGTTTTGATAAAATTCAATCATAATAATATAACCCATATATTAAATAATTACAGGCAAAGCAGGAGGTTGGCGAGATTACTTTGACGAGGAAATGACATTACAAGCTGAGAAATGGATCGCTGATAACCTGCGCGACACTGATTTACGCTTCCCCCATTTACAATGATCATTCGCATTTGCCTACTATTTAATATTTTCTTATATTCTTTACGAATCTTGATAGTTTATATTTTAGTTTAATAATTATTTTCATGTAATGTATGTAAATAGTTAATAAGTAAGTGTAAGGTTGTGGATAAAGTTAACGATTTTAGAATTATGTACTTATTTATCTACTGATGCTCAATTATTAAGATGTAAAACGATTATTTTTTTAATAAAAACAGGTGCTACAATCTGATCCAAAGAAATCTCCCTACTGAACATATTTCCATTATATTAAGTGGATAGCAAGGTGGCTTGCTGTTAATTTGATGAAGTAAAATGGTATTTCGAATTATTTATTAACATTTAAATTACATAAGTTTAATGTGTATATAAATAAAAGTATTATGTGTGAAACCTTGTCTTTTATTTTTTTATAAAACCCATGTGATTCAACAAAGAACATCCTGTTCTTTGTTGAATCACCATAAATTATGACCTTGTAGCAGTTAATTCTATCCAGAATAATCCAATGGAAGCAATGACGTTTGTATTAAAATTTTGCAAGAGCCAGACAAAAGAAAGATACACAATATTGATATACAAAAAATATTTTTAATCTATAAAGAGGTTATTGACGTTTCTATTCTTAGTTGTATCCATAGAGGAAAGTAATAACTGGGGTTGTATCGCATAGTGTATAGCAGAAGGTAATAAAACAAATCATGTAGGAAAGAGGCATAAATTGGTTGTTAAAGAAAAGAACATAAAGGGGTGATATAACCATTTATTCCAATAAAATGCTCTATTTTAGTATTTTTGTAACACCATGATATTAAGTTAAACATTGACACATTAAGTAAATGTAGTAGTTAAGTAAACATTTATATCGAGCTCATAATCATAAAAGTCATAGCTTCGTTCCTCCATAAATAAAACAATATCTCAGTCCTTCCTTACGATTTTATTAAATAATACGGTTATACAAAGAGAATAAATTAAAAAGCCAGATTTAATAATCAATCATTCGTCGGTAATATAAAAATCCTAAACGGGCTCGGCGCGGCGTTCGGCCGGCCGAGCGGGACGCGGGTAGACAAACATAACAAACGTGTAGCGCGCGTTCGTCAAATGCAAAGACTACACATATCTATAAGCGACTATATTATAAAAGATGGGAGGGTTCTCCCGCACCTAACGACTCGCCGCGGACGCGGCCTTAACTATATTACACTTATAGAAAAATCACAAAAATTCAAGCGAAATAATAGGAATCGGAATATGCGTTCACGCGATGACGTCGGGCAGCAGCGCGTCGTTGGGCGGGCTGGGCGGCGCCTTGGGGCCGAGCGCGCCGTTGGCCAGCGCCTGCGCCTTCTGCGCCTGCTCGCGCTCGCTGCGCTTCGGCACGCTCTTCACCGCCGTCTTGTTGCCGACCGCGCTCTGCCAACACAACACAATACTGCATTACTCCACTCGTCTATAGAACATGAATCGTGGAAATCATACGATTGCTACAAATTGAAAAATATACATAGTGTGCATTATAAGATAAGGTTTCTAAACTCTGTTCATTAATGTTTACCATAAATGGTAATGCACTGAGTGGCGCAATATGTATGATTTCAAAAAAAAATGTTTTCAAGACTATCAACGCTTAATTTCTTGATAATAACATATTTAGCACTCTTAATTTTTTTTTCAATGAAATCTATTAAAATATTTTTTTCAATATTGTAAGTGTAAAGTCTAACCATACGAAGATTTGTTGTAAATAATGAAAAACAAGATTATAAATTCTGTAAAAATTGTTTTCAAATAAATCTTATTTGTGCCCATATTGGGCATATTTTATATGAGATTCTTATCGTGTAAGGTTTATTGCAAAAGTTGTATTTCCTATCTGAAGAGGATATGAAAATAAAACTACCTTAGTATTTGCAGTCCTCGGAGGCGCAGTTTTGGCGGTGATGCGTTTGTTGGCGAGATCTTTGCTTTGTTTGTCCAATGGAGCCTTCACTGGGGGCTTTGCACTAGCAGTCCTGAAATGAGCAAAGTAATAAATTAATATTATTTTAAAGATATTGTTAATTTCAATAGTAAATTTTAATTTCATTGTAAATAATTGTATTAGTTCTGTAAAAGTTGTTGTATTTATATTTAAAACTACATATAGACTACATCCATACTAATATTATAAATGCGAAAGTAACTCTGTCTGTCTGTCTGTTACTCAATCACGCCTTAACTACTGAACCAATTTGCATGAAATTTGGTATAGAGATATTTTGATACCCGAGAAAGGACATAGGATAGGTTTTATCCCGGAAATCCTACGGGAACGGGTTTTTCTTTGAAAACGCGGGCGAAGCCGCGGGCGGAAAGCTAATCTTATATATAAAAATGAATCGCAAAATGTGTTGGTAAGCGCATAACTCGAGAACGGCTGAACCGATTTCGATAATTCTTTTTTTATTATATTCCTTGAAGTACGAGGATGGTTTTTATGTAGAGAAAACGTAAATATGTACCACGGGCGAAGCCGGGGCGGACCGCTAGTTTATTATAAAATTGATCTCATTCTATTATCACGCCGGTGCAGGTCGACCTATATTGGGATCTTAGACCATTTATATATTTATACGACATACCATATTATACGACAAGCAATTTATTATTAAGAGTTGTTAAATTATGTTTTCTTTGTTGGAAATTCTAAATAAAAATAAAATAAAATCCCGGAAATCCTACGGGAACGGGAACAATGCGGGTTTTTCTTTGGAAACGCGGGCGAAGCGCGGGCGGAAAGCTAGTTAAAAATAATTGTGTTGATATAATATTACCTATTGGTAAAAAAATATTTTAATCGTTTTGCAATCATTTTTGAAAATAAATTAGTAGTCTTACTTGGTCGGTGGGGCGGCGGGAGCGCGCGCAGCGGGGCGCGGCGCGGGGGCGCGGGGCGGGGGCGCCGCGCGGGGCGCCGCGGGGGCGGGCCGGGGCGCCGGCTTGGCCGCCTTCACGTCACCGTTCGTCAAGGGCTTCTTCTCGGGCACCTTCTTCACTTCCTTGGGTTTGGGAGCGGCCGCGAGCGTCGAGCTCGTCTTGGCGGTCGCCGGCCGCGCCGCAGCGGGCTTCGGCGCCGCGGGGGCGGTCGCGGAGGGAGCTCTCGGGGCCGTCGGTCTCGTTATCGGTTTGGGAGCGGCCGTCGTCGTCGGCGGCTTGGGCGCGGCGGGCTTGGGGGTCGGCTTGGCCGTCGCCGGCCGCGCGGGTGCCGGTCTGGCCGTCGTCGGCCTCGTGGCTGCCGGCTTAGCGGCCGCATCTTTAGCGGGCGCCGCCGCTTTAGGGGCAGCTTTCGTAGGGGACGCCGGCTTGGGGGCGGGCTTCGCTCGCGCCGCCGGGGCGGCGGCCTTCGAGGCGGAGCTCGGCGTCTTCGCCGCGGCGAGGCGCGGGGATGCGGTGGCCGGCGATCGGGGAGTAGTCGCGGCGAGAGACGTCCGCACCGCGGTCGTTTTGGGGGCGGCATTCGACGCCCGGGGCGTGGGCGTCGTCGGAGATTTCTTAGCGGGCGCTTTGGCCTTGGTCGTTGCGACCGTAGCGGCCGTGACGGCGGCGGCGGCGACCGCGGCGCCGGCCAGCGCGGCGGGCGCGGCGATGGGCGCGTCGCTGAGAGGCGCGGCGTCCAGCTCGCCCTCGACGGCGGGCGTGGGCGGCGGCGTGCCGGCCGGCCGCACCGCGTCCTCTTGCTGTATTTCACTGGTGACGGGCACGCAGATCTCTTGCGCGCGAGACTCCGGGATGCCGATGTCGATGTCAGTAACGAGGTCGGAGCGTGCCTGCTCGGGCACGATGTCGGGCGCGGGCGCGTTCTCCTCGCGCGGCTTTTCGTTCGATTCTATATGCTCGACCTCGGGAGTCGCTCTGGAATCGCTCTGCGTTATGGCGACGATATCTTCCGTGGGTAGTGGCGACCTCGCCGCGGCGATCTCGGGCGCGGGGGATGGAGCCGGTGAAATGGCAGATTTAAACGTATCCGACGGCAGTGGAGATTTTGAATCTTGACCTACCGCGACGGAAATTTCGTTCGATTGACATTCTTCTGGTGCCGGCGACGCTACCGATTCCACGGGCGCGGGTGATTCTTTTCTCATTAAGTCTTCCGTTACAAATGACTGACTAATATTTTCGACTGCATCTGCTTGTCGTTCCTCAACTGGAGATGATATTCTGTCATTAGTCAATAGATTTTCTTGTGACTCATTTTGTGTGTCAGGTACGGGTGACTCGGCTGGTAATATTTCAGTTGGAATGGATGATTCGACTTGTGACTCTACTGGGAATGGTGAAACGGCTGGCGACGGCGATTGTCGTATCGACTGCTCCACTGGGAATGGAGACTCTCTGGTAGGAATCGACTCTTCGCCAAGCGAAAGAGACTCTGTCGGGATAGATTCTTGTACAGGTTGAGGAGACGCTCTCACTACTGGTTCTTCAACCGGTAGCGGAGATTCTCCGAGTACAGGTTCATCGACTGGAAGAGGAGACTCTTCGAGCACAGGTTCTTCAACTGGAAGAGGCGAGTGTGCAACAGGAGCAGGTGATTCTGAAGGAGCGGGCGATTCTCTGGGCAGTGGAATTTCTGCAGGAAGAGGTGTCTTGCTTTGTTCTTCAGAAGGAACCGGGGAATGGACTTCAATTGTGGGTTCTATGGGTAGTGGCGACTGCGACGGCAGTGGTGATTCTGAACTTTCTAAGACATCAGAAACAATTCCAGGTAGAGGCGATTTAGCTGAACATAAATCGTCAGGTAGTGGTGAGTCACGCGGCAACGACGCTTCACCTTGCAAAGACTCTTGAGGCAATGGTGATTCAGCATTCTGTTCAGCAAACTCATTTTGTAGTGGTGATTGTGATGTGATCTGTTGTTGTTCTGGTTCTGGTGATTTTGATGATGAAATATCATGAATTGCAACTTCGTCACTTTCAAGAGTAATTTTAGGCGCCGAATGTACGGCTTCCTCTTCTTTAGTAATGTGATCAACTTCATTGACGTTTGAAATTTCTTCTGTATCATTTTCAAAGTGATTAAGTTGCGATTCTGAACTTTGATGAATATCTACTACTACATTCTGTTCAGTCTCTACAGAGTTTTCAATTTCATTATTTTTTTCTAGTAGTTCTGGTGACGCTGATAAGTTTTCTGATATTTGATTGTCAATTGCAACTTCAGCAACAATTTCATTATCTTTGTCTGCAACATCTGTGTGCTCTATAAATGTAGATTCAACATCATCTTTGCTGTCTGAGGGCATATCAATTTCAATTTCATCACATGGAGATTCTTCGAGCTTGTCATCTATTTCTACATCTTGTGATACTTCATCCTGGGGTGTGATAGCCCTTACATCCTTTTCACTTTCTGAAGGATCAAGTAGATCTTCATTTGTGAACCCTAGTTCAGAACTCTTGCCATCAGGTATTTCTGGTATTTGTTCAAATAGTAATTTGTGAGATTCAGGAGTATCTGTGGGCATTACATTTTCTTGATGAAGGTTACCTTCAAATTCATTATTACAATAGTGTTGCATATTGTTGCTTTCAACATTGCAATCAATCATGTTGTCTACGAAATTGTTCTCAATAACTTGCAAGCCATCATCAAATCTCATTATATCATTGTTAGGTTCTTGATCATTGCTAATTTGTGCAAAAGTGTCTGCGTGTTGATCTGGACTAAGATTTTCCTTATCATCATCACCCTCTTGAATATTTTGACAAAAACCATTTGCTTGTATATCATCTTCATCATCACTTTCAGGCAACGGCTGGACGGCATTCAGGTCAACGTGTGATTCTAATTTGCTGAATCTTTCACAGGTATCATCATCTTTTTCTTGATAAAAACTCATGCTCATTGGATCTCTTTCTTTATTTTTTAGCCTCTCAAATAATTCATCATTAGTTTCATTACCAAAAGGATTTGTTTCTGTGTGAGTCTGGAATACCTGAAAAAGAAGAACAGTTATTTGAATATTTTTATTATAGATATCATTACTTGTTTTTCATTGCTCCAAGTAATGCTTCTGTTGCATCAGATCGATATAAATTACAGTAAATAACACAAACAGATTGATATAAATTACAGTAAATAACACAATAAGATGCAAGATTTTAGTAATCCTTACATGTAAAAACAATGATGATGCCATTTCTAATAATATCACTTCTTGTAAATGCATGTTATAATGATAAGATATAATTTTTGAGATACCTTCTATCAGCATACAAGTGCCTGTGCTAGCTATTATAGTCAAATAAAGAAAATTAATTAAATTTACCTGAATATTACAGAAGTCTGTTGTATCTTTCTGTATTCTTTCGAAGTCTTGAATAATACGGGATTCCTTTTCCTTATCAGTTTCAATGCCCACATTAAAGCCAAAACCAAGACTATCCAGTTGACATTTGTCATTACCATTGAGATGTTCTGTTACACCTTCCATTGAAATGTTCTGGAATATAAAAAATAACTTATAAGTTAAATCCATACTAATATTATAAATGCGAAAGTAACTCTGTCTGTCTGTCTGTTACTCAATCACGCCTAAACTACCAAACCAATTTGCATGAAATTTGGTATGGAGATATTTTGATACCCGAGAAAGGACATAGGCTACTTTTTATCCCGGGAAAATGATGCAATCCCGGAAATCCCACGGGAACGGAAACTATAATGCGGGTTTTGCTTTGACTGCGCGGGCGAAGCCGCGGTCGGAAACCTAGTAAAGAATTAGAGCTATTACGCACTGTCGACCAGTCGCCGGCGACTCAGTCGCCGGCGACTGGATTTACTCCTGGACGACTGACGACTAAGTGCGCAAGCCCCTATTTAAACTATAGTAAGTCACAGTCGCCGGCGACTGAGTCGCCAGCGACTGGTCGACAGTGCGTAATAGCTCTAAAGGATAATTTTTTTTAATAAATAATAATATAAGTATGGAGACAGTATTTTACAGTTAATACAATGCAAAAACTAGGAATTACATATTACATTAAAAATATGTATAGTTAAATAAAATCCAATGTATTAAATTATTTATTCTGACGATTCAAAAGTGCTTATGGAGTATGACTAGTAAACTAACAAAATATTAATGTTTGAGTGAGCAACACTAATAACAACATAATATTATAACATTGATAATGATATCACCTACTAAAACTATCAATCTTAATATATATAAATCTCGTGTCACAATGTTTGTCCTCAATGGACTCCTAAACCACTTAACCGATTATAATAAAATTCGCACACCATGAGCAGTTCGATCCAACTTGAGAGAAAGGATAGTTTAAACATGTAGGTACCGGGGGCGAAGCCGGGGCGGACCGCTAGTAATATATTAAAAACCTCAAAACCTACATGGTGTCCGTTCAACTGATCGCAATTGTCCAAGTCCTGCAGTTCGCCGGGGCAGCTGCCAGCGCCAGTCTGAAACTGGTTCACGTCCGGCACCTCAATGTCGTCCATCGGCAGGGGCTTCCGCGGCGACTCCGCAAGTAACACGTCGGAGCCGGCCACGCTGCCCGGCACGAACGGCGGCGCGTCCGGGTTCAGCGGTGAACTGTTCATGTCTACTGAACTACTTTCCCAGGCTGACTGCAATTCAATATTACTATTCACTACACAATACTAAATAACTACTAAATAAAATACTAAATAAATAAAATACTACTAAATAACTGAAATGTAATATACATAATTATGTATTTATTAATAATTGTAAGGTGGAAATAAATAAATAAAGCTTATTATTCACTACACAATATTTACTGAATAGGTTCACCACTTGCTTAGAATTACCCATATTATAGCCAATTGTAACATTATACAATTAGTTGTTAAAACTAACTGCAATAAGCAAATAGATAACACTAAGGTATGAAATCAGACTTCATCTGAATAGAAATATCTCTGTAATTACACTGACAAGTATGAAGTAATTTTTAACATTAAAATCAATATCAATCAACAAAACAATGAAAAGTAAGTCAATGATAAGTAAATTTATTTCATTTTGTATCTACTGACATTTAGATAAAGTGTTTTCATTTATTACATCCTGTTTACTGCAGTCACCTGGCATTTTTAAGTTAAATCAATGTTAAAATGTTGGTTTATTTACGAACATAAGAATAAAAAAATATAGAGTGTGATATTTGGGCAAACAATAGATGCATAAAAATTTAAAATCAAATTTTAGTTAATCAGCGCCTAACTAACAGCATTGCCCCGATCAAGTGTTGCAATGAAAACAAAGCATTTATATTATAAACAATACAAGGTAAAAATGTACTTTAAGGGCCGTTGAGGGAGGGGGGTAAAGGGGGGGAGGAGGTGAGGAGGGGGGGAGAGGAACCCCCTCTGTGAAGGGGGAGGTGCGGAACCCCCCCTCCCCTTTTCGAGAAAAATGCAAAACAATTTTTGAGGTTATGTTACGAAATGTAATAGGAAAAAGGGGGTAATGGAGAGGAGATTTGGCAGGGAGGGTTGGAAAAAGGAGGGGGGATAAGAATACAACATAAAATATAGTAATTTTTGACATTTTTTTTAATAGTTTCGGGAGAAAATGTAAACTTTTTTAAGGAGGGGGAAACGAGTGGGCTTCGCCAGAAGACTCACTTCGTCGCCCCCTCGCTTTACAAAAACACTCTAGTTGTGTGACAGACAAGACCACGTGGAATCGGGGTGCTCCGATTCGGATCTGCTACTCAAAGTGACCTAACTCGACTCAAGTCGGGGTGCTCTGATTCGGATATGCTACTCAATGTAACCTAAATCGACTCAAGTTGGGGTGCTCTGATTCAGATCTGCTACTCAAAGTGACCTAATTTGACTCAAGTCAGGGTGCTCCGATTCAGATCTGCTACTCAAAGCGGGCTAACCCAATTGGTGTGCTCGATCTCAAATCGACTTTCGATTTTTTCTTTTATGGTAAAAAAAAATATTTAGAATTAACTGAATGTACTCACAATATTATCGAATTCCCTGAACTAAAAAAATTCCTGATTTTACTGATAAGAGATCCCAGAGATTGTTTATTATGGTACCATTCTTGGGCTACATAAAAATGGATTTATATTTACATTGCAAATACAAATTTGAAAAAAATCGATTTTTCAGAAATCGATTTTTATATTGTGTCAGACACTGCCTTAGCTCCGGCGCTACGGGAAGTGCAGCCCTTCCGCCCTTGCGTGACAAAGCACGGTCGCCCGTACTCCGCTTCGCAGCTTCGGCTTGTTGGTCACCTTCAGCGACCAGCCTCAGCCGCTCCGCTCCGCACGGCTCCCGAGCTTTGTCACGGCGGGCGAGGGCTGCTCTCCCTCCGCGCCTTCGGCTTTTTACATACACTCTAGGGGTAGGGCAGACAAGACCACGTGGAATTCGGGGTTGACAGCTTCGGTTCTGTGGCAAGTCTTATGATAATGCAATGCTTATTTTAGCGTAACGTTTTTTAGCTAGATTCGGACTTTCGCAGCTTAATATTGAATACATAATATTCCATCATTGAAAAAAATTACATTTTACAAGAATTGTACTTGCAAAAACGAAACGCAACAAAAAAAAACAAATGTCAAGATGGTTGCTCGAAATTGTATGAAAAATTATGAAACTTTGATAATTAATTTCTAAAAAACTATAAATCTCCGCCGGTTAAGATTTTACGGGTCAGTTACTTAGGCATAGACCTTTCTCCAAAAAAATTTTGGTTGCCCAACTCGATGGCCCTTAAGGTACATTTTAGCCCAATACAATATTTAATAATTATTATGTAAACAAAATAGCTGTCAATCAATCATCAATGCCTATAGAGGGTAGCTAGCTCGTAGCTACTAGCTTTATTACTTGTCCGGAGTATCAATAAAACCAAATGCTTATGCTTCTATTTTAACTTATGATATAAAATTGATTAATTCAATCAATATTACATTTATATAATACATAATATCGAACATAACTAGTTACAGAAACATGTGTCAATTAACAAGATACCTACATCTTGTTGCAAATTCAATTTTTATATTTCGTTTTTTCCTCATAGAAATTTATACAACTGTTTGTTTTGTGGAAAACAAAGTTAACATCCTGCTATTTATTCATATATTGTTGTACAAGGAAATGTATATAATTAATAATGACTTACATTATCTTGACAGGGTGTTTCTGAGCGTGGTGGCTCGTCGGCCTCCTCGCTGGGGTTCTGTTCGCGTTCGCCCTCGCCTTTGTAATAATTCCACTCGTCCTCGGACTCTTCGCCGCTCTCAGCTACATTATCCACCAAGTTTCCGTCGACGTGGCCCTCCTCCACTGCACAACACAATAAGAACAAAATTCAAACGTGCTCCACTCGAAAACACCAGGTGATGCAAAGTAAATGTACTTTGCACACCCTTTACTATCAACAGGTGACACACCCTCACGAAAAAACCGGCTTATAATATTACATTCTAGTCTCGACTTTTAAATATTAAGAATTCCAATTTCAACTTGATACGTAAATAAATTATGCCGGTGACAGATAACGGCCGAGAGCCGCGTGCTAACAATATTTACTGGTCGCGATTTAAAAACTCGCGAATCGCAAAACTTTGGCGGACGCCATTTCGAGAACGGCTGTTCAGACACGCCCGGTAAGAATATAAATATAAATTCCTTTTTAAAATGCACAAGGGAGTCTTCGGCCTTTGCGGGAATCCTTTTCACGACGATGGAGGGATGCGCCTTCCAACGAACGATCTATTTCTATTTCCAGAACACCGCTCGGCATGAATCAACACAAAAATAACCACAAATACTTCTGTATACAAAAATAAGAAAGATTCTTCGTATAATCACATACCAAAAACGGTTTTTCACAACACAAATTTATTATATAATTTGAGCACTGGCGATCCAATAATTCGCGATGTTCAAATAAAGACAAAAGTCCGTTTACAACAGTAGTGCAAGGCAACGATATGAGAGCAGCACAGAGTCGACGAGCGTTCAATGAGTGACTGAGAGCGGGATGGAAAGACGGCCCACGTCGGGGCGCGAGGCGAGGCGAACGGGTGCCGGTGGGACGCGACGGGGTAGGGGAGAGGGGTGAGACAGCCCATGCAATCGTTATTTAAAATATTATTTAGGGATTATTAAAATAAATAGACAGTATTTATTATGCCATACATTAAAAAACATAAATATATTCTGATACAGATAACGTGAATAACTATCCAAAAGACATTTTTTTCAATAATTATGAATTAAGTAATTGTTATCACTTATCATTGAATACGTGCGAATATGTATTTATAATTTCTATACTATAAATTTTACATTGGGACATATTGAAATAGGATAATATGAATAAAGAATACAAAATATTTTATTAGTGTTTCGTAATATAAAATTCTTTTTTTATAATACTTATGTATTTTTATCAAAATGGATTAGGTATGACTAACTTAGTGGTTAGACATTTTTTGGCGATATTTTTTGCAACGTTTAATGAGTATGTTTGTCTACACACAAGGAATGTCTGTATCGGCCTTGAGCCTTGGCAGTGGAATGTCTAATATGCCGCGAGCCGATAACATAGGTCGTAGCACTGGAACGCGACTAAATTGCAACCATTATGTCTCCCCTCTATCTTCTTGGATATATAGGTACTAGTGATGTATGAAAATAGTAAACTGTACCTATACATATACCATAGTCCATAACATAAACAATATATTACCTATATACATACTTAAATTAAGAAAAATTTCAAGAGCACTCTAAAAATATTATCATCTATAAGTATTTGCATTTATTTGCGTCAAACTTTCAATCAAATTTATTATTAAAAAACAAAAAAAATATAACTAAGTATGTATATGAAATATTTGATGTGTAAAATTAACAATTTACAAAATTGGTGTAGTATATTTTAAAGCAATCTCTCTTATTGTTTGTGTTTTAAATAAGAAATTATAGTGTATTTTATTATATCAAAGAAATAATAATGAAATGACTAGGATAGGATTGTATAAATCGCACCTCGTTACCGATACGTGTGCCACGCATAATTCTTCACATTCTTTTTAGTTTTTATACGCGTTTACAGCACGATGCTTTCATGTACAATTTTCTAAGTATAAAATACTATTCAATGAACGGCATTTTGTTAGTTATGAATTGATCTACTTATTTGAAATTACATACTTATTTCAATAAATCGAAGTACCCACCCACGTACGTTCCTAAAATACTTTACCCCAAATTATTTAAAAAGTCTAAATGTATCTTCAATCGTTATATTTATGCGTACTTATTTGCGGTAATTTGATGTAAGTATATATTATAGAAGTGAGCAAAAATTAAAAATTCAATAAAACAATGGTCAGCAAACCATTCTCAATTGTGACAAAAGTGACCGTGACCCGTAACGGTACTGCGGCAAAAAAAACGTTTCTGAATAGATAAAAGTACCAACAATAATTTCAAACATTAGCTAATGCTTTAGTGAAAAATTATTATTTTAAATCATTATTATTTTTTACATCATCTACATTCTACATTACGTCATATTTTACTTTCCAAGTTTCTAACCACCGAATTAATATAATATGTATTTTTACCGAATTAATATAATAATAAAGTGTAAATATTAAGAATAAAATAAACATATTACGTAATAAGATAATTTTAACTTTTCTCTAGAAATTATAACATTATATTTCTTGCGAATTGTGAGTGGATTTATATTTTACACTTTAAAATTTTACAAATTTTAACAATGTGGTATTGTTAATTTGGAAGTAACAATACCGTGACGAAAGTGGATATTACATGCATGATATTTTTGTTTCAATAATGTTTAAAATAGCGAATGTATCAATAGTATGATATTAAGAAAAAGAATAGACATAGCAAAAATAATGATAGAAATATTAATTTGACTATCAAAACATTTCTGCACTTCTATTCTTTTGTTTAAATGAAGATGAAATACAATAGTAGTACATATTTTTAAATTCGTAGTCTGTGGAACAAGTAGCTTATTAAACTTTCTTTGTATCCATCATAAGACAATGTACAATTATCTGGACGGAATGTCTATCTACCGTCATATTGCGACAAAGTAAATGATGACGTCTCCTCGAATTCTGTTCCCAAGACAATCAAATTAAAAACTTCCGCTACTTTGACTTACTTCTAACATCCTGAATAATCCAATCCCTTCAAATATCATTTACAATTCCCACAGGCAACAGAAGATCGAGCTATCGAGTATATTGTGTTTGAGCTTTCTCGGTAATTGAGAGAGTAGCTTAAATCTTTGTTTTATCTTTCTTTCAAACAAAATGAATCTTAAAACCATTTGTCACTGTTAGAACTAGTCCGATTGTTTTTGGCACTTCGTGGCAGACTACAAAATGCCAATTTACATAAGTATAATTTATTATTGCATTAGTGATTGCAGCCCAAGTCACAATTAGTCCATACCGGGCATACTTACATCATAATCCTTAACATGACAGCCATTGAGAGAGCTGGCAAGGGATCTCGTTTATATTAACACAACTTCTTTATCAATGCTATTAGCTAGTAATGATAATAAAAGGTGTAAAAGGTGTAAAAAAACTAATAAGTGTAAAATTTAAAAAGTAAAAACATATTTGTAAAAATAACAAATTGGTGGTGAATATAGCTGGTCATATGATATTAAGCGACCACGCGCACGTCCATGCCGTGTAACACCTCGCAAACGACTCGATTTTCTAATACTGAAAGAGAAGGGAGACATAGTTCGCGGAAGACAGGAATAAAGGAAAGGAAAGGTGGGTTATCAAGAGGGTATGCGTGTCCGTAAGCAAACATTCGGTTTCCATGGCAACTCACCGATCCTGGCGGGCGGCGCGCGGGGCGCGTGCAGCGGCGGCTCGTGGCTGCGCATCTCCACGTCCGCGTCGTCCGGGTCCGCGTCCACGTCCACCGCGGTCTCGGGCCCGAGGTCCTCGCTGTCGCTGTCCGACACGCCGTTGTCCGCGCCCGCCGCCTCCGCCGCGTCACACGCGCCCTCCACGGCGAACGGCGGCGCGTTCACCACCGCGTTGTCCAGCCTGTGGTAAATCGCATCAGTTAAATCACCCTGTTGTATCATTTCAGGTGGTTTAGCCTTTTAGCCAGATGATCCAGAGGATGGAAGATACACTTATTCCTCTTGTCCTCTTATGCGGATCCGGGTCCAGATAACTAAAGTGGCCGTTGACTTCCTATATATTATATGTGTTGTATAAATCGTGCTTTCTTTCTTAAAACATTTTATTACATACTTCTCTCAAATCAAGCAAATGAAGCGACTCTGTATTCTAACAGATTTCTACTGCTTTATTATTTATAAAAATATTCCTTTAATTTTAGGAATTTACTGTGTATTGGATGCGTCTACAGATTTATTACAAATATAAAAGACTTGTGTTTGAAATAATGATTAGAAAGTGTAAAAAATAATGGACAATAACTGTTATGGAAGATCGATAGATTATGATTAGATCTGGATTCATGTTATGGTACATTATTCTCGTGACTAATGCAGTTATTATTAGAAGAAGTTATCTACATAAAACTGATTGATATTAAGATAAGACTTAAAATCCTCTTAAAATATAACCACCTTAATAGAGTTATGCAAATTGAGAATGAACAGATTTGAATATCAATCTCAATATTTCATCTTATTGACGTAGGTAAATTAGCTGAACGTCCTGTGATAGAAAATGAGAGTTTAGGTTGATATACCCTTAGTACCTATTGCTTTAGGTATAAATGTTGTCTGATGATAAGATTCGAAGCCATACCATGTTAGAATGCTCAAGCACTTTCGTTTTCATTACTTATGTTATATAAAATAGCAAGGTCAAATAATATCAAAAGTTATTCGTATTCTAGTCATAAAATGAAGTCATCTTGCTTAAACCCAATAAAACGAGTTTCGCGTGAGCTTTGGCAAAAATTCGTTATTTTTTACCGACTTTGCATTAAGAATGATAATGTTAGTTTATAGTTAGTATAATTTATGTAAAATATTTAATATAAGATGTTACGTACCCAAGATCCATGGGCGGGCGGTTTTGAGCGGCAATCTCACGCGGGTCCTTCAGGAACACCACGATTATGGAGATATTGTCTTTCGAGCCCGCCAAGCGTGCTTCCACTATCAGACGTTCTGTCACCGCCTTCAAGTCATCTGGACACAAAAAAATGACATTAAAGTGATATGCTTTAATCAATTTTCAATAAACATTATGTATAAGTGCTATGACCTTCACACGCTTCATCGTTCCATCCTAACGATATTAGAGCATCGACTCAGAGGAGAGTTGAAGTACGAACTTGAATTGACAAAGTAATTTATTTAGATTTTCGTTTTGTCAATGCAATAATTATTTATACAATCGAATTTAAATAACGTCTCCGCTTATTCAAAAGATATTTCCCAACAGTTATTATCCTTAAAATATCAGTGTGTCATCTAGCGCCAAAGTGTTGTTGCGAAGTCTATTATGTCGACAATTTGTTGCGGCACAATGGTGAATAGAGTTGTCGGATATGGAGTAACGATGTTTATGTTTCCATTTGCCGCGGCTCACACCGAGGATGTCCTTGTTCAGAGCCAAACTGCTGTGAGTCAGCGCGACGCTATTGTGCCACATATGTGCACGTAAAACGCCGTATGTCCTATGCAACACCTTAGGCATTTTATTCCGTTACTTTACTCTAGATTTATTTATATTTTACTCGGTACAAAATGGAGTTAATGTATATTTTAGGCCATCACGTCATACTATAAAATTGCCATCGACATGCGAGGGGACATCATTTCACGGTCAACTATTGCGTGTTGTAAAATTTTGATAAACGCGACAGCACTGAGAATAGTGTGACAATAAAAATGTCCATATTTTTTGTAATTATCCAGACACCTGTGGATCATAGAACGACAATAGCGCGACACGCCCTTATAGTTGGGGCGTGTCTAGGTGAAGTATGTACTTGGTCCGGTATTGTAATATTATATGTAACTATGAAAGTTATTTTGACAGCGCTCGATGCTAGGCATACGCGCCTTGACTTTGCCCGCTATTTCGGGGCGCGGTCGTCGCCACCGCCCTTGCTTTTTACCCTGTTTGGTCTGGCTCTCCGCCAACCGCGCCCTGTCTACTCTTTAAATCGTTCAGGCGAAAGCAGTAAAATTATATCTTTGATGTATAAACCTAACGTAGGATAAACTTATTAACGACTAAGATATCGTAGGTACCTAGTTTTAAACGGTACAATACTTATTTTGGCGAAATGCAATCATATTGCCATATTCAATGCGTGACAACTGTTCATAAAGACCTTGGTTATTGAGGTGTAAAAGTAGTGAAAAAATTGTTTATTTTTTTTTTGTAACGTCACGTCATACACGTACGACCTCGGTATATAGGTATCGACTTCAAAAACGAATTAATTATGGTGATAAAATATTTGAGCTATCTATCAAGTTAAATTTGCAAAAACTGATAGGTTTCATCGTTTTTAGAGTTTACGAAGCATAGGTAAAAATTACCTTAAAACCTTAAAAACCAATATACATATTATCCTTTACAATAGAAAAGATAAGGAGCGCAACATCGAAATAAGAAAATAAATTCAGAAGCAACGCAATAAGAATTCTTTTAACTAAAACGTTACGACAATAGTATCAACTAAAAAGGAGTGCACTGAAGATGATTGCATCGATTACTACCGCTCGGCTAACGGTGGTATAGACTATAGAGTATAGATGGAATGTGTACAGTGTAGCCGGCAGCCGGCCATTGTTCCTTGCAGCAAAAACCGATTACGGCCACGATCAACAATGCATACTAAACTTACGCACCTGCTGGATTTAAAGAAATACCGCATTTTAAATATGACTCAATCGATCAAAGAATGCCCTTAATATGATAATCTTTTGACTTCTTAAAACTATGTAAGATGGATTTGATTGACGTGTTTCTAAAGTTCATTCAATTGTTATACAATATTTCGTTATCAATATTTAGAATCTAGATGCAATTCCGCATTGCACGAGAAAATAGTAAATACAGTCATGAATATATCTCATTTGCAAAATAAATTATAAATGAACGTGTAATTTCACAGCGTTGAAACGTTAACAAGCATATTCATTCTCGTTATCTATACGATAGTTCTATCATTAAATTACATGTAAACCCTATTACCGTGTAGATAGGCAATAGGAGTGAAATTAAATCATGAGGAGGCGGAGGGTGGCAGGTGGCCGAGACGTCGGATCAAGTGCAATTTTCCAGTAACTTCATCCGGCCCGATGCAAGCCCGACTCAAAGCACGACTTTAAGGATCGATGCCGATATTATATATGGTCTGGACGGTTAATACATTGATTCATATCTAGTCTATTTTACTACATGCCTTCAATATGTAGCAATTTTGATATACCTCATTCGTTAGTAGCGAAAGCTTTAATTTATTATTATTAAGATTTATGTAGAAAAAATTAAAAGCTCAAATGTTTATGTTTTTTTTGCTTTCAAGCTTCGCACCCTGAAGCTTTTGTAATAAGTGTTGCTACCGCCGTTAAAATTTAACAGATATCTTGTATGAACTTCCAAATAAACCTAAAACATTTTAATTAAGCAGAAGTTAGCGCAATGATACGGCATAACATTCAATTTATAAATGCTCTTAAAATTTCAATGTTACGTCTAGAGCTTGGCGCAGAATTCAATTCAATTCAGCTAAAATGTATGTACACGTAAACTTTTCATCTACTTTAGTAAAAAGCTCTTCAAAACTGCATATAAACTACACAGGCTCGTGCACCGCGCTCATGCAAGAGACAGGATGGGGAGTCACGACCCCCCAGCCGCCATTGCTGCTTTGCTCAAAGGTACAACCTGCGATTCAACTGTACGTGAAATTCAACCACGGCAAGGCTATACAGACGGTGCTATTAAATTTCCTACTTAGAGCCCCATTACTCTGAATTTTTATTTTAATCGACGACTATATAAAATAAAATAATACACATTTTTCAAGGTACTCCACTGTCCACAATACAATGTTGTTATAATATAATACTTAATAGACATAGTTCACAGCCACAACATTCCAATAACCTCAGTCTAAAGGCTCAATTATGAAATTCCATCGGAGTCATAGCTTGTAGAACATTTTAATATTAGACCGATACAAACAGAAAGCGTTGTGAAAGCGAGAAACGAATATGATACCGTCTGTGGTCTAACAGTAGATCACTGCGACCACTGCCGATACATGAATCGGTTTATTGCTTCACAGAACAGAACACTAATACATAAGTTAATGTGTGAAAAGGACATTGCATGAGAACGCATCTGGATCACATATCTGGCAAATCAATATGGCATAGCTCCACTCGAAAACTGAAGTGTTAATTAAATGTAAACGCAAATAAGCTACTCGGATGTGGGAGAGGGTTAGGTGATATTTACAGACACATTATGGTAGGAAAACAAACTTGGAGCACTTAAGCCCAGCCGCCGTGTCACGTCTTAGGATAGAGACATCGCCACAGCTCGGCTTACGACAAACATGAAAATCCCTAAGAGGCCCTTTTCACAAAATAACGAACTAGAACATGATGTTAATGTCCTGGTAAACACGACAAACATTACATTTAATTATGCATCTAATAACTTAACTGTTTAAGACGATTTGTACAATTAAATGAATTGCTCAGAATTTATTAAGAACCTTTCTACAATTAGACAGAAATGGGAATCGAAATAAATGTGGAGAGACCTTTTACAAGTCGCTTATCCATCAGTTGGCCGGTAATTGGTTAGCGAGAGGGTGAGAGTGCACGGAAGAGTAACGTGGAACTGTCGGGAGTATCTCTAATTAACGCTCGAAGCGCCCACCGTTGATGCGATTGGCCTCGCCTAATTGGAACACTGTCTAGGTCTGTCGTACTGCGTATAGCCCGTGTCGCGAATCCGTTACTTTTCAATCTATGCAATGTTTTGGCTTTGGTCCACTATTCAAAGCTTTTTTTTTGTTACGAGATGAAAATGCTGCTCATATTATATTCGCATTTTAAATATTTCGCACATTATTACATAAGCCGAGTTGCTCTAGAAATTAAATGAATGAAAGATGAGAATCGGCACAGCTGAATAAAAGTTCCGGGATGTGTGTAATAATGAAAATTAACGTCTATGTTATAAAATGTTTGCACAATATTGTATTGTTGTTGAAAAGAATACTATGGAAAAACAAGGACTTTTTATTCACTTTTTTAACATGCCGTTTGGTGAGTCAGAGCGATCATGTGTTGGCATCGATCGAGCACAAAATAAAACTGCTCATGCGTTATGCCAGTCGATTATTAATCAGTTTAGTTCAAATTTAGCACGGATGAGCTATCGTTATGCTACAAATCACGCATGTACAACTCTTTTGTATGCAAAAGATCGGATTGAATCGGACGCAGGTGCTCCATAGGCAAGGCGACTTTGAATTTGAATTCACACTTGTTTAAATACTTCTTGATAATAAAAGTAGAAAATTTGTACCTACACAACTTAAACTGTGGGGAAAGTAGAACGTTATCGCAATTCACGTATCAGCATAATCTGACGGCTTGCAAAATTAATCTCTATATCAACAGAGTCAAGTATGGTATGTGAATGCACACACGCGCTCTGTCCCCTTTTCATAAAATGCAATATTGTATTATCAGCCAAGTGTGATATATCGAGGTATTATCAGATATACACTTATCGAGTGAAAATTTAAGCGTATAATAAATAAATCATCAATTCTAAATAATTTTTAATACACCTTATACCTACATAGAAATATTACAAGCAGTGAAATCATATTATATTAGATTAACCGAAATTTTGCATACGTATCATTCTAGTACATTAAATCATTCCGCAAAGGCTATCTGTTTCCTGTATAATTTATAGTTGAAATTATCTGACAACAGCAGTCTCACGTCATCCACACTTGCTTTATTTCTGTTCCAAAATTACCATATAAGACACAGCTGCATATAAATTGTCGTTATGCAGACAGATTCAGAGCATACAAATTTAGATTGTGGCAGTGGTCAATAAAATTTTACATTACATTACTTTTTCTGCCTTTGTTTCGAATCTGCTACTTTTTTGTAAAGCAGACAAACAACAAAGCTAGTTATAATTCTGTTATATTTAAGAGATAGTCGTGACAACTGACAGGGAATCTAAGAAATAACAGTTTTATTAGTTACGATCGCAATTACTGATTGCTGGCATAATATTGTAAACGCGAACTGCAAATAAATGTCGTTTTATGGTTAAGTGTAATATAATTTTAAAGCGAGCAATAAAGTAAGAGAAATCGCTTGTCGGTGTTTAATTAAAACTTATCGTTTTCTAAAGTATCTCCGTTATGATTACTTGCAAAGTAAAGAGTAAAATCGAAAGACACCTCTATAACGGTATGAAAAATGAAATTTGTAGACTGCAGACTGACTGAAGTGCGCGCTTTTACAGGGAGCATAAAAATGTGCCAGCTGAAAATGTAGCAAATATTACGCGGTTTTTATAGTGGAAGAGCAGTGTAAAAGCAACAATTCGACAGCGGTCCTTAAATAAGCCCAATTAAAGTATAATTTATGTGTCAGCTAATAAACGTTATATTAGATGAGACAGAACGGTCGATGATCGTGGCGCAACTCGCAAGCAGCTCTTCATCTACAGCAACAAAATTATACAATGTTGAATCAAAATCGATCATAACGTTAAAAATGAACACGGAAATTGCATCAGGGATCGTGATGACGCATTCGCTAGCCGACACTGCAGCGTAGTTTAATTTTCACGGGCTCTCCGCCGGGGACCAATCAATTGCAAATAGCTGGGTCCACACCGGCCGATCCACCGCGATCCGATCGCGCGCGGCAGGCGCGCGATCCAAAGATGCGGGCGGTGTGGACGTGCCGCGCGCGATCCATGCACGCGTTTTGCCGCGCGCGATCCCTACCTCGTGCGATCCGTTAGCGGGCGGTTTTTGTACCCGCTTCAAAGGTGCCTCAGTTGCGTGATGCGCGCGGTGTGGACGGTTGTGTTGGATCGCGCGATCCACCTCACCATGGACATCTCAGAAAGTCGAATATCTCAAATTGAATAGCATTCATTCTTGCAAAATTGTGTTCCACTTCATCTGAAACTAACTCTACGTACAGCTGAGTCCCAGATTCCAATCGATTTTTGTAAAGTTGTTTCACCCAAAACCGTCGATTTATTTTTTTTTATTTTTTGCGCAAACATTTCAGTATAATAAAAGTTACTGCTGCAACGGCAAGACGCCGCCGTTGTACGTGTGACTCCATATCGTACAAGAGTTAGACTGGCTGAATCACGGATCGCCTTAGGATCACTTGGAGCGCATATTTTGGATCGCAAGTTTTTAAAGTGGATCGGCCTAACATGATCCACGATCCATGCTCCGCGATCCTGGATCGCGGATCGCGGGATCACTGGATCGGCCGGTGTGGACCCAGCTAATAATAATTTCCGAATAACACACAGCCGGCTTATCGTTGAAAGGTTAACGCCACGAACGTTCGATTCAATTTGTCGTCGCTTATTCATTGATTCTATTCCACTAGTTGTTAATTATGGATTGGTAGTTTTTGAAGTGATGGAGACAAAAGTGTATGTACAAAACATTTTAAAAATCTTTCAAGTGAAAGTAGGTATAATATTTTCGTGAATTTTATCATGACAAATGTTTTTTTTAGTAACACAATCATCATCTTGTATGAACATTTGTCGCAATGTATGATATTGTAAACTCGTTATATGCTCAGGCCATACGATAAAAAAATTATAGTGTGGTAATCAACAAATTTAGAAGTTCTTAAGTAACTATAAAGTAAATTATTATTTTTAGTAGCTATCCTTTCCTATATAACATATCTTCTAAATAAAAATCCATTTAAATAATTGTGTATGAAAATGTTTATTTTGCAATTTTAATTATGAAATAGAGATCAAAACATCCGAAATAGTTAATTGGCTCAATGCAATATACGGGCCCTCTCAATATCGAATCAATGACCTTTTATCAAGCCAGCTTCCTCGTGAGACTAAGTTGCAATCTCAAAACTGACTGAAGACTCGGTTAATGACCTCCTACGGTTAAAAATACACGGCTCCCTCCCACGCTTGGTCAAGGGTATATATGAAAATGTATATAAATACTTTATCAATTCGTTTTATGTAATTAACAACGTGGATTGAATTCTTAATGTAATTAAGAAAAATCTTAGGAAAAGCAATTGGCTATTGACTTATTAAGCAATATTTATCACAGTTACCAAAATACCAAGAGATTTTTAATTACATATGTATATAAATAACACTGCATTACATGCAATATTTGCGACATATTCTCGGAACTTACCCAATTTCTGATTAACGTCCACTGATAAGGGTTCGATATTACGTTTTTTACTTGTATATCGACCTTGCATTTTTAATATAATCAGCAAATAAAGCGCTCTCCTACTAGGAACCTTTATTAAACATAGTTTTATCGAAACGCAAGCAGATGGCGAGTTATCGGATCGTGAATCTTCCCGTAGAATCATCACGACGTAAATCGTGAGGGAAAGAGCAACGAGACCTGATAAAGTGTACATACTATGTACCCTGAACGGGAAACGTTGTCGAAGATCAGAAACATGGCTTTTGTTTATAAGTAATTACTGCTATAAAATCTTAACAACACAATGCCTTTGCAACGGTGAACGTTACAAAAAAAGCCTCGTTGTCTTATCCTAATTAGAATCGCGTTTAATTAACGTCCATCTTTTTGCTGTTAAAACTTAAAACAATAAAAATTAGTTTTTTAACTGCCAAATCGTAAAGATTATTATTTTACCATCTTTGTAAAGAGTTTTCGTTCTAGAATTAATTAACCATTTAAGTATTACACTTAAACGACGTTTGTACGATTTAAAACAAAGTATTAGTCAACACATTAGAGGTCTAATAAAAGCGGCTGTTGTAAATAAAAACTTAAGTGTCGCGCTTCAGCAAAAAGTCGGGCAAGTGGTAGGAAATATTCGGTAATGGTGCACGCTGAAAGTCGGTCATGACGATGGGCCGACGCTTTCTCGTTGGCTTGCGTCGGCGTCGACTGCGCCTCCTTTACATACAATCATGCATTACACAGCTTTCAGCCTACCTACTATTTATAGGGCTGTCACTTACTTTTTCTTAGTATCGAAATTAGCTCACCGCAAAATAGCTGGGATGTATATTCTTGCAACATATTATGAGCAGATGAAGACGAATTATAAGAAGACGATCAAAAGAATAATGTCATATTTATAGCTGTTTTTGTAGTAAGCATAAATAACAGAAGTAAACACATGTTTGGCTTTTGGGATGTAATTTTCATGAAACTATAGGTTTAGAACAAAGATTCAACTCTACGATAGCATATTACCAGATAACAGTCAGATCTGGAGATATAGCTCAGATGAACCAGAAATGGCAACCCTAATCAATGTGCACAATGCCCCGTCCCACATCGCAATACTGTGAGTCACTGGCGGCGCCGGCATACGGGTATGTTTACAATTGACGCGATTGATGACACTCGCAGAAGCCGGCTTTACCTCTTAAGAGATTTCGCACATTTGCGCTAAGCGAAACCGGCGATCAATTGTAATTTTGGCGCACTTATTGGTGCTATATGAATAGAGTGCTAACGTGCATTTTCACACCGGTTACAATGATGAATAGTTTCTATACTACCCAAATGTTTATCTTTAACACTCACTGGGAGGATGAAATCATAGACTAGATCTGTTTTCAAGATAAAAATTAATTATAGTAAAAACTTCACCTTAATTGTCTATCATCTCTTCATTGAAGGGCTTTGAGCTTTTTTTACATAGGTACAATATACATCTTAAATAATCGTGCTCATACATCTGTTTTACGTTGTTCCACGCTCCACTGAAACAGTACTTCAGGTACGAAATGTAGTGAAGCGAATCGCTTTATAAAGGAAGAGACGGGCATACATAATTTAAATGATGTACATAGAGTAAGATGAAGTATTTTATCGTGTGTTGAGTAACGATACCAACAATACTGGTTGAGAAACTCCGCGAACAAAACGCTTTTACCCAACCGATGATTCAATGGCTTGTGACTAACCTGTACTTGGATTAACTTTTTAGCATGACCATTATCTATAAATAAAATTCAGTCGTTATCATGAACATGAGAATGATAAATAAAGCTAAATTATGACCAGCATTAAATTCTTAATTTAGAGCTGAGGTCACGCCATAATGTTTATGAAATGACTAATTTGTAATTGAATCAACGCCTGAAAAAGCGGTCAAGTTGCAATAAGTTAATTAATATTTATAAGCCACAACAGTTTACGCGACACTTGTTAATTTATTAATATGGCATAAATATGTATTAATATAGTTAGAACATGTATTGTTAGGTGTTGGACAGGAGCGTGAGATTTCACGGGGTATTTTCATAACATCTATGTCCAAATACATACATTAGCAGAAAGTTCACGATAGAAAATAGAAACTGATATGTTTTGAAAACAATGCAGATAGCTTTAGATATAAATGTTATTTTAGATAATAAATTGCCCCAAAATAAAATATGATAATGTACATTGTACACACGTGTTGCGTGTTGCTAAAATTGGAAATTGACGCCTGGTAGAGGCCAAGAGAAATCGATTACACTACAGTGAATAAAATATATTAATGCTATTTTTGTATTATGTACAAATAATTTCATTTATATTTTGGCTGCGAGAAGAAGACGATTTGGTAACAATTCAAGAAGAGACTATATATAAGATTATACCAGTTTTTTTATTTCTTTACCGGCTGTTGGTGTTGCTTACATTAAATGGCTTTTTACCCATAATATTTGCATTTAGGCATCGTATTGCATACTTTGGATAGCAAATCTACATATAACATTCGTATTAAAATAATCACCAACTTCCCACAACACCGCACAGCTACAGTTTTGACAGCAAACATACCGTATGAAATCTGTATGTGTCACATACATCCGTCAAATATGTCTATCGCTTTGCATGAAGATTAATTCTATAAACGTTTTAATGGTTCTTGAGTTGGATTTAATTGTAGAGCGGATTTAAACGGTTGAAATTCGCAATCACCCGGGATGTTAATATTAAGAATAGGCGCAATGTGCGTGGGGTTTGCACGAACAAGTTTTTATCTTCCCACAAGACTGCATATCGCTAACCGGTAAACAAAAACGAGTTCAGTTCTGCAGAGCCTACCTACATTCCACCACTATAGACGGCTAATTATAAACCCTTATCTATAGAACAAAAAACAAACAATCAAGGACAAAGAAAGATCTATTTAATATAGCGACATAATATAACATCACGATCACAATATAGAAAATGGTTTTCTAAGTGTTGCATGTTCGTAACAGTTTAATTGAACCATTGAAAGTTAAATAGAGACAGAAACGCGATTGTAAGCCAAGTCTTTAATGATTACGTTTCAAAAGAAAATCTCGACATACTTTGTAAAAGTAGATACAACACCGTGTTGTAAATGTACGATTTATTATATTGTTTTGTAGAAGATACAACGGGGAAAAATAAAATAGCAGCGAAATCTCCAGCAGCGAAGTGCATTGGTAGTTAACAGACAGAATTATCGTATCGGTTGCAGTGTAGGGTGGTTATTTCTGAACGTTTTGCGAGAATTGTCGTAAGTATCTCAGTAAACCTAGTATTCATAGATTATGGAGCGGTCAATGCTCTCTACTCCAAACTCCACTAGGTTTATGGTCATCCTTAATGTTGACAACCTTAACGAAAAATTGATTATAAATCCATATACGAATATAACCAAAGTATCTACTGAAAGATGAATAAAATTGAGTTAATTAATGCTGGATTAAGGTATTGACAAGAATAGAACGGGTTTATAATGACCTACTGCATCAAAGGAAGTTTATGAGTCAGACGTTTTAATTCTCTTGTGTTTGATGGCAATTTCTGATTCAAAAAAAAGTTTGAAATTTAACATGCATCAGCGCTGAGTACTTAATAAAATATGTTATTCGTTAGGTTTTTTATCTATATAAATAAAAATGCCATTGTTCTTATCGGGAACCTTAAATGTAGGAAGTTCAATAATCTTAACAAGTCCTTATAAATTGAAAACAAGTTCTTTGCAATTTTTATACAATCGCAAGAACCAAGTACGGTTACGAAACCAAAACGTAACTCTTACAAAAACCTTTAGCCAAAACCTGTACAACGGGTAATAATAAATCGTACGTCATCGCCATCTTCAGAAAAGGCATACACCAGCACTGGCCGCATGAAAAGAAATTCTGCGAAAGCTTTTATAGCTCGCCATGTTTATTTTAAATAGATTGAATAAATTAAAACCACTACCGTTGCAAGGGTGGCGGTGCAAGCGAAGCGTGCTTTACTTCTTGCTTTGAATAATTATGCAATAAAAATGCCTATTCTAAGTATGTAAAACAATTTTCTTAACATAAATATTACTTTAAATTAGTTTAATAGTCTACGTTATATGACTATAAGTAACAACCCAAGTAAAATTTAATATTAAGAAGTATTCATATAAGCAACCAGGCAAGATCTTATATATTAGTCCAGGAGGAATCGGCGCATGAGTACCGAAAACTATTCCACCTCAATTTTTTTACGTGATCCTCTTCAAATTGCCCTACTGATGATATAAATGCATGTTGCCATGGGGCAACCCGGTGCCATATTGTTTAAACCGAAATTGTTTAAACAATTGCAAGGAATTGTTATTTTTCAACCGGACAAATTTTTTTTATATTTTTTATCGAAATACCAATAAAAAAGGTCCAATTACTTTTCACGATAAAGTTAATATTTTCAAAGATATGAATTTTTTAAGGTTTGAAAAATCTCAAATTTGGGTACTTTCGACCCATGAAAAATATATTTAAAAAAAAAATAATATATAAGTAATATTTTTTTTTCAATTCTCTATACAATAGTTAATAATATTGTTAATAGAGATTTAAGAAAATTTCATTGTTTATATCTGTTTTTTAATTGTTAACTTCGCGCGCTCACAAGTACGCGCCGCTTACCTTTAAGTATCGCCGTCTCTCTCTTACTCATGCGCTGCATCGGCCTCTCTGTGTCTTGAATCATTATTTATCATTTATCTTAAAAACTATCAACTTTATCAAGATTTCTAAAGAGAGCAATCTTATTAATAATTAAATTGTCTACAATTTGTTTCTTATATATTTTTTTCTGAAATCAATTTTTTTAAAGTTATTTAAGCATAAATTGAAACATGTAATTAAAATTACTTTTTTGTCAGTTTATATTACTTTTTTGTTATTGAAACAGCAAGTAAGGTAAAAGACCCAGTTATTGACACTGGCCTAGTTGTTTGACACTCGCAATTTGATTTTAATTAAAAGAATGAAATGTTCTCAAAAAACCAAAGATCTTAAAATTTTTAATTCAAAAATTATATTTATTAATTTATTAGAATTGATTTGTTTTTTTTTTAACTAAAATAAAATTTAAAGTGTCAATAACTAGGTCTTTTACCTTATTAATTACATTGAATAACTTCTTCAAACGAAAGTTATAGATGGAGAAGTATGAAATAATAAAACAAGATTTAAAAATAAGTATTTATTTATTATCAATATTATTTTTATATATTATATTCTTACAGTCTTCTGAATCACAACCACATAGAAGTATGCAACTTATATTATTTGTGAGCGCGCGAAGTTAACAATTAAAAAACAGATATAAACAATGAAATTTTCTTAAATCTCTATTAACAATATTATTAACTATTGTATAGAGAATTGAAAAAAAAATATTACTTATATATTATTTTTTTTTTAAATATATTTTTCATGGGTCGAAAGTACCCAAATTTGAGATTTTTCAAACCTTAAAAAATTCATATCTTTGAAAATATTAACTTTATCGTGAAAAGTAATTGGACCTTTTTTATTGGTATTTCGATAAAAAATATAAAAAAAATTTGTCCGGTTGAAAAATAACAATTCCTTGCAATTGTTTAAACAATTTCGGTTTAAACAATATGGCACCGGGTTGCCCCATGGCAACATGCATTTATATCATCAGTAGGGCAATTTGAAGAGGATCACGTAAAAAAATTGAGGTGGAATAGTTTTCGGTACTCATGCGCCGATTCCTCCTGGACTATATCTGTAATGCACGCAAGGGAGTATAATGATTTAATTACACATTACAGACAAGGAGTCTGCTAGAAAATATGCTAAAATGACGCGACCGCTGTCTCGCGTCGACGTCGCAGTCTCGACTTCCGACCTGTAAAGCGTGAGAACAAACCAGAACGGCATTACCAATTAAAGGAACAACTCGTAAGTTATTTGAGCTATTAATTGCTTAGCCAATTGCGGTCGCGTCTCTCTAAGTCTCTCTTTTACATTGATATACTAGATAAACGGAATATTCTAGAAATCCAGAATTATTCATGCAGATGTGGGTTCGCTAAAATGTTCTACAATAAGTAGAAAGGTGGGCGAAATGCAGTTGCTGAAAATGAATCAGCAAGGGTAATGCCTTGGGTCAGGAAGATGGCGATCGCGTAGGCAGACTTGTAATAGGAACCTGTTTGGGTCATGCAACTCATGCATTTCTATTTATAACCACGCCTTTCTGCATTCGGCCCAAATACAATCGACTAACTTTGCGAAGGATCGTATATATGCATCTTTAGAAGGTATCGTATCAATGCTGGTATTTTAAGTTGTTAGAATACTAAATATAGCGAAGAAGAAAACCGAGGATTCTTTTAATAAACACATGACTGAGTAATTATTCCTATGAAACTAATCTTTATGTATCATATACAATGAATATGATTCATAAATAATTCTCTTTTGCAACTGTTATAAGATTAATGCTAGCGGAAGCAAGCAAGACAATTGAACAAATGGAATAGTATCATTGAGTAGGAGTAAGAAATTGATAGGTACCCGAAATTTGGTTCCGTTCTAATGAACAAAGACTAAAGGCCAGTGTTTAGTCACTCATTGTTTTATAGAGAAGCTTATTACATGATGAAATACTAATCTGCGTTGAAAGATTTGATTTACTTCATACTGTAATCAGAATAAAGTGTGTAGGTGGGTGAATTGGAAATATTATATTATCTACACACCTTAATTTAAACCAAAGAGTAGGTGTCGTAATTTGCAAAAGTATTGATAATAAAGTAGGTACAACGAAGTAGTAAATTGTCTCATGTAAGGATAAAAGAGAAACTTTTAAAGCATACGCAATTAATTTCAAACAGGCTTTTACAGTAAACTGTGAAACGTGTTTTTATTTATCGGGTGGTATATTGAACTTATTTGTGTTAATTTCCAATTAGAAGTAGAGTATCGATCGCTTTCCAGGAACACGCCTGGAATTTATTGACCTATGTCTACGTCGGTATTTAACTAATTCGATGTCCGCGATTGCCGCGTACCAACACGTCTATTATAGGCTCAGGCGTGTCTTCGTTTATCATACAAGTACTCCATTCCCGGAGCTGTTTTTAGAATGCAGCAGACATTCTCTATGCACACAACTACGCGAATAAAGATGATACGATTATCATTTTAACTACTATGTTTTTATATGGTTATTTATTACACGATAACTTATGTGCACTATGAAAATATTTGCAGAAAAGTTAGCCCTTGTTAAAGAGAGAGCAGAAATGATTAAATGATGTACGTAATAAGTACCTACGGAGATTTGTAATGGTATTGTAGACAAGATTAAAAAAGCTATAACAATAATAGATCTTTTAGAATACCGTAATAGCATTTAAAACATCGTCTAGATCCTCTCACTTAAACCCGTGGCATTTAAAAGCAGATACACAATGAGCACAGCACGATCTTGATAGACGTTCCTGCCCTCTTCAAATGCATATTAATCCTGTGATATTTCAAAACAGCTCCATTTGTGAGATGCCATCGGATAGAATAAATACCATATTCATGAAGTTGTATCTTGACAAATAAAACGAAATGATACCTACGCTAATGTTACTCGTGTGTCCTTTTCAATCTTTCTTTATGATCATTGAATGCTTTTGAAATCTGCAGAAATATTTATATTAAATATTATAAATCGTAATACTTTGAAAGTGTATGCAATATAGTTATGATTTCACGATTAAATATCAATAACAAGTTAAAAAATTTAATTCAAAAAGGAAACGTATTTTTCCTGTTTGCATTTAGACATTGCATAACCAAATAGCGGTTGGCAAATTGTTTTGATAATTTATTTACCACTGGGCGAAAACAACAATGAAAAACTATCTAGAGTTTCCTAGCAATTAGCGCTTATTCATTTAGCTGCTTGCGGGCTTTTTGTCTCGTTTCTTACACTACTGTCCGACCTCATTAGTTAACAGGTCGAAAAGGCGATTTCCTTCTCAGCCATAAACTCGTCTACCGCTGCGCCGAGACAACAATCACGAGACTGACCTTCAGTCGTTGCAAAAACTGTATTGTTATCAATAATAATGTGCGATAATTTCGTCCATGTAAAGTTTATCTTAAGAATCATGTATTGTACATTTTGCAGAATATGATATTTGTCGCGGGGCACGTGGCTCGTGTCTTCAGCGCTGGCTGGTAGCGTACCGTTCGCCGCCATAATTGCTGCCATTAAGATGAGTCACGCTCAGCGACGCGCCTGAGACCCGCCTGTTTTATCAATTACCATCACTCGGTACAATAATCTTATTCATTTCTGTTCTTTGTTTGTGTTTCTATTCAATACCTATAAATATTAATATTAGGAATGCGTAATTCCACTTCAAGTATCATAAGTGACCTTGAAACGTTAGTACCCATAGAAATTTACTTATAGCAGTACAGAGAAAGCGTCGGTCGTTGTCATTTCCGCGCGAAGGCTTCTAGTAATAACTTGAAAGGTGTATGTCTGCATGACATCACCAAGAGTAATTAATGATCAGAAATATGCACTGCACGTCTAGCCTGGGGCAAACTGAGTCCACAGGAAATAGCCGCTTACATCATAGGTACGTATATCGCCTAGCGTCGAAGGATTAATTTCATACTTAAATCATGATAAGAAATATATAGGTATTCTTCAAATAAATAAAACATAATATACAATTTTGTTTTAGCTATATGATATGGTGCTGATCAATATGGCCATAGGCATCAATAACTACCCATCCAGCATAATAATAAAGCAAGGCAGACTAGTTGATGTCATTGTATGTGTTTATCCACAATTCAAGTTAGTATTGCATAATAAATCACTGAAGTTAACGACCCCTGTAAAAGAGAACTAGCATTTATGCTTCCTGCTAATTACATTAAGAATGTATTATCAAATGATTAGATCTGAGTTGCGCTGGCATTTCAATATCTCAGTGTGCACATTGAAACATATAAATTACATCTAAATTCTGTTAGTAACAAGTAATTACAATAATAACCAATGTTCTTCCTAATATCCTAGAAATGTTAGTCAGTCGTTATAACTTTGAAGTTCAAACACACTGCTTTTAATGAAGATATTACCATCAATCTTGTCAACCTATTTCCTCTTAACATAGCTCAAGTGTCGCACTAAATACAATTATCGAATTGAAGGAATAACACGCTACATGTTTCTCGTCTTTAACGTGAACTCTGAGTTATAAGTAGAATTAGAAGATGACGTTACTGAAAGCTGGGTGGTAAGACAAATGTCTAAGCCACGGATATAAATAGGCCATGACGATGTTAGAATTGAGACTTTAAGCGAAATGCTTGAGGGCATACGAGGCACACGAGAGAAAATAAAATACATGGTCACATACGACATGGCACTAATTTAAAACCTCCCGTCAGATGTCGGAGTGGCGCAGTAAATCAAGCCGCTCCTGTGCACGAAATGTAAATAATTATTACGAGTATGACTGAGCACGCCCAGCTCACTACGACACCTTCGATACTTTTAACAACGCAGGGACATGAATATTAATAATCATAAGTGTCTCGTCACGTTACTTTATTTTTAGTTATAACGAGGTATTAACACGTTCATTATTTTAATTAAATAAAGGGTGGGTTAATATTTGCAAAACTTTTTACTATCAACACGAGCTCTATAACCCAGTTTAGACACGACACTTTTTATGCTTTGTATTACAGTCACATTGAAGTAGACTGTAGATAGTTTCTGTAGATAGTATATTTGCAAACTTTAAGCGCCTCACATAACATACCAAATCGTTACTGGTGAATAGACTTTATCTTTAAAAAACGAAAATAATAACACATAAAAGCCAAGTTCACATCGTGACCACTTCGATTCCATTTGTTACTGGAGAAAGCAAAGTAATTTGTTTATAACGAGTGTAATCAGTAATGTATAGACGATCAGGCGTCGAGAAGGCCGTGAGCACGAGGTAAGGGCACGTGAAACTATTTTTACCGAAATACGCTCGTTACCATCAACTTGTTTAGCTTTACCTTTCAATCTTTCTCAAACAACCGACGTTATGCAACGATCGCCACGAACCGAATCATCTCACGTGAAAGTTACAACACAATGTTTATGTGTAACACACAGGATATAATTAAAACTGTCAGTGCTGTTAATCTCTAGTTTGTAACGGGCATTTAACATTAGCTTTAGAAATGATAAAATATATTTACGAGAGAAAATTACATTGGTCTATAACACAGTTATAGAGTTATTATCTGCAATTCTGAGATTCTTAGCTCTCACGATTCGACTCGACCGCAAGCCATTAGTCACACGCTTACGTACTTACATTACTCGATACAGACTGTGAAAAAATAATGGCTTGGCTTTGAAAACTGGACAGACTTGGGAGTAAAAAATTAATCATAGATTTAAAAAAATCGATAAGGTTTGCTATTATGTTTGCTCTACAATCAAAACTTTATGAGTTACGCGTAAAATAATTTAATAAGCTACAAATGGGATATGCTAAAGGGCGAATGAATAAAATTAAATTGTTATTTTACTTCAGGTATCTATGTCCGTTTTCCATTTATATGCAAAGCAATTAAAACTTTGGCACACTCATTGCTACAACGAGGTCTGTTGCAATGTTTGCTTCCGCCGAGACCCATTATAAAACGGCGATTAACTGTTCATATTTATATCTCAATTTCTTTGTATTAATGATTGCGGTAGGAACATAAGTTTGTAATAAAGCCGATGAGTGGCCACAGCTCCATAAACGGTGGTAATTTAAAAAATATGCTCTATAAACATCTTTCAAAAGCAGATTGGTTATGGACAGAAGAATAGATAACGCAAGTTTTATTTTGTTTTGAAAGTTACTGTTAAATTAGACTGCATTATTCATTTACAGTCACTCGCGGCTGTTTTGGGTGGTTATATAAAATGGAAGCAGTTGTTTTACTAAGAAATCTATGAAGGCTACGAAACTAGGATTATTGTTTTCAAGAAATATATTGTTCAACACTTTTAGTGTTATCGACTTCTCAAATATAACACGGTTACTATTGTTTGGCAATGGAAATTTGTGATTAACTATTCTACAGTAATGCACTGTGATTGTTTAGTTTATCGAAATCATGTAAACACGATGAATCAACGCTCTCATTAAAATTTTGTCAACCCCAGTTTATTTAACTCGTAAATGTCGACCATCACATAAAAGCGGCAAATTTTACAAATATCATGAATGCAATAAACATAAAAGTTCGCCGTAGGGGAGGTGCCACTATAGTAATGAATCTAAATAGAGTTTACCCCCGACTTAGGGACCGGGACACGTGATACACATTTTGAACACTAAGCCATGTTATAACTTTGCATTTCTTTGAAGTAAGCTATGTTATAACTTCGGATTTATTTTTTAACTAATACGAAATCTAAACCATTTTGATGAAATGCTCGTGTTTCTCATAAAAATCATAATTTTATAAAAATTGAGGTGAAACTTTTCAAGAGAAACAAGGCATGTATAATTATGACTTTACAAATTAGCATGTTAAATTAACGATCGCTCTACAAATCGCCAAAGAGGAAAGTGTATAAAACAGTGAAAACAAAACGAAAGCGTCTTAATTATTAGTATGATCTATTGTGTATATGTATAGTGTTTAAGTTAGAGGGATGTGGGGCGTAGATAGGCTTGCGTGCCGTTCGAAAGCCAAAGAGAGCACGTGAGCTCTGCGCGAGCGCAGGCAACGCGATGTAAACACTATCGGAGAAATTGAGATAAACACGATAATCGTAGTTAATAACTAAACCAAACTTAAGCAATTTATCAGAAAAAAAGTGAGCGCATCTTCGTACGTTGTAATTCTTTAATAAACCACAATTGGATAATATTCTTGGCTAAAAGACAAAATTATAAACCACATTATTTATATCGAACAGTACTGATTTTCGCACTTATTAATGCTTCAACTCCCACGAGAAATACGGAAAAGGTATGGGGTGAAAAAGTAAGGGGGACGTCGCGGTAACGTGTGCGACGTGCGTAAACCAAAATTAAAGGAAAACCAAACATTCTTATATTCACACGATATGTTCTATAATATATAATTATTGAAATATAACCTATTCTCGCTGAATTTGCTTTAATTCGCATTATTCCGTAAATCACAGCCGCGCGGTCAAATTTGCATATGCATATCTATTGAGTTTAATAATCATGCAGCATTCTATATCGTCGGAATGCACGGCTGTATTTCATGAAAGCAGAGAGAACGCCGGTGTCATATACCTGGTGCATTCAATAAGTACCTAGCCTCATCGCCAGAGGGCGCTATTGTTTCAAAATAGGTTTACCAAAGTGTAGCTCATTCTTTTTTAATTATTTAATTTAATTTTCATTCAAATCCCTTCATTTGTTTTAATTTGACAACCTATGGAAGCGAACGTGTGGATCGGTTTTACAAAAATGGAAAAAAAGCAATATCGTTCGGTGATTCGATTCCTATTTTTGGACGGGAAAGAGCGCATCGAAATCAAAGACCGCTTGGATGCTGTGTACGGTGACTCTTCTCCATCGATAGCCACCGTCAAGAATTGGTTCAACGAGTTTGCACGTGGCCATACGTCGGTTTTTGATGAACCACGTCCAGGTGCACCAAAAACAGCTGCTACGGAGGAAAACATTAAAAAAATCCATGATCTCGTATTGTCAGATCGCCGATTGAAGGTTCGGGAGCTAGCTGAGACTGTAGGCATTTCAGAAGAAACAGTGCATCATATTCTTCACGAGGAACTCGGCATGAGAAAGCTGTCGGCGCGATGGGTGCCGCATTTACTCACACCGGAAAACAAGCGCAACCGTGAGTCCACATCGGAGACGTGTTTGGCGCTGTTTAAGCGGAATCCAGGGGAGTTTTTAGTCGTTTTGTGACCGTCGATGAAACCTGGATTCACTGGTACACATCAGAGACCAACGAGCAATCAAAACAATGGATCCAGACCGGGGAAAGTGCTCTAAAGAAGGCGAAAACTGTAAAATCGGCCGGAAAAGTTATGGCCACCGTTTTCTGGGATTCACAAGGAGTTGTCTACATCGATTACCTCGAGAAAGGTAAACCAATTACAGGGCTTTACTATGCCGATTTATTGAGCCGATTCGACGCCGAATTAAAGATAAACCGACCCCATCTGGCTGAGAAAAAGGTGCTGTTTCACCATGACAACGCACCGGTTCACATGTCTGCCGTTACCATAGCCAAATTGGTCGAATTACGCTACGAATTGCTGCCTCATCCACCGTATTCTCCAGATTTGGCCCCTGGTGACTTCTTTCTGTTTCCTAATCTGAAAAAATCCCTCGCCGGGAATAGATATGGATCAAATGAGGAGGTTATCGCTGCCACGGAGGCCTATTTTGCAGAGTTTGAGAAAACCTATTTTTTGGACGGGTTAAAAAAGTTGGAGCATCGCTGGGCTAAGTGTATCGAACTAAAAGGAGACTATGTTGAAAAATAAATTGCCACTTTTCCAAAATTTTCGTATACTTTTTGTAGGCTAAGTATTTATTGAATCGCCCTCGTATCTATTTATAACTCAGTCGGCAAATATGATTTCAGAGCTTGAATCGCAGGTTGCCCCAGGTCGGAGCGGCGGCGTCAGGTCATAACATAACTTATTCATGATACTATAGTCTCTAGGTAAGCAGTTCTCAAAGTGCCCGAGGGTTGTGGGGGTGAACGCCCGCGCGGACGTGACGTCATGCGCCCTACAGCTGGCCATGACGTCACCCTACCATAACAAAACAAAACACACCCTAAATCATTTACACAAGACTCAATCTCATACAATGTGTTTATCACATGTCCTGTCGAATTCCTGTTCTAACATTAGGTATCAAGTTTTTATTAATTTATTTGACGTAACTGAACACTTGTGAAAATGATGAGAACTTTATTCTGAGCGGATTCGCTTTCAACAGCTGCTTAAATATAAGATTTTAGTTTACTTACACGGAAAAAAAAAATTAAAGATACAACCGATTACAACGCAGTAACTTTGTTCTTATTTTCGCATTATAGGAGCACACGTCGGGTCATAATAATTGTTAATTATAAGTTTTCTAGCATCCACATTATATTTAAGAACCATTATGGAAAATAGAGTGACTCATAGCAAGGCAAGACGGTAAATGTGAATGATTAATTGAGTGTGTAAGACAAAACGCGCCAGCGCTGGCTCCGGCCGGCGATTTAAAGAAGTACCGTAGCGTTGAATAGCGGAATTATAACGATTTCTCATCACAAGACCGCGCGTTTGCTCTCGCCCGTCACTTACCAAATTGTTCTCTTTATATTATATCCAGAGCATTCTTCTCGCAACTGTTTTTAATGACGACACGAACGGTAATAGTCTGGGAAATCTAGTCCACACACTGTGTTTACCGCACACAGCCAGATTAGAACGAGGAGATAGCCTAAACAATGGCTGCAACAGATCTGATATGCAAATAGAATAGTTATAACAATGATATTGTAGAGCCCCCACTGTAACACTTTAATGAGCCATGATACGAAAAAGTGAGGCCCGCTAATTTTATGGCGCAGTTCGAGTTTGATTCATCAATGACTAAGGCATTTTAGCTGAAATTGCCGAGTGAATTGTGAGCAAGCGAGTCATTTTCAGAACAGGCCGATATTGTATTTATTCTTACTAATACTTTCAAGGTTAATCTTTATTATTATTTCCTCTTTAGGCAGGACATGTCTATTTTTGTTTACTATTTATATTAATAGAAATGAATCGCCGAAATGTACGTATTCACATAACTTCCGAACAACAAAACAAAAGAACGAAAAGCATTTTATAAAGATACAATAACAATTATTAAGGCTATTCCAAAAATCAAAGAAATACAGTACCTCTCAGACAAGAAGTCTCATAAATCACTATTCACGAGAGCCAATGAATTATAGCCTAAATCAAATGCACCAAAGACAAAGCATTGTAAACTAGTTTAGTGGATTGATTACCAACAAAATTGCTTACAAAGTATCGCAATGTATCATGTATGCCACATTTCGGCTAACGACTATCAACGCACAGACACCGACCTCCTCAGGTGGCCACTTTGTGTAGCGACATTTCAATGAAACATGCATTATGTATTGTCTAGATAGTAAATAGAGATCATATAAATCTTCGTATAGTAACAGTTGTATCTGTGCCGTATTTAAATTGGCTACAAATCTAAATGATGGAAGAGGGATTGTCTCACGAGAAATTGTATCTTATTGTACATTTCAATAGTTGTCTACATTCTTACTTCTATTTCTCCATGTCTTCTATTAAATTAATTGAATATGTATCTTCAGCAAGTTGGTTTGTTGTGATACACTTCCTTATGTTTATTTTAAGTTTCAATAACTGAACACGATTGAGATAATTATAACATGCATGAGGAATGTTTTCAATCTTAATTGGTCTCGTGGTTTAGACGGTAATAAATTAATTAAAATGAGGAATGTGTAATTCTCGAGAATATCATAGGATTAATTATGCTTTTAAAATGTCGCATAAAGGATTGCCCGGAGCTTTCTTATTTGCGACAATCGTTATAAAATATGGATAGCGAAACCCACGCCAATAATGAAGGTTTCATAAATTTTAACTTATGAGGTACGTGCGAACAACCCAATAACTTTAACAAGATAACTAGCGCTTTAACAAGATACGTTTCTTGAAAACATTCTCCAGGTTCTTAATAACTCACACCGAGCTAATGGTTGGTATAATGCGCTATCTATCGTCCACGTAATAGAACCCTGCTGGCTGGAACATAAACTTTTCTAAATAGTATCTCATGTTTCAAGTCAATACATATTTATGGCTTTATAAGTGTAAAGAAGTAAAGAGTATACGTGACATTTTTCTGAATCGAATATAACATGATGGTCTAAGAGTTTGAACGGATTGAGAACTATACACCCTAGTTAGTTACGAAAGTGTGAACAAAAGTTCAACATATCATTATTATGTACATAATAAGATTGTACATCAAGTGCGTCAGATGAAAATAATTATCATAACGGTTAATGCAGTCTATTTAAACACTCGTTCTTCAAAAAAGTCATACAATTTAATCGTTCTATGAAATTGTTGTGTTTTTGAATGGAAAGCGTAATTAACGTTATTACTAACTGTATTCTTTTCTGAAGATACTCTGTAAGGATAATTGTTCATTCGATTTTTTTTTTTGCTTAGTATATGAAAATTCTTACATAAAATTATTTAGTATTCAGTATTCACCAAAGACAGTTTTGTTACGAAAAAAAATTATATTAAAATAGGAATAAAATAAACAAATTGTCTGATTAATTTATCAGTCTGTTTGGGTACTTCAGTTATCAGAAAAAATAAATTGCTTCCATTATCATTTTTGGCAATAGCCAACGATTTGTAACGCTTCAAATAAATTAAGCCGTATTGGATCTCTACCATTGTAACTCCGTCAAAATTGGAATAGCTCTTTGTTTATCCATTTATGTAAGATGTCACAATTCATCCGTACAAACATTTATTGGAAAAGGATTAGCCACAGCGCGGACGAGACCGATATCATTTATAGACTAGAGCGAGTGCAGAACGTATAATAATCCCATTTCCACGGTGCAGGTTCGTAGACCCCCGCCGCTCGCGTGATATGGCCTCATCGACCACCGGTTTAATTAGTCTAATTGAAACACGAATTGAAAACCATAACCATCATTTTCTATTAGTTCTAATCTATCACCCGCCTCGTTTATAACCAATCGATTTCATCGAACAAAAAATTCGTGCTTCGTGCGCATTACACCCCAGTTGACACTTTGCAGGATTCTTATACGACTATACACTATACAGGTCGGATTACATTACAAGTAGGTTACCATAATTTAAAATAATGTCCATTATATTTTAAAATATATTCGTAACAATTACAAACATCGTGCACTTTACCAACAAAATATTTATTCATATTTCATAGTACAAAAATGTATTACCTACTTAATACCTAGGTTAGTAACAAAGGATTGTGGTGCATTTTTGAAATAAAATATCCAATAGACACAATCACTATAAAATTGGCAATCATAAAGCACGAAACACTGGTTTCTTTTCAGAAATACACCACCGTACAGGTTATTAAAAAGCCGGCCGGCCGGCGCGTCGCACCGGTCGCGGGGACGCGGCGTGGAGGCGCACCGGCAATATCGTTATATGAACTCACATGTGTACAAACAGGAGGTTTAAAGGCTGGTGCTAGGCGGGCGGGTGTATACTAGTAGGTATATAGAGAGTATGGGGCGCGGGCGTCGCGAGGGTTCGCGGTGGCCGTTCGCACAGCCGGTGTCTCGGGGACTGGCGCGCGGCGGCGAGCCCGGAGCCCGAGGCACCCCGCGCGCCGCCCCTCCGACGCTCGCGCAACGCGCCCTCCAGATGCTGGCGGCCGTCGCCATTCGCAGAAACCTCCAGAATCCGAAAGCCAATGATATTGTCCGCAAGCACGCCGAAGGAGCTTTCCATTTATCGATTGTTTAATAAATCGCGCTTTCGAATACTGCACTTGAATAATTATAAAGACTCGCCGGCCATCGAAGCGACAGATGTCTCAAGTTTTTTAATTTAATTTATTGTACTTCATAAATAGTTTGGAAAATCCAAAAGTGCACGCCTCATAATTTTTTTAAATAACTAGCGGTCCGCCCCGGCTTCGCCCGTGGTACATAATATTTACGTTTTCTCTACATAAGAACCATCCTCGTACTTCAAGGAATATAATAAAAAAAGAATTATTGAAATCGGTTCAGCCGTTCTCGAGTTATGCGCTTACCAACACATTTTGCGATTCATTTTTATATATAAGAAGATTATTTATTAATTATTATTTTTGTTTATTTAATAACAATTAAACCACATCGAATCAGACCCTGAAAAATGAAAGGGTTCTATTCCTGAGCATACTCAAGCGTAAGAGAAAAAAAAAGACTCGATTAGTAAAGTATTTCGGTCGCTATCGTGTTAACAAGAAAAAGGATCCGCACATACAGACACACGGACGTCCAAGACAGAACTTTTTTAAACTGTTTTTTAACTAGTTTAAATAACAAAAATGACATCAAAAATATCATGAACGTTAAAAATAGTGTTTTTTCTTAATATGTGTGTGTATGTATTATCTTACAAGTGCAATGTATGATACATAAAGACATTTTAAGTTTGAAAAATCAGATGTTTTGCGCGAAGTGACAGTAGTACCCACCTCAACGCTTCGCTTATGAGGCGTGCAAAAATAAGACAACTATGGATTTAGATATAGTAAACAAATGTTTTACGCAATTAAATTAATTTATAGCAATGAAGCATTCAAAAAATTTAAGCTTTTCGAAGTTCGGATGCATATAGACTATACAATATATAACATTAGACATCATGATCTATTTATAGCATTATATGAATACACGTGTATTACTGTATTGTTATATTGAACACAATTTGTCAGCGGGCGGCGGCTCCATCGAATCGAGTAATGAAGCACGAGGAGCGACGTTGCAACGAGGCAGCAACAGCGCCGGCACCGCGCGGAGGCGACGACCCCGCGCCTCCACGCTCGGCCGAGCTGCGCGACGCCTCGCCGAAACTTTGCACTTCACTTTTCCACCACTAGGAAACCCAAAGGCATCGGCCGTGAAATTACCGTAAACCTGACGCAATAACCGTCTGCCGACAATTCACTATTGCTAAAAAATAAGTCGATAGGCATTTAACAAATTAACACTGTTGACAAAACAACAAAACCATTGTGAAGCATTGGTTAATGTCACGTTAATTTAGCAAACGAACGATTCTGCGGTACAAATAACGTATAACAAAGCAAATACATTTATGATGCACGATACAAAATATTCGTGGATACGCCATTCTGGTAAACAATAGACATTACGAGGTGACCGGATAAGGCAGAGTTTGGTCCATGTCGTGCTGAATCTCAATGAACGTGGCCCGCGGCTCTCACCTCCCGACATATGCATATTGAACCATTACCGAGATATGAGTCACGATTGCACAAATCAAACAGCGATTTCGAACCCACATAAGGTAGTAACAATTATGTTTTATTGGGAGGAGCTAAGTGAAAGCCGGAACATCTGGGTACAAACTCGCAGTTAAGGGCATGATACTTAAAGGTATCAGATGGTACAATTTGACAAGAAATAATTGAAGCATAAATCTTTAAAACAAGACAATTTTCCAAAAAATACAACCCAACAAATGAGATGGAGTTGAAGCATTATATAATTATAGTGTAAATAAACAGTTAAATAGATAATAAGTTACAGTTATTTGGCGGATGTCACGGAGTCTTTATTTCACTTCGATAGCCTCTGTCTCCAATTACGGAACATTACTTATGCGTGTGATATTTATTAATAAATCACAGCACATACGATCCACCATAAGTTCAAGCTTTATATTTTTTATCATAATCCATTTCGAAGAAGTACATTTATAAAAGCACGTACGTTAAATTTCATCAAAACTAAAATTATGTGATAATAACGACAGCAATCTATAATATAACTTGAAGATCAAGATAACGGACAAAGCTAAGTTATACAATTGACCTGAACTGTCGCATACTTTGTTTTATCCACCATTCATATTCCTCTTAATTGCACATGACAACTTTAGAAAACCAACGAACCCAAAGTGTAAATTTATTGTAAAATCTTGCAATATATCTACCGGTCACAGATAAAGGCAAGGACCAGTGAAAGCAGAAGTTTAATTGATTTTCCCGAAACAGGTTTAATCCAAGATAAGAGTGAAACTTAAAAAGTTGATTTCAGAATTACAGAACACAACTCGTTTCCCACAAGTTCCGCCTGCATGTGGTTTTATAACAATTGGACATGGCCAGTGAAAAAAAAAACACGCGGTCAATGAACCTCTATCCGCAAAAACAACTTCATCTATTGTGGAAGTGCGTTGCACGGATTGCGTGCATGACATATTTTAATGATTACTTGAAGAATAGATTAACGGCGCCACGACATTTGACTTTGACAATAAAAATCTCATCTCATGCACATTACAGCCATATATCCCATCCTCTATTGAGTGACCATTTTAAAAATGTAATTAAAGTATTATACTTAAAAGCTAATTTAAAACAGGAAATTAAGATTGTCTTAATTTATACAACATGCAGATTAATAAAGTCTTCGAGACGGTTGTACATTTCTAATTAATAAAATTTAATAATGGAAACGCAGGATTGTGAAATCTTACTATAAATAGACCTTCGCGATCATTAAACGTTAGACACAATACAATAAAACACATTTGAATAGTTAATACATATTTAAATAGTACAATAGAACATTAAAAGTTCAAAATATGTATTCAGAAATGAGACCCTCATCGTCCACTCAACAGAGTAAATGTCGTATTATATCCAAATCCCAACCGGTCTGATGGCAGTACAATGGCGGAACGCAAATATGGATCGGCAAGACAAACAACGAGGACAAACAGCGCTGTCTGGGAAATTTCAACCTGTCCATGGAAATATATATTCTAATATAAAAACGACAGACATGTACAATTATGGCTATCTGAATATTATCAGAGTCCATTGAAACGTAAGCTAATGATTATAATTGAGATTATCTCGAATTGCTTGTAATTGGCCGGAAGACAGCTTTTATAGACGAGGTGTTTTACAATAAGCGATGGTAAGACAAGACCTTTACGAGTGTTTCCCTTATAGTTAGCAATACTAAAACCTAGATAATTAGTTACATAAATATTCCAGCATTCTTTGCATTAATTGCCGTGTCAGACGAGTTAGATAATGACGAGCACGCGACCGGCGAAGGGGCTAATGCAAAGTTGATCGCTCCACCGAAACGAGTGTAGACACGATGCATTCTCCGGGGCTGTTCATGTGTGAACTAGTAGAGTTTCGCCCGCCGCTGCCACGTGACAAAGCGGCTATTTGTTCCGATGCCATTCATCATATCAATCATCATCAGAGAATATAATTAATTGGAACTAACTATAAAAGTACCATTCTATTATAATTTAAATGAATGTAATTAAGATTGAAGTTTCACGTCCAGCAAAGATTACGAGAATAAACTAGATCAAATACGTAGTTACAATGTCATCAACCTCGCAAAAAGTAATCTTGTAAAATTAAACTGTGCATGACGCGAATAAAGTTTTCGAGGTCTAAAAACTTTTCTCAACAAAACACGCGAAAGACCAACTACGTACTTCTTTAAGAAACGTAAAACAAATCAGCCCATAGAAGATGGAGGCGGGAATAGGGCATTATTTTCTTATGAGAAAGACCCATAAATAATGTATGAACAGATCTTAGAAATGATACAATTCCGTTGAATATAACCGACTCATTTAATCGTTTATTTCCGCATGTTAATGTTGAATGTACATTGTACATAACCTAATCAAATTCAAGACTTACTAACAAAAACACGAGAGTATCTATCGTGAGCTCTTTCAACTTTCTGCGAATTAATTTGAACGAGTAATAATACTTTTCCCCGCATCTTATGAATTGAAATGCACAACAATAATAATAGTGTCGCTATCAAGTGTTATTGTGTCAAACGCGTATGCCACCCACGTGGCAGTGATGCCGGATGGTCCGCAGTCTGTGTTCTTTTGGCAATGTTCCAGGTGACGATTTACGATGAGATAAAATTAAAATGTGCATTCCTGAATATCGTTTCGGCAATGACTAGTGTATTCGCACACCTCATATACGCGGTCATCATGCGAATATTCTATTTATATTAATATATCGTGCATAACGTTAAAAATATTTTTTACTTTCATACCGTGAAAAACTTATGTTCTTTAAATTTCAGAGAAAAATAATGTTCCAAAAAGTGAGTGTCATTTACCTTTCACCATAGAAGATCGATGTAATTCTACTATGGACAGAATTTATTTTCGCCGGTTCCCTCAAATTGCGTTCTCGTAATCCTACTTTATACGAAGGATTACTTTAGCCTTTGTCAGCATTACGAGGTGGTTTGCAGCACAAAAGAGACAAATTGAGGAAGTCAACCCGACTCACCGTTGAAAATTATTGCCACTTAGTAAAATCTTTGAAGAAACTGTTTACATATACCTATATATCATTTTCTTCATAATATTCTTGTAGAATATAAATATTGGTTATTGTATGTTTTGAAATTATAGGTACGGTATGTGTAAGTTCTTATATAAAGTTAATTGAATTGATATTTATCCAGTCGTTTGTCTAAAAAGTACAACTGCATAATTACAATTAACAGCACAATAAACAGCGGCCGGAGACAACTTAGACAAATACGGGCGCATTTCAATCGCCCGATCACGAGCTGCGGCGAACAGGGGTGGCACAATAATTGTAACGATGTCAAAGCGAGAGGGCTGCCATTGTAGAAACGGCCCTCCACAGACCTCATTGCGCCATACATTTTTATTGCGAGTGCACCCTCGCCACCGACACCACTCAACTGGAAATATAATCACTACTCTGTGTATTGTTTTGTATAATCAGTTGCGGGCTGGCGGGCCGAATGTTTTTTCACCGTTCACGAGTATTGTCTCGCGAGAAACAAAATCCTTAATGGATTCACTATTTATCATATTTCAGCGTTGACTGTTTACCTGGCGAGACATTATTTACGTCCATTATACGGACTGGCGCGATTTCAAGGAAATTTAACACCGCGACTAAAAAAATTACAGTTATTAGTTTGAAATGTTGCTGAAACATAAAAACGTCGTAAATTACCTGCGCTGAACGTCATGCGCGCAGATTTTATGGGCAAAAACTTGGAACGTAAGAATTGTAAGGCTATGGATAATAGTTATTGTATAAGTAGGTACTATTTTATTTATAACTAGCAGTCCGCCCCGGCTTCGCCCGTGGTACATATTTACGTTTTCTCTACGTAAGAACCATCCTCTTACTTCAAGGAATATAATAAAAAAGAATTAACGAAATCGGTTCAGCCGTTCTCGAGTTATGCGCTTACCAACACATTTTGCGATTCATTTTTATATATAAGATCTAAACAAAAACAAATAAATTAACGAAGTATAGTTAGTAAATATGCGTTTTGGTTTATAAACCTAGAAAATTGTTCACCAGATAACTTTTACATTGCTTCAGTAGCTCCATTTTATATCCCCTGCCCCAGTTATAATTAAGGTAAGACAAATTTCCATTAACATTGATAAGAATAGAAACCTCAACGAGTAGTATGAATAAATATGTAATTCCATGAGACGTACAATGGAAAACCTTTCACAATAAACTGAGTAATACGAGCAGCGTGCGATAGATATACGATCACATAAAAAAATTCAATTCTGATACATCCAGAGTCCAGACGGCATTAACGATCGGCCCCGTCTTCGTCTACGAGCATACAATGCGATGCAAATTTAAGAAATACTCGGCCACAGCTCCGCGCGCGGCCACTCCGCTCGGCCGACATGTCATATGGAGCGAAACCCGTACACTTTCATAGGAAACAAAACATGTTAACTACTTTCTTCCGGCACTACCTAACAATGTTTCAACAGAAAACGAGACCCTTCACAAAAACTGCAAAGTTTTGTAATTTAAAACAGAGCGATAAAACTTATCCGTTTATAGCAGGTGAAATTGATAAATGCACTTGATTTCACGCAGACACGAATGTACAGAAACTAATTAACCCGCTCGTATGTGTTTTGCAAGAAATCAGAAATGCTACATTATGAAATTCAGTTACTGTGACACGTTTTACGGATAACGATCGATTTAAACATTTTGTTAATTGGCTTCGAATGGGGAGCATTACAACGCAAGCAAATAGTCAATAGACTAAAAATAACGCAATCAATGGCTCCTGCAATCTTCATATTCCACAGCAATTGGCGGAAGTTAGGTGAACAGTGATATAATGGTCATAAATTAAATCATTGATGGTAGCAGGCAAGGGTCACCAGATATTTTTAGCACGGGGGTCTTCAGCGCGCAATATTTTGAAGTCCACATCTTGACATACTTTTTTAATGCACAGCAATTTTAGATTCTAGATTGCTGTGTATTTTGAAAACATTTATATTCATTTACAAGTATTTAGGTCGGTAATTATGCAGTGGTATGTTGTACTGAATTTTTGTTAACATTCGAACGTTTTGAAGGAATGTAATATAACTCGGTGTTGTTAGCTCAATTGCAGTAAATTACTAAATTTAAATGTATTCTTAAGTGCTCGCTTGTTTTCTAGACAATTTTCTAAGCGAAAATTAGGTAGATAATTCATTTGGTAATATAGCATCTCAAGCATTCTATCTAATTGCAATGCAGCAATATAACTTCCAGCAATCGTTATATTATATAGGCAAATTATTCGATATTTTTTTCTAAAAGTTGGTTTATAATTCACAAATAAGTTTCGACTTAAACTTTGTATGAAAACCTTAAAACGGCGAAAATTACACTTCAATCGCTAAACATATCGACGAGATGTTTGTTACAATCATCATCATTGTCTACGATAAAGCAATTTTAATGAAGATTCTTCCAGTTGTAACGATCTTCGATTCGCAAATTGGAATTGAATTGGCTCGATGTTAGATCAACTTCACCACACAAAATGAACGCAAGAGTACCTCGGGATGATTAAATCTCTGTATTGCAAATATAAACTCGTCTATGAGTATTATAGAGCAAAGAATATAGCAATTTTGGTGCATGTTTTTTAATTAAGAAAACTCTTTTGGAGTTATACAATAGACGTTGTGACCCAGAAAGCGCTATTTTTCATAAACGCAGAGCTTATTTTATTTTAATTTAATTCAAGAACAAAATATGAAAATAACGACGAATTAATTTCTCTGAATTTTTCGCATGCATATTTTCTATTTTTTAGAATATTCGTGAATATTTCATACAAAATGCTAACTAAGCTATTAAAAATATTTTTTATAGAGTTTTATAACGCAATTGTTTATTGTTTACCACCTACTGGTGGTTCTATCGTTTTCGAAAATATATTAAATTCGAACAATTTCAAACGAAATTGTCTCTATCATATATATATTACTTAGTAGCCGAAGAAAGTTCGAGAAGCAAAGAGATAAATATATTCCAAACAAAAATGACCAATAGACATTTAATGATAATCTAAACTATGGAGGAGTCAGGAGATTATCGAAGATAGCGCATACATTAACAGTGCTGCAGACTTGTGCTAAATAGGGTTGTTAACACGACAAATTGCTATAAAATATAAGTATGTTTGTGTTACACTAAATATTATGTGTACTGAAAATCCGAAAAAAATAATTCCTTTTAGTCTTTCTTGGCATTCATATTGATAACAGCTTGGTAAATAAATGCATATTTTTAAGAAATATCTATAAAACGAACGCCAACAAGCAAAAGAAAAATCTAAGCGCTAAACCCTATAAAATTTATTTATATTTTATATGTATTTATCTCTGACATAGCGTCTGGCAGCCCTAGTTCTATTGCAGTTGAATAGCACGGAACATTATCTGTTATCGCGGTATCAACAACACAATGGTATCGCTGCAATCGTTGACGAGGTCACCACACTGCAGGGCTTCGACACCAGCTTTACACCTAATGCGTAGCGAATTTCTGTTTTATTATCTATTAGCTGTTCCACCAGATTAGATCCTGGTTAAAAAAGCAAAATTTAGCCTATGTCACTTATGAATAATATAGCTTTTTACTGACGAAAGTTGTTTCAAATCCATTCAGTTGAGTGAAAAACAAATACAAACCATCGAATCTTAATGATTTTTGTGTAGATAAAATAATATTTGTTACAATGTATCGTCAAGTAAAGTGAAGAAAATACACAAATTACAATTATCTTTCATACAGAAAAAGATCTACTTACTCAAGCGCACGATTTGTGTACACACAAAATAATGCGTTCAATTCAAGTGAGCAGCACCTTGAAATTTAACCTCTACACTTACAAGGGCACGTTATAAAGGGATATGACCCAGGTCGTATTTCGGTCGAAGTGCCACCCTCGCCCCAATTCCAACTCGGACGATTTTAAACTGATAAATCGCATAATCCAATAAGGACATCACATGTCCACTCGACTGAACTCGAAAATTACCAAAGAGTGTGCCGTAATTAGAATAAATAAACTGAATTAATCCGATTTATTTTAACACGAAATTTGCATATTTTTGATAGCACATGTTAGGTGTAATATAATTAATTTTATTCATGAAATGTATCAAATATAAAACGCACAAAATAATTGGAGAGTGTACATTTATGTACTTACCGTTAATTTAAAGTATAGCAGTACATTTTTCTTGTCTTTAAATAAAGTGGTAAACTGACAGGTATATGATCAGCAAAGTATAGTTTAAAAATACAAAGAAAATTAAAACCTAATCGTTATACAGTTCAAGCTACAAGTACGAGGTCAAAATATTTTCAATAAGTCTGTCTAGACACGTGCAAAAGATTCTTCAGATTATGAATAGCTTGTTTACGAACTAACAAAGGTCAATTATCAGACAGGCTTCATCAAGACTTGGGGAGGCAGGGCCGCGTTCCGGGGGCGAGGAGAAAACAAAGTGTCCAATTTCACCACTTCCCCACTTCCGACGCAATTACGAAACAATATCGTGGGGCTGTTGTGGCGGCCTGACCGCAGCCCGACTGACTTCTAGGCACCGCGGCAATCTCGTTACGGAACACAGCCTATGGCTATGTTCTTATTGTTCGCATTTTTTTCGCAACACTTATTCAAACAATTCTTTCCAGATCGACAGGAAGCCAATTTACTTGTTCTAGATGGAGATTCTATCGGTAACTATCGATCTACAATCGCAATGGTTCATATACAAGGTGATTTATTTCATGTACGTTACGATGCTGTATAACAGTTCCACTTTGCAAAAAATAAGGCGTTACAATTGCTTTTATTAACTTCTAACGTTAGTTTTCCGCGGAGATTATTAGTCACTATTCCGAGTTAAAGTAGCAAGTTAATAAATCATGATGGTTTCAATTCAAACGTCAAGCTGCCACACAAACTGATAAACGCACGGGTAGCAGTGGACCACGTCACAGAGAATTGAACAAGTTGGCAAATGTTTATACAAACGTGAGGTTTCAGGACAAGCGATTTAAATTTCAAATGTGCGCGCGCGTTGCAATAAATGGTCACTTATAAAGTTCCTACTTTGAATCGTAAAGTTTTAAGTGTCGTTCAGAAAAAAGTGCCCGGTTTCAAAGTTTGCGAACACATCAAAGTGTCGTTCATCACCTCATTCCGAGTAAAGTGCCACAATGAAAAGCCCTCATATTTACACGACAACAAAAATCTGTTGTGCGACATGAAAGCTCTTTATACTGGGAGCTTTGCGATCCATTAACGACACTTAACAAAGACTTGAAGGGCGCCCAAGTTACCAAAATGTGTAGGTCTTGGTGTTTCGTAGTTTTCATAGGAACACTGGAACAATACGCACAAAGAAAGTTCTCGCTATTGTGGCCGAGACAGAGCACTCGTATAACAGAACAAATACTCATTTCGTCAAAATCATATGACCCAATGAACGTTCTTGAATGTTGCCAATCAATAATGTCCGCAAGGTTATTTGAGAGACGAAATAAAAACAAGATAAAATAAATATTTGTCTAAATTTTCGTAAACGATGTATTTATCATAACAAATGTGTGTAGTCAAGACTTATAATAAGTTACAGATAAGCAGATCAGATTAACTCGTATGCTCTATTAAACAAAGAAACAAATACATTATTAACTTTAACTAGTAATACGATTTATGCTTACACAAAAATACATTAAAGCCTATAATAAATTAATAGTCCGGGATACATCGTCCATTTTTGCAAGTGATTACTATCAAGCTAATTTTTCGTGAGTAGCTTTATTTTGATGAGATGCCCAATAATTTCATGTACGAAACTCTCGATTGTGGTAGCTACCAGAGGAAACAAGGATAAAATATTTTGATTTGATGGTTCTCAAATATTAATTACCAACTGAATGTTTTTTTTTTTGTTCAATCTCAAGATAATTATCTAAATTATTAGAAAAAATATTTGTCCTACAAAATCTATAGTTTGATCAAAGAGTCCCCCTTTCCAATGTGTATCGATAACGAAGTCATCATAAATGATTACTAACCAGCTGATTTTTTTATTTTCACTTATTTAATACTTGTATAATTCAACGGACATATTGTCCTACAAATTGCGTAATAAATATTTGAGAACCGTCAAATCAAAAATTTTTATCCTTGTTACCTCTGTAAGCTACCACAATCGAGAGTTTCGTACATGAAATTATTGGGCATCTCATCAAAATAAAGCTACTCACGAAAAATTAGCTTGATAGTAATCACTTGCAAAAATGGGCGATGTATCCCGGACTATAAGTCCCACTCAAATCGTCTCGTTTATATCACAATGTAAATGAGATTAGTCGGTATGAAGGAAAAGCTCGACTGAGCCTACTGCGAATCGTTAATACCCGCGGTTATTCTACCCTGATTTTTGCAATGTAATCTTTCAAGAGTAAGTATAAGAAATTAGGATACAATAAAGTTATTGTGTACTTTAGACAATTTTACATACCGACATAACAAAACTTTAGCCAGAAAATAAAATGTGTTCCTATTTCAAAAAAAAAATCTCACCATATAATTTTAACACATAATATTATATACTAGTTAACTTACAACTTGAATAGATTTCTAAATTGAAAGCACTTTCAAATTATTAAGTGATAAACGTTGCCAAACTTGAAATTTTCCCGACGAAATGCAATATTGGCAAACTAACTTATTCTTAGCTTACGATGAAAACTCGAAGTTTGTGTTCAGCTCAGACTTTAATTTTGTATGAGCTTTTCGCTGAGTACTATCGGAGTATGTACCTTTTTTTATATTTTAACTTAGGATCAATAAAGACCAGTGTTAATGGGAAAGACGGCAAACAAAAACTGGAGAGAGCGATTAAATTTTTAAAGTAAAGCAAACACTGTTCCTCTAGTCTTATCATAAAAAGTTAAATTAAGATACTATCATTTCAATTAAGTGATATTTATACAGATAGAACTTATTTTTTGTCTAGACTCAATTATTCGCACACCGGAACAAGAGGCCTTCTCGCACACAAAACAATTTTGATTGGTTTTATTGAGACATAGCTATTAAAAATACATAACTTTTTGCTAAGTAACGCCACCATCTACATTCTACGTGATACTGTGGCCAAGTTTAAACATTGAACAAACTTTATACAATGCTTCCGCACTCGAAATTGTAAGCTTGAATTGTATAGAGTTTTAAACAAACATTTAAATAATATAACCTAACAATGTAAAATGTCATCAGGGGCACAATAGGTCCATTTAATAATGCAGTCTCGTTTACCTTGTTTACTTTAATGGATGTAATAACATAAGAGCGAGTATTATTTGTGACTCATATAACCATGAACCTAGTGTTCAAGTTCAAATACTAAACGTATACAAACACGCGCATAATGAGCGTTATGATAAGCGCACTCCTTATCGGTCAGTAAAAACCGATGCTATTTATAGACGTGACATAAATCCGCCATTTACCGTCACAATACGTAAGACACAATGTGTGTTATGTGCACGTACTTTCTACGAGATTATCAGTTATAATGAAGCCCTTTATGTACTCTATGGCGTATAGATACAACTTTTTCCGACAAAAATTCGTATAAAAATTATATTAATAATTCTAGTCAAACATTGAAACAAAATACAAGATTAAATGTAATCTCAGAACTAGTGCATTGAACATGGGCCATTAATATTACATAGACTGTTAACTGTTGCACAAGTCGTAATTTATATGATATATTATAGCGTTTTACAAAACCCGTAACTTCCTTGCCAATTTCCGATCAACAATTTGCGAATATTTATTTTTATAATTATGATAAATCCCCGAGTCGGATTAACATCTTACGACAAGGGAAAGCTGTCGTTTCCGCGTACGATTTTCCCAAAACGTGAAGGATTAATTTGAATTTTAGATTCCTAAGATTTGGTGACCCAAAAAGGTAACAGTAAATATATTTTGGTGATTACCCTTATGATAATAGAGAAGATTTCATCTGAGTCCGTGTTTATTGTTCCACCAGATAACCCAAGACCCTTGTTCTATCCTTACGTGTCAAATAATAGATTAGGAATTAGTATGTCTTCTTTAAACTCTGTGATATAAATTGCCTAACGGCTAGCCAATTGAAAAGTTCTTTGACAATCAGAGTACAGGTGTATTTCCACAAATGGTTTTGATTTTAACGATGGAATGCAACGCCGAGCTTCGCAAAGGCAAATTCAAATCTATCTATCGCGGCTGCTGACAGACATTTACGTGGCTTTGACTAGGTGTTATTAAGTTTTACTGTTCTGCTTCAAATTTGCATTTAAAAATACCTTATATTTTAATTTCTGTTATTTTTAACAAAAAAAAAGTGAACCGTCTAATAACTGTGTAAGAAATAAACTTTGAATAGTATTAGCATTAAAATTAAGTATTCATCAAACAATTAAAAACACTATACTCTTAAAATTAAAATTTCCTTAGAAGTATCCTTATTATCAACGAAATAATTGATGACAATATACAGAATGTTCGTCACTTCACTACATAGTATAAAACAAAGTCGCTTTCCCTGTCCCTATGTCCCTATGTCCCTTTGTACGCTTAAATCTTTGAAACTACGCAACGGATTTTGATGCGGTTTTTTTTAATAGATAGAGTGATTCAAGAGGAAGGTTTATATGTATAATAAGATCCATTAAGTAGTGGAGAAGTACTGTTATTTTTGAGGTTTCTAATGTGATGTCGTAAAAAATTACATTTATTCCGCTTACATTGCAAACGCAGGCTGAACCCTACGAGTTTTATCAAAATAATGTACCAAGTATTATACACATTGAAAAGGTCTACAGAAAAGTCCGCGATGGTATATGTCTATCTCTTATGGATAACCCACAATAACTTTTTTTTGTCATTTACTTTTTACGACAAATAATGGCTAATTTTCGAAGCGATTTTAACCAATACAGCATTAATCCTTAACCAATTAAATACCATGGATACATTGTTCATTTAATATAGATCTATATGGCCCTTTACACCGTATGATTTAAGTGAATATTTTCGAAGATATTACAGATTTAAAAATTGCAGGACGTAGCGTTTGCGGCCGCCCGGCTATGTATTTTATACCCGTGCGATGCCGGAGGCCGGAGCGGGCCGCTATATTTTTATACCTATACAACGTTCACAATTTTTCTGTAGTGTATTTAGTAGGTATCAGCATTGCACCCGTGCGAAGCCGGGGCGGGTCGCTAGTCATCAATAAAATAACACCCATCACACATTATGTGCCAACCCCAATCTACACTTACCTGGATTGGCCGCTACCTGCCTGTACACAGACAGAGCGACTTCGTCTTCACTGACGACGTCCCAGAGCCCATCGCAGGCCACAACCAGGAAGTCTTCGTCACCGTCCAACTCCAGAGTACCCAACTCTGGCTTCGCTATCACGTACGGTTTGTATTGTGCGTCACCTGAGATAAAGAAAGTGACATCAGTTAATCTGTCGTACATTCCCAAAAGGTAGCTTCACAATCCGTAGCCTTTTAACGACAAAATATACGACCAACGACCAAAATTGACACAGAATAGACTCATAGATGCATAAAGAAAAGGGAAGACTTTTAATTATATTAATTTAAGCATAGCAAACCGGATTCTTGAAATAACATCTTAGCATAAACTTGTAATTCTCTATTAATCTTTATAAACACCTGTTACGAGGTTACTCACAGTTCAAATCCTCCAACCCAAATTGTAGCTAATTTTAAACAAAGTAAACAAAACATTGATGGTGCTTCGCGGAAATAGCGAACGGAAATTCCTGTATATCATTACGGTGCCAGGACGCAGTTCTTAGCAAGAGGAAAATGGCTTCTTTCAATTAAAAACTTTTGTAGTTATAATGCACATGAATGCTTTTATTAAACTTTGATTGCGGAAGGTAAATATTAAAGTTTCTTTAAATGTTTGTTTGTGTTGTTAAGCGTATAAAAGAGAACATTACTATTTATTATTCGCGTATAAAATTTATATGCAATATAATGTTCACTATGTTTAATTCTATATTAATAAAAAACTGAAATCATACTGTGATCATGTTGCTTATTTAACTTTATAAATTTGAATTTTAAACGCTGTCAATAACTATCCTTCGTCCAATATACTAACAAGAGTAAAATACATAAATAGCGTGTAAGTACATATATATAATATACATAGAGTATATATTGAGTAAGTCTCACTAACAATCGTGAATAAGTTGAGCCTAATGAAATTACGAAACCAATATTGTGCTCCAATCGTACGTAAAACTTATCGGAGAAGTTTGCAACTCAACGGAACGTCTCGCAATCTGCTATGGAGCGTGGAATCAATGCGGTTTCATCCATAGGGGATGGCGTATTGCAGGTAATATATCTTAGGTATATATTTTTTTTTAATTTTAAACATTGATTATGATTGACTGCAATCAACTTACATTAATTTGATACGCCTGAAATAGCTGGATCAAATAAATGAAAACGATTACAATAATATGGTTGATTTATTACAAATAAACAAACATGACTGCATCATGCTTAGAGCATTAGTTGGTTTAATGCTCTAAGTCTAAGGCATCATGCTTCAATTTATTAGGTTTGTTGTATCGATAGGTATTCTTAACTTTTGATATATTTTAATAATTATACGTAAAACTAAGCGGAGTTTGCAACTAAATGCTCGCAATATACTATGGAAGTGCAATCAATCGGGTTCCACTGTTCACACCCACAAGAGATAGCGTATTGGAGGCAATGTCAACATCTCAGCCCGATTGTATCAACATTGCACCGTGCAGCGTGCTCTAATTCCATTTTGGTGATTCTTATCGATATAAATTCTCATTGTACCTACATTTAAAAATTTAGTAAATACAATTTTTCATAAAGAACTTCACACTGAATTTATTTTCATGTACTTGATACAGTGGGTAGTATAAATTAGGTAGTATGTACCTAGTTTTTATTGTGCGAAAAATGAAAATTAAAAATTCACATAAAAGTATTTCAGCATAAAAGTAACTCTTGATCAAGTTAAAATAAATAAATAAAATATTTCACCGAAAGTAAAACCGCTGATAAAGTTCATTCAATCACGTTATATTTCGTATTCAATCAATAATATTTTTTCAAAATAACATTTAAATTTTAAACCATAAATATTTATTCGCTTCAAATTTTAATTTCGATGTCTACAATGTCACATCACTAGCACGCAATGCAAGCATAGTGATCGATAGTGCCGTGCCGGGCAGGGGGGCTCGCTCGACTCGTCGGCGCCTGACGCGCGCACACCGCACACCGAAACATCTAGCTGGAGTGCATTCGTTTTGTTCGAATTTAGGTGAATAGTATAGTCGTGTGATTATTTCGTATGTAATCTATGTTGCTATTGAAAGTGTTCAATTTTAATAGATGAGATTTATAAACTGTCTTTTTATAAATAAAAATGTTTGAATAATTGTTAAAACTGAACTGATAAAAACGTTCTGAAGTCTAGGCTTCAGAACCTTATTAGGTCAGGAAGGACGTGTTTAATACTATATTTTATACGTAATTTACTTCTTTCCTTTCTATATATGACATATATACCTATATTCATTTTCAGGATACACGATTGGCGGGAAAATAGCTTTATAACGCTAAAGCTACATTTGATTGTGCATCGAGCTTTTTAGAAGTTATAAGTTCACGTCGACTCGGATCCTAACCTACCCACTATCTATCAATTGCACGAACTTAAACATGCAATAACATATTAACATTAAAACATCAATTCATTTTCATCACTTCATTGAGATACAAGACATCTCTCACCCTCCCGTCCCAATATTTGCATATACAGATAATATGAACGTCGTTAATGATTACAAGCGACATTATTTACGAGTATGATATGGTAATTCATAGTGTGTCTCTCGGCGTGGACGACAACAACTTAATGTTGGGCACACGACCGTAATGATCGCGAAGAATGATTATGCAATGGCTAGTGCGGGAGATGGGTACGTGTTTCTGTATTTAATTTGACATTTTAATCTTTAAATAAAATTCACTTATATTGTCATATAGATAATTATTTTTATAGGTGACTCATCTATACTATTTATATAAAGCTGAAGTGTCTTTGTTTGTTTGACGCACTGATCTCAGGATCTACGGGTGCTATTTGAAAAATTTCGGTGCTTTTACATTATACATATATTTGATATATTTTACCAATATATTCATTGGATAAATAAATACTGTACTGTAAAAATTCCTACAGTATTACATATTTGTATAATTTATAATTCATATTATTATTATAATACGGTTAGATGTAATAATACGTTACGGGGGTGAGGTGGGGGTGATTATAATTGAAACACAACATTGCGTTTAATATCATTCATTCTTACGTCATAATAAGTATAACTCTTGGTAAAACAATAAAATTAAGAAACAATTAACTTTAATAATTACATAACTGCAAATTAGACTAACACCGCAATTTGATAATTCTCTCCGCAAACTACACTAATACGAAACACTACATCAAATCCACGTTACACCGACTTAATTACTCCATTACTCGCTCATTGTTCAGCCATATTAAAGAACAAAAAGGTCGCACACGGCGAGATCCTCGAATCCCTCACAAAGGAAATCTCAACCAACACCAAGCCAAGTATAATTCTCCTCCGGCTCCCGGACTAAGTTCTCCCCCGACCAATAAAACGACTGATTAACCCGCCTCTTACACAGGGGTTGGCTTTCAATGCGCGGCCCTTGCAACTGTGCGGACTTCGCTTTTATTCGCATTGAAATGCACAAGTAATGATATGATAATTAATTAACGAGCTTGTCATCTAATTATGACGAGTTTGTCAAGTTTCCGTATTTGTTATTATGTTGGTTTTGAATTCGCAGTTGGGGAATTTGGTGGAGTATTTATTTGTGATGATAAAAAAAAAACATTATTAATAATTTACAATATTGATTTCTTTAATATATTATATGTAAAACGACTAGGTACCTATTTTATAATTCAAAAATTTATAACATAATAAGGAAATACGAGCACACGTTTTAAGTTTTACAGGTTTCATAATTTAACTATCGAAACTATCAACTCTGAAAAAATGACGTCTCATGAGCAGCATGCCTAATTACATAATATAATATAATATGTATAGTTGAGCCAATTTAATAGGCAACATTTGACGTCTATCAATTTTATCTTCATAGGGTGTTACCACCCTATGAAGATAAAATTGATAGAAAACCTGCTTAAAAACATCGATTAAAGCGAATTAATCGATACGGACTTGAAACATTTGTCAATCGAACTTGAAACACATGTCAATAATTTATGATGATTTTTATTCCCAAGTAATCAATGCATTCGATTCTAGATGTCAGATTTCGATTTTTAGAGTAACGTCTCTGGTATTTAAAAAGAAATAAGGTTTATTGACACAAAATTGTAGCGACGTCAGTTCTTTAAATAAGAAAATGTTTATTATGTTTAGAATGGTTTATCAGTAAAATCAAATACTAAAATTAGTTGCATCGGTCATTATTATTATAAATATGTAATCGTAATTGAAAAAAGTTAAGCAAATGTGCAGTTACAACAAAACGAAATATCATGTTATTCTATGTCGTCGTTACTAGGTTACGTTGTTGAATTTTGTTGAACTGTCAAATGTTGCCTATTAAAATGGCTCTACTATAAATTGTTATTTTGGAGTCATTTTAATAGCCAACATTTGACATAAAAACATCGATTAGAGTGAATAGTCGGAATTGAAACATGTGAGAATATGATAAAAAATTACCAGGTTAAACCGTCTCAATATATTTTATTTTATAATATATTAATATATTTAATAAGATATGTAAATAGGGATTTATTTTTATATATAGGGATTAAAAAAAAACAATAACCATTTTTCAATATGGTATTCAATCACAAAATAGTGACTCCAGACTCCAATCCATTCCCAATACATTTCTTGATATAAAAGTTCAATATTTCAGTTAAAGATGCATTAATTTCTCAAATATTCTTAATTCATTCGAAGTTAGAAGTAGGTATTTCACTGCTGCGTAAATATATGGTTGTTTAACTTGCTTATTATTCGTTGAATCGTCAATTACAAAATACAATTGCACTCTAGAGTTTTCCAAACCACAGATACTATTTAATTTATATGCTTATTTCCTTCAGGAATTTGTGATTTTATTATTACTACGCTTCATAGGATAACAGTGGAATTGTTCTTGATATAATGTCATATTTTGGAAAGTCTCTTAAACAAGGGGCATCACATCTGTCAATTGGTTTTCACGTATAATTATTATACGTACCTATTGGACTACACCTCGTAGTGATAAGGCCTTTTTGTCGAATTGCAAGTTTTCCCTAATTTTCACAAGTATCCACCGGGAATAAAATTCAAAACTTATTGATTCACATATCAACCACTTTACCGAAATTCATCTTAATCTCTATTCTCTCTATAAGCAATATCCTTTCTAACCTCACTTTTTATTTTTATATTTGTTTGTTTGTCGCTTCCACGTCACAAAGGCGCGATTAGTAGTGATATGGTATTTTTTTTCTGGAGATAGGAGACGACTTTCCCTAGCGAGTGACGCGATTAAACATTTCATTTCTATGGAAGAACAGAACTATTATAATTTTTGGATCACTCCATATTTAATGAATTCCGATAGATGGCGCTATTAATGTAAATTTCCATTGACCATTTGAGTAAAGCTGGGGAAAATAGTTGCTTAAGATATAAATTATATTATAGTTCAGATATTTTAAAGAAACACACAATTCACTAGTTCTACTTTTATTTACTGTTTCGATTTTTAATTATAAAAACTACGGCCGGTTTCATTACATTATCGTCAGGATGATGACGAGGACATCATCGAAGTGGAATTTCTTAAAAAAATCTATACTATAAGATGTAGCAGGAGAGGTAATTAAATAATTAACAGTGTTGTAAATTGTTTACTAATATTAACACTAGAGCGCTCGCGCCTAAAATTTTCCTTGAGTGCACGCGTGGGTCACATATGTCACCCAATACGACGCACGTTTTTTTTCATAAAAATCGTAGTTAAAAAAGTAAACGATGTACTTATTTATGAATCAACTTTATTTTTAAGTGATGAAACAAAAAAAATATCAATATTTTCTCATTTTACTTAAATTATGAGCTAAACATAAACCTCTGTGAAAAGTAACTAATTTATTACTTATTGTGATCAATCAGTTTTTTTTACTTTGGAAACTACAAATTTGGTAAAAATAATCATCTAATTATAAAGTTTAAGAATAAGTTGTTCTTATCCAATAAAATTTTATTTTCAACTAGGTTTTCGCCCGCGGCTTCGCTCGCGCAGTCAAAGACAACCCGCATAGTTCCCGCTCCCGTGGGATTTCCGGGATTGCGTCATTTTCCCGGGATAAAAAGTAGCCTATGTCCTTCCTCGGGTATCAAAATATCTCTATACCAAATTTCATAAAAATTGGTTCAGTAGTTTAGGCGTGATTGAGTTACAGACAGACAGACAGAGTTACTTTCGCATTTATAATATTATAGTATGGATAAAAAATAAGTATGTCCTAGCACTCGAATATGAGTATTTTATTTCGATTTTAGTTACCCATATATTAATAATTTCTTAAAAGTACAAATTGATCATAAGAGCAGTAAAAAATAAAAGCGGTATACTTGATTTTCACTCGTAATTGTATGATTTCAAAAACTTCCTAGAACGCTCGCGCGGGGGACATGCGTCACCCATGTACTTTTATATTTTCGCACAGTACACTTCGTTGCACCAAGGAAGCTGATACGCTGCTAAAATGTCCGGTGATTGGTAGTCGGGGAATACCTGAGACAACAACACTCATGCACGATTGTTTAAAAAAATATTTAGCAATATATAGCACTGGGTGACCTATGTCCCCCGCGCGTGCGCTCTAGTGTTAATGAAATAACTTACCTATAGCTCTAGACACCGCTAGTTGTCCGTTGACCCGCCACGTTCCGATGTGCATAACCATACCCCCCGAGGATTCTATTCGTCTTCGTTCGTCCTGTTTAAATAAGGAATTAATTTTAAAAGGTTCATTTATAATTTTCATTTAAAAATAGATATAAATGTGGTGAGGACCAGGGACTTCAAGTAAATAAGTTTATTTTCAATTTATCTGCGCATCTTGATAACATCAACACTGCTCGAACGGTGTAGGAAAACATCGTGAGGAAATCGACATGTCGAAGAATCATAAGTTTGACGACATGAGACATCTACCAAACCCGCACTTGGCCAGTGTGGTGGATTGTGCCCACATAGTATTCATCGTATTTTTTTTCTTTATAAATATATCAATTATAATAAACAGAAACAGTAAGAAATAGTACACTAAACCTTAATTTAGATACAGGTGCAACTGCGCAACCAACAACATTATCCACAGATCGGATGCATACATTTTAATGCGTGCAACAAATGGGTTTCAATTTATTAATTATTATTTTTGAAGTGAAACTTCTTTATCGGGGTTGGAAAAAAATTTAGTGTAACATTTTTTCGTTACGCGTGACATTTTTCCGTTACGCGCCATCTTTTTCTTATCCCTACCGTGCATGATTCGACGTATTTCTGTAAAGTTGCATATAAAAAATTATTTTTTGAACAATAAGGTCATAAAGAAGTTTCACATCTTACGTGTATACACTAGTACACGCACACTTTTTTTTTATTGTAGATAGGGAAGCGCTTGATCACAATCTCGCCTGTTGGATAGCTAAGATGTAGTCTAAGCGTTCTAACAGACGAGCGGCACGACAAGGAGTCGGCGGCAGCAGTCAATACGTCGACGGCTGCCGTCGACAGGTGGCGACGGCTGAAGTAGTCCCTGCCGTTCACAACTTGCCGTTCGTCTGTAAGAACTCTAAGATGGTACGCGCTTCCCTAGTAAGGTATCTGTTGATTATGACTGACCTCCCGGCTGGGCTTGTGCGGGCGCACGAGCTGCATGACGCGCATGCGCTGCGCGAGGAGCGCCAGCGAGTCCCCCGCCCACCCCACCACCAGCGCCGACCCGCGCACGCACACCACCACCGCCGTGCTGCCGCCCGCCGCCCACAGCTGCACATACATACAACAACATTATATAATATGTAGAATTTAGAAATAAAAGTAAGCCGCGGGCGGAAATCTAGTATATTATAAATAGAAATAATGTTATTTTATAGTTTGAAATGATAAACTATTCACACTCATTGTTAATTCATCTGATTGAATGAGAACTACATTCATCACTATTACTTTAAATATGGCAGCATTATTTTACAAAGTGACATTAGCTGCTTTGCATCAGATAGCTTCGTCTAATTAAAAATCCGACTATACTATAGCTTGACCGCAATCGCTGTACCGCGCCCTAGGTATTTGCGGTGAGGCGGGGACCGGGTAAGAAAGAACACGAGTTAGAAGTTAGAAAGAAACGGAACGGTCGGTACTCTCCCCCGCCTCGCCACGCACAAACCTAAGGCGCGGTACAGCCACTGCGGTCAAGCTATAATATTATAAAAAAAAATGCAAAAGTTTGTGAGGATGGATGGATGTTTGTTACTCTTACACGCAAATACTATGCCGATTACAATGAAATTTGTTATGTTGGTAGCTGAAAACCCAGAAAGACATAAGCTACTTTTTAATCAAAGCAAATCCCACAGGAACGATAAGTTGGTGGGTTTTTTTTTAAACGCGGGCGAAACTGCGGTCGGAAAACTAGTTCATTATATTATTATCCTGACGTTTCGCACACTTTGCAGCGAGCGTGGTCACGACTCACAGGGGGACTGTCTGGTCGTAAGATAATGAATATAACAATCCGTAAAAAAAATTAATCTATAAATGTATATACTCGCGTAAAATTAAACACAGGAAAATACTACATTTACTATTAATTGAATAGAATAGAATAGAATAGAATAAGAATTTATTCGCAGTAAAAATCAAACACATAAACAAAAAAAATACACAAGAAAAAATAACAGTTTACTACGAAAAGGCTATGGACTCAGCATATGGTGGAAGCAATGACTAAAAGGCCAGTGCTTTCACCGCTGTTTTTCAGCCATAGCCTGTTGTAGCCACAAATGTCACACGAGTTTATACAACAAAAATTTTGTTATTAAAATAAAATTATACAAACTAACAGCATTTCTTATTAATTCTTATTAATTGGCCGATTTATCATTTAACCTATGTCCTGTTGAGATTTCAACTAAATTTACCAGTTTAAACGTAAATTAACACTTTTCTTCCTTATTATGAGTAATATATTAATCATTTGCTAAAATGACTAGTTTTAGAACTAGAGGGCGTTTTTCCAAATACCCAGAAATGCATTTTTATCTTCTTAATAAACTGCTTTCTAACTACAATGATAAATAATCGTGTTTACTATTCTGAATGACGCCGACCTTTCTGAGTCACACTTTAGAAAATCTTATAAGGAATGAATCATAGTATTTTCCTCGTTCACTCGTGACGTAGGTAGCCGACATTTACTTTTAACTATTAATGAATCATTCCAATCAAGCACTTTTCATTCATTAATTTTACAGAAAATATGTTATTACTTATCTGTAAAGAAACTATCAACATCGTTTTATTTTTCCCGACTGCGGAAAAATTACCGACGGAGTCGTATGAAACATTGACACATTGATTGAAAATAACACCCTATAAAGTCTAGCGTATCGATCATTAGAAATCTTTGCCACACGCGTGGGCAGAGTTTTAGTCAGTAAAATTTTCAGCGTGAGTCTAGCAGTTCTAGCAGCCTGATTAAAATTAATAATTTGTATCAAATCATCGATTTAGATATTGTCAGTGTAACAACATTTTTTGGTACGAAGTTTCTTATTTCCTTAGAGCACACTACATCAATATATTTAAAATGAGTTCCTATTTCCTTTGGTGACTGCATCACGCGTCTGGACCTATTTCGATACTTCTTATTTTGATGTGTTCGTTATTGTCTTTTGACAGAAAATCTCAAAACACGTGCCAAAAAATTATGAAAATGCGAAAACATGTACATGGGTTAGCGTTAGACAATTTGCGATGGAACACGTCTATCACGTCAGCCAGTTACCCAATAATAAGAACACTCACGTCCTCTTTGCTCTTATCGACAAACTCCTTGTCGGTCCGTATGAACGCGTCGCGCATGGCCCGCTTGAGGTTGGTCTTGAAGTGCGGGCTCTCCACCAGGTACTGGTGCAGGTGCGCCGCGCTGTAGTGCGCCGCGGCCGCGCCCGCGTGCCCGTCGTACACCGCGTAGAAACTCGTGCGCTCTGTTGTCTGCAACGAGTCACAAAATTAACTGTTAATATTGTACTTCTTTTTTTTTATGATGGCTGAAGGCGGGATGGCCTGGGTTTGGAAAGTCCCGGATGGTACCGTTCTAAAGAAATGTCGGGTAGTATACATCATATCGAATTTTTTATAATAAATGAGCGGGTAAAGCTAATGCACGCTTTTAATGTCTTCAAACGTTTCAGTTTCATTAGCTAATAAAAAAACTCTACATCAGTTAGTTTTAATGTTTAATCACCGATACGTATAATCGCCCCATAGTCGCTCTCAAGTACAAATGTTAAATTATTAATATGTAGTTAAATAATTACAATCATTTTCGTATTACTTTCTAGTTCAACCCTACAAAGAAAGTACCACCAAACGTACTACAGTTTATTGAACTTTGCTTATTTACAACGTCTATTTCCGTAATGGAACAAATGCATTAACCATTCGAAACAGAGAAAATTATTAAACCTACAATTTTAAAGTTTATTAGACGAACTAAGAAATGTTTATTTTTTGAGAACTGAGTTTGTAAGATAAGGAGAAACACACGTCGTCCAATATAAAATAAAAAATAATTAGCAAATTTTTTGCCGACAGATATATAACATTAGGTGACCGGACTTGATCAGCTTTAATAAGAAGCGCAAAAACAGACGAGAAACACAAAGAGGAATATACGCATTGCGATACTCAACACCCCATAGCTACCCATAGAAGAGCTACATCTGTGTATAGTCTGTCCACTATAAGAATTGCCTTTTGACAGCTCGACGGGTGGTACCAGAAGTGATGTCCAAAAGATTATCGATTGTGATACCATTCCGATTATAAATTAAAAATATTATCATAAATCGAATCAGGTACGTAAATAATAATTACAACGTAAACGTACTAATAAGATATGTAAGACCACATATCTATGCATTTTATGTTAAAACTAAACTAAACTAATATTTTATTATTTATTGGTTTCTATCTTACAATTTGGTTGTCTTTATGTTTAAATTACATATACATAATATGTAGAATATTTTTTCTGTATCGGATATATTTTACAGAGTATTTCTATCGATTATTATAATCTATCGAACCATCATTGAATAATTCTGTGTAGACATCACTAAGTGGGCGGGGCCTGTCCATGAAGTACAATATTATTTGTATGACATTTTAACATAAACAATACAATCCTTCATAGGCGTGAAGCTGTCAAAAAGTAAATAATATAATGGACAGAGTATAGGTAGATCTAACGTACCTCAACATCAAACAACGCTTCCAAGTTCCCGATCTCCACGTGTCGATCTTCCATCACCCGTCTCGAGTTCCTCATGGCCGCGGAAACGGTCCTCAACTCCCTCTGCTCCGGGGGTGGTGGTGGAGGCAATGTGTCCAGGCGGGAATTGTCCAAGTATCGGAGGCACACGTCGTTCACCCTCGCTATCACTGCCTGCAGCAGCCATATTGGTCTGAATACTGGAATGTCAATACAATTATGTAATAATGTACTAAGGAATATATTACTGCTTATATAATATTATACTAGTTTTCCGCCCGCGGTTTCAAAGAAAAACCTGCATAGTTTCCTTTCCTGTGGGATTTCTGGAATACGTCTTATTCTGGGTCTTCAGCTACCTACATACCAAACTTCATTGTAATCGGTTTAGTAGTATTTGCGTGAAAGAGTAAAAAACATCCATCCATTCATCCTCACAAACTTTCGCATTTATAACAGTATAGTAGGATATACTATAGAATATATGTACCAGGTACATCCTACTAGATTTCTGGGCCGGATGATTTTATTGGCAAATTATTCAGTCTACGTAGATCGAATGTTTTTTTCTTCTATTTTTAATTAGGTAGTTTATTTTAACGCGACCTCATTGCGATTAGAGATCTTATTCATATAACTAGTATCTTGAATTACATACTTTGCAATTAAACGGCGCATATATTAAACAAAAAAATGGTAAAAAATTGTTTCTGTGTGCAAAAATGAACAATACAAATAACTTAGATAATATAACCCCACGTCTATTCATGTCTTGAGAGATTCGATCTCTTGAGCATTAGGTACCTACTTGATAACAATAAGTTGGCATATTAATTAAGCTTATGTAGTTTGCAATTTATATAAATCTTCATCCTCGTAGGCAGTAGCGTTCAAAAATAGTAGAGGAATCATTTTTTGGTAGGAAAATGCAAATAAATTAACATTATATTATTTTTAGTGTTTAAGCAACTCTCTCTATCAATTTCACAGATTTTTATATTGTAGTGGTCAAAGTAAGAAACTTCCAAAAACACTTCTAGTCCCTAGAAGTCTAGACGATAATGCAGCATGACATGCGTTACGAGGTGTGATGCATGGAATCGTCGTTTAGATCGATAATTGAAATGAATCACATGCAAACTACGTGCTAATATTTGTCTGTATGTCGATACAAGATCAGCTTATTTATTATATTTGGCGCATTAAAAAGTTAAATCGATATTTAAACTTAACAAAAATACCTATTATTGGCACATCGGACCAATACGTGCCAATACCTGGGCCCTAGCCTAACCTATTACCTACTGACTATACTTGACCTATTATTTCGAGCATAAACTTTTCACTTATAAGCAAGACGTAGACAGATTTCAAATCTGTATCATCGATCGACTTTTCTTGGAGGTAGGTAAATAGGTCAGAAGTTCTTTTGTATTTCGAGACAATCTACTTAATATTACTTTATTAATTAACCCCTTATCTAGGACCTACTTCAAGATATTATATGTATTATCTAGCTTAACAATTATCTGAATATCAAAATCAAGTATATGTACTTGTACATCTCAGTCATAACGTTCTTATCCAAACCAAGGGTCACCCAGCCCAAAGAATCAATGTAAAACAAAGGCGATGCCATACGCGGTCACCGGCCGTGATGTAACAATGCAAACCGACGCATGATAACCGTGAGATATGATAACGCTATGATATCATGCCTTTTGCAAATAAAATCATCATTGTTTCGCAAATTTAGCGTTCCATGCCTAATCTTATGTATGGCCCTAATATTTAGACACGCGATATTGTTTACAAGCCGCTCTAATCTTAATGCGCTGATTAGAAAATCGAGTTCAGCGCACTCGGTTTTAAAAATGAAATTTTAAAATTTAAGTGCGTAGAATGGAAAAAATATACTTTCATTCACTTTCATATTCATATAAATTATAAAATGCGACATAAAGGAAAGTTGTTTGCTCTGCTACAATTTGAGAAAGAAATTGTAATTCGCAGGTATGTACTATTGTTTCCTAATATTACATATTAAATCTATACTTATAATAAATCTGTAGAGAGGCCAATTCTGTACATGAAATATATTTTAAAAAAAACTATGAAGGGGTGATAAGGGATCGCTACTGATGCCAAAAATGCAATCAGTAAAATTTTTGTCTGTCTGTCTGTCTGTCTGTCTGTCTGTCTGTATATTCGTTATAGAAACAAAAACTACACGACGGATTTTAACGAAATTTGGCACAATTATTCTTCATACTCCTGGGCAGGTTATAGTAAAAGAATCATGTAAATCGGTGTAGAAACACCAAAGTTATACATGAAATACGCTATAAGTCATCGCGCGTGAATACAGATAACAGAATCATGCCATAAGGATTATTTTTGTGTATCAGTTGCCGCGTTCGACGCGCTTCGCGGCGGGAGCTATAAAAAGGCGGCGGGTCCGCAGTCCGCACCCGTTTCGCGTTGTCACGGCATCACGTGTGAACGGCTGAACCGATTTCGATAATTCTTTTCTATTATATTCCTTGAAGTACGAGGATGGTTCTTATGTAGAGAAAACGTAAATATGTACCACGGGCGAAGCCGGGGCGGACCGCTAGTACATAATATTATTTCGTATGCAGGGGTAATACGAATAGGAATCTGGCATGCCACGTGGTTGCAATTAGCAAACCTGTCAATTATCAAAACCACACGGTTTTGACCAATCCTGTGGAAATTAAATTTTGTGTATATTGCTTGCGCTTTGCTTTAAGTTTGAGAATGCTTTAGCTATGGTACTCGGTTTTCCAGGCGTTATATCAAAATTATTAAGTTATCCCACACCCAAATCTTCTGCATAAAATTTGATACAAGACGTGCACTTGAAATCGTGTAAAAGTACACAATTCATCATCATAACATCATAAAAAACATCATGTTTTTATCTGTATATTTTTCGCTATATAAACAAAGTAAAAACAGCTACTCATTCTTACAATCAACTTCTAATGTAAACAAATCATTTACGTAAGATGTTATTCCTCGTTCCATAAAGGGAAAGATGACTCCTGTGAAGCTATCGATCTGTCTCGGTTCCACGCCAAAAAGAAAAAGTGAGTGCCCTCATAAACTGAGCTTAGAGAAACATTTATCGTCCATCCTATACGCTTACATCAGCAAATTTTATTTCGCATTTTCATACTTATACTACCGATATAAAACGCTTATAATATTTCTACAAGAAAATTATATTTTATGCTTATCATAAAATATTTTATAATATATGTAATTTAACAATATGGATGTCCGTAGCAGAGCTAAGATAGAACAGAATAAATAAATACATAGCCTATGATAGCCAAAGACTAATAACATAGACTATGGAATGAAAATGTTTTTGTAAAACATTTATCGATACAAATAAAGAACATTATGAGACGGATAAATAATTAAAATATAGAGGCGGGTAACAAGCATTTAATCAAGGAAATGTTTGGAGGAAAACACCGAAATAATTTTTTTGAGTGGGTACCGCAAGTAAAGTGATTTCATCCAACGCTGCGGAATTCATCATGTCGAATTTAAACCTCGTCAAGTTAAATGACAACTATATTTTTCTTTCAGAAACATTCGTCGATGGCGAAAAAGAAAATTTCGCATTGAAAAAATATATTTACCTGAACGCTCTGCATCAAAACCGAAGTCATTTGGGAATTTTTTCGATGCCGTTCGCACCTCGTCGAGTATTAACCGCAAGAGCGGCGTCACAAGTGTGGGTGGACATGACCTGAAAAAAATATTTATGTTAAGTTTCTCATTTAAATATAATTCAGTTGTGCTTAACCGGTTCCGAACCCTAATAAATTGGATAAGTGTGAGATGGATTACCGAAACAATTGGGTAGAAATATTGAAACGATAGTGTTCCGTACCGAAAGGGTAAATGGGACCCTATTACTGAGACTTCCCTGTCTGTCTGTCCATGTATCAGTCACCAGGGTGCATCTCATGAACCGTTATCCGTAGACATTTGAAAATTTGAGAGATAATGTATTTTCTGTTATACATCATCTCTGAAATTTTCAGCTTTTTTTCGCTATAACAAATACTTAAAGAATAAAATAAATATTTAAGGGGGCTCATATATGCAACTAGATCGAAACAAAAGCTTAGATAATAGTCTTAAGATATTCACAGAAAAGAAAAAGAAATTGAATGAAAATAAAACAAATATTTAAGTTTTGAAAACTACATGTTTTTGCTCTTTATGATAATAGCAACATCTATTTTCACATAAAAAAATCGCCAGCTATCACAATAATAAAACCAGATGTATTTTAAAATATTATTAATACCAATAACAATGCTGCAATTCAAAAGGATTATTTAGAGAAGAAAAAAATAGCTTATTTGTACGGAAGCCAGATTGTGTCGCGAGTCAGACTCAACCGAATTTACATTGTATTTTGGAAATATAAAATGCGTTTTATGTTTCCAAATATAAAATTGAGCAATACTTTTAAAATCACGGCTCAAATTCAACAATTCCTGCATATCCACATCTTCAATATATCATATTTCAATTTCAAGTAATATTAACCACTTCAGGGAAGGCCTTTGGAATAATTTTGCATGAATGATGCAACTTTGTAAGTGCAGTGCATCGATTCGGATTTACCCAATGTAGGGTTAAGGCTCTAGTTAATAGCATATTTAATTATACAGGGTGGTTGTTTATTGAAAAATAACCTTGCTAGTGTAGCTATTTAATCAAGCCCATTTTCGGTTTTAGGTATACATCATCGATTCCATATAAAAGTAATGATTAATTTCAATAATGAATTGTTACCACTTGATTTTTTTATACATACTTTTTCGACATGAATATTTCAATATTTCCGCTAATAGTGAAATATGACAAATATTATGTAATAAGTAATGTAAAAAGTATGGACAAAACAATATAAGTTTGTGACAACTATATAAAACGAGAAGAGAATATGAAAACTGTTTCATCATCCCATTTTATTTAGTACTAGCTGTCCGCCCCGGCTTCGCCCGTGGTACATATTTCGCAATAAAAGGTAGCCTATGTTCTTTCTCAGGGTCTAAAGATTGTCTGTGCCAAATTTCATCAAAATCGGTCCAGTAGTTTATGCGTGAAAACCATACATACATACATACATATACATAATTACAAACCTTTCCTCTTTATAATATTAGTATAGATAAATTGACTCCGAACACATGGACCAAACATTGATTCCTTCCATACGGAACATGCATGCATCAGAGGAAGTACTAAAAAAGCAAAAACAAAAACTTCCCTATTTGATTTCATTCACACGTTGCCCAATTTGAACATACGTTCCCCCGGATCTGAAAGCGGCCGTGGACAGTACAACTACAGTCACAAAATAAAATGCGGACGTTCATCTTTCTATAGCACACATAAAAAGGTCAGTGCTCCTCTCCACGCTCTATCTAAACAGTCAACACTTTTGCGCTACTAATGTTCTGACGATTGTTGTGTTTCCATTTACATAATACATTTTTGTCAATGTTTACTGTTTATGTATGAAAAGATAATTTTACGCTCAATGTATACAGATAGCGCAAACACACATGTTTATTGTTTTCCTTTTCACCCTCTTTAAAGTACTAAACAGGTACGAAATGACACTAGATTCCAGCATAATGCATATAAAAGCTTCGGTATCGATAACACTTGGTTGCTTTCCTAAGAGCGTAGACGCACTATGCGGGTAGCCGCATTGCGGGTAGCCGTCCGGCTGACCGCAAGCACAATTATGTACGTAATATTCATTTCTATGCGCACTGTGCGGTCTGCGGTTACGTACATAATTGTGCTTGCGGTCAGCCGGACGTCTACCCGCAATGCGGCTACCCGCATAGTGCGTATAGGCTCTAACTCTTTAATCTCTATATCTTTAAATCGCGATCTTAGGCACTGTAAGACTTCGCATTCAAGCCTCACGCATTCACTGTATCACATTATCTTTAATTTCCCAATGACTCAGTATGTGAAGACTAGTAGCCGACTCCAATATACGCTATCATCACATCCGCTTACCTCCCACGCCGCTTTCATACCAATTTATTCATGAGTAAGTCTACTACAAGAAACGAGTATTCTCCTAGCAATGCACACCCACCACCGCAGCTTATTGATAAATCAAATTAACGATATCTTTCATGTGGGGTACGGGATATCGTTAAAGATATCGATTGGTATTGATCAACAATAGTTGAACTCAGTAGCTAGGATGGAGAGAACTTCACTCGAATTTATTATTTTTCAAGTGTATCATAAATGTTCATACATTATAAGAAAAAAAATTAAAATTCATACGAGTGTGACTAATAAAAAATGGAGAAATAAATAATTTAAGGAATATGCTAAGTGAACATGTAGTATTTACTATTTTCCCATTACCAGTCTAGATTTAAAACAATTAGAAAACATTTACTTAATACACCTATTTTTTAACCTTCCCAAATAGGTAAATTAAACAACCTAAACATCAAAAGCACAAATTCAATTCACCTGGCATAAAACATTTAAGTACATAGGTAATTCGTTTAACATAAACGTACCCGTTAGCACTTGGACGCTTTAAAGCGCCTTCAAAGAGATCATCTAATTGATGACCTCGTTATTTAGATTGCCAAGTTTATCACGTCTATATTTACCGCTGCATTGCATTTGATTCACAATGCAAGTTCACCGTGGGAACTTTTTATATTTTCAGAGCATTTTGTAATCGCTCTAATTATAGAGAATGCAATAAAACTGTTGATGACACACGAGTGTACTATTACGCAATAATCATTGCCTAATATTTTAAGGTTATACGATGTAAAGAAACGAATGAAATACCTGAACGTTATTTTTTTTAATTTATTTTAAGTATGTATGCGATAATAGCGCCAATTTTATTTGTTCAGTTTTTGCGGGTAGATAACATAATCCAGTGTTACAATTTAATAATTAATATTGGTGCTCTGAATCAATCTTAAAAACTATGCTCCATAAATTGTAATAAACAGACGCAATTTACTTCTTCTTACAAGATTTTAAATATTTTTCCACTCCAGTGCAAGTTCACCTACATAATTTCTTAAGTTTCAGATTACGTAGCGTCAAGACAGAATCCAGTGCGTTTCCCACGCTGTATCAACTGAAGCGCTATTAAATTACGCACTAATGAATAGGTCAACCTGAGAAACAGTTCGACATACACATATACATTACAATACACAATGCTGATTAGGTAACGTAAACATTGATGCATCCATATAAATAACGCGAATTGCATATCACGAAATATACAACCTAGTTTCACCTTGAAAATGTCTGTAAAATGAAATTTAAGTTTTTTTTTTTATATTAGTACCACAGAATACTTAATAGTAGCTTATGTTAGTACTAAAAGTATATGTACCTAAACTATAAAGCATAGAATAAGCCTGTGTGACGGTGTTACCCAACCAGCAAAGATGTCCTATAACAATAACTTAAATCACTAAAAAGCTTTTTAAATGACGTATAACAGTGTCGCGGTGACAAGCTTGTTGTATAATAGCGTTTAATGAGATGATTTTGCTCTATAATCATACACAGCAAATTTGTCCCATAACAAGGTGATGTAAACGTTTATATCACTATTTTATACGGCGTTTATAGAGCAGCTCTTATCCAGATTTCGGTACAGCAATAACAGGACGATATTATCACATAACAGCGCTGGTGGTCTCTTTTTTACAGCAAATTAGTGCAATAAACGATTCTAGGGTAACCTTTATAGTCCCATGCCTATAGAGGCGTAAAAAAATCTACAATAGGACAATTTAGTGTTGTAATGGTTTTCCTTATTACTATTATAGCACTGTGAATCTTCATGGTTGCTGAAACTCCATAATAGAGCAATTAGGTGATATATCCGAGTTTTATATCACTTCTTTGTAACCTAATTGAATTATATTAGTGTTTTTCTGCCCATTATAACGCAGTGGTTTAATAGCTGAGTGGTCAGAGTTATAGGACTGATTTACTGTATAAAAGAGTTAATAACTCTGTTATGTAACAAAAACGGCGTATTAATGTAGTAAAATGCGACACTTACGAGAGATATACGGCCTATAAGAGAGTTTCTTTCACTTTAAAACAACAAAAACCTGCCATATTGTCAGCACCGTCTCGTAAATAATTGAAGGGTTCTATTTAATAATCATGGATTGAATGAATTAAAAAAAATTGCAGCTTCAGTAACGATTGACACCAGACAAATTCAAGGTGAGGCTTCGAATACGGACAATGATTCCGTACAATCTGTTACATCCTATGAACAGAACCAAGTTAACAGCCATCATGTGGTTTGTGATAATTCAGAAGCAGACCATTCAGACACTAGAGTTTTACTTGACACTTCGGGATCGGAATCTAAAAATCGGAATTTACACTAGAAAATACAAAATAAAACGTGTTATGGGTTTTCTATTTACATCAGGGAACCCTACTAATTTAATCCAGTATATGGCATGACAGTTGTCAAAACTACGTTCGTTTGCGGACGTATAATAGCCACGGAGTTGCTATTTGGCATCCTATACAGCAATTTGGTGTAAAATTAGTTTTTTAATTACTTAAAACTCAATAATTCGAGGGGGGCATGAAAAAAACAGCGTAATTATGCATATAATCTATCAGTAAAATTTCATTCACAAGTCAGTTTATGTATCTAACATAATTAACAGTGTAACAAAAATTAATACTCGACACCACGATGATGGTTCCTATAGTCATATACTCGTATTATCAATTGGTACACGATTTACCATTTTGTATTATAATTATAGCGTCGCAGTGACTTGTACATCGCAACTTCGTGCTACAAAAGATTTGCGGTTACTCTTAAAACACAACTTCGCACTGTAACAGCATCGCGGTTCCTTTTATGTCACTACTTCGCTCTATAACAGCATCGCGATTCTATAAGTGTACTCTTCTATAGGTCCAATTGGCATCTGAGTTGCTGCTACAGCAACACAATACCATCAAATGGCTTTATAAATGCGCCACTTTGGGGTTTATACAACGTTCTTATCACCCTTATAGAACTACCAGTTAGCACCTCTGAAACGTTCTTATCCCTTCTATAGAGCAACGATTTGTTGGTTGGGTAGTTAACAATTATCTATACTAATATTATAAAGAGGAAAAGTTTGTATGTGTGTATGTATGTATATATGTATGGTTTTCACGCATAAACTACTGGATCGATTTTGATGAAATTTGGCACAGATAATCTCTAGACCCTAAGAAAGAACATAGGCTACCTTTTATTGCGAAATATGTACCACGGGCGAAGCCGGAGCGGACCGCTAGTGCTATAATAAAAATGAAACTATTTTAATTAACTAGCATCTAAATTTCTCAGATGAAAGTTTTAAAACTTTACAAATTATCAAACCTTTACGTATCCAAAAGATGCAACGAACAACGTAGACATCGTAACATGCGAATTACGCTCGGCTACGGAATAAATTACCCACTTTAATGATGTGTCTCTAGCATAACACCGAACCGAACACGTTATAATGTAAACAACGTTGCAAATCGATTATAGGTACATAATATTGTCTTACACAAGCATATTACTCACGCAGTTGTTGCAACATTAGTCCTCTTAAATATTTATCAACTCCTGCCAGTGTTCGGAGGAAGTCGAGATCATTAAAGATATAATTGCTGCCGCTCTATGTCAATGACACCAGCCGTCTCTGTTACTTAATATGTAATTGATTTATTTACATTCTATTTAAATTGTGAATAAGTATTTATTAATAACTAGCGGTCCGCCCCGGCTTCGCCCGTGGTACATGTTTACGTTTTCTCTACATAAAAACCATCCTCGTACTTCAAGGAATATAATAAAAAAAGAATTATCGAAATCGGTTCAGCCGTTCTGGAGTTATGCGCTTACCAACACATTTTGCGATTCATTTTTATATATAAGAAAGAAGATATCATTTTGTGAGATAATTGTTATAGGCAAATCGATTTCCTCAGTAAAGAAGGAAGTCGAAGTCTGTGCCAAAAAAAGGGATAACAATTGCACATACCTACTTCATTTTGTATAACTTTCAAGTTTAAGAAAATTAATTGTACGTACAATTAAAATTAAATACATTTGTTACTATCGATTTACATACACAAATTGTATGTTATTTTAATCGAGTACCCGTCGCCACTTCTACAGCTACGAATCGTAAAATCTTTTCAGTCTAGTTAACTTGAATACGATTAGATAACATTTATTTGTACTTTACTGTTTGCGTAAGGTTGTATTGTTTGTAATGTGAAATGTAAATGTATAGATTATCATCGTTTTACGCTGCTCTAATAAAAAGCGCGTAATTTCTACCACGCACAGTATATATTCGCTCGATAAATCTATAAAGAAGTGCATAATACAATGTAACAGATTTAAGAAACAAGATAAAAGTTATAAATTTGAATTACATGAATTTAGGAAGAATAAAATATGATTGTTCCATAAAATCCTACTACATTACTGCTATCCAACGCCGTTGCTTCTTTTATTAATTTTAATATGTATAATTGTATAACCTTAGTGTATAACGTGTATAATTACGAAATTTCATCTTAGTTCCCTAACAGCAATCTTTGTTATAAAAAGTCTTGCTTAACATAATTATTACCTATGTACTGTTATTATATGTGTTGTTATTGTTAATATGTATATATATAAATGCGCCTCTATATACCTAATTACCTATTCAAAGTAACATACGCGTACTCGCGGCCTGCAATATTGCATACAACCTGTCATCCATAAAAAATTGTGCTACCAGGCTTAAAATTTCCACCAAACAACGCCAGATGGCTTGCGTAATACTAAAATTTTATAAGGCAGCTAATATTTCCGAGTCTCCCACTCACTGGAACACTTGTTCAAATTGTTTGGAATATACCTTAAAGGTGAATGTCCTTCTATATCAATATTGAAATATCAGATGCATTTTATGCAGCCTGTATGAAAATTTTATAATTTATTAATAAATTTCATAAATTTAATAAAAATAAAATAGAACAAGATTTTTTTAAATGAAGCCATTGAACTTAGATTATCCTATGAAAGTCTACCTCAATACAATATAAATATGATATGTACATATATAAACTATAACGATAAAGAGAAGAGTAATGTTTGTTATAGATAATCTACAGAAATTCAAAAAATAAAAAAAATCCTTAAACTGACTAAAAAAATGTATTTTCTTATAAGATTTTAACTTAAAAAGTTTGCAATCAATTATAGACCTAAGCTTCATATTTAGGAAAACAGGTAGACATTCTTTTGTAGCTTAGTAACATTGTAACCGTAACCTTGACACCCAAGGGTCAGGTCAGCAAAACATGTTTGCTGAATGTGCAGTGTATTTTCCATACTAAAGAACAATGGATAAAGGTGTTGTTATTGTAGGTATATGTATGGTATAAATTCTCTAATAACAATATAATTAGTGATTATCAGCTATAAATGATTATTAGGTAGGTACATAGTTACAAATTACAATGTACAGTATACATTTAGATCTATCTCACACAACTCATACACTTATATTTTGTATTAATTCCTCAGCCCCCGGAATCACAGACACAATAGAAAATCTATTGTGTCGTGGCCCGATCGAGCCGAATGGTGGTCAAGGGGTTAATAATTAATAATGCAAAATTTTTGGCTGCTACTTTAAGTGAATTATTAAAAATAAATTGTGAGAAAATAAAATTTAGATTAAAAACTAGAGATGAAACAGATAGCAGTTTGGCTGGATACCAGATACCCAATATTTGGCCAACCATAAGGCCAAAAAGCTGTATATCCAGCCGCCACCTATTTGTAAAATCAAAATTTGTCTAAATCGATCTTGACAAGTCTCTAAGACAGCGAAATAAAGAGAAATTAGTATTCATTCACCATAACATTGACAGTGCAGTGCTTCTATTACTAAAATTTAAATTATAAATTAAAGGGATTTTTTATCTTGATTTCTGTTGGATACCTAAATGGCTTATTTGAATAGTAGTTTTCCGGTATTTTATAGGCCTGATACTGGATAGTTGCCAGATATCCATTTCATCTATTGTGTAATTTATTAAAAATAAATACCAAGGTACCTAGTGAGAAAATAATTTTTTTTATAAGCCCAGGACAAGGTATACTTTGAGTTACTGATCTGCCGCCCACTGCAACACAATTTATTGGCCCACTTTTATTAGTTATTACATTTATGTACCTACTTACAATATAAAATTTAATCTGTTTTCAAATGTAAGTATACAAAGAGAAAGTGGGAAACCTAATAAAACTTAAAAGCACTAGTATATTCAGTGCTTAAAATGGTATAATGCAAAACAAAAATCAAATAGGTAAGAAATTGTAAATAATGTAAGGATACGTTGTATTTGATAGCTTATTCTTATACAACACACAGAACATCTTATTCATATAGGATTGTGGTGTCAGCTAGGACTGTAATCCTTTAGCTTTAAGTACACTTTGTTTTCAGAGCATGGATTATGGCAAGTATTTATCATAATTTTGCCTTACTCACCTGTCTCTTAGATATGCGATAGTCCAGTAAATGACTTCGCCGGCCAGCTCTGCTTCCGTGATCAAGTAGTCAGGACAGGAGACAGGTAATTGGTCCTCAGGACATACAGTGGCCGCAAAATTCTCAAAAAACACACGATAGGACGTCAAATAATCGTCTTTATCCCCCATTTTCGTATAAATGTTCTGTTTTCCTTACAATATAACAAAACACTGGACTGATCAACAAACCATATAAAATAAGATAATGTCGTCAGGACAATCAAGATTACAACAAATTATTGTAAATAACACTGATTAAACTTAATTATGCTTTGTTTGTTGTTAACTATTTGGTATCGAAGACGATCGACAAGTTTATTCGAAAATATTACAAGTATTGATATAAATCAAAACACTCAAATCACATCTCACTCACAGGCCGCACACCAACACAAAATTAAATATGTATTCAAACATAGACAAAGAAATTTAGACAGACTGGCGAAGTTGCAATACGTAGACAGAGAAAATATCTTGTACTAGATCTGTGGAAAATATAGTTATTTTTCTCTGTTGTCTATACAAGACACTACCCGTCGCGTTTAAAGTATAAACAGACGTTCGAATTTGGTACGGACCGCACCGTGCGTGACCTTGGTGCGCTCCGGACCATATTCGATCATGTGTACAGTGGTCCGCAGGACATAATTATTATTATTGACGGTACGGTCGGTCCGATGGTTTTTTCTTCCGAACTTGGTGCGGACCGTACCAAATTCGCGAGTGTGGACGGGCGATCGCACCGGACAGCGCTTAAGTCATAGACTATATACTTATTACAGCTTTAGTCACAGTTCTACCGCCAAACAAAACGGACGTCGGTCGATCGTTATCAATGGCGATGGCGTCGGATGACGTGGCTATTACTGAAAAAAGATAAATAATATAAATTTTAGAATTAATCTACAAAGATTTATGATATGACTGCATATGTCTGAATGAATCCCTGTCTTTTAAATATAATTTTGCCCATTCTTTTCTCTTCGTTTTCTTCTTTTCAATGGTTGTACTTGTACTTGTACCAAAAGAAGCCTTGAACTGAGGTCTACATGTGAAAAAAATACAACATTCTAACCACGAATTTATTACGTGAAATAGATTTTCAAAGAATTCGGTTTGACTTTTAATGAGATTACTATGATCAAAGTTCGAAATATTCACAAAAAAAGGAGATTAATTTGTATTAATTTGATATTATTGAATTGTCTTAAAAATCTAAGATATTTTTTTTTGTTCAGTTAATTTATTACATATACATATATTAGCAACATAATTAATTATCTAGTGTACAGTGCGACACAAAAGAGATGAAAATAAATGAGGGCGCCACCGTCGCTCATATAGCAACACTGATACTGCGACGCAAGCGATCTTGATACTATAGAATAAAAATCCAAAAATCTATATAATATAATCTAAAATAAATACCTACCGCGATTTAAACCGTTATAATTGTTTCATTGTAGCAATAGTGTAATTTAAGACAAAAATACATTAGTATTTTAATTGACCTACCTAGGTCAAATTTTACTTAAATGTATTTGGAATTAGTTATTTTATAAAAATCGGTCAAGTGTTTAGACTGCAGAGGCGCACATAGAATCAAACATACAAACAAACAAGCATACATGCAGCTCAAACACATTACCCTCTTTCTGGGTCCGTCGGGTAGAAAAAAACAAGGCGATTTGAAAACCACATATTTTTATTTTTTTTGTAGATAAATTTTGTACATTAATATAATTCATCAAAATCTAAATATTCTACTCCTTCAAAGGACTGATCATCACTCTGTTTCGAAGTACTGGCAAGAGGGTACGGGGCATCTTCAGTATCTGTAAATATGATACAGTAAATATGATTTTTTTCTTATGGTTTGATTGATTAATAGATAGATAGCTGTATGAAAACAGTTATCACTATACTATGTAGTAAAATCTAAACTAGGTACTTTATTTGAGGCTGGTTGGATTGGATATAACTTCTTGACTCAAATTGTGCTGGTCGCACTATAAAAACTAGTTTTTGTTTACATACAAATAACCTCAAATTAAATTGAGAAAACGTAATAATCGCCATACATACATACATTAAACACTCGTCACTAATGGAATATTCTATTTTACGTAGTACTGAGCAAAAATAAATGGAATCTCACCGGTATATTCTGCTGTACGTTTGTAAACGTTTTCCAAATTTCCAGCTTGAAATTCGGACAAACACCGAATAAAAACTTTATACACCACATCACGGACACCGCTACGTTTAACCTTTTTCGTGATGTCTCCTTTTTTATTTAAATTTCTTGGTCTAAATAACAATTTTATCTCAATAATTCTCCACTTCACGAAAAAAACAACAAATTTTTATTCAACTTGACAGCTACATTGCCAATTCAGGGTTGCCAGGTAATGAAAAACGAATTAGTTCCAAAATAATTAATTTCATCTCTTTTATGTCGTACTATATCTATTTTTTTTTATACGAATCTATTTATCTTAGTCGGCCGCGAAAATTCCAATACATATTTTAAATGTTTTTTTAAAAATCGTAAATTTAATCGTAATTTTTAAACAAAGAATATTTTCTTTGTGCGGCAATGCCTAGACGGAAAGCCGAAACCGATTGAATATTCATATTGAAACTTTAAAGGCGAAGCTGCAAATTAATTAAATGTAATTTTAAATTATCGTGCAAAGATTTTTATACATTCGCTTTATAAAATGAAGAGCTATTAAAAGCTGTTTCTTCCAACAGCAAATATAAATGCCAAAAATAAATTTTCTCTATTTAACATTGCTGTTTTAATTGTCTCCCGTAAAAAATAACTAAAACTCGCATTTTTGATGCTGTTAACCCTTAAATCAAATACTGGCAACCCTAGGTGCGGTGCGGTCGTGTGGCGAGTCGATCGCATCGCACGAGTACGGTGGTCCGGTCGCACCAGTTCGAACGTCTGTTTATACTTTTAATCTGTGCCTTGTTGTAAATATTTGTATTGCCAATTATAAAAACTATCATATTATGAGGAAAAATATGTCAACAATGTAAAAACTGAAATTTAATCAAATTTAACAACTTTTAAGCCATGTTTTGAATTTACCAATTTGTTTCAATTTTCTGTCATGTGTCACTTAACTGCATAAATTCTTAATACATATGTGTATATTAAGAATTTATACATATTAATACATATGTGTATATTAAGAATTTATGCAGTTAAAATATTTGTTTAATGTCTGAAAAATTCAAATTTATGATTATGGATGGGGTAAAATATAATTTATATTGGGTAACCCTGCTCTGTGTTCCACTCATGTTCCACAATCCACTGTCCACTTTCCAGTTTTCTCTGTGGACTGTGGTTCATGATAATTTTTAATTCATTGATAAATTTAATCGAAATATTTACTTGTGTAAAATATTAATCTCAATAATTCTCATTCGATACTTGCTCTGTGTCTCATTCTTTATACAGTTTAAACATACATGTATGCTAAGGTAATGTATGTATTATATTTTAAGTTTTAACTTTTATACCTATGTTTAATCAAAGTGACCAGAAAATAACTCATGTGTAAACGGTAAATCAACGTCTTACATACTTAGGCTAAAATGTACCTTAAGGGCCATCGAGTTGGGCAACCAAAATTTTTTTGGAGAAAGGTCTATGCCTAAGTAACTGACCCGTAAAATCTTAACCGGCGGAGAATTATAGTTTTTTAGAAATTAATTATCAAAGTTTCATAATTTTTCATACAATTTCGAGCAACCATCTTGACATTTGTTTTTTTTGTTGCGTTTTTGCAAGTACAATTCTTGTAAAATGTAATTTTTTTCAATGATGGAATATTATGTATTCAATATTAAGCTGCGAAAGTCCGAATCTAGCTAAAAAACGTTACGCTAAAATAAACATTGCATTATCATAAGACTTGCCACAGAACCGAAGCTGTCAACCCCGAATTCCACGTGGTCTTGTCTGCCCTACCCCTAGAGTGTATGTAAAAAGCCGGAGGCGCGGAGGGGGAGCAGCCCTCGCCCGCCGTGACAAAGCTCGGGAGCCGTGCGGAGCGGAGCGGCTGAGGCTGGTCGCTGAAGGCGACCAACAAGCCGAAGCTGCGAAGCGGAGTACGGGCGACCGTGCTTTGTCACGCAAGGGCGGAAGGGCTGCACTTCCCGTAGCACCGGAGCTAAGGCAGTATCTGACACAATATAAAAATCGATTTCTGAAAAATCGATTTTTTTTCAAATTTGTATTTGCAATGTAAATATAAATCCATTTTTATGTAGCCCAAGAATGGTACCATAATAAACAATCTCTGGGATCTCTTATCAGTAAAATCAGGATTTTTTTTAGTTCAGGGAATTCGATAATATTGTGAGTACATTCAGTTTATTCTAAATATTTTTTTTTTTACCATAAAAGAAAAAATCGAAAGTCGATTTGAGATCGAGCACACCAATTGGGTTAGCCCGCTTTGAGTAGCAGATCTGAATCGGAGCACCCTGACTTGAGTCAAATTAGGTCACTTTGAGTAGCATATCCGAATCAGAGCACCCGACTTGAGACGAGTTAGGTCACTTCGAGTAGCAGATCCGAATCGGAGCACCCCGATCCCACGTGGTTTTGTCTGTCACACAACTAGAGTGTTTTTGTAAAGCGAGGGGGCGACGAAGCGAGTCTTCTGGCGAAGCCCACTCGTTTCCCCCTCCTTAAAAAAGTTTACATTTTCACCCGAAACTATTTAAAAAAATGTCAAAAATTACTGTATTTTATGTTGTATTCTTATCCCCCCTCCTTTTTCCAACCCTCCCTGCCAAATCTCCTCTCCATTAACCCCTTTTTCCTATTACATTTCGTAACATAACCTCAAAAATTGTTTTGCATTTTTCTCGAAAAGGGGGGGGGGGGGTTCCGAACCTCCCCCTTCACAGAGGGGGTTCCTCTCCCCCCCTCCTCACCTTCTCCCCCCCCCTTAACCCCCCCCCTTCAACGGCCCTTAAAGTACATTTTTACCCATACTTAATTATTACAATATCATTTGAATATAAACGTTTAAAATAAAAATCAGACGTAATTTATCCTGGTTACCAAGCAATTAATAATGAGTTGATTTGATAACACTTATCTTCTGTATGTCACGTAATTTAAAAAGAGCATTGATATGATTATGAAAAGATATGTAATAATATATTTAGCACCTCATACATTATTCATATGCTATTTGCTTGTTTCGTGTTATAGGGTCGCAATTAAAATAAATCAACATGCCATCAATTGCTGGAACTTATCAACACTATAAGAATGAAAATATTGATGAATATTTTAGTGCTGTGGGTATGTATTATTTTTATTTTTTATTTTACTAATAAGTCAGTACCTGTGTAGTAGATATCTGTGAATCAATCATTTTGATGTCGAGCAAATATGATAATAAAATGGTGCACAATTTTTAGAGTGCTGTTTTTTTATGTCAGTTACAATTTTTGTTCACACTTTAACATTGTAGGTGTGCCATACATGGGGAGAAAAATGATGGGCTTATCATCACCTCAGATGGTTATATCTGTGGATGGTGATCAAATGACAATTAAAACGGCATCTATGATGAGGAAAACGGAGTATACATTTAAGCTAGGTGAAGAATATGAAGAACAAATGCCTAATACTGTTATCAAGGTATTATTGAGAGTTGGTTATTAATCAAAATTGAGGCATAAATTTATTTAAAATCTTTAATTATTTTCTTCATTAGTGTCCAAGTTTTATAGTCGAAAAAAAAAGGTCTCGTTCTGGCAGGACACAGAAGGCTGATTGATCAGTAAAACAGATGTATGCATAATGCATTTGCCCCTTACCCAACTTGGGGTCATGGGACTTCACAAAACTATGTTTATTTTTATGCATTATAAAAATGTATAATTTTATAAAATTTTTCAGAGTGTAACAAAAATACAGAATGACAATGAAGTGATTACTGACTCAGTGATCCCCGACTCAGGGGAAAAATGTGGACGCCAATACCTCTTCACTGATGATGAGTGTGTGATTGTAAGTATCCATGGAAATGGATTAAAGTTGAAACAAATTGTATCCTTAGAATGACTACATCAAATTTGAAATCCATGTTGGTCTTTAAAAATAAAATGCTTTTCTTCATAAGCATTAAATAACTATATTTACTAAGTATGTAGTAGTCTATTTAATACTAGCTGCGCTTCGCGGTTTCATCCGCGTGCTCCGCTCCTATGGTCTTAGCGTAATGATAAATAGCCTAATATAACCTTCCTCGATAAATGGGCTATCTAACACCGAATTTTTTTTTAAATCGGACCAGCAATTCCTGAGATTAGCATGTTCTAACAAACAAACTCTTCAGCTATAATATTAGTATAGAATACAGATGAAAAGCAGGCAGTGAATGCAAAGTGCTAACTTCAAGACAGCTTTTTTTGTTTTGAATTTTAATTATATTTTTTCTTTCAGACACTGACTCATGACAAAGCTAAGGTGCCCGCTAAAAGGTACTTCAAAAGAGTAACTTCGTAAAAGTGTTATATGTATAAATACATATTATTATAATATTATAAGAGTTTACTTACATTCTGTACTTTTTATCTGTATGTGATATTATAAGTTGGACTGTTGGAGATTATTTTATTATTATCTCAGTTAAGACTGATATTTTTTTATATCTTTTATATTATTTTTTATAAATATATAATATATTTATTAATAAAGTTTATTTATAAAGTTTTATAGCGTTTTTTTAAACAAACAATCTTATTTGTCACAGAATATATAGGTAATTAATCTACAAATAAAATCTGCGACATAAGGCCTTTGCCTTTCCACCAGGGATGTACTATGTTGCTATGCTACAAAACTATGTAACCATTTCAATTAATGCTAAGCTACTTGTAGCGGTGCAAGTAAGATGTGCCACTGCTAAGTAGCTTTGCGAGGAAGATACGCAGTTCGAGCTATCCAATCCGATGTATCGATAGTAGGCGCTTTGAACATAGCACGCATCGTCCCATATAAAAAAAGACGTGTGGCACTCTAGGACTGCCGTGGTAAAGCTATTGCATGCTATGCCTTCAAGCCACACCTCCGCCTGTCGGAGTGGGGAGCGTGAGGTTTTTTCGTTACGGAATTTCTAGATTCGGTCCCCGCGCTCAAGGCCCGCGATAGAAGCTATGCAATAAATAGCTTAACATCTTAGCTGAGACCATTTCCACTAGTGTTACGCTATAGGTATATTAAGAAGAGCTGGAACGTCAACACATTTATACATTGCACATGTTAGGCCGGGAGATACTGACACAAAATTTCGGGTCATTTGTAACAGGATGGCGGTCTAGAGGGGTCTTAGTACGCAATGACAAAAAGAAAAATGATGGTCAGAACGCTGGTACCGGCGGACTAGTCGCGTGGGCGTTAGTCACACTCGTCGGATAAATAGCGAAAGTCCAACGATTTGTAACAAATAAATTTTAGAATTTACCGATAGCCCTTAAAAAAGATGTAGGCGGTAGGGTCATGCCATACTTTGACGATGTGACTTACAGTCCGCCATACCGACGTGAATGCGTTGATTTAAAAAAAAACAATTCAACCATTTGTACCGGGCTAACTTTTGCACAGGTAACCATCGTCGTGCAGCCATTTACTAAAATCGCCATGCCATACTTTTCGGACGATTCCAAATGGTCGCCATACCGCGGAAAATCTGCAAATTTTTGAATTTTTTTTCTCGCCAAACGATTTGTACCACCCTACATTTTTTTTCAACAACTCCTGAATGATTATAAATAGAAGTGTGATAATGCCATACCTGTGGGAGGTGACGAATGTGTATAAGATTTTTTTCTTATTGTAAGATTTTATTCGTAGTTTGAACGATTTGTAGCAGTATGGCACTAATTTTTCCCTCTATTAAAAGTATGGCAAATATAATAATGGTCACGTTGCATCATATACTTTCCAAAAATGCCGTACTGGTACAAATCGCCAATTCTTTTCATTTTTTTTACGTCTTGGCTTAAGTCTTACAATCATCCGCCCCATGTTTGCATTCTGCGATATTTTTTTCTAGATAGAATTGTATACAAACAAACAGAATATAATGATCCCATACTGTAAAAATTAATTGTACGTATTGTACAGTCGTATTTTTGAAACGTGACGAATAAATTAATTTTTCAAGTATGGCAGCACTTTTTCCCCCTACTAGAAGTATGGCAAATATAATAATGGTCACATTTTATCAAATACTCTCCAAAAATCCCAATGCAATACTGGTACAAATTGTTTGGCGAAAAAAAAATTTTTTTTTGCATATTTTCGGCGGTATGGTGGCCATTTGGAATCGTCCGAAAAGTATGGCATGGCGATTTTCGTAAATGTCTGCACGATGATGATTACCTGTGCAAGTGTTAGTCTGGTACAAATGGTTGAATTGTTTTTTTTTTTAAATCAACGCATCGCGTCGGTATGGGGGGCTGTAAGTTACACCGGAAAAGTATGGCATGACACTACCGCCTACATCTTTTTTATGGGCTATCGGTAAACTCTAAAATTTTTGTGTTACAAATCGTTTGACTTTCGCTATTTATCCGACGAGTTCGACTAACGCCCACGCGACTAGTCCACCGGTACCAGCGTTCTGACCATCATTTTTCTTTTAGTCATTGCGTAATAAGACCTCTGTAGAACCGCCATTCTGTTACAAATGACCCGAAATTTTGTGTCAGTATCTCCCGGCCTATGTATGTGTCATATTTTGCAATTGTTTATAAATACAGGGTGATGTAATTGGTGTAGTACGAATATCTAAAAATCTATGAAGAATTTTGTGATACAGTAAATGGAAGAAATATAGCTCATTATCACACTGTTTGTATGCATTTTCTGAGTAAATTTACTATGGTAATGTATATTATATTTTAGACCATTAGAAAGTAGATATTTCAACGAACAAAAAGCCAAACTTTTTGTAAAAAGCTGATATTTCGACGTCAGAATTTTCGATTGAAAATTAGGTTGTTTTTTTGGTATTAAGTTGAAATAAGGCGAAAAAATAAATATTTTCAATCAAATAAATTACAGTGTATTTGGGACATAATAAGGTAAGTTTTCACCAAATATCGTAGAAAATTTTTTTTTTTTGAAAAAGAAATAAAAAACCAATAACTTGGTTTTTTGAATATTTCACCTAAATTTTGAGGTTATGTGAAAAAAATGTTAATACAAAAGTTGTAGAATTTTTTATTACCTACAACTTTGCCATTGAACTTTTTTCCATAGGACTTGTAGTTTTGTTGGAAATCAAGAGAAACCCTTTTTTTAGCCTTAAAAGCTCCCCCCTCCCACTTCCCGAACTCGGATTGTCTGTAATTTATTTTTCCTTTAATTTTTATCACATTCTCCTCCTTTTCTAATGGGTTTCATCCTACTACTATTTTTTTTGGGTTTTTATCATTTTGGAAGGGATTGTCCCTGGTGTATGTTGGGAGTGAGCGCACGTGTTATTTGTATTGTTTTTATGACCTGAAATTTAATTATTATTTGATAATTGAATAATTATTTATTAATACTTTTATCCAATTGATTATTATTAGAATAAATAATTAAGTTCATCAATTAATTTACTTTTAAATTATAATTTTACAGGTAAATTATGAGAGCTTTCATAATTATATTTGCATATATTTATCTACAACGCACCCATTTTACAATTCAAGTCTAAAATGAAACTAGAGTCGCATTTATTTTTGAACATACTGTAAGTGAAATTGCATAAGTGTGAGTACTGTGAACATGCCAGCTTTCCTTAATTGACCGATATGTACATTAATGAATATGATTGGTGGATAACAAACGTATTCACAGCAAAGTAGCAAAGTGGAAAACCACCCTAAGACTTATTGCGTAGACAAAAGCTTATTGCGTAGTTTGTCTGTCCCGCATTTTTTTGAATTTATTTTTTCAAAAATGAATAAAGATTAACTAATACAAAAACATATCAGGAGAATGAGAAGGTGCAAATCGAGGAAGAGCCTAAGAATAAAAATCGATGTGTTATCCCAATATCAGATAGAAGATACTGGGCACTGTATCTTTAATTTTTACAAATTTTTTTGGCTAAAAGAAAATTATATAGAATAAACAAAATCCGTTACGTCGATTTTGAGCAAGTAGCAACAAACATATGTACATACTACATACTTAGATCATTAAGTAAGTAAGTTCTTCTGGTCATTTATAACTGATTTCGTCAATTTAGGACAGTTTGATCAGAAGCTTCTAATTTCTAAACGAATTTTGTACGTAAAAAAATGTTTCTTACTTCTTTTAGCACAGAATAATAACTAGTATCTAGCTTTTAGAGCGTTTTCACATTATCCGATCCGATATCGGATATCGGACGCCGATAGCCGATATCCGATATCGGATACAATTTGCCCTTTCACATTGTCCGATAAAATCGTTCCGATATCATCATGAGTGTTGCCAGAAATTTTTAGAGAAAACTAAACTAAATTGCCAGTTGATAAAAAAGGTGTAATTAAAAAAAATCAAACGTAAATCATACTTGTACATGTACATTAAAAATAACTACGATAAAGAAAAACAACTTCAAAAAAGAAAAGTAAAATGTTTATTTAGATGTGCTATTTACTAAATAGTTTTGATATCGGTCATTTGTATAACATAATATACTTACTTATGTTAACACAATTTAAATTAAATAAATTTATATCAATACCTACTACAACCTAATGTATTCTAATTGCCCGTATTTGACAGTTTACGTGACATTTTAATATTATCGTGTAACACTTTATTGGAGGGATAAGTTTTATCCAAGCATTCAAAAATCGGCCCTTAGTAATACCATGTGCATGGACGAATATAATTTATATTTGTCTATGGTAATACATATTAGTAAAAACCTTTCAAAATCTATTAAATGTATTTTTAGCAAGACGTACTAGTCATTTAGTCATTTTTTCACTACATACATTTATAAAAGTTCATGTAGTACCTATGATAAATATCTTTGTTCACATTTTCTTTTCTTTTTCTTATTACACTGTAATATTCTAAAATAATATTGTCACTCGTTCAAATATATTTGTAATATGATTGTTATAATTTCCTGTAAGTAAAGATACATAAATTATTTTATTGTCATAAACAATTATTTTAGAATTAAGAGTTTTCAAACTTTGTATTCTTTGTTGTAAATTCAAAATAAAAATAAAATCGGTGTGAAATCTCCTCCTTTTTTTGAAGTCGGTTAAAGACAAAGCACTCAATGACAACAATACAATAAACAGCACAACCAACATCCGAGTAGGAGGAGGAGCGAGGCAGAATGAGATAAAATAAAGATGATAGACACTAATGTTTTCGAAGATAGATATTTGAATTTAAGAATGCAATATATTTTTGTTTACTTCAGTTCAGCCAATTGTCGTATATTTTAATACGTCAAATAAAAATAACTGCCGTATAAATCGTATTTTAAATGCCTATAAATACTTAAATGTGTGTTTTCTTAATAAAAAAAGGTTTCTTTTAATAGAAAGGGTTTTAGGTTAAAAGCAAAGAATTTTTTTAAAGATTGAGCGCCCTATAAGACTGAAAATACACAAACTAGTGCTTTTTTGCTGTTGGTATACTGCCTTTTCGAAAATTGAGTTGGCAACACTGAACATTATCGTCCGATAGCCACTGGGAATATCGGTGTCGGCTCCGATATCCGATATCGGACCGGACAATGTGAAAGACAGGCACATATTTCATACATTTTACTTCCCTCCGATATCGGATATCGGATACAATTTGCCCTTTCACATTGTCCGATAAAATCGTTCCGATATCATCATGAGTGTTGCCAGAAATTTTTAGAGAAAACTCTTAGAGAAAACTAAACTAAATTGCCAGTTGATAAAAAAAGGTATAATTAAAAAAAAAACTACGATAAAGAAAAACAACTTCAATTACTGCATATTATGTGCTATTTACTAAATATGTACTTAGATTACAAAATATCTTTTATTTTGTAATCTAAGACTAAATAGTTTTGATATCGGTCATTTGTATAACATATTATACTTATGTTAACACATTATAAATTAAATAAATTTATATCAACACCTACTACAACCTAGTATTAGTTAATAGTTTAGTAATACATAATAGTATGTGAATACCTTTCAAAATCTATTAAATGTATTTTTAGCAAGACGTACCTAGTCATTTAGTCATTTTTTCAGTACATACATTTATAAAAGTTCATGTAGTAGGTACCTATGATAAATTTATTAAGTGATACAATCTTTGTTCACATTTTCTTTTCTTTTTCATAATACACTGTAATATCCTAAAATAATATTGTCACTCGTTCAAATATATTTGTAATATGATTGTTGTAATTTCCTGTAAGTAAAGATACATAAATTATTTTATTGTCATAAGCAATTATTTTAGAATTAAGAGTTTTCAAACTTTGTATTCTTTGTTGTTAATTCAAAATAAAAATAAAATCGGTGTGAAATCTCCTCCTTTTTTTGAAGTCGGTTAAAAACAAAGCACTCAATGACAACAATACAATAAACAGCATAACCAACATTCTACTAACTAGGCAGAATGAGATAAAATAAAGATGATAGACACTAATGTTTTCGAAGATAGATATTTGAATTTAAGAACGCAATATATTTTTGTTTACTTCAGTTCAGCCAATTGCCGTATATTTTAATACGGCAAATAAAAATACCTGCCGTATAAATCGTATTTTAAATGCCTATAAATACTTAAATGTGTGTTTTCTAAATAAAAAAAAGGTTTCTTTTAATAGAAAGGGTTTTAGGTTAAAAGCAAAGAATTTTTTTAATGATTGAGCGCCCTATAAGACTGAAAATACACAAACTAGTGCTTTTTTGCTGTTGGTATACTGCCTTTTCGAAAATTGAGTTGGCAACACTGAACATTATCGTCCGATAGCCACTGGGAATATCGGTGTCGGCTCCGATATCCGATATCGGACCGGACAATGTGAAAGACAGGCACATATTTCATACATTTTACTTCCCTCCGATATCGGATATCGGCTATCGGCTTCCGATATCCGATATCGGATCGGATAATGTGAAAACGCTCTTAGTCCGTTCTAACTTCAAAATTTTGGATGCTTTCTTCTAAGACTAAGAGCGTTTTCACATTATCCGATCCGATATCGGATATCGGACACCGATAGCCGATATCCGATATCGGATAAAATTTTCCCTTTCACATTGTCCGATAAAATCCTTCCGATATCATCATGAGTGTTGCCAGAAATTTTTAGAGAAAACTAAACTAAATTGCCAGTTGATAATAAAGGTATAATTAAAAAAAAATCAAATGATAGATCATAGTTGTACATACATTACAAAGCTTCCAAACGTTCCAATTTGGTTGGGTCGGATAGGAAGTTGGTTTGGTCGGTATCGCTGGCGCATCCGACCACGTCAAACCAATATTAATAATAATTATGTCGGACCGACCGCTCTCTACACTTTCCGATTTGGTCGTGGTCCGTATATACATAGTAGTCTTTGGTCGTGGTCGGATGGTTGGCACCAACCAAATCGGAGCGTCTGTAGATGCTTTAAAAAATAACTACGTAAAAAAAACAACTTCAAAAAAAGAAAAGTAAAATGTAAAAAGATTTGATATCATTAATTACTGCATATTATGTAGATGTGCTATTTACTAAATAGTTTTGACACAGAGTTTTGATATCGGTCATTTGTATAGTATAGGTATGTTAACACATTATAAATTAAATAAATTTATATCAATACCTACTACAACCTAGTATTAGTTATTAATTTTAGTAATACATAATATTATGTATCAGTAAATACCTTTCAAAATCTATGAAATGTATTTTTAACAAGACGTACCTAGTCATTTAGTCATTTTTTCACTATATACATTTATAAAAGTTCATGTAGTACCTATGATAAATTTATTAAGTGATACAATCTTTGTTCACATTTTCTATTATTTTTCTTATTACACTGCAAATAATATTGTCACCCGTTCAAATATATATTTTATAATATGATTGTTGTCATTTCCTGTAAGTAAAGATACATAAATTATTTTATTGTCACAAGCAATTATTTTAGAATTAGGAGTTTTCAAATATTATTTGTTGTTAATTCAAAATAAAAATAAAATCGGTGTGAAATCTCCTCCTTTTTTTGAAGTCAGTTTAAAACAAAGCACTCAATGACAACAATACAATAAACAGCACAACCACAGAGCACAACCAACATCCGAGTAGGAGGAGGAGCGAGGCAGAATGAGTTAAAATAAAGATGATAGACACTAATATCACATGAGTAGAAAGACGGAACAGAGACTAAGCTTCTTAAGAACGTGCAAAATTGTTACCTATTTTGGTAGGGTTGTCACAATAGGTTAAGACAAATTAAACAAAACATTTGTTAAATAGTTTCATAATTACACACAATTACATACATACTTACAAATGTTAAACTTGTAATAATAATGAAAGGTAAAAACACACCGTGTACAATTCTCTTCTTATTAAAAAAGGACCTAATAAAATAAACGAAAGTAGGTACCTAGTTACTTACTTGAAAAAGTAATAATCAAAATATTTACTCACCTATTGTACTCCCTGGGATAGTTGAAGTATGATATATTTTTAGTTTTTCTAGCATTATTCATACACACAGTACAATAAACAACCATTTTTAACAATAAAATATTACGTTTTATATTAAAATATTCAATCTTGCAAGTTGCAACTAATAAAACAAACAACGTGCGTCGTATCAACCCTGAGACTGTCCTCAGCCTGTGCAAGCGCAAACCGGTTTTTTCCAGAATCGCTGCGTACGCGACAAGCGGCCTGCGGTCACACACACATGCCCCGCGTACTTGTAGTAGTGCAATCGATTCGCGCGGTTGTTTGAAGCTTAGTCTCTGTTCCGTCTTTCTACTCATGTGCTAATATTTTCGAAGATAGATATTTGAATTTAAGAACGCAATATATTAATTTTGTTTACTTCAGTTCAGTTCAGTTCAGCTAATTGTCGTATATTTTAATATGGCAATTAAATTAGCTGCCGTATAAATCGTATTTTTAATGCCTATAAATACTTAAATGTGTGTTTTCTTAATAAAAAAAGGTTTCTTTTAATAGAAAGGATTTTAGGTTAAAGCAAAGAATTTTTTTAAAGATTTAGCGCCCTATAAGACTGAAAATACACAAACTAGTGCTTTTTTGCTGTTGGTATACTGCCTTTTCGAAAATTGTGTTGGCAACACTGAACATTATCGTCCGATAGCTCACGGGTATATCGGTGTCGGCTCCGATATCCGATATCGGATCGGACAATGTGAAAGACAGGTACATATTTCATACATTTTACTTCCCTCCGATATCGGATATCGGCTATCGGCTTCCGATATCCGATATCGGATCGGATAATGTGAAAACGCTCTAATTTGCTGTGAGATTTCATTTGCCTAAATTTAGTGTTCTTTAAATAAATGACTTCGGAATCTAATACTTATATCTCAATTTAGATTTTAGAATGGTGTAATTAACGCATAAGTGTCAAATGATCCTTGTATATTTGTCTAACCACTAACTTAGTCTAGTTACTAGTATATGTAGTCATAAGCACTATAATTATTTTAATTAATAATTTTATACTCTAAATAATTTTACATTTACATAAAGTCAATAGTATATGTAAAATGTAAAACCTTGCTGATCTATAACAATAAGTATTTTTTTTTTCTGATGAAATAACAGAAAAAGTTGTTGGCACTTGGCACTGGCAGCACTGATTGAGCTGTCACTTTGTGATCGATACATTGTTTTGAATAATTTTATGACAAAAGAAAGAAAACGGTCGGAGGTGCAATTTCAAAGCACTCCCTAATTTTACTTTTCTAATTTGCTGATCCTCACTTTCATCTTACAATAATTTCACTTCAAGCTTACAACTTGCAGGACATTCCAAGTACCGCAATGTCTGATGCTAACCAGGTAACTTGAAATGAATAAAAAAATACTACAATTTATTTTTGTACGGATCTACGCATATAATGCGTTGATTTTTTATTTTTGAAATGCATTGCTACTGTCGTTTTAAAACCTCATTTTACTTTTAGGAGCTACAAGTAAAAAAATTGAAGAGATTGTTGGAAGGGTGGCGCACAGCGTTGCTGCCTTTAAAATCGGTTTTCCTATGGGAACAACAGTGGCATCCTTGTGCCATAGTGGCGTCCGTATCATTTCTATATTTAATTATCTGGTTAATGGACCTAAACACTCTTGCAACATTTGCAATTGTTGGTTTGTTCATAAACTTTGTTGATTTCATTGTTCCCATTGTTTGCAAATCTATCTGTAGTCCTAACTCATGGTCAGGACAAAATGAAAAAACGTATGAAGATATCTGTAGGAGCATTGTAGAAATGTATAATGGGACTTTTAAACAGTTTTGCAAGTTTTACTCACTGAGAGAAGATAGCCCTATCATGGTAAGAATATTTGTTAACTTAAATTACTTTCTTTTTTAAAAAATGATTGGAGATACTTTTATATGCATAATTTTATCAGTGTTATAATTTATTACAAAAAGAGATTGAGTAAAGACCCGGTGACCACAGCCCAATTTGTATTTATCTAAAGCCTTGCCTGTACTCAGATTTGAGTAAATCCAAATAGGTGCTATATTTATAAAATTAGTCAAAGGACATTATTGTTTAAATTTAATTGTAAGTACAGTACAATTCAAACTTAATGGCGGCTTGGAACATTGTATGATCCTATGAGCAAAAAAACAATTTTAGGTATTAGCGGGACGATAAGGGACATGTGCACATTCGTACTTGCACCTGAATCTAACTTCCTAAACCGCAATTAAGTTTGAATTAAACTAAAAATAAATTTATTTACTGCCTATAAACTATATTTTTTCTTTTCCAGTACTACATAATTTCCATCAGTATGCTGTGCGTCCTGGCTTGGTTGTCGTCAACTATCAACAATGTGTTCCTGCTTTACATATTCTCGATTGTGGTGCTCCTGTGGCCTGGCATTCAGCACAGAGGCATCTTCAACACTGTCCTGTCCATGATCCACATGGCACCAAAGATAGCATTGAAATCAGAATAATTGATTTGCTATCATCTATGATATTATAAGTAAAAAGGTGACATTAAGTCTTCAAATAGAGCACACTACCGCACAAACAACCAAACATCAAAGTAAGATGGCACGATTCAACTATTGTATGGGATAAAGAGACTACTCTCGTAAATTGTGGCTAATTCGCCATATTTAAATGCCACTTCTGAAGCGCTAATAACCTATCTACACCTGTTTACTTATAATATCATTGGCTATTATCAGTTGCTAGCTTTTTATGTGATGTAAGTCTGGTCATTACCATTTTAAGTTTAATATAGCTTATGTTGTGAGCTTTAAATTATTAACTTTTGTTAAATAAAAGGATATGAATTAAAATTATTTTTCTTTATTTGTTCTTAAACCTTGACTAGGACAGAAGTGATAATGCAGTTGCAGCAATACTTAGATGCCAAAAGAGATTGAAAAAATTTCTTCATACCACCAGAAAGTGGCAAATGGTGTATTCATTTTAAGAATTTTCGAAATAGTCTAATAAATGTCGGAGAATTTAAATGAGTCGCCATAATTAATTGTAATTAGGTAAGTAATATTATAAAGCTGAAGAGTTTGTTTAAACGCGCTATTCTCAGGAACTACTGGTTCGATTTGAAAAATTATTTCGGTGTTAGATAGCCCATTTATCGAGGAAGGATATATAGCCTATATATCCTACTAGCTTTCCACCCGCGGCTTCGCCCGCGTTTTCAGATAAAAACCCGTTCCCGTAGGATTTCCGGGATAAAACCTATCCTATGTCCTTTCTCGGGTATCAAAATATCTCTATACCAAATTTCATGCAAATTGGTTCAGTAGTTCAGGTGTGATTGAGTAACAGACAGACAGACAGAGTTACTTTCGCATTTATAATATTAGTATGGATTAGTATGCTGTATGGATATATTATCATCACACTAAGACCAACAGGAGCGGAGCAATGCGGGTGAAACCGCGGAGCACAACACTAGTATTAAATATGTAATAACTCCGTGAGCACACCTTGCGCAGTCGATGGTAGTACAGGTAAATTAGCTTGGAGAAATTTTTGCATATGTAGTGGTGTGTATATTACTCAGATCTTAGAGCGCGTTTCCACTATATCGTTCTGGCCTATACAAAAATGTTTCGATATCCTAATATTACTATTTAATTTTATACTTATTCCTAGCAACACTTTTGTTTTCAATAAAAACAAGTTTTTATTTGAAAGAAAATGGTTTTGACTTTATTGGCGATGCAAAGATTATCCGCACGCCTCTAGTGGCGAAATTTCGAAGCTGTCTAAGAACGACACTTTGACACTTTGTTTGTTTAAAAGCATTTACAGGTAAATTAGCTTGGAGAAATTTTTGCGTTTGTAGTAGTGTATGGTCAGCAAATAAAATAAAACAACATTTTATTTTTAGTTTTTATTTTATATATATATATATATATAAGGGATTTTAAATTAAACTATATGTGTTTCTCCTCTGAAAAAGATGAGACTTTATTTTAATATTTGCACATTTAACATACATATAACTTTTACATTAACAATGTTACTAAAATGAAAAATTTACTAACCTGAAAAAGAAACGACATTTAAAGTTTAATTCTTTAGTTTGAGAAGTCAAAGGCTTGCCTCGACCATGTTTTAACACTGGAGCCATATTGAATTAACAATATAAAGTTACAACACTTACACACAAATTAAACACTAGTTATGGCCCTGCCTTCATACAAAACTGCTGAATACGCCGTTCGCACGGGAATAGAATGTGGATGCGATTTCCCTTAGTTAGCATCCAAGCTTACGTCTTTATAATTATTAAAAAGTATAAATTCATTCTTTAACTCCGGTCTGCATCGTGCAGACATGGGTGTAAAAGTCTCATTTTAGCTATTAAATGTAGTTTTTAAGTACATCTGAGTTTTCATTTGGGGCCTCCGGCTGCGGGACATGTAATTCACTTCAACAAATATTATAACAATAATAACAACAATCAACAAATACAAAATTTATCAATTAAACTACGTACATAATAATTATAATTTTTGAATGAACGTACGTATAACACGTCTGGGTTAGAAATGGTAAAATATTTGTACGTAAAACTGATGGTGCTGAATATATATTGATCAAGAACAGTGTTAGTCTTAGCAAATTAATTTAGCTGAACCTAGATCGTAAGTTTTTTTTTTATTTTATTATAACCATGTTTGAGACTTAACCTCTACAAAATTCAATAATTTAAAAATCTATTACCAAAATTGCAGGGGCCTTAGAACTAAAACCAACACTTTTTACAACAATATTTCCTGTACCGATTATGATATAATAATCCTAACCGAAACCTGGCTAAATAGCAATATACTTAGTTCTGAACTGGTTGATGATAGGTACGTGATCTATAGGCGGGATAGGGAGACGTCAGGTTTTCACCCAAATAAAGATGGCGGTGGAGTTTTAATTGCTGTTCTAAGGAAATTCAACTCCTACCGTATCGATAGATGGGAAAGTAGATGTGAAGATCTCTGGGTGACTGTTGATGTGCCTTCTAATCACGTCTCAAATCAAATTATCTTTTGTGCAGTGTACCATCCTCCACCTGTTTCTCCGTCCTCCATCGAACATTTTATTGAACACTGCAATATAGTCATTGAGTCGACAAAAATACCAATATGCATAATAGGAGACTTCAATCTAGGTAAAATAAACTGGGCCTCTAGATCCCTTAATATATCACTTCCTAATGTGTGCAAAACATTCCTGGAATTTCTAGATGTTAGTAAACTGTCCCAATTCAACTGTGTAAAAAATATTTCTGGTCGAACTTTGGATCTTGTCCTTTCTTCGTTATCGTCATGCTCAGTAAGTGAACCTTTATTCCCTTTGACATCCATTGACGTACTTCACCCTCCGCTTGATATTACACTTATATTCTTAAAGGAACTAAATCTACCTTACAACAAACATAACTTGAAACGTAATTTCTACAAAGCAAATTATAAGAAAATTATAGAGTACCTGAATAGTCTTAATTGGAGTGAAATTCTTGGTGGGTCTAATGATGTTGATAGCATGGTCCAAATTCTTTATGATATACTAAATGAGATCATAGCTAAGCATGTTCCAACTTGTAAACCCTCATCAACTCGTTATCCACCATGGTTTAATAAAGTAATGATACGTTCATTAAAAGAAAAGAATAAGTTAAGATTGCGCTATAAGATGTACAAAAATCCAATGGATGAAATTGAACTAAAATTAATAACAAAGAGATGTCAATTATTAGCAAAGGACTTATACAGAAAATATATGGACTCATTAGAATCTAATCTATCGAAGAATCCAAAACTCTTATGGTCTTATATCAAGTTAAAACGCGGTGGAACCAGTTCCTATCCCCTGACTATGAGCGATGGCGAGACTTTTTCATCAGATGCTACAACAATATGTAATCTTTTCGCTTCGTATTTTTTATCATCATACACAACTAGTCATGACAGTGTCTCTCATGTTCCTTATCATCTAGATGATATTAAAACTAATAGCCAATGCTTAATAATACCATCACTTGATAGGGACTGCATTCTTAAAAAGTTACTTTCTCTGAATGTCGGAAAAGGTGCTGGTCCTGATGGGATTCCGCCTATTTTTATATCTACTTGTGCGACAGCCCTCGTTGACCCCCTAGTAATAATTTTTAATAAGTCACTGAACTCTGGAACGTTCCCAATTGAATGGAAGAAAGCTAAAGTCGTCCCCGTACATAAGTCCGAGAAGAAGGATGTAGTCTCAAATTATAGGCCTATTTCAATTATCTCAACATTTGCGAAAGTCTTCGAGTCATTAATTTGTCCTTACATCCAACAACATTTCAAGCTCTATGTAAGTGATCACCAGCATGGTTTCATTCCGTCAAGATCAACAACCACAAACTTGGTGACGTTTACAGAGTCTCTTATCCGAAATATTGACGCAAATAAACAATTCGACGTCATCTATACAGATTTTAGCAAAGCTTTTGATAGAATCTCTCAACCTATACTAGTCTATAAACTTTCTGCATATGGCATCACAGGGTCACTATTAAATTGGATCCAGTCTTATGTTACCAACCGCGAGTTCTTTGTCGTCGTGAATGGGTACAGATCCAATAGTCACCACATTTCATCGGGTGCTCCACAGGGTTCGCACTTAGCACCCGTCCTTTTCAACATCTATATCAACGACCTGCCCCGATGTTTTCAATTTTCTGAATGTTTTATGTATGCCGATGATTTAAAATTTGCTAGAGCTATTGATGAACCGAATGACATTGCGCTACTTCAAGACGACTTAAATAGGCTTACTCAATGGTGTTATCAAAACCAAATGCAACTAAATCCAAAAAAATGCTACCATATAAGTTTTTCCCGTAAAAATTTAACCTTTCGATCGCAGTATCTAATTGGTAATGAACAAATTCAAAATGTTGACACAATCCGAGATTTGGGAGTAATTTTTGATAGGAAAGTAACCTTTGTGCCTCATATTGATCATGTCATTAAGAAGTCATCCCGAATGTTAGGCTTCCTCATCCGAAATACTAAGGACTTTAGCCGTGAGCGTACAAAAATTATGCTATACAATAGCTTAGTGCGAAGTATTATGGAATACTGTAGTATCGTGTGGAGGCCGCACTTTGCCACTCACATGTTGAGGCTGGAAAGGGTCCAGAAACGTTTTTTATGGCACTTAGCTTTTTCTAAAGGTAAAACTAAAAAGCTGCCCTCTTATAAGGAACGTCTCGGCTTCTTCGGAATGCACTCTCTATCGACCCGCTATAATATCAGCGATATGTTATTTCTCTTTAAAATTCTTAGGAATAAAATTAACTGTCCGGGCATATTGAATCTGATAAATTTTCGTGTTCCATCTAAGTATCCACGTAAATGTATTACTCCGCTGTGTCCGCCGCTGCGTAGAACGGTCCTAGGGGCAAATTCACCCATCGGCAGATTATCTAAATCCCTAAACGAATACTGTGATCTAATAGATATAAATGCAGACAGTGTGGTTAAGTTCTATAATGCTTCTCTCAAATATTTCAAGGAAAAAGAATTGTACTAAAATAATTGTTTTATTTAAGTATTTTATTGTAATTTTTATTATATTGTTATTATTGATATATATTTTTTTTTTAATTTTAATATTGTAATTAATTGAATGACGATTTAATTTTTAATATGAATATGAATTGTTTACGATGTCTATAAATAGATATTTTTTCTTATGTTTGTCAAACTATATTTTTGTGTAGTATAGGTAGATATTATTAAAATTGAATTTTTGTGTCGGTTTTTATAATATAATTTGAATGCCGTTGTTATTTTAATATGAATGTTTACATTGCTGATAAATAATTATATATTATGTGTTTCGAACTTTATTTCTATATAGGTAAGATATTATTGATATAACAAAAATGAATTTTTATGTACCTATATTAATTTGATATTTTTAAATTGTAATTTTGTGTGCCGATTTTATTTTAATATGACTGACATTATTATTATTTTTTTTTTTTAATGTTTTATTGATAATTTCTTAAATGTTATTTTGTGATAGTAATTTTTTTGTTCTTAAATCATAACCGTTTTTTAAAAGCATGTGGTGTTAGCCTGTAATTAATTGTTGCATTTGATATGTTTAATTGTATTTTCGTTGTATGTCTATAATTAGTGTTAACAATTGTTGGCTATCCTTTTTAAATAAATAAATAATAATAAATAATAATAAATAATAAATAAATAATGAAATGTGCTTTATGTTCTAACGGTACCAAACGACTGCACGTGGCACCTGCGGACAGCGTAAACTGGTTTATTCTGGTTTTGTGCGTGTTTCCACTTTCCACTATCAAGTGACGATTTATTTATTTGTTTTGTTTCGTAATTATTATGGTCAAATATTAATTATGAAACAAATTATTATGGACACGATATTTTATTGTTTCACGGTAGTCGCCTTGTCGTTTGCTCAAGGACGTAAAATTGAATGATATATTTTTTTTTATAAAGTCAAAACCATTTTCTTTCAAATAAAAACTTGTTTTTATTGAAAGTGTTGCTAGGAATAAGTATAAAATTAAATAGTAATGTTAGGATATCGAAACATTTTTGTATAGGCCAGCGATATAGTGGAAACGCGCTCTAAGATCTGAGTAAAAGCATCTACAGACGCTCCGATTTGGTTGGTGCCAACCATATTGGAACCGACATGGCAACCATTCCAACATTGCTACAGATTGTCCGACGGTTGGCCTTCCAGCTGTCAGTTGACCATCACTACATAGTATAAAACAAAGTCGCTTTCTCTGTCCCTATGTCCCTATGTCCCTTTGTACGATTAAATCTTTGAAACTACGCAACGGATTTTGATGCGGTTTTTTTTAATAGATAGAGTGATTCAAGAGGAAAGTTCACATGTATAATAAAATCCATTAAATAGTGGAGAAGTACTGTTATTTTTGAGGTTTCTAATGTGATGTCGTAAATAATTACATTTTTTCCGCTTACATTGCAAACGCAGGCTGAACCCTACGAGTTTTATCAAAATAATGTACTAAGTATTGTAAACATTGAAAAGGTCTATAGAAAAGTCCGCGATGGTATATATCTATCTCTTATGGATAACCCACAATAACTTTTTTTTGTCATTTACGTTTTACGACAAATAATGGTTAATTTTCGAAGCGATTTTAACCAATACAGCATTAATCCTTAACCAATTAAATACTTTGAATACATTGTTCATTTAATATTGATCTATAAGGCAAATATAATATAATATAATATATGGCAATATAATATATGCAGTTGACTTTGATATGAAGTAGTGAACGGACGTCTTGCCTCATGACACCGGTATTATCGAAAAATGCTAAAATAGCGTTGGTTGCAGCAACCATTGTTGCTACAGTACCGCTACAAAAGGAACAAAGGAAAAAACGAAGAGAATGGGCTAAATTCTACTATAGAAATAGAGAAAATTACAGTCATATGCGGCTCCTTTAGGAATTGGATGATGAAGATTTCCGAACATATCTTCGAATGACTCCAGAATCATTCGATGAAATATTAAATATTAAGTTTTTAATGTAGCCGCACTGTCAATTTTTTTTAATACTTCTAACATAATAAAATACGCTTGATTTCTGGCATCTCTATTTGCGTAATCTTTGTTACTTAAGTCCCACAAACAGGGAAAGTCTTTATATAGTTCCAGTAATTTTATTATTATGTCACGTTCGGTGACCTTAACTCCCTCGGCGTTCATGTTAACGTCCTACACCGGCGGCGTTGCGAATGTGAATGAGCCGCAATTATCTATATTACTCTATGGAATGAGCCGATTTGGTCGGAACAAAGCTTCCAAACGTTCCAATTTGGTTGGATCGGATAGGAAGTTGGTTTGGTCGGTATCGCCGGCGCATCCGACCACGTCAAACCAATATTAATAATAATTATGTCGGACCGACCGCTCTCTACACTTTCCGATTTGGTCGTGGTCGGATGGTTGGCACCAACCAAATCGGAGCGTCTGTAGATGCTATAATATACACACCACTACATATGCAAAAATTTCTCCAAGCTAATTTACCTGTACGTGGGTAGTACCGAGACTCATCGAGCTACTGACTCAAGAAATATAAACAATAGCAAGGCCCGTAACCCCATGCATTCCATATCAATTCAATATCGACATTATGTTGTACACTATAGAGTACATTCTAATAGGAAGGTATAGCCACATAACAACTTCTCTGTTCTAATTCTCTCACACGTATCTCGAAAACCAAGGAACTAGTTACCTATACAAAATTTATTTTGCACCGCTACAATATGTTATATCTTTAGTTATGCTTTCATTACCTACGCCACACCTGTATGAAAAATATTTGAAAAACTCTATGAATGGAAAATATAGATCTGGCGGGTTTCGAACACGCGTAGGTATTTCGCCATCACAGGAACAAACTCAAGGATAGACCACGCCATCTATTAAGATGTTAGTGAAAACACACATGAAAACATGTTATCCAATATGAAACTCTATTTCAATATTTAGTACTAGCGGTCCGCCACGGCTTCGCCCGTGGTACATATTTCGCAATAAAAGGTAGCCTATGTTCTTTCTCAGGGTCTAAAGATTATCTGTGCCAAATTTCATCAAAATCGGTTCAGTAGTTTATGCGTGAAAAGCATACATACATACATACAAACCTTTCCTCTTTATAATATTAGTATAGATTTATATTTAGTATTATTATTGTACTTACTGATGGAATCTGTGGATGGAATATTATGTAAGCATACATTTACCTAAATCATAGAAATCTAAATAACAAGACACATAGAAGTGCTATAATGTCATAATTAGTATGAAAACCACTGTCGCCAAAATCCACACATTTAAAACGATATCTAGACAGTTCACACAAGTAAACTATGCCTTTTATTGGACAGCTTCATTTTAATGAAAACTAACATAAATAATAAATTTCGCATTTTAATATGTACCCTAACTCACGACTTTACGGTTTATTTTAGTATAACATCCCTAGGTACGTAAGATGTTTTGTTTCCTTTTGCTTAGAAACTTCAAATACGAAAAAGTTCGGCTACTCGACAACAGAGGGCGTTAATTTTTGATAGATATAACTTTTAACCTCAACGCATAGAAATAAGGTTGAAATTTCATTAACGTTCATTCAACGCTTTAGTGATGTAAGACTTCATCAGCCTTGTTATCGATAGTTAAGTGATAGTTAACAAATAAGAAATATATAGTTGTTGATTTTAATACAGTGGTAGGCTCATCTCGTGGGCCCACGGCAGACTGTACATATAGGTATAAGAAATAAAAACATGTTATGTACTTAAATATTTATTTATCTATATATACAAATAATAAAACAGTGTCTGTACATTATATATTTAAAAAAATGGAGGGGGTTTAGAAACTGAGAGTTTAAATTTGAAAATCTCGAACACCTGGCAGAACCGCGCCAGACCACCAAAAATTATAAGAGTTATAACAATTACTTAATGTACGTCTTTTTGTTGTGACATTGAAATTATCTTCTTTGAAATGTTTTGAACATATCCTACTATAGCCTGTAGGGAACCAATTTCTTTTCCCAGTCGCGGATATCCATTCGTCCTTAATGTCAGGACGGCGTTGTGGAAATCTACAAAGAATATATTTAACATAAAATAGTTTTGTCAACCTAAGCGAAGAATGTCCTTTACATTATGGCATTATTGTATATTTAATTAATGTGATTCTGTATCGACAGTAAAATTGTCCGAAAATGATTGTATCGATGTACTTAGTTTAAAAAATTATATATCAGTTATAAAAATAAAATAGAATTCAAATTAAAATATAATCCAATTATTCCATCAGTCGTCATATTACGCAAAAAAACATCGTATTACGATATCGAAAAATTTTAACACATCACATCACTAGCTTGCGACTATTTACTCTTTATCGTTAACAATGCAGTACATTGCTTCTTGTAATTGTCATTTGATAACATCTGGCAGTTATAACAACCGACCTGTTAGATGTTGACAATAGTAAAAGGCAATGTATAGCTAAACGTGATGAGAGGAACGGTTGACTGTGTCATTCGTATTGTTTGTAAATATTGTTTAATTTTAAGGAAAAACGGCAATATTTATAAACAAAAATACTTGCCGGTGAAATGTTATTCCTTTATTAGTATAATTACAATTTATGGAAGAATTTCCGCACTGGGAAATGCTGCAACACACCATGTTTACTCACGCACGTGTCAGAAACAACTGAACAAGCGACCACCAAGCGACGAACAGACTTGTGGAATGGTAACCACCTGAGCGGCGACAATGTCACGCGCGCTTACGACTTCTAGTGTCTTGTTATTTAGATTTCTATGACCTAAATAGTAATTTATACAATTTTTGGCTGTCTGTCTGTTTATTCCTACTGATCTCAGGAACGGCTACGCCGATTTTGACGGGACTTTCACTGAGAGATAACTGTTGTTATAAGGAGTAACTTAGGCTATTTTTTATACCGATATTCTCACAGGAACAATAGGATTAAAAGGTAAAACTCATTCACGCGTGCGGGTGAAACCGCGAGGCGCCGCTATAGACCAGTGCCGATAATTTTTGAAACAAAAAAAATCACAGTAGGATGAAACCCATTAGAAAAGGAGGGAAATGTGATAAAAAATTAAAGGAAAAATAAATTAAAGACAATTTTGGAAGGGATTGGCACTGGTCTACTGTAGGTATTATGATATATTTGTCTGTGGGGGATAAACGTAAACTAAGCTATACAAATGCAAGTATTTGTGGCTGATATTATTTGTATTCAGTTTTATTATAGTTAGTTACACGAATAAATAAATACATGTCGTATTACCAAAATCCGATCAATGGATCAACATCCATCCATCCTCACAAAGTTTCACGTTTGTAATATTAATGAGATATTAGTTACAAATCAATTACCTACACAGGGATATATAGGCACAGAAAAGCGATTTCATTTTATGGTGGCAGATGTTGTTTTTATACATATATTCATAACATTGAAATCAGCTTATAAAAAAAGCATGTGTTATAAGATAAGACGTTACATTGTACCAAATTTCATGATTATGTAAGGTTGGGTCGCCTAAGATCGGATGTGACATAAGATCGGATGCATGGAATAACTCGCAAACTAGGCAATATTCTCTACTGCTACCAACACTACTAGATCCGCCATTTTGTTCTGCCCCTCTCTTCACTCTGCGGCCGGCCAGCGACCAGACGGGACGTGTACACAGGTGATTCAGCAGAAAAGGTGTATTTTGTGGCGAAAATCGTCGATCCGATCTTACCTACAAAATTTTGATGGCTCATTGTGGAGAGTACTTTCATTGAAATAATGTAATTAATTATTTTGGGGCAGAATTAGCGAATCCTCTTTCCATCTGTATACTTTGATTACGCCTAGGACGTTCACAACCCAAGATCCGATCTTCCCTCCCAATGCCGAAGATCGGACCGAAGTTTAGCTCTTGACTGCGCCTTATGCAATAATGCGCAATAATTATTAACTTTTAATATATTTAACTATCCAATGACGCTATGACTATCAGACCTTAGGTACATTTTCATTATTTAGTCCTAGAACACGCAGGATAAAAGTTTGAGAAACTTAATTAGGATGAGGAGGGAAGACCGGACTAAAAAAACGCAATAAAAAAAAAACTTCTTTGTCAAATTTTTTGAGGAATTTCCTGACTCAATCATTGATGCTCAATGTATGGACGTAAGTCCGGATGTTTTCCTAATGTTAACATTATTATTAAACGCATAGAAGTGAAGATACTACATAGTCCGATCTTCGGCCGAACTGTTATTTTCTTCACTATGGTAAGTCGAAAAAAGTCTGCTTTTTAGGCTCTAAATTTGCTTAGATAGATAGCATCTACGTAAACCAAAAAATTAGGGGTTAAACAATATTTTCTTGTCATCAATTTACAGTTGACCGCAACAGAAAAACGACATCGAATCATGAGAAATAAAATAAAAAATACAGTACATATAAAATTTTCGGCATATGCGTCCGATCTTAGGCGACCCAACCTTACTGTACACGGGAACTACCCTGTAGGTTTTGATTTCCTTGCGAATGTAGAAATTTGCGAAAAATTTCAGCATTTACGGCTGTATTTTGGGATTGCGTTGGCCGTTGGCTTATACGTTTGATTTTTTCACAGCATCAAGGGACCATAGACAGGAGTATTCGATATAAATTTCAGCTTGATACCTCGTTCCAGAAATAAAGGGTGTTGACAGACGTAAGTACTACAAAGTGATTCTACAGGGGTCCGTTTTTTTCTTTTGAGGTTCGGAAGTCGGAACCCTAAAAATATGATAGTACAATAATTATCTTTGTAACTACATAGGTATATGCTTAAATCTTTAAAACTACGCAATGAATTTTGATGCGGTTTTTTTAATAGATTAAGTGATTGAAGAGGAATATTTATATATGTATAATATCAATAACATGCAATAAATATGTAGTGGAGAAATATTTGTTATTTTTGAGGTTTCTAATGCGATGTCGTAAATTGTAAATAATAATAAAAATTCCGCTTATATTGCAAACGCAGGCTGAATCCTAATTCTTACGAGATTTATCAAAATAATGTTCTATGTATTGTACACATTGAAAAGGTCTACAGAAAACTCCGCAATGGTATATTATGTCTATCTCGGATATCCCACAATATCATTTTTTGTCATTTACTTTTTACTACAAATAATGGCCAATTTTCGAATCTATTTTAACCAATACAGCATTAATCCTAAAATCCATAATACATTGTTTCTTCAATATAGATCTATAAGGCCCTTTACAGCATAAGATTTTAATGAATATTTTCAAAGATATAACAGATTTAGAGCTATTTAATATTTAGTATCAGCATTGCACCCCCCTTGGGACGTTGTTGCGACGCATCCGCATTGTAACATTGCAACCGGGGGGAGGTTGTTGCTTGATCTACTATATAAATAAGAGATGAACATGGAAGAGAGATTGTCTCGAAAGTTTCTTAACTTATTGACGAAGTCGAAGGGCATAAAAACGGTTTCTGACGATGTTCTGGGTTTCTGTTGTTCTTATGATTTTAACATGTATTGTAAATGTTCAAACAAATAACATTTGCTGAGATATTTATTTAACATTTTTTCAACAGCTTTTGCAACGGAGCGGCGGCTCTCACCAAGGTTAAATCGATTCAATCGTTTTGGACTTAAATATTTAATATTTGATATTGGTATAGTAGTAAGGGTAATAAAAATAAAACTCATATTTTTAAAAAGCATTGTATATTTCTATAAATCACTTATTAAAACTACATCTTTGCAAATATTCACTTTGTGACAAATGGGTGTGATAAGTTAATAACAATACACTACGTAGCCTGCACTTAATCTATTAATGGATCCTTTGAGTCAGGTAGATGTTCACAATCTGAAAATGTCACAGCTCTATTAACAATTACAGTTTCTTCTCTATATAAAAAAATGATTAAATAATTGTGTCAACATAGTCAGTATTATTAAGCGAAAATAAATCATACACAATTCAATATTGGTATACGTGAAGTTACATAATCATCTAAAATTGTCATCTGCGAAAATCGCACGGGTCAATCGCTATCTGTTATATTAAAGCCCGGTTTGACGTTAGTGTTCTTAGCTTTAGTCACTAGGGGTTTGAGTGTGGAGGGTTCGTGTAACACGGTGTCGGCAATGTTATTATTGGATTTGCTCTCACCGGAAGCGCTGGCCCTGAGGCAGTCCTCGGACACGAGGGTGGTGGTGAATCTACTGCCTGCGACCGTTTGACCCGCGGTGCTCTTCTGCGCGCTGCTGTCGCTGTATCTTCTAGGGTTGGATGGATCGTTGTTCAGTTTGCACTTGAGCGTGCTCAAGTTCAGCGAGTCGAGGTTGGAGAGGCACTGGATGCGGTCCTTGTTGCATTTCTTGGTGTCGTCCTTTTTGAAGTTTTTGCTGCTGGACGGGATGTCTTTATAGAAGGCTTCTTTCGTTTGTTGCGGGGTGAGACCGTACAGTTCCAGGGAGGTGCTTGTGAGGGTGGTTATGGGCCGCAGAGGGGGGTTGCTTGGCGCCGGGCTGAGGTCGTTGCGTATGATCTTGACGGGCGAACTGCAAGCGTCCACTGATAGCGTCTCTTCGTCATCCTCACCTTCAGCGCTCTGAAATTATAAAGTTTCGTTCAGAGAAGTCTTAACCCATTAAACCCCGAATCGCCCCGATCGGTCCTCGAAACAATAGATTTTCTATTGTTACTGTGATTCTGGGGCCTGAGTTATTACGTCATGATAATAGATAGACATAAAACTAAAATAATTAATAAGTTCTTTAACAGATAATGTATTTGTTTTATGTTTAAATTCGTATGGTTTTTTTCCTGAATGACGAAACCACCAACTTTCATACAGAACAAATTAAAGAAAAATAATTTTACAGTTTACAGACTTATTAAATTTATTTACCCAATACCCTAACATTTCAGACGTCTGAAAACACTCGACTAATTAAAACATATTTTCTAGTACTACGTAATAAGCGTGCTCTACACTGCGCTACGCTACTCACAACTTTTGGATTCAGAATAATTATGTGAAATAGCACATAAAAATTATACAAATGTAACTGACGATCACAAAATATAGCTTTACCATGCTTGCGTGTTTTTTGGAATCTGCTACCTATTCCATACAAATATTTTTTTAATTAATTTTTGTGATTACCTGTTACAACGCCTGTAAATAATGTTTTCATTTAACATTATTCACTGAGCACATAGCAATCTAGCACCTAACATCAACATACGATTAAAATTCTTAAGTTCCCAGTTATAATCATAATCATTTGAAATAAGTCGCAAGTGTAGAACCTGCCTAATTCGAATGTACCTGTCACAATATTATTAAAAAAAGTCGCAAGTGTAGAACCCGCCTAACTCAAACGTACCATAATGTCGTGATCAGTGATGGAGCCGGCGGTGGCCTCGTTGCTGTTGAACTCGAGCTCGGAGGTCGCCGACACCGGCGTCACGTCGCCGCTAATAGAAGAACCTTTAAAACGCACTTTACTTATTTTCTCGAACTTTTAGGGGTCAATAATAATTAGTCCTTATAGGGAAAAGGGGTACGATACTTTATAAGTAGGTTTAGATACGATTCTTTATGTGCAAATACAGGAAAATGGGACATTTGAGAAAATTTAAGATTTAAAGAAATGTGGCTTTTAAAATATGACACGATAAAAGTGCAAGAAAATAAAAAAGAATTTATGAGGAAGAGACTTGCTTTTGTAATAATGTTTTCAGATTTTAAGCTTATGTTATTGGAATGTATTTATAGAAGTGAAATTTAATGTACAGTAGATTTTTATCATTATGTACATTTAAAACAAGGTAAAATATAAATATGTACTCAATGCCTTCATTATGACTATATTCGGTATGAAATTAGGTTTAGACACGCAAAATATGCGAGTCTAAACAACTATAATAGTAAAAACATTCGTTAAAATTAAATTATGTTTAATCACATGCAGCGAAAACTTCTAGAAAATACTGGTTTATTGCAGCCATTATCATGCACATGGTAATCTTATAAATTATAACAATTATTATCATGATTATATGGATTTTGCATGCTTTTAATCTTAATATTTATTTCAATGCATGTGCCTTCTACTATTTATATCATGCAAGAGCAAATATTATCTGATAACAGACAACGCCGAGTGGAAGCGACGATGTTGTGCTGCGTATAATATTTTTGTTCTCAAAAGGAAATTATCCTTGTAAAAGTATTGCAATGCCATTTTTACATGCAACTTTTGATTAATAATTATAATTTATAATGACTCTTTTTTATGTGTTGCTTGTTTATGTAAGTCATTTTGCATGTGAGCAACATTTAAAGTGCGTAATCATAGATAGAAATATTTTAATGGCCTCTTTTTGAATCTTGTCTATTTTAAACATCTTTGGTATGCGTATGGCGTGCGTTTTCATATGTATGTGCATATATGTGCGTCCGCCGTGTTTATCCGTGTGTACACGTACGTTGCGTGTTTGTGCGTATGTGTGCATGCGTGTGTATGCATGCGTATGTGTGTGTGTGTGTGCGCGTGCGTGCGTATGTGTGTGTGTACGTGTGTGCGTGCGTATGCGTGTGTGTCCGTGCCTGCGTGCGTATGCGTGTGTGTGCGTGCCTGCGTGCGTATGCGTGTGTGTGCGTGCGTATGCGTGTGTGCGTACGTTGTGTGTAGGCGTGTCGGTGCGTGTGATACCTGTGAGCCTGTCGGCGAGGGGCGCGGGGCGCAGGCCCTCGAACGCGCACAAGGTCGCCGCCTCGCCGTCCCACTGGGGGAGCTTGCGAGCCACATTTTTACTCCAATTGCTACTGGAATGTTAAAATGCAAATCTCCCATACTGGAGACATTGTAGTCGACCGACGACGCGCTGTGATCTTTTAGTTATAGTGCAAAATCCAACCATTACCAATGTTTAATTCAAGATTCGTTAACAAATGTTAATAAACGTTCAAAATTATATTAATTGCAAGATCACAGCACGATTTTTGTTGGCTAAAGCGGGTTTACCACAATAACGAATAATGGAACGTTCACAATGTGCAAAGTGCACCTTAATTATAAAATTATTCAGTCGTCGACCACAATTGCTTAGTTGTTTCTAGTGTACAGCTAGATGTATATATACAACATTTATAAAAAAATATATGATAATATGAGTTTAAAAAGCTGGAAATTAGCGAATGTAACGACGACACAATCAAAACTGTGAAGTGATCCAAAATACCTTAAATAAGTTTTCCGCAATTTTTCATCTCTTTCAGTCATCGAAAAACATATTTAAGTGGAAAAGAGTTGACATTCATCTACTTAATGTGAACGGAGCGAAGGTAATGTTAGCAATATATTCTAATCTCACTTGAATTTCAATTATTAATCTTGGAATTAAAAATTATCAATCAAAAATATTTTACTTCACTCTCGTTCACATTCTTACACCTGCAGTAGAGGATGCACTAGCCTCAAACTTAACGAAACCTCGTCTTTTTTTGAAGTCGGTTAAAAAAACAATCACACTTCAAAAGAAAGCGATTCATATTTAATTTCCATTTTTCTATTGCACATTATACTATTATATAATACCTCTCCGAGTTGTTCTTCTGTTCGGAGCCCGCGTAGTTGGAGTTAGGCGAGGAGGGCCCGGCGGAGGAGAGGCCCGAGGTTAGTTCACCCGATGACGACATGAGGGACGATGGTCCGCTCCAGCCTACACCTGGCGACATTTGTATCAAGTCAAATTGATGTGTAAATAGCGGTGTATAACTTTGGGATTTCAAAACAAAAACTTGATAGACAACACATAGATCCAAATTGAAATGAGCGCAATTGATCTTTTATAATTTAATTTATCAACTTAGTTTATAAATACTTTTGTAAGAATAGGCGTGACGAAAGATTTTGAAATTCTCTTCCATAATGTGTGTATACGTTTACTATACAAGAAAAACCCTATATTTCGGTAATATACTTAAATTTAACGAAGATTAAAGCCATTTTTCAAAAAATATTTAATATCTGTGCCAAAACAGCTCGCAGGTGTCATGGCGTAGGCGTGACGTCAAACTTTGGTAAATAGGTAATTATTTGTACGCATTGCGAAGAAAATTAAAAAAGTCTTTATTTAATATGTGTTATAGAAACGAATTACAAAGTTTATAAGTGGTGTGCAGTATTGCAGTGTGAATCCACATAAAAATAATGCTCAAAAATGTGTTAGTAATTATTTCAAGCGAAAAAATAATAAGAAATTATTGTATAAAGTTGGCGCGGAGAATCCCGAACCATGTATTCGTGAATTCGCAATTATATTTCTGTTCTGAGTCGATAAAGCATACGTGGAACAATAGAAAATAAATAAAAATGCGTATTCTCAACATATTCATAACAACAAAATACATCTGACGTGAGTTGTTTACTTATGCGTGACGTCACGCGTGTTTTAGTCAAAATGGCGAACTTCAGAATTTCAATGTTTTATTTTATTGATAATCTCATTAATCTTAATGTTTTTAAGATTTCTACGTCGCTATATTTAATTTATTTATTATACATTTTCCCTTAAAAACACTAATACGATCATTTGTGGATACTGTCGTCATGCCTATTGTCTGTAAAAGTATGTCGACATGTGTTATTTAAAAGTTGTGGATTGCAATTTCGACATATATAAGAAGATATTACTTTTTTTTGGGGATGTCAAAATAAATGTATATATCACTCCATAATAAAATAAAGTGTGACTAAATCTTTAAAACTACGCAACGCATTTTGATGCTGTTTTTTAATAGTAAGAGTGATTGAGTGATGACGAGGAAGGTTTTTGCATATACTAATTAATTAGGTTTTAGACAAAGCGGGCGAGACCGCGAGCTAATATTGAAAGCTAGTTTTAATATATGAGAGCTCACTGTTAGCGGGCGGCGGCGCGGGCGCGCACGTGAGCCGCTCGAGGAAGGCGTCGAGCTGGCGCAGCGACAGCGCGTTGTGCAGCGTCTCCAGCGGGCGGATGGCCGGCACGCCGCCGAACCCCTCCAGCGCCGCTGCGTTACATGTTACCATTTCAATTTATAACTTCCAATTTTTTTTTCTTTTTTATTGTGGACGCAAAGAGATTACGTTTTTTAATAAACCGCTTTAGTCGGTATGTAGGGGAGTCGTAATGCAATATGGTATGGAAATTTTAATAACTAATTCTAATGTCTATTTAATAGCGTTTCGAACTTTTTTTAAAATTACTAACGTGGAAAACCGATAAAAACATAATTGTGACTGAGGCACATATACTTAGTGAAATTAAGCAGAAGAGGCGATAAGAACCTGAATAGTAACAGAAGTTTTACCGCTAAAAGCTCTACAAATTCAAATTAAAATCAAAGTAATAACCCGACTATAAAAAGGGCAAATTTAAGACGCTCAATGTTATCGATTACGCCACGTTTTCCCCACTCGGGTAGATCTGGTAGTAGTGGCCAGGGACTCACTGTTGTTGTTGGCCGCGGAGGGGATCATGACGCGCAGGTTGGGTGCCGAGCTGGAGCCCGAGATGACGGCCGTGCTGAAGAGGCCGGCCGCGCCCGCCAGCTTGCCGCGCGCCAGCCCCAGCATCTTGAGGTAGCTCATCTGGCCGGCGATGCTGTGCCGCTGGCGCCGCCCTGCGCCGCGCACGCTACAGCCGGCCGCGGGGCGGAGCGCCCGGGGCGGCCCCGCCCCGCGACCCGCACGTATCGCCACGAGCGTGTATCGGGGGGTTAGGGGTGGCGGACGATACGTTAGTGTATACGTACATACGAGGGTGACGATACATACATAAAATAAATAAACGTAAATAAACTACACGGATCGTATAGAAATAAATATATAGGTGCTCGGAAGCGTGCCGGTGGTCGTAGCGGTACGTGAGAGATCTGTAGCCCGACGTGTGTTATGTGACGACAGATTGACGGGCAAACGAGAGCTTCGCTTCGCGTCACTACCCCCGCGTTCACGGGGACGTGAACGGTGGACTAATATCGCGAGGGGTCCCAGGTTTGCGGCATTTAATATTTATTTTAATTTATTTTTTTTTATTTTAAAATAAATGTTATTGTCATGCGGTCAGTCAACGATCGTCAAACAAGCACACGCGTTAAGTACGAGGAGCGAGAATGCAACGCAACACACAATATCGCCGGCCAGAGTGAGCTAGCTAGAGTAGATAGCGGATAGTCGCCGCAGCCAAGTCTCTACACACTCCAAATACACAAATCAAATCATAAACGATGACCATGATTATGTAATTACTTAGGTCTACAGTAATATATGGACTTTAAGAACTTGACGGAACAAAACACAAGCGAGAATCCACTCCTCCATAAATCTTACGTCACAACATTTTTTTCAACATACTTAAAGTCCATTTATACAAATTAATAAAGGTATAATGATGAAATGAGTACAAAACATCACAATCTACAAGGACATGCATGCCTTCACCGAAATACTAGATAGTAGACAGTTTTATATAATATCGCTTTTAATATACATATCATTTAATGGGATTAGTTTAAATAATTCACTTAGAGTAAATTACTTATAAGATATAAGTTATTTCCGATTCCCCAAATATTGAAAATATTAAGTGTTGCCACCTCTTATTAGAATATTTGAAGTCACAGTAAATACCTTCTTTACGGAGACATACTGAAAATTTAACATGATCTGTATCCCAGTTTGAGTTTCAGGATCTGATTTTCGAGGTCCAAATTAAGAAATTCGTCTTGTTGCCTTTAGTAATGTTTCCAACATAGGCTGATACAAATTCACAAAATGACTATGAAGTAACACAAAAATATTTATATGTGTCCTGTATTTAAATCACAGATAAGGTACATTTGAACCCTGATTGATTTTAGCACATAATACCACCAAACTTTCCGACTGTTCCGAGTCGTTTAGTCTCTCTAGCTAAAATACAAAAATTATTTTAGTCACACCACCCTTTATTGCGTTAAGGCCAGTAGTAACATAATCAATTTTCTTTAATATTTCTATCGCTTTAAGAAAAAGTATTATAAATTAACTATTATTATAAAAATAGAGATCACTTATTTGTACTTTATTATTAAATAGGAATTTCTTACTACAGGATGATCATTGGAATCTATAAATCACTAAAAAGGGGAAGCAATGTTATTAAACATTATTTTTTTTAATAAATCCCGTTAGTACTGGCCTTAACACTTTGGTCAAGTCTTACCATTGTCGTGCGCCTGCTTGTGCTGGTCGTAGCTGCGGGCGCGCGGTTGCGGTTCCTCGCCGTCTTTCGTTACTTTTTCTTCGCTCTGAAGAATTATTTAGAATTTTTTCTCGCTCTTTTTTATAAGCAAAATATAAACTGAGATAACACAATTAAGAAAATGTTTTGTGGGCATATTATAGCAAAATAAATTAACGTTATCTATACAAATAATATAATTTGAGTATCTGTTATTCTGTTTGTCATATTAAGAACGGCTTTTTACTAGATGCATAGACACGGTACATGTACACTAAAATAGTAAATTGTAGTTTATACTGTCTGTTCGTTCCGGCTATTCTCTTGAACGGTTAGACCTATTTTGATGGGACTATCATTGACAGATAGCCGATGTAATAAGGAGTACATTGGCTCCTTTTTATTCTGATATTTCATTAAACGTTGAGATTATTTTGTACGACGTATTTAGTGAAAACACTACTGCAAACAAAACGACACTGGGGACACGTCGCCACAGCATGCACCACCACGTCAGAAATTAATTTTATATGCGCCTATAGATGTTTCACATCAAAATTGTATGTCCACAACTAATACCCTGTGCGTGTGTGCGTGTATATGTGTGTGTGTGTACCTGTGCGATGGGGCGCGTGTCGGTGTGCGTGTGGCTCCGCGCGCGCAGCTCCTCGTTGAGGCGCGCCGCGAGCGTCGACGCCTCGTGCCCGCTCACCGTGTAGTGGAGATTACTGTATTTATTTATTTCACAATAATTATACATAGCAATATATGAGAATATGATTTTTTTTAAACTATTGCATAGCTTCTATCACGAGTCTTGAGCCGGAGCTTGGACCGAAGCCAGAAATTCCGTAAAAAACCCTCACGCTCCCCACTCCGACGGGCACAGAGGTGTGGCTTGAAGGCATGCTATGCAATAGCTTTACCGCGGCAGTCCCCGAATGCCACACGTCTTTTTTTTTACGCAAAAGTTACGCAAGCTTAATTTTCAATATATTTCACACAACTTTAAAGGTCGGGCCACGACGACCACAGCCTCTTTTTTATATGTTTTGACGCGGACACTTCTGTGGCGAGTGGTCACCACCACTTAGTAAAAGTGGTATTTAAAAATTTTATGATCTGAATAACGACGCACTCATTCTGGAATTTTTGTGTATGAATGTTGTTTTAGCAATGGTGGGACGATAACATTCAGAAGGCTATATCTGTATTTTTGAATAAATAATACTAAATTCAAAATATTACCAAATCGGTATCGGATCCGATGGTCGAAGTTTTGATTTTGATGATTTAGTTGGCGTAAAAGTGCTATCCAATTCGTCGATAACGTCCTGAAACACAAAATAAAACAATAATTTTTTTTCTTGCTCTTACAAGATAACTTGACAAATTCATACTACATGATGGATCAAATATGAGTCTTATTAATAGATGCATAAGGTACATTTTACACTCACAGGTTGTAAAGTTTCCTGGCTCGCCATTTGATCGTCTTCTGTCTCTTCTTCGATACATTTCACCTCGTCCGGAGAGGATGCCTGGATATAATAAAAACACATCATTTAGTTTCGGAAATTGCAATACGGACAACTTATGTATTGAAAACACCTAGTTTTGATATAATTAAATTATCTGAAATATACAGTGGTGGACGTTTAATTAGAAACACGTAACAGGATGAAGTAGTCATCAAATTTATTTACTTTTGTGTATTAACGTATTAGTGATTAAGCATTATTTCATATGTAATAAAACACCCGTTAATCTAGTTTTATAATAAATTGCTTATTTTTGATCAAACGTTAGCTTAAATTAATAAAATTAAACAACTTTAAGAGAAACCTGATTTCCAAGCATTTTCAGTCTGGACAACAAATTAGAAACAGCATGCTTTGAGTGTTCCAAAGTCAAAACCTGTTAAAATGCCGACAATATTTTTTTCTTCTACAAATATTTGCACCGTTTTTTAAACATTCCGTATAAAAGTTTCTGAAAATTAATTTGCATTGCAGTATAAATGGGCAAAAGTAACAATTGTGACCCATCAACAAGAAAAATAATTTTAAGTTTACATTTTGACAAAAACTGGAGTTACAGGAAAGAATAAAATCATTTAGAGTGTTTGATGAAAAGATATTCAATGCTACAGTTTATTTAAAAGAGCATGGTACTTCTGATTAAGTGCCTAAAAAAGCTCGACCATGAAAAACCACTGCTCGCGAGCATAAGCAAATAATTATTTTCTCAAAGATGGATCCATTTAAAGGTTCCAATTCTATTAGAAAATATGTTTTTGCAAACGTGTTAAAATCTCATACAATCTAAGGCACGACGTTGTAAAGCCGTTGTTGTCTATAAAGATTATAACAGTCTAAAAACAATCCCATACATACTATAATGTTTCCTCCGCCATGCTTAACTGTTTATTTATTATCTAAGGCCTGGTTAACTTAACGACGCGTGTATCCTTTGCCATCAAAATTGATTAAATTAATTTTAGTTTCATCCCAAAATAAAACTTTTTCACTGGCGTAGTGTCCACTAGCATTATTTCTAAGTAAATGAAACACGTTGTTCCCTTCCTTGTAAGAAGCTGTACTTTCCTGGCGTCTCTCCAAAAAATTTTGCCTTAAATTACCGCCTGCGAACCGATCTCATCAACACATTGCGAAGTTCATCTTCGGAAAAAACTAATTTTATAATAGAATTTGAACTTTTAAATGGATCCATCTTTGCCAAAAGAATCATTTGCCTATCCTCGCGTGCAGTGGTTTTTCATGATAGAGCTTTTCTAGGCACTTTTTCGGAAGTACCATGCTCTTTTAAATAAACTATAGCATTGAATATATTTTTATCGAACACTCTAAATGATTTGCAATTTTCCTGTAACTCTAGTTTTTGTCAAAATGTAAACTTAAAATTATTTTTCTTGTTGATTGGTCACAAATCATACTTTAAACCATTTATACTGTAAAGCAAATTAATTTTCAGAAACTTTTAGATAGAATGTTTAAAAAACGGTGAAAATATTTGTAGAAGAAAGAATATTGGCGGCATTTCAACAGGTTTTGACTTTGGATCACGCGAAGCATGCTGTTTCTAATTTGTTGTCCAGACTGAAAATACTCGGAAATCAGGTTTCACTTAAAGTTGTTTAATTTTATTAATTTAAGCTAATGTTTGATTAAAATTAAGCATTGTCTTATAAAACTAGATAAACGAGTGTTCTATTACATACGAAATAATACTTAATCTTTAATACGTTAATACGTAAATGTTAAATGAATTTGATGACTACTTCATCGTGTTACGAGTTTCTAATTAAACGTCCACCACTGTATATACATATAAATACAGTTGTTTAAGTGAATATTAAAAATAACGAAAACTATAAAGTCTAAAAAAAGAGACCATAGATTTTTTTCGCATACAACTTCCTCACATTTACTGAAAAATACTTGTACAACAAGTAATAATCCAAGATAAAATACCTCATTATTGGCAGTAGAATGGTTCCTGGAATGTGGTCGGAAGCCGGGTCCGGGCGGCAGGTTCTTTTGCACGCAGCAGTTCACACCGGGACTGAAGTGAAGCTCTACGTGGAATCTGCACCAAGTAAAAATAAATATAAAGACTACGAGTAAAAATAACCGAAACCGTAAAAACTGTACGAGGAAAAATAACTAAAAAGACGGAATGTAGAAAATATAACTGTGTGTCTGTAACTATAGTGTAAGGTTGATTTGGACAAACATTAAAATTGTAATATACAATATTATTCAAAGAGCGTATACGCACTATGCGGGTAGCCGCATTGCGGGTAGCCGTCCGGCTGACCGCAAGCACAATTATGTATGCAACCGCAGACCGCACAGTGCGCATAGAAATGAATATTCCGTACATAATTGTGCTTGCGGTCAGCCGGACGGCTACCCGCAATGCGGCTACCCGCATAATGCGTATACGCTCAAAGACATGACTTGTTGTGTGAAATCGGAGATGGCTACTTGTAATAATAATGCAACGCACTAGAGAGCTATTTTAACGATTTTTTTACAATACAACCTTACAATATTGCATCACAAATATTGTAAAATATTTGAGCTTATAGTAAGTTATGGCTTTGGATATTTTGTCTATAATATAGACTCTATATCCAGCATAGTTTAAATGTTGTTTTATTTATACCGGGGATAATTATTTTTGCTATCTTACACCTTCGAGTTAATTCTATTAAATGAAAACCAGTATTTTAAATATCATTATACCCGTATTAATATAGTTAGTTTATTATTATTCAATAAAACTTTGGTTTGGTTACCTTTCCTCTGAACAGGGGTCCTTAGTGGGATCCTCGTACAGCATCACAACGATTTGTGACATGTAGTTCAGCTCTGACACCATAGACACGTATTCCATAGCGCGGCGCCATTGCTCATCTTTCACTACCTGTGAAGTTTTTAGATAAATAGTATAAGGTCTGTTTTAATGTTTATTATTATTTAATTATTATCAGTAAGACCGACAGTAGACGCCTCACTACAGTAGTTAGATCAAAATGGCGCACCTCATTTCCAAATTAACCCTACAGTAGTCACGTGGTCTACACGTGTAATCCAATGAAACAAAATTGCAAATTTCTAATTGCTCTATATCTAATTGCTCCAGTTATTTCACCCTTCGTGTACTCTCAGTTGAATAATAATAAATAATAATTGCCGCTTGCACTCAATGCAACACGGAAGGTCGGGTGCGCGTGGTTGTGCAACAGGAGCTCCGCAAAATTCGCCAAGGTCTACGTAACAAGGCTAGCGTGCCTGCCTGCCGTGCCGTGAGGAAATAAATTGATTTTTGAAGTGAAAACTTCTTTAGCGGCGTTAAGCACTTTTTCTGTAATGGGTATAAAATCTTAAACTCGCGTCAGGACTCGTGACCTGATCGAAAAAGCGTAAGACGGATGGATATCAAACATGCTCAACGTTAGTTATCAAGTTTTCACTTCTGCCGGCACTCCCGGAGTGCAACCCGTCTTTTTTGGTGGATTACGGGCTTTACGGAAGGCCCGTGTCCCAGGTGTGGGAACATAATAAGTTGATGATGATGAATATTCAGTTGACAGTACTCACATCGAGCAGGCCGCCGAACCGCAGCACGGTGAGCAGCGAATGCACGTGCGACTCGCTGGTGAAGTACAGCCGCGTGCGCACGTGCCGCCCGGGGCTCGACACGCCGTGGCTGTACCTTTATGTCATGAGTTTATTAGTTCATTGGTTTTAATGGTTTAGTGCCTTAGGGTGCTTTCCACCAATAATTTGCGAGGATGTGTAAATAACCAATAGTATCGCTTTAAACGCTTCAAACTTCAATCTAAATAAATGAAGATATATAACTAGCTATATAGCTATATCCATACTTAATGCGAAAGTAACTCTGTCTGTCTGTCTGTTACTCAATCACACCTAAACTACTGAACCAATTTGCATGAAATTTGGTATGGAGATATTTTGATACCCGAGAAAGGACATAGGCTACCTTTTATTGCGAAATATGTACCACGGGCGAAGCCGGGGCGGACCTCTAGTAACTAATAAATGAAGGTGTTTTTACTATCATGTCGATAGTAAAAACACCCTAAATGTTGGTAATTCATTGATTTGAACGCTTCAATACTTAAAGTTTCGCAGATTTGAATGAATGAAAAGTGGTTCCAGCTCGAAGGACCGATGTTATAATTTGAACGCAATAATAATAAGTTCTTTAGTCCGATAATTTGAGTGAATTAAAAGTGGTTTTGCAGCTCGAAGGACCAATGTTATATTTGTGATTGAAATATGTTTAAATAAAGGTAAAAATGTTTTATTTAATAACTGAAATGGAAAATTAAGACACGAGCATTTAGCAAAACAAACGTGACTATTATGTATGATATAATATTACATTTAATAGGTTATTATTGGGAAGAAAAAATAAAATATACCTAGGATTCAGTCTGTTAACATTCTCTTCTCCGGACTCTTCAATATTCCTCTGCAGATCGGCTCTAATTTTCTTCAACAAAGGTGTGCATATACCCTGGCTTATTGTCAGCTTTTCTTGCATTGTCAACCCATATTCCTGAATAAAATGAAATTACGATGAACAACCATCAAAAAATCTTTGATGTAATATATAGCAATAAAGCAAAATTGTTACCGACGTATGAAAATCAATTAAAACACTTTAATCTCCATCGTTTATCGGACAGGAGACAGTTATTGGACATGAGCTTTTTGTACAAATTAGTTAATGGTTTGTTGGACTGCCCGTTTCTTATTGAGAGAATAAATATTAACGCACCTTCGAGGTTGCCCCGTGTAGATAAATACGCCCCTTTTTCGACCAAAATATCTAAAACCAACCTGGGTCAGAATGCCACAATAAATAGGCTCTTAAAACAGTATAACAAATTGTCAAAAGATCGTGCAATAGACATAGACATATTCTCAGACAGTCTTCCAAAATTTAAAAATAATGTTGTTGCTTCATTTGTCTCATGATTAACATCATTGTCCCGGTCAGGTTTTGTGTGTTTACTATTACATATATAAATTTTAAATGTTTAGTCAATTTAGATTTATAAGTTAATTATTTACATTTTTTTGTTTTCTCATAGTTCTCAACATAAAAAAAATATTTAAATGTAAGATACTAACTATCACTGTTTTCTTTTTAACTTATTTTTTTCAAATTAATCGTTGTAGTTATTGTTATAATATGTAACCGTAAACCGTTTTATTTCGCATGTGGTGTTAGCCTTTAAGTAGTTGTTACATTTATGTAAGTTATTTTGTAATCTTTTTTTTGTATGCTTGTACTGATGTAATAACTGTTGGCTGACCTTAAATAAATAAATAAATAAATAAATAAATAGCGTATACAGCGTACTAGCAATCACCTATTAAAAGGTCGTAAAAATGTCTGACCGGCATTGTCCTTCTTAGTGGAATTCACAGAGTGTCTCAGTGAAATGACAGCCATAATTGACAGTCACAATGTGCAGTCAGTGTTTATGTTAGGGGACTACAATGCGCACCCCGGTGAGTCTTTTGCTACCGAACTTTTAACTTTTTGTGCGGAACAATCGTGGTCCTGTGTAGACCTGGAACTTATGCCGGCGGACAGTCATACATTTGTAAGTGATGCGCACGGCTGTCGGCGCTGGCTCGACCACTGTCTTGTGACAAGTGCCGCGCGTCAATCCGTGTCCGCGGCCTGTGTGTTGTATAATACTTATTGGTCTGATCATTACCCTGTATCTATACGATGTAACTTTAATTTGCTTAAACCTAAGATTTCTATACCTACTACTTGTATAAATAGGGTAGTCTGGGGCGAACGTGACTCAACTCAGATAACGAAATTTAAAACTGTATGTCACTCTAGACTTCGTGAGATTAATTTTCCTTCAGAATTAAGAAGCTGCTCAGATGATATGTGTCGTAACCAAAATCATAAAATCCTATTAGATAACATGTATGACGAGATTATTTCTATTCTGTCGGAGGCCGCTATTAGTAGTTATAATGTTACCGAAAAGCGTAGATGTAAATACATTACCGGGTGGAATAGGCACGTCCGCGGCGCTCACGAGAAGGCTCGGCTATGTTTTCAGGCTTGGTTGTATGGGGGTAAGCCCGGGGCCGGCCGTCTTTATGATGATATGTGTGAAACAAGGCGCACTTTTAAATCAAAATTAAAGTGGTGTCAGAATAACCAACAACAAATAAAAATGGATATTATTGCTGAACTTCACTCAAACAAGAAATTTGGTCAGTTCTGGAAAAACACCAATAAAATGAATCATAAGCCGGGCCTCCCCGTCAGCGTGGCGGGAGTGCACGAGCCAAGTGAGATTGCCACCTTGTTCTCCCACCATTTCAGGGTGGACTCGCCTCTGGGGCCAGCGCGGCAGGGGCCCGATGCTGAGGAAGGTGGTGAGCGTAGTGTTTATTTTACTACGAAGGAAGTGCGTGCGGTGATCAAAGGCATGGTGAGGGGTAAATCCCCGGGTCACGACAGCCTTAGCATCGAGCACCTGCAGCACGCAGGTGTACACCTACCCAGAGTGCTTGCTATGTTTTTTACCCTGTGTTTAGGCCACTCCCATCTGCCCGATAATCTAATGCGTACTATAGTTGTACCAATCATCAAAAATAAAACTGGTGATACATCGGATGTAAACAACTATAGACCGATCTCACTAGCTACAGTGGTCGCCAAAGTACTGGACAGTCTGCTTGGTCAGCACCTGGATAAACACGTCTCGTTAAACGACGCTCAGTTTGGTTTCAGGCCCGGGCTTTCCACCGAGAGTGCTATCCTGTGTCTCAAGCAGACTGTACAGTATTACACGAGTAGAAAGACTCCAGTCTATGCATGTTACCTCGATTTATCCAAAGCATTCGATCTTGTATCGTACGATATTCTATGGGGTAAATTAAGGAATGAAACTTGTCTACCTAGGGAAATTGTGAAATTGTTTATGCATTGGTATAACAATCAAAAGAATTTTGTAAGATGGGCAGGCTCTCTTTCGGGGGAGTATGGGCTGGAATGCGGGGTGAGGCAGGGGGGGTTGACCTCCCCCATGCTTTTCAGCCTGTACGTCAACCGACTGATCGATGAGCTCAGCAGCACCGGCATAGGGTGTCATATAGATGGAGTCTGCATGAATAACATCAGCTACGCAGACGATATGGTGCTGCTGAGCCCGTCGATTGGTGCCTTACGAAAGCTCTTAAAAATTTGTGAATCCTACGCAGTGGCTCATGGGCTCAAATACAACGCGAAAAAGAGTGAAATAATGATTTTCAGGCCGGACAACAAGCGATACACATTTGTTCCGAATTTCACTCTGAGTGGTACAGCTCTAAACAAAGTCGAGCAATTTAAGTATTTGGGCCACTGGGTCACCGAAGACCTTAAGGATAGTGTGGACATTGAAAGGGAGCGCAGAGCGCTGTCTGTCCGATGCAACATGTTGGCCCGCAGGTTTTCACGGTGCACGGGGACTGTCAAAGTTGCACTTTTTAAAGCGTACTGTCAGTCCTTTTACACCTGCAGCCTGTGGGTTAACTATACACAGCGGACATACAGCGATCTGCGCGTTCAATACAATAACGCGTTCCGGGTGCTGATGGGGCTGCCGCGCCACTGCAGCGCCTCCGCGATGTTCGCGGCGGCTGACACAGACGGCTTTGCGGCCATCATGCGTAAACGGTGCGCATCTATCATGCGCCGCACGCGCGACAGTCCCAACACCATCCTGCGCGCGCTGGCGGACCGGTGGGACTCTCCGATGCTGGCGCGCTGGATACGGCTGCACGCAGTCGTTTAGTGATTTACCGCCATCATCGGGAAGTCCACCCGGACCTGCCACTTTATGTTTATTTTAGGTAAAAAAAAAAAACATTCTTTATTACTAACACTAGTATGTAAGCTCGCAATTGTACTAACACTATATGGATGTAATCTTAGGATGAATCTGAAATAAATGATTATTATATTATATTATATTATATTATTGTATAAATCACTCATCGAAATTAACACCTTATTTAGTGGCAGAAATGTTCAAAGTCTATTGTATTACAAAACTCTGCCTATAAGACGCGGAAGCAGAGTTTAGCTTCGGACAACTTTTTAGCGTGATTGTGTCTAGTTGTTTATAGTACGTCAATGGCAAAAATAAGTATATGCAAAAAGTGATAAGTACTATCAACTAACCTGTGGTATAACGATATCAGCCAAGTACTTGGCGTACATATATAACTCCTCAGCAAGGTCGAATTGTAACGTGTGCTGATTGTGTTGCAGGTCGTACTTGATGCAATCGTATATATCGGGTATCTTGGATATGTCAAAAGATTTATTTTTAGTACAGAAATCCTTCTCTATTTTGCCCCAGCGCCGTCCCATTAACTCCCACGTTTCTCCGTGGTAGAGTACCGTATCTGTAAAATAATATGATGTGAACGTTTGTAGGAAAATATGAATGTTTGATACTTATACAGCTGATCGAAGTCTCTCTTGAATGATCTGAATGATCTTTTACGCGGATACCACCACCCGTTTTATGCGGGAGAATGTAGCCGCAGCAGTAAGAGTAATAGAATATCTTCTTTATTTTTACTTTTTTTTTTCTTCGTAAAATAATCATTAATCCCTCAGTCCCGGAATCACAGACACAATAGAAAATCTATTGTGTCGCGGCCCGATCGGGCCGCTCGGTGGTCAATGGGTTAAATCAATTAAGTCATGATATAGCTATGCTTATTAGCGTTTAGCTTAGTAGTGTTGCGCAGCCGGTCGCCGTTCGCCGAGGCCTGTGTGCGGACGCGGGCGGCTGGCAGCGCCCCAACACACTCGGCCCTTTGTTTGCTAAATCGTCTGCTGGCCTCTGTTGCCACAATTGATGTTTGCTAGCAGTACAAATACTGTCCTAGACCTCTGTATTATGTATTTGAACGATGTAGCAATAGTATGTATCTCTGCTTTGTTTTTTTTTTTTTAATTTTCCTATTGTATTCCTATTGTTTTGAAATACATAAATAAATATACCCTTGGTCTTGGGGTCGTCCCGCTTGGTGAGCACGATGCGCACGAGCTGCTGTATGAGCGCGTGCACGTGCGCACAGCACCGCACGGGGTTCTTCACGAAGTCCATCGCCGCGTTGATGCTGAGCGACGCGCACGGGTTGATGCGCGCGCGGTCCTCCGCCGTGAACTCGCGGTCCGCTTGCATCGCTTCGTGTAAACGCGCTTTGGCCCTGCAAAGTCATTGTTCATGGGACTTTAGCAAGGTTTACCAATTCAGGCACAATCATTTTGTGCATTATTTGTTAGGGTTTAAATAGTTTCCTTATAAACGCATCCATTGAGCATAGTAAAGAAATAGATATAATTAAAATTTCATGCAAAACGAGGGGAAAAGCCAATAGAGACAATAAATTGGTATCATAATAAGTATTATTCATTAATTTAAACATAAATGTCCTTACATATTTTGTACTTTAGAAGAATCACAGTCATTATCCAATAACCCATTCGTGTTGGCGGATTTGACCATTTGTACCAAAATGGGGGTAAGTTCTCCCTCCAGCGCTAGCAGACCCTTGGCAAAAGCAGCAGCTGTCATCTGCACTCGACCTTCATCTGATGCGTATATTTTGAGATCGTGACGGAATGTTGAGTGTAGGCGGAGTAGCCCCAAACCTTGAGTACCCGCTTCGCCTGGATATTACAATACAATATAAATAAATATAATAAAAAAGTAATTATAAACTTACAGGAAAAATATATTTAAAATATTTCTAAACGAATATTGTGAAAACAATCTCTGTCATACAATAGATTTAAATTTCAAGAATAAAAAATAATTACCTTTATGAAATGCTTACAAGCAAAAATAGCCACATTGAATAACCTCCTTAAAAGAAGATCCACTGAGAATTTTTCAATACAAAGACACATCGACTCACCATGCCGACCCTGGCCGCCAGGGTACATACACCGGAACATCCTGCCCAGCTCTTCAGCCTGTATTCTCCCCGCAGGTGTCAGTTCTCCGCCCCACTTCAATATCAGCACCAATGAAGGTTCACCGGCACACCCTACTATACAATATATATCAATTAAATACGCTAACAAGCCATAAAATAATATACAACACCTTTATAAGAAAAAGATTGGTATGATAATCGATTTTGAAGCCTAGTGCATGTCATTAAAATCATCATTAAAAACCTGGTAGATAAGCTCGCTCGTGCAAAAAAATTGTATTTTAAAATTGTCGTAATTAGTAGGCATAGACATAATAGTTTAGATATGCAAAAAATTGCCCTGATGTGCTTTACGATAGAATGAAGTGATTATTGGCTTCTAAATAGGCTTCTTAATCCTTAATAGGTAAAAAGGCAACAAGCCATATAACTTATTATTTTCTTTTGAAAATCACACATGATTACCTAAAACTAAAATCACCTAGGAATTAAACAGCCAAACATGCAATCCTGCGTTATCTATGCTGTACATAGAAGGTCTAAGAAAAGACATGCATTTATTAGTTTCAATTGTAAACAGCCAATGAGCTCTATTAACCTACAATAAACAAATTTGTTTATGAGGAATGGTAAAACTTCATTGAAGTCAAGTTAGCCCAAACGTAAAGACCTATGTATGATATCTGATATCTCCCGATATCAGATCGTTCTAAGTCTGATTTTGCCTGACTACAATATTTGCTTGACAACAATAGTGTTTATCTTAATGCAGAATGAAATATCTATTTAGAATATTTACACCAATCCTGTTACAGTATTCACAACAAAGTGCCTTTAATTCTCTAAATTAAAATCCATTTTTTTTTTCATTGTTTCGTATGACGTGTAAATATCGTAGCTAAAAACATAGAGAATGGACTGAGCGTAAGTGGAGCAAACTGAGCAAAAAATATAATTAAAAAATGATCGCGATCCACTGTTTTTTCCAGATGGCTGAAACTCAAAAAAGTTGGCTAAATTACTTTTAAACAAAAAAGTAAGTGTAAAACTCCAAGTCCTATGTAAACTCCATGGTCTATGCTCTATTGTCTACGCCCAGTCCATTCTTAACACTAGCAGTGCATGCGGACCGTCAGCGGATGCAGGTGTTGCGGGTGTGGCGGGGGCTGCGGGGGTGGCGGGGGCGTTACCGTCGTCCGACGACGAGCCCCGCGGCCGCCCGCGCGGCTGGTACTTCATCTGCACCTTGCGGTTGATGCCCGAGAAGTGCCCGTACCTGGGTACAATGCGTTTTGTTAATCTGTGGAGTGCTGGAAACTTTTAGCCACATAATAATTTTTTAATTTAATTTTTTTTCTTTCACTTTCACACCAATCCGGGGCGGATGCCTGACCAACTCTACCCGTGATGACCCAGAGCAATCGAATTTATTCTATTCTTTCAGTTTTATGTGTCTAAGGGACACATCGCGCAACATCTGCAAGCTTTTTTTGAAATTATTATTTTGTTTAAAAAAAAATCTTTATAGAAAACAAAAAACCTAAGTCATGAAAATAATTCTGGTTGTGACGAGAATTATAACTAATTATCATTACAAAATTTATAAATTTTCATTAAACTTCTAGAGAATTGTAAATATTGCGCTATTTTATAGATTTGACGAAATAATTAACGAAATTGAAGTACCACTCACATCTCTAATACGCTTTTCAGTTGTTCCAGTTTTCCTTGTTTTTCTTCGATTGGTGGATCAGCGTGTCTTGTATGTATGTCCGCTAAAAGCGCGCGAGCGATGTCAAGAATTTCCTGCAGTTGCTTGGGCTTTTTTAATTTTACATGTCCTCGCTTGAAACCATCGTATTTCTCAAATATCTCAAAAAACCTAAAACCATTTGCAATATTTTTAGACTATTTTGAGTTTATATTTCTACTATCAAAGTACTATTTTTTTCCTTTAAATTACATTTGAAATTCTGATTGCATAACACTTTATGGTATTACATACTTGCGCCTTAGTTAAGGTCAGAAATAAATTCTAAAAAACATGTGTTAGGCAGACATTTTACAACGTTATACCTTTTTAAGGATGTGATACAGGAAATACAAAAACCCAGATTAATTTCTATTTTCTAAATATTTAAAACGAATTTTAAATAAGTAATAACTCACCTAGGATGCCGAACTTCAACTTTCATTTTCTGCTTAGGTGTTCTATCTCCATGTCTGATCACGGCGACAACACATCGCAGTTCCATCATTTTCCCAAACGTAGTGGGCACTATGGGTGGATCATCTAATTGGAACGGGACTGACCAGGGTATGTGCAACGTTGGCGCCAATTCCCGTAAGATCATATTACCAAGAATTTTAGCGCAGTCATCGTAATATTTATTTGAATTTTTCACAAAAGAAAATCCGTTCACATCACACACAAAGGACTTTCCGTTAGCTCTGAAAGGAAAATTATATCAATTCCCATTTTATTCTTCCTTCAGTCGGTTACTTGTCTCTTTATGAACATTTTGCGTGTACATTAGCTTTACAATGTTGCGCTGTAACCTTGGCACGCACGATATTTTATAAACAGACTAAAATACACAATGGATTAAACATCTTTCTTTGACATGAAAATTGTTTTACATTTGAGACACGGGAATATTTATAAAAAAAATTAAAGCTGGCAAAAAAAATTATATTGCACAAATAAGAATCCCTTGTTTACCTTAGTAAATCGAAACCACAAACGGTTTGTTTGAAGGCCAGACAGACTTTCCTCGATATAAGTTTTTCCTGGTTGGACAATATGACTGGATAGCGAATCTCTTTGCCCTCTGAGTCCCTTTCAACTTTACCGTCGAGAGCTGGGCTCTTACGCGCTTCTGCGTGGGCGTAGTCTGGCCCTACTGTATACACTTTTACGTCTGTTCCTAAAATACCAAATTTTGAATTACTAACGAATATCAAAAAATCTGAAAATAAACATGAAAAATCAATTGTAATAAATAACAGTTTACACAAGTCAAATAAATAAACGAAGCTTTAGGGAAACCAAGAAATAAACTCTGATTGAGTCGATCATGCAGAATCTGTAAATTTATTTTCATTGCACTTTTTCTTTCATAGATGACTTACCATCAGTAGGCATAAAATCTTCATAAATAAATGATCCAGTTTTACGGACTCGCGATTCTGGCGAATATATGCTGCTACGACTACCGATCTGAAAAACATCATTGGCATCACCCCCTTAAGATACTCAAAAGAAGAGCACACGATATTCTTAACAAATAGTAAAAAGCATCATAAACATATCATTCATAGTTCTTCATCTGCCATTGAAGACTGCGCTTTTACTAAAATATATTCAAGCGTACATATTTATGCGATTTAACAAAATACCTTTCTAAACAAGCGCTGGCTACCTCCGCCCGCGGAAGTCGGGTAGTAAATGTAAATATTGTGGTCCTCAGCCGACACCGGCTTTTCCACGAACGGCTTGTTGAATACAACACCGTTTACTTCCACATGATCCTCCGATTCCACTAACTCGTGGTCTACCGAAAGATAAACATACCACAATTATTTTTTAACGAAAAATTAACTGAATACTACGTAAATCAGATCCAATCAAAAAATGTTTACAATTCATCATGAGCATTAATACCATACATTACTCTTTTCTTTTATCTTCTAGAATAGAAGAAAGCTCGACATATTATTTTAAAGCAAATGTAAAGACGTGTTACCTTACATACCATCCAAGTCTCTGTAAAAATTAAACCGAAATGGTATTTTGGATCGGAAAAATTGAGGGATAATTGAATGGATAATGTGTAGGGCTTTGGAAACTTTTTAAGTATTGGTAATGAAATATATTTTACTAACGTTTTGGATCTGGTGAATCTCTATCAAGAACAGCATACCGAGGAATTTCTATTCCTTCATTTTCTAAAATGGCGTATACTCTTCTACGATCCTGAGAGAAATAGGTAATATACATTTATGTTTTGTTTTTTATATATTTATTATTTATTAATATGAATAAAATTATTTGAATTGAAATGATTTCAAAACTCACTTGTATATCATATTGCATATGAAGGTTGTTTATAACGTATGGTTTACGAAGTTTTTCGTACTGTATTGCTTTATCAAGCGGAAATCCTTTTGAATGAAAGGAGATCAGACAGTCACATATAGGCCACTCTTCGACAGGTTTCTGTAAAGTAAGAAGTTTTAGCCGACTTTACGAGATTACTTTTTATTAAACATTTCTATAATGGTTAATATAAAACCTGTATAAGTTAATATGTAGTACATATAACATTCACAGAAATTCAAAATGAAAGATGATTATTGTTAGTGCGAAATAAGTAAAAAGCAGTGAAACAAAATACTATTATGTCATTTAAACTATAATCTAAGAAAAACTAGAGCTGCTCTTAAAGAAGCAATTTTAGTATATTTTGTTCCACATATTGTTAGATATTCACAGAACCTTGAGTATAACCTCCTCAGGAAAAACGAGCATTTTAATATACTCGAATTCATCGAGGCGTGTGAGGATCTCCTTCATTGGTTTCGATTGCGACTTCTTGGCCATGGCGCATACGCCAACCACCACTTTCTTACCACCGCCATCTCCGTTGGGGTCTAATGATTCGCACAGATCCAACTCGCCCTGTAACAATACAACAGAAATAACAAATATTTCACTTACTTTGACTACCTGAGGTTCTTATTTAGGCAAAATTTCTGAACTGTAAGTATATATTGTATAATCTATAAATAAAAATGAAAAATGTGTGCTAAAGATCAAACTCGAAAATTTGGCTTTTTTAAGTTTTTGTCAAGGCTGTGCTTTAACAATAACGTTATAAAAAGGAAGGTCCCTATAAAAAGAAAAACTAACCAGGTAATACAGTAATGAGTATGTAATGTAATCGAGCACATCAGCGGGTCAAGCCAAGTTCAAGCATACGATTTACATTATAATATGATCTGAGTAAAATTTAAAATTTTATATTCTTCAAATTCTAATATATCTTTTATAATAATTAATGTTCATAAATGCTGTTGTTTTATATGATTTTAATGTACCTATTGGTCTAAGATCCGAACATAAGGCGAAAAAATTCAACGGCGTGATAATAGAATGAGACCAATTTTATAATTAATTTAGTCTATTAAAAAATGTATTAAAAATGGGTTGACTGGGAAAATCCTGGACACGACATTTTTAATGAATTTAAAAAAAACATTTTTTTTTAATTAATTGCAGTATCAAGATAATAATAAAAAAAATAATAGACTTAAAGTATGAAACCTACAGAATGTGCAGTCATAGTTTTCTAATATTTACCGGGACAAACGGCTAGGTTGGCAGGTATAAACAGGTATGTCGGTACCAGTTACTTTCACTTGATAGGATGATGAAAAAAAAATTATGTCAGCACTGTTTTATTACAAAATTGTTTTATTATCTCGAAACTGCAATTAATAAAAAATAAAAATAAATAAAAAAAATTTAATTCATTAAAAATGTCCTGTCCAGGATTTTCCCAGTCAACCCATTTTTAATACATTTTTTAATAGACTAAATTAATTATAAAATTGGTCTCATTCTATTATCACGCCGTTGAATTTCGCCTTATGTTCGGATCTTAGACCATATATCATAAAAATATTTGAAAGAATTCAGTGCATAAACAGACTATAAAAAGATTTTTAAAATTATATAAAAATAAAATTCGCAAGCAAGCAGCATATTGCAAGGTTGTCTAATTTTATAAGAGATGAAAGTTAGAACAGAAATCAATACATCACAATCGCATTGCGCAGCATCGAGAAGTGGATGCAGTATGCACATATCTGGTGTAGATATGCATTAAACGTCCTTGATGCAAAATCAATATGGGTTTTGTATGATAAAGGAGAGATAGGTAATCAAGACTAAAATATGTGCAATAAAGTTTTATTTTTTTTTATTCCATACACAAAACACATTCAGATTAAAAATTGATTTCATAAACGTTATCAATATAGTTACTTACTTAGTTAAGTTCAAAAAAATACATTTTATTATTTTGCTAAAAATTTTTTTCCTTATAGAAACATGTCTTTATCAAATCGGTTGTAAATGACAAAAGGTTTGATTTCATTTTTTAAAATTAGTCCTCGTGATCAGGTGCATATATCCCTGCTCTCTCTAGGTCTCCTTTGCCATCGGAAAGTTGTACTTCATCATAATTATTCTTTATCATACTTTCTAATAAAGTTTTAAAGTCTGTATTATGTTGGCCACCGAATAAGTTTCGTAACTTTTCTAACTTTTCTGGCTTTCTTTGATCGGAAAACAAATTTTCAAATCTTTCAAAACTTGCAAAAGACCGTGTATACTTTTGTTTGGGAGTATTTTTCTTCCAAAGTTTGGATACCTCTTCCAGTTTTGATGGCACGTACGACCGAGCAAAGAAAGCAGTTTCGGGTAATTTATTTTGATCAATTAGTAGTTGAAGACATTCGTTTAACTTATTAAGGGTAAAATAAGCCATGAATGCAATATTATCTTGCCCATCTTCTGACGATTTCTTTGCAACTTCTTCTAACAAAATTTTGTCACCTGAACTGACTGCGAAAATCAATAATGAGCTATAATCGCGCGCATTTATGTAGGCGAGTTTCGTCAATTCTATTTCACCAGCTTTTGACGCAAGTGTACCTAGTCGAGACCATCTTGCTTCAGAAACTTTAGATGGTGCACCCTCTGCTAAGGTAGCTTCTTCGGCGAGGTACTTTGCACTAATAAGATCACCAATAGAAACAGCAATTTCAAAGCGGTGCACAGGGTCGGTAGAAATATTCATAGCCAGCTTTTTGTGGCCTTGTTTTTCCAAAAATTGAGCTAATCTTAAACGATCCTTGAAAGGAACATAGTAATAGAGATGTTCAGCAGTCTCCAGATCTTGCCTCATAACAGCTGTGTAAAACGCGAGTTCGTGTTTGGCAAGATAATAGGACACAATATTAAGGTCTTTATCGTTCATATATAATCTAAATTCATTGGGTGCATATCCGAGTACATATATAGGATGATCAACATTTGAGATGTTAACAATTTCTCCGCCTACATAATAATTAATGTTATTGTATATATTGGTATAAATGAAACAATCTCCAACCCAAGAACCTGAATTTACGTTTTCTTGAATTACATTGATAACCTTAAAAGCATTATTGATACCATCTACAGATATTTCGGCATCATTTTCTCTAGCGCAAGCTACAGCATTTGCATCAAAACGCAACATATAAAATGTTTCATTTTTAGCCAAACATACGAATTCAGCATTTTCAGACCAAAAAACATAACGTGGTTGAATATCAATTCTGCGGATAAGATCCAAATTTTCCCAGTCATAAAACGAAAATGTTGCGTCATTAATCGATTTAACACCAAGCATGAAGCCTCCGAAAATATTTTCAGCACCATATTTTGGCAAGAAACATTTGACTTCCTTAACCTTTTGACCGCCAGAGCAAAAACGCATCGCCGTGCCCTCCACGCCAAGCCACAAATTCAATGAGATAACCTTGAAAATAGTAGGGATTCCAAGATGTTATCGATAAACATAATAATTCACGTCTGAATATTTGAATAAACAGCTTATAACACAAAAATAATATTTATTTAACCTCATCTCCTACTGTAAAAACTTAAGACCACATTTATAGCAACTATCAACAAAAAAAATCAACCTTTTGAGATACAAAAATACATATAAAATTGCAGCAAGTTACAGCACTATTCTCTATCAGTTACGCCCCATTGGCATGTATACATGCCAATGGCGCGGGCAACCATCCTTTTTTTTATAATCTCTCGCTTCTGATTAGGGATGTGTAGCTGTACCTATATTATTATAACTTATCGAGTTTATTTATTAAGTTTATATGAACTATAGGTATTATCGTGGAGTGTTTATTTGTAAATATCAAAACAACTATTACCTTTAAATAAAGGGAATTGCATTAAAACTACATATTTATTTTCCAATCATTTAGTTTAATACTTGAGTTATTACAAATACTAATTATATGTAGGTACCTATTTAGGTCAATTACCATATTTTGATATGACATAGCGACAATTTGTATCATAAGAATATTCTAATAAAGGCACTGATTAGACTTATTAGGTAATAAATTTTGAAAACTTCTAAAATGCGCAATAGTTCTTCTGTACTATAAAACTCTTCACTTGCCATTTTTGCGATTATAATATTGGTAGATACCTACTCGATAAAATATTTTTACAACTTTCGCACTTAACAACACGGCACGCGCTTACGACGTCACCAGTCCGACATCTATTCATGTCAATGGCGCAGAAGGGATTGCATATCGATACTGTGCTAGGGATGCGCATGATTGGCGAAAAGGAAAATATTCAAATCAACAATATCCACAATATAGACAATATGGTATTATACCAAAGAATGTAGTATTTACCTTTTTTCTCAGTGACTAAGCTTATATATTTTTTTTGTAGTTATTACAAAAATTAAGCGAATTAGAGTAATTTCGCTGAAATTTTAATGAAGTTACTTGAATATTACACTACATCACTAGTAGGCACGTATACATGTCATTGGCGCGAGAGAACATGCTTTTTTAGCCATTAATTAAGTTATTTTTTGTCATCAAATATTTGAATAACTACTTGGCAATTTTGTTTATTGTGTACAATTATGTAATAACTGGGGATTCAGTTCATAAACTGTATAAATAAAACACGTAAAAGTAAAGGTTTAATATGTTTATTTTGTATTTATCTATGATCTGTTTCTTGGCATGTATAGGTGTCGTTGGCGCACAGGGCACGATTGCGCATGACATCTATAGATGTCATTGGCGTTCAAAAGGTTAAAACTCTTAAAAATTCTTATTGTCGTTGAGTTTTCCAAAGCAGCATATCCGGAGCTATCAAAGGACCATACAAATTCCTGTGCTATACCAAAAGCTTTGGTTCTTAATGCTGCAGCTGTATATATGATGAACTCCCCGTCGCCACACACAGCGACGAACCGATTGTTTGGACTATAAGCAATTGAGTGTGGATAGACTTCACATGTACCCATGTCTTTCATGGAAACGATGGGTACTATTTGGCCATCTTCCAGGTCAGTACCTCTTGGTAATGGCTTTAAATTTACTTGCTGAATCTCATAATGTTTAGCACGTACAACTTTATGTCCATTGACATCCATTGATATGGCTGGTTTTTCTTTTCCTACTTGAACCATGATAAAACCTTCATCAAACCCAATAACGATATTATTAGATTTGTTAATTGATGATATGCTCCAAACTCGCTCGAAACTGTAGTTAAGAGTTTGTTCAAGTTTAAAAACACCAACTTGCCATATTTTAACTGTGCCATCCTCCGAGCCTGTTAGGAGAATAGGAAGTTCAGTGTGAAATACTACTGCTGATATGTTTTGTTCGTGACCTTCTAATGTTTGAATACAAACTTTGTTTTGATAATCCCATATTTTCACACGACGATCATCTGAACCAGTAACCAAGTAGGGTTTGTCTCCACTTTGGTGATAATCAACACAATTGACACCTTTTTCGTGACCTTTTAGAGTGAAGTTTGCAGTGGAATATTGAAGCTGCCAGACTTTCACCGACATGTCAAGACTTGCACTTGCGAACGTATTAGCATCTTTTGGATTAAAAACTATCTGCATAACATAATGAGAATGACCTTTAAAAATTTGTTGGCATGTCCATTTAGAATCCCAGTTCCACAACTTGATCAGCTTATCGTCTCCACAACTTAAGACGTAGGACTCTGCTGGATGTATAGCAATACATCTGATGTAATCCGAGTGCGCTTTAACATGATATACTTTTTCTAAAACATTATAATTGTAAACTGATAATTTCATATCATCTGAGCCTGTAATCACCCAATTCTTTCTTGCAACAAACTTCGCTGTTCTCACTGGCAAATCACAAACTGTGAATGTTTTTATTTGTTTTATCGTCTCGTAGTTCCATATATTAACTACTCCGCTATATAGTGAGCAAAGAAGCCAGGGCTCCGTAGGGTGTTGATCCACACATTTAACGCGATCCGAATTTGCCGACAGGGTTTTCTTGATATCAAGTTGTAGTGGCATTGTAGAGATCGAATTTGAATATAAGTTGACAAATGAAGAAGCCTAAAGTTTGTAATCACTGTTTTTCTTATTTTTCTGCAGGATACCGAGAGAGTTAGATCGAGACTAACGCGGTCCTAGTGCTCAATCGATCGATTCGACGGTCGTAATACGCATGATTCAAACTTTAATATGTAAAGGATATTTATGTTAGAGCTTGCACAATGTTAACTCATACAATAAAGAGTGGGGTCCATATTATATACCATATATTATCCCAATTACCGTTACCATATTTCATAATAGTATTTTATTTCAGAAAATGTATGTTTTATTTTAATAAATATAGACTCTTGCGTCTGAAGGTTCGACGATAGAAACCATGGTTGCAAGTAAGATGTGGCGTTTGTTACATCAGACAAAAAACAGTTAGATATGTAGGTTTTTTTTATATAAATTTCTTAGTTTCAATCTTTTAACATCTTTCCATGTAAAGGAAATCTCAATATATGAAAAGAAAATAACAATATTTCAAAATTTAAACTAATTTTCACGTTCGTTCCTAACCACGGCCGGCCGCGGCGACACGACGCGATCTCCATAGTTTTATATAGGTAATACTAGTTGCCCAGCAAACGTTATTCTACCGTACTCTTGTCAAATAACGGGTATAAAAAATAGATGTTGGCCGATTCTCAGATCTACCCAATACAAAAATAAATAAATAGTCAATAGGCATACAAAATTTCATGAGAATCTATCCAGCCGTTTCAGAGTAATCGTAACGTAATCGAGAGTTTTCAGGTAACTAACATTGTGAAAAGAGAGAATTTTATACATATAGAGACGATATAAGTACATATATAGAAGAGATAGAGATGTAATTGTAACATTAGTTTAATTAATTTTTATGTTTATTTTCAGAATTATTTTGTGACACACATTTAGTAAAAACGAAATCCGAATAAGATTCAATTTATGTAGTTCAAGATTACTCTAAAGCAAAAAAACTTTATTATGACATAATCAGGGTCATACACAATAGTCATTGTATCCAAATAACTACAGCCATGGCCCCATTGAAGGCGAATCAACCGTATATTTGGTCAATTATGTTTATTTATTTAGTAAATGAGGGACATTAAATATTTGTCTGCCATCTGCTACTACAAAATATACCAACTATTTTTTTATAAAATTTATTTCTATAGAAATTTATAGCTTATAAATTTCTATAGAAATAAATTTATCATGTTTAATGGAATTATTTTTATTGATAAAAATCATATCATGGTGTCTACCATGTCCCGATAGAATCATATATATTAGTTCTGTATTTCTTAAAACAATTATAGGAATAACCTTTGTTTTCAAAATATCAGCCGAAATCAATTTTAAGTGGGATCAAATCCATCATTTTATAGTAAATTTTAATAAACCAAGCTCTCAAAATGTTTGATCGAGGTATCAAGCACCTCATTATGTTATGCTTCAAAAAAATAAAAAAATATGGGGGTCTTCAAGCGAAGAGTGAACCGGTATCTACTAGGGAAGCGCGTACCATCTTAGACCGCATCTTAGCTTTCCATCAGGCGAGATTGTGGTCAAGCGCTTCCCTATCTAGTGTAAAAAAAAAATGTCCTGATAGAGTAATGAGTAATTTGTATGAGATAAGATACTCCACACCTTAAAAGCAGTGGAAAACAAAGTCTTTTATTAGACCATTACATTGAAACCCTTTTTTCAATTCCTTATCTTATGTAATACATGTTGCAATAATATCATTACATTCTTAATTTCTAGAAGTATACATAAAAATTATAACATTAAACAAGGACAAATATTTTAAAGTTTTATGGAAGGATTAATAAATGAATCCACTTAATTACTCCAAAAATTACAAACAAAAAGTATTGCTCACATCAGCTAAACATTCATCACAATAACAAAACTCATCATCACTCAGTTCTTTTATTTTCTTACTCCTCCAGCGTTTCAAACGCCACCAATCCTTAAGCCACTGCCACTCCATAACACACAATCATATCAATGTTATCAAATTATTTATAAAGAAAATGATAAGTTTACTCCAATGTGATTGGTTGTCCACTGCTCTACTATACATGATAACCAACAAGACTGACAAATTAACACATTACCTCACTTGTCATTGTCATAAGATCCATTTGTTTGTTTGTATTAATTCTCCCCACTACATATTATAATTTATGATAAAACTTTATAGCCTTACTGTTCCTATGTATTTTATAGCCTTACTTGTGTGGCTTCCTTATCAGTTTAGATTTTAATATGTGTGAAGAACAAATGGTATGAATTAAACATTAAATATGTGACCAAGAATATGTACATAGTAAACAGTGACATAATAGTCGTAGATAAAACTTAATGTTATTCTAATAACATTAAAACAAATATTTTTGAAAGAAATTGAGTTTCTATTATTGTTTTCTAAAAAAACTCATAAATGTTGAAGAATAATAAAATGAAAGTATTCATACAAAACAAAGGTAATAAAAACAACATGCATTGTTTCGATATACTCAACTTACAGGTGATCTTATAGGCACAAGATTTCCGTCATCGCCAACATAAAACTGTGGTTGAGTAGCTTGTCGCAACCCTTGATAGCCATGTTCTAATTCAGTATATGACATTACCTACATATGTTATTAAATATATCTTAAATAGTGGAATGTTTGAACATAAGCCAGCTTTTTCGGATTGAAAATTTAAATTCGTAAAAATCAAACAAATTCCTGTGATGGAACTTTGGAAGTTTTAAATGACATTGACGTTAAAGTCAAAGTCAAAAGTAAAGATTCGACAGACCACAGAATAAGTATTAGCCAAGAACTAAGGCCAAGAAGCTTCTAATACACTGGAGATTTCAGTATGAACATTAAAAGCTAGCGCACACGAGCAACTTTGTCTCCCCAACTATTTTGTCTCCGCAACTATTTTGTCTCTCCCATCAATAGGCATGACGAAAGATTTTGAAATCCTCTTCCATAATGTGTGTATACGTTTACTATACAAGAAAAACCCTATATTTCGGTAATATACTTAAATTAAATACAAAACAGCTCGCAGGTGTCATGGCGTAGGCGTGACGTCACACTTTGGTAAATACGTAATTATTTGAACGCATTGCGAAGAAAATTAAAAAAATATTTATTTAATATGTGTTATAGAAACGAATTTCAAATTTTATAAGTGGTGTGCAGTATTGCAGTGTGAATCCACATAAAAATAATGCTCAAAAATGTGTTAGTAATTATTTTAAGCGAGAAAATAATAAGAAATGATTGTATAAAGTTGGCGCGGAGAACCCCGAACCATGTATTCGTGAATTCGCAATTATATTTCTGTTCTGAGTCGATAAAGCATACGTGAAACAATAGAAAATAAATAAAACTGCGTATTCTCAACATATTCATAACAACAAAAAACATCTGACGTGAGTTGTTTACTTAAGCGTGACGTCACGCGTGTTTTAGTCAAAATGGCCAACTGCAGTATTTCAATAAATAAATAAAAACACTTTATTGTACACACAGGTTGACAGAAGGAGAATAAAAATCAGCACAAGAGGTTAAGGTACAGTAGGCGGTCTTATCGCTCATGAGCGATTTCTACCAGACAACCAAAAAGCAAAGGAGAGCTGGGAAGTAGGAGAGTAGGCGCGGTACAATAGTGAAAGTTACAGTAAGACGTAACATGTACAAATATTGCACAAAGATAAAATAAAATTGTAAAAATACTTAAAAAACGGAAAAATATTAGGATACTAAACTAAACATAAATATAATACACATATATGGTAAATAGATAAATATATATACATATAATTAATATACAATATATATATATATATATATACATATAAATTATAAATATACAATATATATACAATACATATAATATATACACATATACTTACACATTATATAATGTTATATACTGACCAAAACCAAATTAAATTGAGAAGATAGAAAAACTTTGCTTTGCTTGCTTGATTAGTGAGAGTTCTTAATTTTCCTGTCGCATGGAACTGTAATGTTTTTTGAGACTGGCTTTAAAAATTGGTAGGCTTGGAGCTCTTCTTACCGAATCTGGTAGGGCATTCCAGAGGGAAATGGCGGAAATGGTGAAAGAGGAATGGAAGAATTTGGAATGATGGGGTGGAAATGATAGCGCGAGATTGTTTGAGGATCGTAAGGAGAGAGTGTGGTTAGAGGAAAGGTATGAAAAATTTTGCTTAAGATAAGGAGGGGTTTTGGGATCAAACAGAATAGAGTATAGGAAGTGAAGGATATGAGTATTCCGGCGAAGACGAATTGGTAGCCACTTGAGCCTAGCTCGAAATTCGGATACATGATCATACTTACGTAAACCGTATATGAATCTGATGCAGAGGTTTTGTAGGCGTTCAAGGGAGTTTAGCTGACACTCGTTGAGTTCAATGTTTTATTTTATTGATAATCTCATTAATCTTAATGTTTTTTAAGATTTCTAAGTCACTATATGTAATTTATCTAATATACATTTTCCCTTAAAAACACTAAGAGCTAGCGCGCACGAGCAACTTTGTCTCCGCAACTATTTTGTCTCTCCCATCAATTGTATGGGGAGTTGCTTCGCTACGTGCGCGCACTTTCATACTAGCCCATGGGTGGAGAGACAAAATAGTTGCGAAGACAAAATAGTTGCGGAGACAAAGTTGCTCGTGCGCGCTAGCTCTAATACTATCATTTATGGATACTGTCGTCATGCCTATTGTATGGGGAGTTGCGTCGCTACGTGCGCGCACTTTCATACTAGCCCATAGATGGGAGAGACAAAATAGTTGCGGAGACAAAGTTGCTCGTGCGCGCTAGCTCTAACTTGTAACAAAAAAATATGACCTTGAATGACGCCTGTATGTTTTTTTATCCCTTTCACACCTAAGTAGTTAGTTAAGTGTGAAAGAGATAAAAAAAACATACAGGCGTCATTCAAGGTCATATTTTCTTGATACAAGTTAATGTTCATACTGAAATCTCCAGTGTATGAGCTAGCGCGCACGAGCAACTTTGTCTCCGCAACTATTTTGGCTCTCCCATCAATTTGTATGGGGAGTTGCGTCGCTACGTGCGCGCACTTTCATACTAGCCCATGGGTGGAGAGACAAAATAGTTGCGAAGACAAAATAGTTGCGGAGACAAAGTTGCTCGTGCGCGCTAGCTCTTAGATATAAGCTTCTTGGTATTATGTAAGGCCGTATTCAGAAAGTGAGCTGGAAATTGGCTGGAAACTTATAAGCGTTCGTTCTACGTGGTTCTACACAAAGGAAGCAGGTTGAAGCAGGCCAATACAAATTTTAAGCGCCGGTAAGCGCTCATAAAATTCAAGCTTTCATTCTGAATACGCCCTTAGACGAGTTGAAAAGCCTGTTTCAAACGTGTGGTAAATGGTTAATATTTAAACATATTTAATATGTTTCTGAATCATTCCAATTAAAATAATCTTATCAATAAAATGGAAGTGGTTGTAATAAAAGAGAACTTGTGTTAGCACAAGTTTCTAATTTGTATTTTGTACAGGACACAGGTTTTTCTTCAGCGCATATGTACAGATCTACAGAGATAGCGCACATTATGCATTTATGATTTATCAAATATCAGCTGTAATTTGACGTATTGCCAAATGACATTATGACAGTGACATTGACAGTGTTCGTGACGAACGTATGAGTGGATTTTGTGTGGATATAAAATAAACAAGAAGTTTTTAAATTTTTAAGTTTAAGTTTTTCCTAATAAATTATTCTAATAAGTTTATTGACTATATTAGTATGATTCAAGAAATTGAATTAGACATAGATTTATCAAAAGTATCTTTTTGGGCATCGGTCCAAATTTTATTCAAGAAACCCCATGTAGTAAATAAAAGAGTATGGGGAAGTAAGATATTAGAAACAAAAAATTGTATATTTAAACAAGATTCTTTGCATACGGCTTTGCAAAATTTGAAACTTGATGATAGTTGTAATGTTGTGAACTTTTTTAACGAACTACATTCTATTGAATGCAACAATTCGTCAGACCAAAGCCCTAACTCTGAATTAGAATTAATTATAATAGAACTGTTCCCTAAATGTTATGAAGATAACCATGCATATCAGTTAGTTGTCCTTGATGAAGACAATGCTAATATACATTTTTACGATGTTACATGCAAAGAAGCTGAACAAAACATATGCCCTAACTTTCCATATAGTTTTACGCTCAAGAATAAGAAATTAGTATTGAAAACTTATTCTGGTGAGATTTAAATTTATTATTTATATTTGTTTAAATACAATACCATAATATATAAAATAAATCATACTGTTTTTAGGTAATTCAAAATCTACATTATGGTTGAAAGATGTAGTATTACAACAAATTGTAAAATGGGCAGAAGAAACTGACAATGATAAATCAAAAAGCATATGGACTGAATCATTGAGCTTAATAGATACAGAAAAATATTATGTTAAATATAATGACTTGAAAATCAAATATGGGAAGGAATTAGTAAAGGTGAGAAAGCACAATTTCTTAATTTAAAAATAAATAGTTTTCATTTTTCCTACTTTTGTATTTCCATGTTATTTTTTTAACTTCCCCATAACTGATTTCAATCAAATTTTTGTTATTGTATAGGCTTGGAACTAAATTGAACACAAGTATTTAAACAAATAATGTATTAAACTAATACCAAGTGGAATTACTAATATAAAAAAGGTGAAAAATGTTTCTACATTTTTTAAAAGGAATTTTTTTAGTCACGGATATACCTAGATTCTATATTTTATTTATTTTTAAAGTCTTTTTAACAAGTTTATTAAGTTAGGTATGTCTGAATTGTTTGTCTTTATAAAGCAAGGTAAAGAAAATTATTATCAAATTTATTTTAAGATATGGCCCGAATGTACAGATCCTGCTAAATTTGTATATGAAGACATTGCAATAGCAACATACCTCTTACTGTTATGGGAGTGTGATACTGAAGAAAAACAATATTTTGTTGATGTTGGCTGTGGAAATGGATTATTGGTCTACATACTTACAATGGAAGGTCATAGTGGTACTGGTGTTGATGTCCGTAAAAGAAAAATTTGGGATATGTACCCAAAAAATATAAAACTAGAAGTGTGTTCCATACTCTATCACAATTCTTTGCATTACACATTAGAATCAGTTTATTGGATTTTTTTTTGTTTCAGGAAAAAACCATCACACCATCAGATATATATAGTTTTCCAGAAGCCACATGGATAATTGGCAATCACTCAGATGAACTTACACCATGGATACCAGTGATTGCAGCTTGCAGTTCATATAAGTGTAGATTCTTCCTGCTCCCCTGCTGCGCTTTCAACTTTGATGGAACTAAATATAAAAGACATGATTCTTCTAAAAGTCAATATACTGAATATTTAGAGTACATTAAATCCCTCTGTGATGATTTTGGATTTCAAACACAATTTGATAGACTTAAAATTCCTAGTACCAAAAGAATAAGTCTTATTGGTCAACAAAGAATATATGCAGAAACTGAATATAGAGCCCACTGTGACTATATACAGAAATATCTTGATGTAGCATTAAGAAATAGTGAAGAAGCAAAAGAGTTTAAACCAAGGGAAAAGGTGGAAAGAGTAAGAAATTGTACTCAGATTGATAAAACTGTAATTGACTCTATAATAAAATATGTAACCAGCCATATGTTGAAAGATTATGAATTCAATTCAAGTTGGAGCACAGGGAAACAAATAGAAATATCTGATATTGTAAAACTTATACCAGATGATATGTTAAAAATGCTCAAATCAGAATGTGGTGGTCTACAGACTCTGTTAAGAAATAATCATCATATATTTCAAATTATAAATGGTAAAGTTCAGTTTAGATATCCAAAAACAATTGATGAAGTAAACAAATCTATGAAAAAGAAAAATAAGGATAAAAATATCAAGATGCAGGTAAAGAGGTGCTGGTTTTTTGATAATCACCCACAAGGATGCCCGTTAGATGCCAAAGTTTGCAGTTTTTTACATGTTTTAACATAATAATAAATAAAATAAAATATTCAAATAATTGATTTATTAACCCAGACTTTTAACAAAGAATTCTCATACATTATCACCATTTATATACAAAATATATAACCAATAAGAAACTATATTTATAATAATTAATAAATGTTATGTACTTAAACAATTTTGAGTTTAAGTATAAATCATACACACATTTCCTTTACATTATTGGATTTCAAATGCATCCTTATTAAATGAAACTTACATAATTATTTGATAACAAATGTTATTACACCAAGTCCCTCATTGATAAAGACAATCACCAAATGTCAATATATAATGATTAAGTTTTAATAGTCACCTGATAAACATAACCATATAAAATCTAAAATAATATTATCTTCCCTACACAGAATTTCATATTAATGAATAACAAGTTTAATTTAATCATTAATTTATACATAATATAAGATATGAAATTATTACATCAGTGTGATAAGTCTGCCATAATTTAGACAACAAGGTATTCATATCATATTACCAAATTACCTTATGCATCCACATTGAAAAACTTATTTAGTTCAGTCAAATTCCTCTCATCAACTAATTTTGCAGCGTCATGCTCACCCATGTATGAACAAACCATCCTCAGGGTGGTCCATATGGTTGAGGAACTAGTGTCCACTGAGGAAGTATCAGGATACATGTCTTTTGCCTTATATTGCTGATTAAGTGCAACCAAAAAATGTTCAGCTGCTTCCTTGTGTGCTTTTAAGTTCATGCATGTGATTCCTACATTGTATCTTGCTCTGATGAATCCTGGTTCTAAGTTTAAGGCTTGCTGGTAAGCATCCACAGCTTCTTCTGATCTTTCACTATTAGCTAAAGTTGCTCCAAGTCTATTCCACAGTTTTGCATTTTCAGGAGCAACCATTAGGGCTGTTTTGAAACAATCAACAGCTTTATCATACTCCTGGTTTGCATTAAAGATTACTCCCAGAGCATTTTGAATATCAGGGTCAATTTGTGAAGGATTTAATTGTGCTGCCTTTAAGTATAATGACATCACATATGCCTCCAATTGCTTTAAATTCATTTCCTCAGGATTCATATCTTGAGGATACAAGTCACTATATTTAGGACTACCTTTTAGCCAATTAGCTAATGCTAAATATGCGAATTTGGGCATATTTTCATTAGTGTAAGCTGCAGCTAATGTAATGTATGCTTCCAATTGTCGTGGATCAATTGCAAGAGATTTCTTCAAAGCAGTTATAGCAAGTGGGTCTTGTTCATTTTCAGCCTGAGTTGTTCCAAGTAAAAACCATGCTTCAGCAGAATCTGGCTGTTGCTGAGCAGCAGCTTCAAAGCATAACACTGCTCCAGGTACATCACCCATTTTTAATCTTTCCTTACCTAATTCTAAAGCACTTTTATTTTCTAACATCACATTCCCTTCAGTAAAGGCATATTCTTCAGCAATACCATTAGCACTCTCAGTGTTCCAGTAATCATTCACATCACTAAGTTTTGACCACTCATCTTTGTATTTTTGGGCCATTTCATCAACAATGGCATCCCGACTCATGTTCCTCTGTTCACTTTCAGATGTATCTCCTAAGTTGAGCTCACCTGCACTTATTCTTTTCATAAAGGACATAAATTGATTATATGCCTGCTCATCATCTTCCTTAACACTATCAACATATTCTTGAGCCTTAGCACGAACATCAGGATCAGCAGTAGCTTCAATTTCTGATTCATTTATATACTGTATTTGTACATTAGAAGATGTCTGGGGCATGTGCATGGGAAGTTGCGCCACATGAAATTGTCTTATCATAGTAGGACCTGTTATTATAGAGGATGAACCTGGTAACCATGCAGATTGTGCATTGGACCTTACATTCGACATTTGATTTCCTGATTGCATTCGAGAACCTTTGTGAATTTGTTCAACTTCAGGGATATTTCTAAGTAGGGCGTTCATATTGAATGTTTGTGGCATCTGTGAGTTTTGAGCGACGAATTCATTTACAAATCTATCCGCTTGTGATAGTGATTGAGGTGCATCTCGGCTTACAATATTTGATAGTTGGACGAGCGAATTATTTCCACCACAGTCACCCCCAACGAGCTTATTTAAAGACATTTTTAATTTGTTATGATTCCACAATAATTATTACTTCAATACAATGTGCTTTGTCACAAATAACACTACGCACAATTTATGAGGTCACGTTCAATGAGTAAAACGAACACTATCAAATGGGGAAAATAATAATTAATGTAGTTTTTGATAAACATTTCGTTTTATTGATCTCGATAGAATGACATTTATGATGTTGTCACTCGTCAAATGTCAATTCCTACTAGATGTCTGTGTTTCAGAACGATATCGCTATCATCCAGAAGATTAAATTTGCAATTTGATATAAACACTATAAATTTTAGAATTAACATTTAGTCACAAAAATTATGTAAAAATTTAGAATTCTGCTATAATGGGTTAGTCACCTGTAGGATGTTTGTAGGTATTACATTAAAATGTTCAACAAGATTTTTTTTTATTACCTATTTCTATTTTATACCCTGTGACCATGCTGTCAATGTCAAATTTAAGTGTGAAATTTGCGGAAATTTGAAATTAATTTTGTGTTTTGCTTGATGAACAAAGACTTTTATTCACAAGAAATTAATGATAAAAATAAAAAAAAAAAAACAAAGTTAAGGATAAAAAAATTATTTATAAAATTTTGCCGTGCGAGAGGATTAACAAATACAGAACAAAATATTGTAAGTAACCATATAGAGGTTATGTAACAAAATATATACTTATCAGTTATCACCTTTAAATTGAAATTTCTGAATGAAAAATTACTGAAAGAAAATTTTTAAATATGATGGCTCAAGTGAATGATGGTTCAGAGACTAAAAATGTATCAGAGGAAGGAAACAAAGTCATGAAAGATGAAACGAGTCCTTCAGAAGCTGATGCTGAGAATGATAGCGAAGAAAATATAGAAGAGAAATACCTTGTAAGTACAATTACAATATTAAGTCCTGAACAAATAAATACATTTTCGAATTAAAGAGGAATGAGGAAATTCATTGAGGATTAACTATACTAGCTCATACAGCTCATACTTATCTATTTTCTATCATCTATCGCTTTACTCTCAATGAAAACCTACACTATAATTGAAATATTGTCAACAGTATTTTAATATTTAATATTGATATTGCTATAATTTTAATGATTTACAAGACCATGTAGCTTGAAGAATGCATATAGATGATATAAATATATGATTATAATTACAGATTAGAGATTGTGAAGTATACAGTGACGAGTATGATGAATGTACAAGCTTCCGAGCACGATTTCACCAGTACTTTATATATGGTGAAACACTAGACTGTAACCAGTGGAAAAGAGATTACGATAATTGTTGTAAATGGGTAGAGAATGAGGATAAGAAAGCAGCAGTAAGTTTATTTCATTGTATTTTTATCATATGTTTTATGTTACAGTTCATTTCAAACTTAATGGCGGTTTGGAAGTTAGGTGCAGGTGCGAGTGCAGGTCTCTTAACGTCCTGCTAATACCTAAAACTTTCTAGTTTTCTACGCATTGGATCATACAATGCCATGCCGAGCTGCCATTAAGTTTGTATCGTACTGTACTATTATACAAACACAAAATATGAGATATTTGTAAATGTCAACTCACTCACAAAGATAAGAATAAATTTTTTGTTAATTAAAAATTTACTAAATCACAAGCACCTGCCTACCTGTGACACCAAATTCACTGTAAGTCCATATAGTATTACCAGTGTTTGGATAAATAATATTATTAATAAAATATATTTAAAATTCTTTATTAAGTTTGTATGTATATTTGTATACAATGTTTTAAATTTAATGACATAAAATTTTTTTTTGTCATCCCTATTCAAGGTCAAAAATATTTCTTATGTCTGTGTAGTATTTCTACCCTTACTAGGTATTTCTTAGTTTTATTAATGTTGATAATGATTTAACCATTCCAGTCAGCGTTAATAAAAAGTGAAAAGGACAGAAGAATGTCAAGATTACGAGCCCATTATAGAAATGATATTTGGAAAAAACGAGATGCGCCGCCCGAAGACTGGTCAGCTCCTCTACCTGAGTGGATGGCTAAGAGAGACGAAAACACATACCTAGCAAAGAGAGCACATGAAATAAGAGAAGGGACAGACAATCAACCTGAAGAGAAAGAAAGTTCCTGCACAATTATGTAAGCCAAATAGAAGAGATCATTTAAAACAATAATTATGAACTATAACATTTTTGTAGGAACCTCCTTCTCGTAAGTTATATTTGTTTCTCTTTGTTTTTAACTATTATTCAGTAAACTGTTGTTTATTGTAATCTTTGGAGGTGGGTGCTGCAATGCTGAAATTGTTTCTCTTCTATTTGGTAAATATAGAAAATATTTGTCTATGGACTTGCAGGTAAAGTTCTAAACATCTATAAAAAATTGGTTGTTTGTAAAGTAGGTTTACGATCGAGATGTTTATGTGATAACATAATGCAGTGGCAGCGCTCGAGATGAGACGGGAGATCGGTCCATCTCTCTCTCGTTATACCTGCGATCGCGCTCGTGAGGTTTTGGTGTGACACAAGTTTCTGAACATGTCACCCGACTAAAACGATTTTAAAAACGTTATCACGTTAAAAACCAATTAAAATACTAATTTTTATAAATGTTCTGCTATAAGAAATCAAACTGCCAGTTCTCTTGTTATACCTCTGTAATGTGATATCAAGGTATAGAGTAATAACAAATCTTAATATGTATAGTTTTAAAAGTTACACAATGTTTGTGTAATTTTTGTAGTCATGTTATGTGTGAATGCCTAGGTACAATGTATTATAAGCTAATTATAATATAATTTATTAGTTCTTTTGAGTTTTATTTATTTATAAATATTATTTTTATAGCAAAGTATTATATCATTTATAACAACTAGAATAATAAAAATGTCCGCACACAATAGGCGCCTATTTAGCTCGAAAGAGAAGAGGAGGTGGGGAAACCAGTCAAAACTGAAACCACCCCAGCTCCTAAAACACAGAAACTGAAATCAAGCTTATTACTATTACAAATTTTAAGTTCTAATAATAAAATTTACAGTTTATTTAAAATTTTAGCTTGCTTGTCATAATAAATTCAACCTTATATGGATGAATCAAAGTCGAAATTACAATGCACCAAAACATCACCCTGGGTGGAGTTTGAAAATTGTCCTGAATATTTATTTAATTATTGAGGAGAAATATTTTAAATGTGAAATGATGATTTGTAGTAGAGACTAAGTTTTGTTTTGTGAAATTATTTTTTTCATACACTCCATGCTTACATTTTACGAAGCTAGAATTTTGCGTTCAGGAAAACAACGACAATTTTTTTCTTGAATCACTCTATCTATTAAAAAAAACCGCATCAAAATCCGTTGCGTAGTTTTAAAGATTTAAGCATACATCTGGACAGAGAAAGCGACTTTGTTTTAAAATACTATGTAGTGATAACACATACAAATATCATACACAGTAAACACATATAAGTACCTAATACAAATATAATCATCTCACATATCCTCATGTGAGTAAAAACTAAAATATGGTACATATTTCAATATGTGCATTATTATTGAATTATTAATTCAATCATTGATTGGAAATATTTTTTCTGACCCAGCAACGAAGTTATCGCTATCGACGTGATAAGGCGCACACAACGGGTGTAATTGCTTACAAATAAGATAGTTTTATCTGTTTGTTCGGCCGCTTTGCTCGTGTAATTACAGCTACAAGCTACAGTCGAGTGAATTTCTCCGATGAATCGAATCCTCTCCCGTACTTTACCTACTGTGCGATTGCATCTACGAGTGCCAATGGCCAGAAACGCATCTTACCTCATCGAGGACCCCAAATACTCCTTTTTAAAGGACTTGGGACTGGAGAAAACAAATGTCGGCGTGTATAATGGAAAGTGGAAAGCTAATGGACAGGTAAACATTAATTTTTTTTCGTGTAAATGCATTCTTCACTAAAATTATCGATACCTACACATTCAGGCATATTTTGGGTATGAACCAAAAATACACATGTTTTCTTATAATTAATGAGTTGGTATATTTTATAATCTCTTTTGATAATTTATTAATTTAAGTGATAAACATATGATTAAAACTTGTTTGTTTTAGATATTCCCAAACCATGTTATTCTGAGATTTTTACCATGTATAATTTCGTTATTATACATACTGACCTTGGTCGTGAAAATAAATTGGGACAATTGATTAAATAATTCTTAATATTATCAGATAATAAATTATAATTATCAATCCATTATCAGTAGTAACTATGGCTAAGATTTTGAATTCTAAAGTCTAAACTAACAAGAGCTATGTTGATGAAATTATTATTTTTTTAATCCCACTATCTTATCGGTTAAATATCTCCCCTGTAAGGCATTAATAATAGATTTGTAGAGCTGGAGATATCTTTACAATAAAGTAAAAAAATACCGAACAGTAAAAAAAGTACATAATAGATAGCTATTTCTATATTCTGTAACAGTACTATCGGTATTTATTCAACATTATTTTATTCTTATGAAAACCTATAGTTATTTACAAAAAAAAAATTGTTTAATTTTTTTTTTTTAATTTGCTGGTCTTAAGTATATATGTGTTACATATTAGTAGTAGTGGCGTTTTAGAATTTGCTGAGAACTTCTGCTTCGAGTAGGTGCCAGGTGGTGCGTAGTTAAATAAAAATCATTAAGCTTTTAAACTCCTTTAATTTTAGACCTCCTTTATTCTACGAATACAAGAAGCTTCTTTCGAATCCCTTTATACAGAGACCCAGGCTGATATCTTCGAATCTCGATATAAATATTTATAAATCCCAGGTGATCCAATCATTCAGTCCAGCCAACGGCAAGGTAATAGCAGAAGTACAAAGCGCGACATCATCAGACTACGAGTCATGTGCGCAATCTGCAGAGGCAGCATGGCGCGAGTGGGCGGAGCTGCCGGCGCCCGCGCGCGGCGAGATCGTGCGACAGATCGGGGACGCGCTGCGGGAGAAGCTGCAGCCGCTGGGACAGCTGGTGGCGCTGGAAATGGGTGGGTTTGTGTTTAAGTAGGGTGGGGTAGGATGCACGTAGTGCCTAGGGCTTCCAATCCTGCAACATGTATTTAATTAAGAAGGGCCACATCAGCTGCCGTATCTAAGATAATATTATCGTATACGACTACGACTACAACGCCTACACGAGTAGGGCAGTTACCTGGCTTTCGTATTGCCATGTTTAAGGGCTTAGAAAAGAACATCTTAGTGAAAATTTAATTGGATTTATATTTATCTAGAAAATAACATCTTAGTGAAAATTTAATTGGATTTTTATGGATTTATTTTTAGTCCTCAAATGTACAGACAATATGAATTAAAACAGATAACACTAGTCAGTCAAAAGACCAATGTAAACATACACTTTGCTGAATGCATGTACACATCGTTATAACAAAATGACATAGATATTAATTATTATAGAACTAAGTTTATTGATAAGACATCATAATTCATAACATTATATTTGTAACATTACATTATGTTTACGGTCGTATTTGTATATTCTAAATATACCATTAGTTTATGATGTTAACTGTTTGTAAATTGAAATGTACATATAAACTTCATAACTAAACTCTGTATTTATCAGTAAATAAATAATGGAGCGACGAGCAAATCATTCTCTCTGAGCATGTAGCTACGTAAGAAGGCATTGCACTTTAGAAACTATATTTAACATTGCATACAGTTTATTTGCACACATAATATTACTCCTTGTTATCAATTTAGAATATGCTAATTACATAGCATATATTCTAAATTAATATTGATAAATAAACATTTAAATTTTAACGAAAAAACATTTTTTTCGATCGTTTTGAATTCATCCATTCAGATTCATTTAAAATAACGTTAAAAATTACACATTCTTCGTCTACAAAAAAAAATTCAAATTATATTTTTATTTAACTTCTAATTTTAAAATTACACAATGTTCATTAATAACTTCTCACACAAATATAGCTAATTTCACACAATTTTCCAGGTAAAATCCTCCCCGAAGCGATCGGCGAGGTGGTAGAATACATTCACGTGTGTGACCTCGCGCTAGGCCTGTCCCGGACACTCCCGGGAACGATCTTCCCGTCCGAGCGTCCCGGACACGTGCTCATCGAGAAGTGGAACCCGCTGGGCGCTATCGGTATCATCACGGCGTTTAACTTCCCCGTGGCTGTGTTTGGATGGAATAGCGCTATTGCCATGGTAATTTTAGCTTGCTTTGACTAAATTTTTCTGTGTTCAGTAATGCTTATATGCATTTGAATTTCTTGACATAGTATAGTTTTAGAGCATTCAAATGCTATAAGAATTTGATTTTTTTTATATTCTTAAAAAAAAATCACAATCCTAACTAATTGTTCTTTTGCTTTCAATATAATTAGGATTGAATCCAATTTCAAAACTATTAAAGTAGAACCAGAAGAACACGTATTAAAATGCCCTAATCTTATAGGTCTGTGGAGACGTAAGCGTATGGAAGCCATCAGACACCACGCCCCTGACTGCGGTGGCCGTCACTAAAATCGTAGAGAGTGTTCTGGTCAAGAACAACATCCCTGGAGCCGTGGCTTCTCTGTGTGTGGGCGGGAAGGACATTGGACAACAGCTGGTGCAAGACCCTAGGATGAAACTGGTTTCCTTCACTGGCAGTACTGCTGTTGGACAACAGGTAGGTTTATAATTTTATGTTTGTTCATGGGAAAAGATATTTCGGTAGAGTCAAATATATCAATTTGATCCAAAAAGTAATAGTAAATGAACTTTGTCGCTTTCGAATTTAATGTAGCTAACTAATTTATGAAATTCTTATCAAGCAGTTAATATTCGAAAAATTTTAAGTAGTACTTTTATCGCGTGAAAGCACTTCACGTTGCAGATGCCTCCTGCCTCTAAGAATTCAAGAAAGATTCTGATGTCATAATGTTCTTTATTGTGTTACCATACCTACATAATAATAATAGTTTAAAAAAACTAAAAAACACGCTTTTTATAGAAAACCGAATTAAAAAATAGAAAATTTTATCAAATTAGTGTATTGTCATCGGTCCTCAATAAATCTACAAAGTTTGAACGAAATCTGGCCGTTTAAAGTGGGTCAAAATCGCGCCCAAAGAAGTCGGTTACAAACAAACAAACATACAGGTGAAGCTAATATAAAGCGTGTAAAAATAATGTGAGATTATGAAAAAGTGAGAAGTGTCAAGTGTATAAGATTTTTCCAATAAATTACTCCTTTTACTCTATCAATAAAACTAACATAAGATAATATCCAAGCCATATTATTATAATTCAGGTGGGCGTAGAAGTGCAGAAGCGTTTCGGTCGGCACCTCCTCGAGTTGGGCGGGAACAACGCGATCGTTGTCAACTCGGACGCAAATCTGCAGTTGTTGTTGAACGCGGCGTTATTCGCGTGCGCGGGAACTGCGGGACAGAGGTGCACTACTACGAGACGACTGTTGATACATAAAAAAGTGCGTATTGGTATTTTTTTGGAGACATTTATGCATAAAATGTCTTAAGATTGTCTTAAATTATTGGTCCATTTCATCTGACTTCAAAAAAAGCAGGTTAAGCAACGCTTGACAAGGTTATGAATTGGTTGGTGGCCTTAATTTCAGTTGTTCTTAGCTTATTTGTACAGAAATCTTTGTGTGTGAAAGATATTGGTAATAATTAAGTAATTAATTAGAATTAAATGTTTTAGTAAATAATTTTTATTTTATTTATTCATTATCTAGCTGTACTCATATACTTTTTTTTAGTTTTGGTTATTATAAAAATTAATTATGCTTCAACAGGTATACGGTGAAGTGGTATCCAAGCTGAAAAATGCATTTGCAAGCGTAGTGAGCAGAATCGGCGACCCGCTAGAGAGCGAGACATTGATCGGTCCGCTGCACACGTCCGCCGCTGTTGACGCCTACTTGAAGACTGTGGAGGAAGCTAAGAAACAGGGCGGTACTGTGGAGTTTGGAGGAAAGGTACGAAAACTACTTTTTTTTTCAAAATACTTGCCTGTAAAAAAATCTTCGTAAGTATAACTTTTAGCTCTAATTTTGTAGAAAATACCAGTTGGTTGGTACATGAGGCACAGAGCTATAAATCATTTCACACATTTTATTTAATGAATTGTTACCGAAGCCTGTTAACTAAATTGGGATTTTGCTGACTTGGGATGTCTGACATGAAAAATTTAGCATTCGTTAAAAAAGAGCTTCGAGATTTTTTCTTATAAAATACATTAATATCACATTAATTACCAGCATATCAATTTATAATAAAATTTAAAACCCTTATTTTTGTGATTTCTAGGTGATCAAACGCGAAGGTTTCTTCGTAGAGCCGACCATAATCACGGGTCTGCCCCACGACTCACCGCTCGTCAAATCTGAATGTTTTGCTCCTATCGTGTATTGTATTGAGATTCCTGACTTAGATACTGGTATTAAGTATAACAATGAAGTGGAACAGGGATTGTCGTCTAGCTTATTCACTGAAAACTTGGCTGATGTGTTCAAGGTATGTTATATGCTCATGTAACTATTTTATTTAAACTGTATCCGCAGGCCATAAAAACATTCAAAATTTTAATAAAACTTAAAAAAAGCGTAAATATATCAGTTATATTGTAATATAAATTTAACAAAAATGTTATTTTGATTGCAGTGTTTTAACACATGCAATGTAATTTTACAGTCGCAGTGAAAATTTTAAAATCCCATAAAAATTTGTTGCTTTTCTATTAATAAAGACCAATTTATATAAAAACTGACAAATAATTAACGATGGCAACAAAAAAATCAACATTTCTATACTATGTTTTCTTCGATCCCACAGTGGATAGGTCCGCTCGGTTCCGACTGCGGTATAGTAAACGTGAACATTCCGACCAACGGCGCGGAAGTGGGCGGCGCGTTCGGCGGCAACAAGGCCACGGGCGGCGGCCGCGAGTGCGGCGCCGACTCGTGGAAGAGCTATATGAGACGATCCACTGTTACTATTAATTATTCTGGTGCTATTAAATTGGCGCAGAATATCAAGTTTGGCGATGAGTAGGGCTCCACTGTCAACATTAATTCTTCTGGCGCTATTAAATTGGCGCAGAATATCAAGTTTGGCGATGAGTAGGGGATAAGTGACGTTTGAGAAAGCTTAGGATGAAAGGGGATGAGTGTTGGTGTTAAGATAAGAGTGATTGATCAATATAAGAAATAACTGTATTTATAATATAAAAAATATATATTCTTTAAATAAATATGTATTTCACATAATTTAACTACGTGAATACATTCGAAAAGTTTCCTGAGCATCATCTGAATACCATACTTCTCAAATGAGAAGCAATAATTTCAGATGCAAAAAGACAATTTATCGTATTACCACATATTTACAGAATACATATTTAATAAAACCATGTTTTTAAATGAATACTAGGTTGCCAAAATCCAAATTCAATTTTTTTTTTTTGTAAGTATACCTGTTAATTATTATGTAATTTATTTAATTTTCTATGATTAGGTAACTATGTTATCATAAACAAACCGTGAATTCGTTGTGTATGTAAATAATTCTTTATAAATATTGGAAAAATAATAGTCCAAGAAAAAAATTGTAATATGAATATTTAGCAACTCACAATTATTACTCAATTCTACTCTAAATTAAAAGAAAACTACAATATGTAAAAATTTGATATAAGAACTTTATTTTTCAAATAAATTTCATGTACAATACAAAAATGGTTTTATTTAATTGATCTTCCAATTCCATTGCTTCTGAATTAAGAATAATGTAACCTCCAAAGATCTACAGCGATATCTTTTGACTGATGTTTATGGAATTTATACATGGATTGCAAATTGTATCTAAGTTCCGCCACTACACTGCCTTTAACACCCCATTCTTTGATTTTCTTATGAATGTGTAACCTGAAATTTTTTTTGAAAATTTTAAAAATGTATTAGTCATTTCATAATGGCACAGTTTGATAAATAGGCTAGGATATTAATTAAATTGCCTGATTAAGTTAGCTATAATATAAACTGTTTTAAGCTGTAAGCCCTAAACTATGCTGCACAATTCTGAAATAATAAATAAATCAAAATTTTCTCCCATACCTCGTTGTAGATTTATGCATGGAATAGACACTATCGCTACTAAGATCCAACCCCATTTTGAGGAACTTCATATCTATTCCTGCATTGTTCTTTGTGCCAAAGGGTGGATTCATTAATACTGTGTCAAAGTAGTTTTTCCATCTGAAACAAATTTATACATATCTATATAAAATAAATTATTTTCAATTTACAATTTAAGTAACCCTTGTGACTCCGCTCCTGTTAGTCTTAGCTTGATGATATATAGCCTTCCTCGATAAATGAGCACCGAAAATCTAACACCGAAAGAGTTTTTCAAAGCGGACCAGTTCCTGAGATTAGATTTTACAAAAAGACAAAATACTATTTCTCCTTGAAAACAATAGGCTAATTATTTAAAAATTTAATTTTAAGTTATCATTCAAGTGACTTCTATAAATGTACCTGTACATATCAGGGTTGAGAAAATCACACTGAAGTATATCAACATTGTCTACTTCCATATCTTCAACATTTTCAGAAAGCACATCTAAAGCATCATCATCAATGTCCACAGATAAGACAGCCCCTGCACCAAGCATTGAGGCTCCTATAGATAGCATCCCTGGTCCACAACCAGCATCCAATATTAGTTTATTTTCTAGAGCTTCAAATTGAGTCTGAAAACATGCATGCAATAAATTATAAGTGAATACTTTCATTGATAAATGAACTAACTATTTTTGTAAATTGTAAAATTATTTGAGTTCCACTTTATCTATTAAATAGTTACCTGAATTGTATACAGAGCCACTGCAGCAATATGTGCCGGAGTTTCATATTGTTCAAATTCAACTTTAGGCTTAGAAAACCCTGATAACGACATCAAATGTCCCTCCAACGTCTTTAATTTCATAGTGGCTGACATGGTTACTTGTTATCAAATCTGGGCAACACTGGTAATATTTGATTGCCAAAAGAGGAATCCTGAGACACAAAATATCCACAGGATGTTGCGTTTGCGTGTTGTAAAGCTGCCCTGTGGCTTGTATTTACTATGTTAGCCTCTGGTAATTGAGGAAAGCCCTATAAAGAAAAATAGTCATGAATATTAGTTAAATTAAATTATATTAATTTATTATCTCATCACAAATGAACAATCATTACATACCTACATTGATAATCTATATATCTTATCATTAACATTTGTGAGAGACTGGAGCCCGCAATAAGTATAAATACTTTTGTTACGGGTCACCAGGACCCCAAGCATTATCAATCACATCTATGTATAATCATCATCTTGTGTATGTGTGTTTGCATAAATTATCTACTAATAGTATTACACAAAATAGGGATCATACTTACAGCAGTTGCCGATAGTGGTGGTATTGAACACATAGGCAACTGGCTTACGGGATTCGGTTGTGTTAGAGATATTGTGGTGGCAGTGAGTGGAGCTACAGCACCTTGCTTCAATAGCATCTGCTTTTTCAATTGTAGTTCCTCCAAAATTTTTCTATTTGTCAACTCTGTAGCATATAGATACATAAATTAATGACAATTTAATTCAGTTAAAAATATTCCATTTATTAAAATATTAATTCTCGAATTCAATTGTAACCTCTTTGTGCATTTGGCTGAGGAAACGCCATCTAATTATTGGCTTAGTAAGATATGTCAATTACAAGAATTAATTATGTTCTTGAAGTAAAATTGCTTGATTTAATGTAAAATAATCATAAATTGTAAAAATATTGAATTTTGTAGTTATTGTTTACTAAATCGAAATTTGACATTGACAGTTGGCGTCTTGGCTTGACGTAACGAGTGCGACCGAGAGTGCGACCATGCCAATGACCCGGGCGTTTCATTAAACGCACGGAGTCGTAGAGTGAAGTACTACTTACGCTAAATATAATAACAGATTCAAAGTTAATATAGAATTATAAAGAATATTATAAATAACTATTTTAATTATATTCTTTTGTGATTGGTGTACATAGTTACATAAAAAAAATATAGGTCTACCTTTTTTTTTTTTATAGTGGGGAAATCTTCCAAAGATACCCACGGCCCCCGGGGAAGGAGCCGTGGGTTATGTCGGATTCTTACCGACTAAAACCCCACTGTGTTCCGTCGAGCCGCTTTAATGATGGGGCCGCGGGTATTTGTTAGAATTCTTCCGCCTACCTGCCGAATCGATAACTTCCTTCTTTTTTTGAAGTCGGTTAAAAAGAGGTATGTTTTGTTGTAGTTGTTTTTTCTCTTAAGATTACAAGATTTATAAATAAATAAACAGACTTTTTAATTTATTTGTGTACTTTTTCTTGGTTTTAAAATGATATATGTAGTTACTTATCCCAGTAAATTAAATTTTGAAAATTAAAAGAAATCAGGAAGTGTTTTTATTTTTTATTAAAGACCTTAAAGCTTAAAATGAGCTATAATTCTTTCATTTACAATACCACAAAATTCTCCATAGATTTTGAGACATATATTTGATGCAATATGAAGTATCCCTAGACTTTGTTTATGTGTGTATAGTAGTAGCCCCAACCATATTTTTAGGGTTTCAAAACACAAAAGGAAGAACAGAAAGAACCCTTATAGGATCAATTAGTTGTCCGTCTGTCAAGACCCTTTATCTCAGGAACACATGCTGTTAGCTTGTAAGCTGGTATCATGCATAAATTCATATCGACTGCGGTCCCTTGAAGCAGTGAAAAAATTAAACTACTAGCTTAATTGGGTTTTCATTCCTTGCGACATGCGAATTTCGCAAAAACGATTGATTGTGTTGGTTTAGTTTGATTTTTTCACATCTCCAAAATTAAGACGGTAGACTTTAGTATTCAGTATTAATTTCAGCTTGATACCGTCACGCGTACCTGATAACTCTTTGTTTCTTTATGGCAGACGGACGCACAACAAAGTGATCCTTTAAGGGTTTCCTTTTTTCCTTCTGAGGTGCGAAGACCGGGATATGACTGGGTATAGTTGCTTGTTACACAATACACATTATTTTTGTTGCCCCACCCTGAGCCCATGGCTAGCTAGCCCACGATTCAGAGCATCGTTTTTTTATGAGTATCGTGAAGGTGCTGTATACAAATATACAGGTTTAATAATACTTAATATTGTTTAATCAACCAATAGTTACATACATTCGGAATTACCTAACTCGTCTTTATACTTATGTCAACATATTTTTTTAGGAACAACCTAAAAAAACTGGACTCCTTTCTGTAAATTGAAACGACAAAAAATAAAACAATACAATTTATGCTAATTAATTAGAAACTAACGAGGTAATTATGAATCATGTCGCAACATTTCCATTAAAATGCAGTTTCTTCATTCAATTGTACCAAATAATATATCATAGCAGAGTATACAAACAAACAGGAGCCAGGATGTTGAAATAAAAAGCAGTAGTATATAAAAGCATTTATTTTAAAACAATGTAGGTAATATACTTTCTGATTCTTGGCAAAACAGTCTCACATAAGCAAGTCAACATTTGGCCTCTCTTAAGAATAAACATAAATCTATAAATATGCGCTGCCATAACTCGCAAATTATGAACAGTAAAATATCAGATAAATAACGATATAAAACGTTGTAATTGATTTGTCTACATTGTAATCAACATTGCATCGTTATTGAGCAATCTTAACATTGAATCATAGTTGTAAATAACTCTAAAAAAAAGAATAAACATTACTAGAATTGACTCACAATATTAGCAATATATAAAAAAATCCATCTACCGTATTTCAATAATATTTTCGTCACATGCAGACATTACAGTCCACAATGGGTTTGTGATTATCATATCGATAAAATTTGAGAATAAATGCACAACAAAAATAGAATTCAAGTCGCCTTTGTCTTTTAGAATTACAAAAATATTTATGTAACAATTTAGAAATAATTATAACAGTTTTCTTATAAACAATTTGGAATAATATTGCACGAGCTCAAAGCTAAATCAGTATGTGCATCTTTAAAAATACTATAAATATACCAACAAACCAACACAAGTCATCATTACTCCCCGACTCTGACTCCAATCTCACATAACATGTCTTTGGACGACTGGCGCGTCGACGTCAACCCTAACCTTATGAAAACCCTCTCGCATCCCATGTGATATACATTATTATCACACTCATATAAAAATCACTTACAAAGACTTTCCTAGCTACTTTTACAAACCCTGTGATGGTGCCGACCTACACAATACACATACCATCGCACGATGTAATCGCTCCAAGTTTTACATTGTCTTAGACAATCATTACAAATATATTTACAAAATTTTAACAATTAAATCACCTACGATAACATCGAAATTAATTTCCTAATAATTTTTGGAAGATAAATTTATATAATTTTTTAAAAATTTCCTAGGACTTATCGATTAAAACGTATCATCTAAACTAGTATTGCGGAGCGATTACATCGTGTGAAACCATATCACATACAAAGTGTTGATTTGTTTCGAATAATTAATATTTTCACAGCACAGGAACAAACGCATTCTGGACTAAATAAAATCTGAAAAATGATAACAACATTTTTTTAAGACTAGCACATAATTTTGGCACAACACAGCGCCCGCGCGGGCGCAGTGGCTTCGTCGTTGATCTTATATACAGTTCACAGATTTATTGCTCAGTGAGATATATGAGATATATCTATTCTATATAATAATAGACTTTATAACAAGGGTTTCACAAACATACTCTATCAAAATGTTTTAGAAATCCCGTCGTATTTTACAATTTACAAAGCGTATGAAAGCAATAGCGTTTTCAATAATATTTTGTGCCCAATGTGTCACGTTCGATGTATCGTCGCTAATTTATTCATGAAACCCTACACAGTGATTGATCATATCCCTCACTGTCGTCGCGGACAGCTGCCGTCACTATCGTAAAATGCAAAATAAAGTATATAATAATAATTTGAGTAAAAAAAATGATTATAAATAATTAAAAACTTATTTGAGTAAATAAATTCTCTTGTTCCATTGCTCATTCAGTGCTTCGATAGCGGAGTGTAAAAATAAGTGCAGCAAACGAGCGGTACGTAAATAATTACCCTGTGGTTGAGGTTCGAGTGTGTCTGAGCGGCGGATTCGTGTCGCGTTTATTTTTACACCCCGCCGCATTGAGTATTATACCGCAACAACATTCTTATATCCGAACAGTACATACCTAACACTTTCCCTGTATAAATATATTAATATAGTCTTGTAAAAGAAACGATTGAAACCTCATAGGTCGATGGCCCTGCGCGAGAGCATTAGGATACAATATTGCTACGAGTTAACTTATCATTTGGCACTAAATTAACATATTGCATCTCGAGCATTCGTCGCAAGTATTTAGGTTTACGTTCGATTCGACGACGATTTAATAAATTACAAATTACAATAAACATACGCTCACGTGTATTTCTTAACGACATAAACTTCATCGGGTCGATATTGTAGATAAATGTGAACATTGGAAATAAAAACATCGGAACACTCGCATCTTTGAGCAAATCTTTCGAGCCACTCCCTCGTCGCCGACAGAGGGTCGGGCCGGTTTGGCTGAACACAAATAATAACATACTCGAAAAATAACAATAGACAAGACGTTCGGCAAGTAAAAATTTGGCAAAATTGAGCATTTAGACTTTGAATTGGCATCGTAAAGTATTACATTTCAATAAGAATCACTACGTAGCGTTGAGTGACATCTAGAATATTCTAATTGTGGTAACTGTAACTTATACATACGTGCCCGCGCTCCGCCGAGCGGCGCCGAGTGCGGGCGCTAGTGCGTGCAAACCGTGCACTGTGATAACGGAAACAGACCAAATATGTGCTCAACGACTAGTGTTAGAATATGCATTAATAACGTCATTATCATTAGTAGTAATAGACTAAATATAATTTTACAATTGGTTTATAACAAATTGACTAATATAACTTTCTTATCGCAATAGATAAAGCTTAATATTTTTATTTATTCTAAATAGAAAGTAACGTTTAATAAGAAGCTATAATGTACTAAATAAGAGATCATAATCGTAGTGGCTTTCATAGGCAACTAATTTGGTTTAGCGTTGTATTTTATTTACAATTTTTTATTATTTGTTCACTGATTTACAACAAATCGAACATACGTCATTTAGCCAAGGACCTTTACCTTAACTTTTAAATATATATAGTAGTTATTATTGAACTTCTCCTGCACATATTAAGTCTGTTTCTGATATGGAGAGATATGTATGAATTAGAGTAAAAATTTTGTAAAATAAAATGATATGACGCTTGATTATGTGTTACATAATTATTATGAGGATTAGATCATTGTTCAAAAGAACTATATAAATGATCATGGACTTTAAGAGAATTCAGTTATTTACTAACTACTCTTTATATAACAACTTGGTTAAAATAGTATTTTAAAAATTAAAAAATTCATTCTCTTCTTTAAATTATAGTTAATAGTTATTGCTTATTTGATATGATAAATACATTCCTGTGCAGATGTGCAGAATGCCGTCCCCCACCAAATTGACAATTCTTATACAATACATTCGGCCGCTTTTGTCGCATATATAGCATACAATAAAAAAACTCGAAGTTCTCATGAACAGGAAATAAATATTAAGAGTAAAATGTTTACAAAAGAACATGATTTATAGCTTAGACAAGACTTAGGAATTGCAACTAAAACCGCCAAATGTACTTCCAACCTATTCGAATAGTGTGGTGAATGCCAATTTTCTATATTCCACCTTCCAAATATAATCTTTGCATATAACGAAAACGACCGATAAACCGAAAATATAAAATTGACTAATAATATAAGATAACAAGCATGCTAAGAAAAAGAAAACAAACGAACGGCACTGAGTCAGTGCAACGAGTTCGCCCTATGCAAAGACATATGTGAGCGTGGAATGCACGCATTTACGAGTAAATTACGTAATAACTCTTAAATTTATTTAAAAATATGACTCCATTATAAAACCATCGCGATCACAGCTCTCCGAAAACTTTACAATATCCACACCTGACTCATTCCAAAATAAATTCATCTTTACATTATACACCTAATAAAAAAAGAAATGACTATAATATATCTCTATGTTAGTTCTAAAAATTATGCCATTTCGATATATTTACTTGCGATTGCAACGGTCCCTCGTACAGCACTCAAATGCCTCATATACAAACTTTTACGTAAACAACGAAAATGACTACACTTCATAAAATAAGGGAAGCGAACGAACGACTAATATAGACGAAAGGAATTTAGAAACAAGCGGCAGTGTTTCGCGAAATTTCGTGCAAATAGAACCTAACTACGAAAAAATTTCTTAGGAACCTGATAAATTATTGCTAGAGCTTCGAGCGCGACTCCCGCCGGCCGAAGGCGCGACCGGACAGACCTTATCGGTAGCCAATAGAAAAATATCACCTAAACGTTACACACGCGCCCGTACGCCGGGACGCGACATTTTTGGTTAAGGTGCGGCCGCACTGCGGGCGGGAGGCGCGGGCGGCCGGGGCGGGGAGATGTGCTGTGTGCGCATCAGTGCGTGATGTCGTCGTCGGCGGCCCCCCCGCCCCCCGCCGCGCCCGCGCCCGTCCCCCCGCCCCCGCCTCCACCCGTCCCCCCTCCCCCGCCAGCGCCCGCTGTGCCGCTGCCGCCCGCACCTGATCCGCCCCCTTTGGACGTCTCGCTGGAAATATAACAAACACCACTGAATAAATATTAATGTTCTGCTATCAAAACTGTTGGCAATTAATTTGGGTATACTTAAACGTAAGTTTAAGCATAAAAGTTAACGGATAACATTATAAAATCATGTTAAGAAAAGGGCGCACGAGAAGCGCATAATATGTATCATTACCGAATAAACAAATGCATCGGACCCACTATATGTCATAGATTTCACGCTTCATAATGCTCAATCACATGTTTATAAGGAATTACAAGTGCTCGTGTGCCCTCCTCTTACTTGTCCATGCTACTAGCATTGTGTTTGTGTAGGTGTTATTCCTGAATACGAGAGTTATGTAGAATGGAGTGTGGACTCACAAGGTGGAGTAAGCAGCGCGCGAGGCGGGCGGCGGGAGCGCGGGCGGGTCGTCGCACGGAGCCCGCCCCGCCGCGCTCAGCAGGTAGTTGCTCGACTCGCTGAAACAGTTCGACAACCTGCTTCAAATTGTATTACTGCCTCGAGTGCGCCGACTGTACCGGCGGCTTTGTTTATTGGTATTCGTATATCCCTATTTGCGACATGTATCTGAGAGTTAAGACTTAATACTGACATGGTGCAAGAGCAACGAGTGATTGATAAAGAAGGAGTGCAGAAGAAAATAGAACCAGTGGATGATATTACCTCAGAATGTTCGATTTGAAACTGGCTGTTTCAGAAGTCTTATGTAATATTCAAGATAGATAAGACATACAGTGTAGATAGACAGAATTCAAGTTTCCCTGAGCATTTTCTTTTTAATGAAATCCGAAAGATTTGACCATTTTGATTTAGGTTGTTTACGTGTTCATTACTTTTATGGTGGATCAATCCATGCATAGGGTAGATGTGCATTGCTTTGCATCTACTAGTCTTTTTAATATAGATACTAGAGGGTAATTGATTTAAGAAGAAGAACTTAAAAGTATTTTGTATCGAAGCCCCTGCATAAGAAGACACGAACAAAAACTAGTTTCTCCACTAAAGATATCCGTGCCCTCGCAACAGTAATCAGTAATGTCGTAAGCCGTCCCATATCGTCACGACCTCGGCAATGATCGCGAATAAACCCCATTGCAACATGGCCACGATAACACCACTCTGTACCTTACTGATGTTCACTACATTCTTTTCTATTTTATCAACGCTATTCCTGACGTCATATTTATATAGCACTTATTCATTTTGTTGATATTAAATTTAAAGCACTATCAAAACATAATTAACAAAGTACCTATTGTGTCATTAAATAAAGGTAGATTCCAATTGAAAAATTAAGCACGTTTCTAAATTATTACGGATATTTTCCGGAAACGAAAAGAGCAAATATATTGTCTTTAAATAATTTAAATCCAAAATGATTGTATAAACTGTTTGAAATGTTTCTAGCTAGCAATGACATGACAACTAAGAATTGAACAGGCTATCTTGAGGTAAGAATTTTCGCTTATCATTTAACAATGGGTGCAAAATACAGTTTATATAATTATCTATTTCAGATTAAAAAAAAAACATTTGGAACTCAATAAATAATATTGCCATGTCACCAAATCGCAATCTTCTGAACCATTATCAACACAGTTCAAGCTACTTAGACTGTTTGTATGTCGTAACGACAGACCCCATTAATTTGAATAATATCCGTGAACTAGTTTCCATGATGAATGGGTGTTCGATAAGAGTTAACACTGAATGTTTACGTTATAGGCGCGGCTCCGTTCAGACACCATGTGTTATAGAGTTTTGGTCGTGAGTCATGAGATAATCGAGTGTAAGCAAAGGTCGCGATAAGGCGGACCACCAAAATCGATTTCGTCATGGTGTTATCAATTCCATTATTACTACAATTAGCTCATATTTACGCAGTTATCTATTCTAAATTACAGTTTTTTTGTTTTTTGTACACTGTTTACTATATAAATATTTGTATACTCTCGCACTTGTTTGTGAACAATGAGCTTTTTTATTTTATATTTGCTTCTGAGGAAGATAATAATATGTATACTTAACATAAAACTAGGACATCGGACGTTCTTTATATATTATAGTTTTCACAAAATGGTGAACCAATGCATGTTTCGTGTCATTCCATTTAATTTTAATTTAAGTCATCAATATATTTACGAAAGATCGCATTTATGAATATTAATTTGATATGAATATTGAAATCTATAGAAGTTATTTAAAGTGTCACGTTTCTATTGCATCATTTCGATCGAAGGTATAATAGATATAAATCTGCCACCGAAAATCGAAAATAGTACATACAACATATGATTTCATTGATAAGCACTTTTCAAACTTTACGATAATACGGTGATAAATAAAAAACATCTCCATTCAAGATATATTGTGGTTGGTTCACATAAGTTTAGTTTATTTCTGGTATACCAGTTTGGTATTTTAAATACTTAACTGCCTTATTTTATTGACTCAGTTTTCTATGAAGAGGCAATTGCACCGTTTGTTGCGTGAGAGGAGGGCAAACGAGACTACCTAATTTCAATGACTTAGCTAATTTAACACATGATAAAAATAATAGGATTAAAATAATCAGATATAAAAATTGATACTTTGCTTCCGGGAATCGTACCTACAATTGACAATTATTATTAATAAACCAGTTGAAATCTTTAATATCATACAAGCTAATCTCTCGACTCTTACCGTGCATTTACATCAAACAAGCAAATGCTCATTCTAACCACACTATGTTAAATTCTTTCAGTGTAAACAGGCGTAGAGCATTCTTTCGTTGTTCTTAGTAGTTAAAAGATCACGAAAGAATGCTCTCGCTCTAGCTCTGTGTTCGTTTGATGTAAATTTACCGTCATACGTAACCATTCAAGCACCCACGTATAGGTGAGATGTATACCTGGCGGTGCGCATCCTGAGCGCGGCGCAGTTCTCCTTGCACTTGTAGGCGAGCACTTGCTTGATGCGGGACACCTCGACGTCGGGGAAGTGGCGGCTCACGTACGAGATGAGCGCGTGCACGCGGCGGCGGTCCAGCGGCGGCTTGGTGGGGCGCGCCTCCTGCCCCGCGCGCGACCAGCGCTGGCCCGTCACCGAGCACGTGGCCAGCTCGATCGGCGAGAACAGCGCCGCCGCCAGCCCGCGCGTCACCTTGCGGTAGTCGCCCCACTTCACGCCGCGCAGCAGGTCCTCGCGGATCTCCACGCCCTCGCCGAGCTTTATCTGCGCAACGGAAATACGAACAACTTAAGGTGCTTTTCCACCAATAATGTGAAGAGTAGCGAGGAATGTGTTTGTAACCGATTATATCGCTTCATTTAGTTGAAGCGTTTCGCGTTTCAATTGGTTATTTACCAACACATTCGTCGCACATTATTGGTGGAAACTGGAAAAGAACCCTTAATGCGGAGTCGAGCACGCTTCGTCGCGAATTAGGCTCCGGCCAGCATTGTTCTTATGCTACTATTTCGCAGCGTGAAATAGAAGCATATGAATGTTGCGCTGCTTTGTTAAGTGCGACGAGTGGAGGAGGTGGATGCCCATTTCCTTTTCTCACTCTTCCTAGTCCATTTCTCTACCCATTGTCAATCCTGTCCGTTAATCCTTACAAACGATAAACACATTTTTAGAGAAAATATGATCGTGAGCGTGGGCGACCATTGACCATCAAGCGAATCACCAGCTAGGTTACTCGCTCATAGATAAAAAACGCACCCTCAAACCGCCAGTCATCATTCGACACTTTTTGCGCTCCATCGTCAGAGATAACCCTTGATAATTTTTAGAAGTATTATGCGATAAGGTAGCCCGTTCATCGGGTGGGTATGAATTACGCTGTACTAAACGTTATCTGTTACTATTGTCGAAAAGGCTCAAATTGTAATAACCGGATAATAATACAAACAAGTTCATCCTAATATGATCTTTGGTACATGTAAAGCTGTGGTTTCATTAAAAATAAATTGTGAATTAGTTATTATAGCCATTAAAAATATCCAGTCTAATCCAGTATATGTATTGATGGCTGGGTACAAAGGTTAGGAACTTAGTCAGAATCTGTCTCTTATCATCAATTTCAGGCAGTTCAAAGCCTATCGTATATTTTTACTTTTTAGTATCAATAAAAAAATATATCTTACAGAACCAAATGTTGTTTTAAAATGTTTAGAAGTACTTTATTTCTACTATCATAATTAGATTACTTAATACAAAACAATGTTCCCTTCATTAAGATCGCGAGCATTATTGAGCATATGTTTTTTATTACATATTCTCAATGCTCATGCTTGAGCGTATTTGAATTAAATTAGTTACAACTTTTGAAAATCTTCTAATAATAACGCAAAAAACATAATATATTAACACGTGTTGATGACACTGCGATTAGTAAGTACCTATGCGAAGAGGAAAAATTAAGTAGCTAACAATAACTTTGAAAAGTTTATTTTATACTATTTTGGAGTCGAAAAGCTATTTGCAATTACATATTTTGACAGTTAAGATTACCAATTATAACAGGGAGATTTAGAAAATTCTTTAAGAAAAATTTCCATTTCGATTTAGTCTTAATTGCTTATCGATTTTGTACGGATCATAAGTTGTTATAACGAAAAAAACATAATTATCACGACTTAATCAATAGGTATAAACGTATTGGAAATCTAAACAATATCTGCTTTATGACAAAACATATCAAAATGCTCCATTTTGTGTCAAAAGGTCGTTTGGACACAATCTGTTTAATTGAACAAAGCAAATACATAACTCCGATCATAGTCCTCCATACTTTGCCATCGTATAACTAATGTTATTAGGTTGTTAACTTGCTTATCGAAATTTCAAAAGCTATTTGTACAAATAGAATCAAATAGTTAATAAGCTATCTCTTTCGAAGGTATAGATGTCTCACAAATGTTTCAAGAGGGATACACCAAAATTCTACACCGCAAACTAGAGAAGGCATGTTAGGGCTAAATGGGAACCACCGATTACAGTTGGTATAAAAAAAGTGTTGTCTGTTGATTGACGCTCTTCCTATATCTATATTAGAAATAGGAAGTGTAATCTTGAAGATATCTCTTAATCTAATTCAGAATATCAACTTTACATGTAAATTTATTTCCAGTAATATTTTCTAAATCGACTTGCCAGGGATGTATTAACAAAAAAAATGTATGCGTGTACTAGAGTACACACGTAAGAAGTGAAACTTCTTTATGACCTTAAAAATGTCACGAGTATGGCGTAACGCAAAAATGTCACGCGTACGGCGTAACGCAAAAATGTCACGCGTACGGCGTAACGCAAAAATGTTACACTAAATTTTTGTCCAACCCCGATAAAGAAGTTTCACTTCAATTATAAATTACTTCTCTATTCTGGAAGAAAATTTAAAAGTAAATTTCTCGCACTCTAATTAGTGGTGTAATAAAACGATAGAAAAAAATGCAATGCAACATAAATGAATATCTTACAAGTCTCGGCGCGGGCGCACGTTCATTCTCCCTCTTGAGCACGAAGGGCAGAGCGCGGCGATGCTGTTCCAGCCACACCGCGTCCGGCACGGGCCGATTCCTCCGTCCGTCCCATCGGCCTGCAACTGGACATTATTCGATTCCTACATTTTTTCAATTCAATTTCGAACAAGTCTTTCCATTTATTCGAAATTTGCACATACCCCCTTTTTGTCAAATATGTCTATAGTATCTAATCCAAAACTGGTAATAAAATTACGATCTAATTTTATTATCTCCCTCACAAAATAGATGAATTTAATTTAGTAATTAATTATTAGATATAATACTATTACTTAGTATTAATTGTAATTGTTACAAGGAAATGCATTCATGTCAACGAAACCAACTTACCATTCCATTATTATGACATTGCTAAGAAAATCAACAAAAGTTCTGCTATAAGTAGGTATATTTGGTAATAAATATCTGAATAATCATGAATCATTATATAAATAGTCATACTCAATTTGTAAATTAGAATTAAATAATAATATTTTTAGAAGCAAAGACAAGTTTATATCTGCAATATTTTATTTGTTGTATCTCGTAAAAAATTACAATGATTTATATACATATTTAAAAATGTTTGCACAAAGCAATTGCACAGACGATTGCGATTATATTACGATATAATATAATAAGAACAATTGATTTATGATGATTAAAATAAAAATGATTTAAATGTGATCTTCCTTAAGACCATAATAATAATATAATATAGAAAAACTCGGAATTGACACTTCGTGGCGATATGGAAACTATTTTAGCGTCGAGGAAAACGAAATTTATCATAAATTTATCTGATATCTGCATATAGTAACAATTAATCACTGCGATCTATTATAAAAATATATGTCTTGGTCAAGTGAAAAACTTAATAAGTAGGTAATAAGATAGGTAGTCAACAAAACATCACGTCGTTAATAAGCAACAGTCTGTCTATATTAATATAGAATAGAATTATCATAATAAAGTATTATTGCCTTAGATATGAAATATAATAATAATTATTGTATGTATGTGGTGTAAAAGCGTGCCACTGATTAATTATTATTTATTAATACAATTTATACTTAACACGAAATTAAACGACATCTATACGAAAGTAGCATGTCATCGATTTAAGCATTAATATTTAATTACTTTATGAGAATAATTTTGTTTAAATTTACATCCATATAGATCGTAATCGTAATGATAGAGTTTATAGGAAATGTCTATTTATTTATTAATTTTAACACGAGATATTCATTTTATTTTTCACTGACGAGAAATCGCTCTTGAACTTAGGAATACAATATATATAAATTACTAATTATTTTATGATTAAATCGATTGATAAGCATTTTATATCCTAAGCGCAAATTTAAAACATTTAAACTTGGCAATTCACACTAAAATAAGTATAATATAAATGCAAAATAAAATTTAGAGATCATGGGAACTAAAGAATGAGATCTCAATTAGACTCACTATACGAATACTTTTTTACAAAGATAAACTAATATTGTAATTCACAACCCTAATCATATCATCGACATCGTTCCCTTTTTAAAGATGCTTAAAGATGTTTTTTAAATGACTAGATGCGTTTTTCCATGGCAATCATAATATATCAAAGTCTAAAAATCAAAATATTTTTAATAATAGACTAAATTCATAAAAATATTAGCAAATACATGATTAGTAAAATTTAATTTCTTAGATCTACTGAAGAAGCACAAAGTGCCCTGAGATTGGATGTTTTATGGCAACTTTAAAAATCGATTTATGACACGTGACGATTAAAATGTAAAAGTAAACACTGATCAATTGTCAGTTGAATAATAACCGTAACGTGCGAGATTTGTACAAACTATAACCGGGAGCCGTCCAATCACTCAACAATATAACATCTGTGTAAAGATAAAACTATTGTGTATAAAAATATCACTTTTGTTATTGTTGTCCATCACGGGTTTATGTAACTTGTATATTCGACACATAAAACGGATACGGTCGACCCTCCCCAACGCATTAATCACAGTAGAAAAAAATTATATCTATACTAAGAAAAATACATATTATATTCGCTTAACGTCGATGGAGAGGGTCGAGCGAGAGGATAACGTGTATAATGTAAGTATTTATATACAATATGTAACCTGTAAATAATCTATGATAAAAATCAGCACCGGTTGCAACAAATGTATTAACAATCAGTCTATTGTCAGAAAGGAAGGTACTCGACTCCTTTTAACGAGGCCCCTCGCAACATAACTATTAATCTTACATAATATAACAGACAACATGATTCAGCACTATACTTAAAGCCGAACGACGTTACGTGGGGAGTCCACTACTTATGGTATATCACGGTACATACGGCTATCACTAACATTGCCAGAGTATAAGCAGAGGGGCGTCGTTAAAGGGTTATTAACTGGCACTTGGTATACTATTGAAAGGCACCCAATAAGCGGAGGTGTGACGGCAGATAGGCCCCCGGCGACACTCTGATCACAGACTAGATATACCTACAGACAGTCTTCGTTATTCCACATTAAGCCACATCTTCACAATATTACCCAACGAACTGATACGCTGACAGCCCCGCAACGCTTTAACTACTATGAACTATATACTTATTGCTTTTTTTAACTGCCCTTTGACAAATTTTTCTTAAACCGTATAAGAAAATAATGGAAGAGATTTGTATAGGAAAATTGTAACCAACGTGAAAAGTCTAACTCTAGCTAAAGTTATTTTATTTATAGAGGACAAGGTTCAAAGAGAATACATTCTAATTTAAATTCTAAATTTGATGGTATTTGATAATGCTACAAAAATATCCATTTCTCATTTATTATTCACAATCATTTGAAAAAAAATCTTTCGTAGCAAAGATGTTCTGTATTTCAGAACAAATGCACAAATAATAAGGTAAGGTAAATTGAATTACCTTTGTTAAATGTACTTACTAGATTTCTCTAAACTACTCGTAAATAGTAAATATTTAATATGAGGATTATTACATAGAAAGTATGACGAGATATTTTTTTTAATAGAAGCAGTGAAATGCATAAAGCGAAAATATAATAAATAGATGCGCATTATAAATATTATTATTTATATGAATTTTTTACTCATAGAATACCTTAAGAGATTAAATTATAGAAAGCGTAAGTTTCCACAAAATAAAATGAATGAAAAGAATCGTTATCGGGCAATCGCATACGCAAAACGTGGTCGAGTACGGGCGGGCGGCGAGCGCACGGGCGACAAGCGAGTACGGGGCTGTCGAGCGGGGAGAGAGCGCGTGAACGGAGCGTGTAAGGTCAGCGGTGCGCGGGCCGCAGGGCAGGCAGCGGCGGCGGCTTGAGGCGCGCCGGGTGCTGCGCCAGCGTGTGGCGGCGCAGGTACAGCGGCGTCTTGAAGCAGCGGCCGCAGGTGGCGCACACCACCGGCTGCGCCTCGTGAATGAGCCGCACGTGCTGCCGCAGGTTGGACGCGTTGGAGTAGCGGCGGCCGCACTGCGCGCACCGCACGCCCGCGCCCGCGCCGGCTGCCAACAACACCACGTTCGCACTGCGCCCCCCGGACTGCGCCGCCCGCGCCGCCCGCCCCGCCCCGCCCGCCGCCCGCGCTCCCCGACCGCTCGCTAATAGGATCTCGCTACTGCCTTGCCCTGCACTTTTGTTCCTTAGGATGTTCTTAGAAATTCTGATCAGAAAATACGGAACGGCGCCCGAAGGCGCCCCTCAACCCGCGTAGATATGTACCTATTATCTGTACAGAATACTGATCGAACCGATATGGACGCGTTACGCGGCTGGCGCTTCATAATACCGATAATATAAGATGGCATCGATGCCGATACTAGGTGCCTCTCGGCAGTCAGAATTTTTCGATCTAGAATTTCTGACAGATGGCGTCGGCCTCGAACAGATAATCTCTCGCTATTATTTAAATATGAAAATTTAGATATACGACTACATGGACAATAATCGATAAGGTGAAATACCAAGAAATTTAAACTGCGACGATCCGCGTGACGCTTTCATAGATCGTGGTCGCCACCACGATAATATGATAATTGTAATGAAATATATGATAACGAATGCGAATGTATTATTTTCAATGGCTTCATTGCGATCGCCCTAGAAGAATAGCGCGTGCGTTCGTCGGCGATAAATTTCCAACAAAACGAAGAAATTAAAGCGAGTATGAGAATCCTATTAGCGTAGATGGCGTCGGAGCCAGCACGTGTGGAGTGCGTCGGAGGGCACAGTGGAGGCGGCAGCGCGGCGGGCGCGGGCGGCGCGGGGCGGGCGGCGAGGGGGCGGGGGGCGAGGTCGCCCTGACACCCGCGCGCCTAGCACCTTTCTTAGACACCTTTATAGATAGTTTCTAAACGAAATCGCGCGCTCTCTTCTACGCCGTTTATCAGTGATAAGAGGTTAGCCGGGGGCGCGGCTGTCCGAGACGACTTGTGCGTGTGAAAAGAGTGAACATTATAATCGAAATATATTCACCTTCGGCGTTCTCGTTCAGCTCCGCGTTCATCCCCGTCATGAGATCCATACTACCTGCAAGAGGAAAATCGTTCATATTGTTTTCTTTCAATACCGAATACGCGCCTACTCGGTACACACTCACCTTGAAGAGTGGCGAAGGGATTTGCGAGAGTATTGTTTTCGCTATAATATAATTGCTGAAAGCCCGATCGCTCTTCGTCACTAGCTTCCTGTTCTAGGACTTCCATTTTTGGTTCCAATAAATCCGTCGCGCTAAAGTCTTGACACTTGCTTTCTTTCTCCGCATCGCCGGGGTCCATAAGAATATCATTTTCTTCATTATTCACATCTGTCGCTTCGAGATCAGTTTTTACCCGCAAAGAAGGGTAGTTACAAGTTTGGCTATAGTCATCATTATTAGGCCTCGTTTGACTAGAACTTTGAAAGGGAGCATCTTCGCTGAGATTATTTCTGGGCACTTCAGGAGAATTCCTTGCAGAAGGGCGATTGGCGCTCTTTTCTTGGTCATCGGCAGAGGTCGATTCCACATTTTGGCTTGCGGCTTTGGAGGAGGAGGTAGAATGTGACGGCTTGGCGCTGAGCAAATTACGTAATTGAGAAGGGGGAGACTTTCGATTTGCTTTCTGGAAGGAAAAATATATTTTATTAAAACAACAACCTAATAATTATTTGATTTTCGGATTGCCTTCAGGGTGTACCGCAAATCTTACTTTGTCGTTGTGTTGCGAGCAGTCAGTGAGGCCGCGAATTTGTAAAGCGTCGGCAGTCCGCAAGAATGCGCTGAGTTGTGCCTGGGCAATATTTACTTGTCCCACATACATAAACTGGAGTAGCGCGCGTACATGGGATACTTCGCAATCGCGCATAAATATTATCGGATGAGGACATGGATTATTCTGTAATGAAAATATATGTTTTATCGTCTGCATATCTTGAACAAAGTGGAAATAAAATAATTTATAAGCCAAAGTTGAAACTTATTTACGTTTCTGTATCTCCTTTTCTATACATATATCTTATCATTTGGCAGAGTTATTATCAGTTCTATTTAATTTTAGATCAATATGTAATTTTTTAATTACTTTGGATAAAAAAAAACTTGTATCTTGGACATAGCTGTTAATATATCTTTACCACAAAATAAAAGAATGAATATAAAATATTCACAATTTTGATAAATAATAGTAACAGTCTCAAGAAATCTAGGTTTTTTTATGAAAAATCTATGTTTGTCTGGATCTATAAATACAGGATTGCGGGGAAAGTTTACCAATTCCTGTTTGAAGGCATAATTTAGATCACTTCTGATGGATTTAACCCTACCAACACCATATCGAAAATCTAACCATTTTTAAGATTTTCGACTTGGTTTTTTTTTAAGTCTTTGTAAAAAGACTTTGTATAAAAAACAGCCATCAGTTATTAGCTAAGATATTTTGAAATGTGTTAGTCATAATTATTATATTTATACATTTAGAATAAGATGATGATAAATTAAGTCGTTGTAGATGGCTAAAAGTTAAACCTAAAAATTTAATTAATTACTATTATATTATATTCAATAAAAAAAATATTGTTTTTTAAATACCTAAATGTAAGGAAAAATATGAAATAGTTGTAAATTAGAGGAAAATTTGTGGATGAGTGAATAAAATAATGAGGGTTATTCATAGTATGGCTATTGCATGTTAATATTTTCCCTATTATAATTCTAATTAGAACATAGCCAATTTTTGTTTTAATAAAGTCTGTGAATTAATAAGTTGATTAAAAAAAAAATTGTATTACTATGAGCATTAAAATTTGGTAATGTTTACAAAAGATACATTTTATTAATATCAATTAATCCCTATATTATGACCTTGGATAATCCCTATATAATATATCTTGGATAACTTTATGCTTACCTGTTATGTTTCTAAGTTTAATCAAAAAATATTTCTATAAACATTTCATGATTCTTGATTACCAGTTCATGGTTTATAATCCAAAAACTTATAAAGGGAAACATTTATCAATGCAAGTGATATTGCTCAGTATAAACAAAAATATACAAAATTTGATTTGGTTTACAATTGAATAACAGGTCATTGACAGTCAATATTTGTGGGCAGTGTACATTATTATAAATTTCAATAACAAAGTATAACTCAATATACCATTAATTATTTCATTGAGTTTATAAAAAAAACATGTGCCGTTATCATTTGTGTAAACTTAGGTAATGTTTATTAAAGTTTTTATAGAATTATCTTTGAAGTATAGTTTTATCTTATACTATATGTTTCATTTTGTTGTGAACTATACTTGACCATTTATATTAGTGATTCAATTTATCTATAATATTATTACAATACTATACTTATGTGGAGAATTGGCAATACTTGACATTTACAATTTCCAAACTGTTTTACATATTGTCTAATTTGGTAATTAAAAACGAAAATATACCTATTCTAATTAATGTTTATTTATGTACATAACTTCATATTCATTGTTTAAAAATGTTGCTGGTATTCACCCTTACTACAATCCAATTTGATTTTATATCTTTGATCAATTAAAACTAATAATAAAAAAGCTTTCAATATCTGATTCTTAATTAAAATATTAATGAGTGTTAAAAATTTATAAGCTCATTAAAATGTGCTTTTGTTTTTACAAGCACCATTTTCTCTTACTTTCCAATGCAATAAATTTTATGATCACACATTCATTTATTGAACACAACCTAACAATGATAAAATAATTGATTAAATGAGGTTCTAATAGCCATTTTGAATAGAATATATTATTTACCTAATGACATGTTTAAAAATCTAAGAAATTATTAAACACTACAATTTTCGAAATTTTTGAATTATAGACATGCTGGATTAGAATTTTTCATTAATTTGTAGCATGATTGTAAAGAATTCGTGAGCCATTTCCAATTAAAATGATTTGGTAGACTCAATGGTAATGAATTAATTAGAAATTGTGAAACAGAATTCTAAAGTAGGTACAAATAAATGAAATCACGAATACTTAACCGGAACGCGAGACATGGCATTTGTAAGTAGATCAAGTGTTTTATACATAACAACTTTCACTAGAGTCATTGTAATGGTGACACATCAAAGTGTGGGGAGTGAAAGATAGACTTACTTTAAATAATTCCTTGAAATAAGGACTACACGCCGACAAAACCACTTTATGAGCCTCCAGCCTGTGTCCCTCGCATGCCAGGGTGACATCCACGAAATCCTCATCATCGCGCAGTGCCTCGAATTGAGATGTTATATTCGCTTGAAAATTGTTCCATCTCAAACAGAATTGCTGGTCGCCACCCAGTTCTGTACCTTCCATTACTTATAGACATAACTCGATATCCCTGATCATTTAATTGCTTGATAAGAAAAGTTAATTATTGAAAATAAATATATCACAGTAACTTGCAATTTCAGTCGCCGTCTGTCCGAAAATCTTGAAAGAAAACAATCAATAAAATCTCGTACCAATATAAGAAAAATAAAACTTTTTTAATTTGTCATTCATTCGCTGATGGGTACATTCACTTTGACGTTCCAAACCACGTAATAACTTACTTTCGAATCGTGTCAACTCTTTTTAGGTCTATCTAGACAAATTAAAAAATTAAATCACAGTAATTTTATGGTAAATTATTTCATAAATTATTATTAATAATTAGGATGATCAGAAAACACACTAAGCTAATACACAGAAAGATATAAGAACGTACATCCACCAACCCTATCAGTCATGTATGTACTGATTACCAACTTGAAAACAAAACAACGTAAAACGTCATCGTCAATAAGAATGTTAATATTTTACGAATAAACAAAATCAATGCCATTTATTTTTTAACTACCAAAATATTATTAATTACGAAATATTATATTAGTGATATATTACAGGGAAACTTCTATTTTTTAATTTACTTGATAACCTCAACTAATAGTTTTTAAATATTATATTAACTTTAATTTTATTACTAGGTAGGTATGTAATAAATAAATGAATCAAGTAAAGTCCCTGATTTTGAAATTAAAACATACATTTATTAATTATTATAAAGTTCCCCTGCCGTTATGTTGGCATACCTGACTGTCAAAAACGTCAAAGAGCTTAGAAGCGTTACAGAGCCATTTCTCTTTCACCACTTCTAAGCGTATGCGGCATGATGCCAATCTCTAAAACATTTATAAATTTCGGAAAACCTCGACAACTCTGTAACGCTTCTTAGCTCTTTGACGTTTTTGACAGTCAGGTATGCCAACATAACGGCAGGGGAACTCTCTCGTGAAACGCACAATATAAATTTTAAACGTAGAGTGAGAATGAACTACAATTCCACAAAATACAGATTATAAAACTAAAAGATTTGTCAAACTGAGATTAACCGATTGTATGATGCTGTCTGGTTTTATTATCAAGACTTGACTAGACTCAAACTAGACTGCGTATTATTTGTATTCTCTTTGGTGCTGGTCGAAAAGAGATCCGAGTGAGAGCTTTTGTCTCGGAGCAATTAACTGCTTTTGTTGTTTCGAGCTTGTCTCTTTCTAATGAGGTAACAATGGCTGAACAAAATAAGGGACAAATTGCTTGAAAAGCGAGCGAATAAATTTCCGGTAAAAATTATATTGATGATACGCTATTTAATTTAATGTATGCAAAAATAAACTCCAACATAGCGTATGTATTTACTACCGTAAAAGTGTAAGCACCGTAAGTTTTAATTTTCATACTAAGCTGAATAATACAGTTTTTATCGTAATGTAGCCTTATTTCTTACGTGCAAGGGTTTCAGTCTTGAATAAAAAAAAGGTCGATACATACTCATGAGATAGCAGTGCAAAATTATGTGTCAAACAAAATTCATGGTCACCCTGCCGTTTCTACAAACATCAATGATTGGTGGAGTTGTCAAAACGTTAGACAAGGACCATTGAGAAACCTCTCGCTCTGACCGTTTTTGGTAAAATAAAAGCTTCCGCTAAGGAAAAAGCAACCCTAGCAATGGATCATATTTTATAAAAACAAATATTTTTTGGTGCACTGTCAATAGTTAAGAGTATAATCTAGATTACATTTTATCAAAACTTTTTTTTTGTTGCCCTGTATAGTTAATAGATCGTTTAGAACTACTTTACTCTTTACTAATACCCAACTTTTTTCGTTACATATTATATCGAAATTTAAAGCATTTAAAAATAACAAAAATATATACAAAATATAAATAGCATATGACACAGCCTTTTGATCAACTCCGGAGTAAAAGGAAACATTAAAATTGATATTTTTAGGTTTATGCATTACAAACATGCAAAAATATATCATGGCTATCTACTCCGTAATATTGTTGATGACGTTTTATTTTCACTTGGAAAGGTGCAATCTTATTTATAAAAATGAATCGCAAAATGTGTTGGTAAGCGCATAACTCGAGAACGGCTGAACCAATTTCGACAATTCTTTTTTTATTATATTCCTGGAAGTACGAGGATGGTTTTTATGTAGAGAAAATGTAAACATGTACCACGGGCGAAGCCGGGGCGGACCGCTAGTAATTAATATAAAAATAAAAAATAACAAATATTTTATTGTTAGCTTCTATAAAAATACAAATCATTACAACGCTTGTTCTCCTTCAACTGTTTCTTTTAAGTTAAGTAATTCAAACTGGCCACTTCCTTTAGTTTCAGTTCTTATCATTTCATCGAGATTTCTGAAGCTACCAGGATCAATAAGGCAAATGATAGTAGCTGTCCCAGCATCCCAGTTTTCTTCTTCTACTGTAGAAGTTAATTTAACTACTTTATCTCTTACTTTACGGGCTTCCTTACCACTTAACACAATTCTTACTCTCATTTGCGCTCTCTCAAGGGGTATTTCTTTTTTTACAAGTTGAATCACATCAAGTGCTTGTTGTTTTGCACTTTTATTGACATTAACAGAAAAGTGGATGTCTTTCATAGCTTTTTCTATTATTGAAACAGGATATGGTCTCTTAGTTTCAGGATTTACACACTTATCTGCTACTGTTGTTGCAATATCTTTAAAAAGAGCATCAATTTGAGAGTGTCTTTCTTTGTCTGATACTTGTAACTCTCCTTTTTCTAATATCTCCTTACATATCTCTGTTTGATCATCTTTACCAAATATCTTGACTAGATCTTCTTTTTTAGCTACCTGGCCTTTAGAAACATTTGTAAATACCGTGTGTGTTTGTAGCACTTCATCAATATCCTTTTCTCTGAAAAATATGATATATTATATTATATACTTACTTGAAAACAATAACATTGGTGTTTCCTAAATGAAAATTTAGGATACTTACACTTTATTGCGCCATGACACAACTTTATTCCTGTAACAAGCTATTTCAAATCGTTTGCCACCCTTTTTCAGCCTAACAATAGCCACATTTGTTAATCGTATTTGATTTGTAGGAGTAAATATTTTAGACATTTTGTAAAATGCTTCTTTTCGTAGAAAATAGAAAAACAATACCTATTTAAAGTTTCCTTGTTATTTTGACATTGTTAAACATCTGTTTTTAGAATCGCTATGGACAGACCATAAAGTATAAACTATACACCTACAATAAAACTAAATGTGGTGGTGAATGGTGATTTTATCCACGGTTGATTTTATTTTAAAATAAAATGCGAAAAAAAATTATCTACATTTTCTAATTAAATTAAATTCCATTAGTTTCAGTACAATTAAGTCTAGTTCTTTATGCATAGACTGTGTTGTAATGATCGTGCGTCAAATGGAACAGTTTTTGTTTTTACCATTATCTATGCAAGCCGTGAATATTTTTTTATCTATTCCTCTCACGACGTGTATTTCGTAAAAGTTGGCCGTCATCAGCCGTCATTTTGTGATATTTGTATATTTTGTCGGTGATTTTATGTGATTAATCGAGAAAAATGGCGAAATTAGTTGATATTTATAACAGCGATAAAGATCATGTGATTAAAAGGCGTCAACTACCTCTAACGATTTATGATAATCTAACTGTAAGTTTCCTAGTCGCGTCTGACATTACCACTAACGAAGATTATTAATATCAAAAAGATTAACTAACTATATCGTCATGTGCTTGTTTTTAATTAGACTTTTACTAAACAAAATGAAGCATTATTATATAGGTTTATCGCGTATAATGTCTCGTAAACAGTTTTGTTCTACTTGTTGTAGCTGCCCAGTTACGTCTTGAGGATGACCTTATTTTTGTTTTATTAATTCTTTGTTTTATGTATCATCTTTGTATATTGCAGATGGTTATGGATTTAAATACAATGGGATTGATCTGTGACAACCCGCAAGTGAAAGGCCGTGAATATGAAGAATTTATGCGTAAATATAGAATTCTCACTACAGACGAGCTTAAAGCAGCATTGCGAGTCGATGCATCAGATATCTTCAATGTTTTAAATCAAAGCATTCCCTGTGTTGGCTGTAGAAGAAGGTAAACAAGAATAACTCATCCCTATTTTTTCATACATTATTTCAAAACTGAGGAGTTTCAACAGTTACAATAAAGTCTTTATTGTTTTTTTTATATAAAAGAAAAAGTAATACAACACAGTCACATGCTATTTATATGAGATTTTATTATTAAATAATGTAGTAAAAAAGTATAAACATATTTATATGACACTAGCTGCACTCCGAGGTTTCACCCGCGTGACTCCGCTCCTGTTAGTCTTAGCGTGATGATATAATATAGCCTTCTCCTATGAAAGGGCTATCTAACACCGAAAGAATTTTACAAATCGGACCAGTAGTTCCTAAGATTAGCATGTTCAAACAAACAAAGAAACTCTTTAGCTTTATAATATTAGTATAGATTTTCGATAGTTTTATGATAATAAATGCTAGATGTTAATAGATTCCAAGATATCTTTTCATAGTTGTATTTATGTTTCATAGTAGCTCTAATATTATTTTTGATCTTTGAACTAAAGTAGCACATGTATGGCTGCCATACCTAAGAATAGTTATAATTTCTTGAAGTAGTAAAGATTAACAAGTATTTTAATTGAATGTTAGAGAATTATAACAATTTCTCATATTTATATATTGTTTTTTGTTTCAGCGTGGAAAGACTGTTTTACCAGTTATGTAAGTCCAGACATCCAAGTTTAGATCCAATAATCTTAACGCCTGATGAAATTATGACAATAAGGGAAGACAAAATTACACACCCCCAGTCATTAGCAACTCTACTAAATGGTCATAGGTAAGATAGCAGCTTAATAAATATATTAATCAAATTTATTTTCACACAAATACATGTTTTTGAAGTGAAACTTCCTTATCGGGGTTGGAAAATATTTAGTGTAACATTTTTTTTGTTACACGTGACATTTTTCCGTTACGCGCCATCTTTTTCTTATCCCTACCACGCGTGATTCGACGTATTTCTGAAAAGTTGCATATAGAAAAATATTTTTTTAAAATAAGGTCATAAAAAAGTTTCACTTCTTACTTGTGTACACTAGTACACGCACTCATTTTTTTTGTTGTATTTTTACAATCTTTGGAAACTTCACGAAATTGTCATGGTCACTGGTAACATTATTTACACATACTCAGCTAATTAAGTAAACAAATCATTCCAATTTCACATGCTAGATTGTGAAATGAAAATGATATCTATTTATTACCTTTTTTTTTCAATGTTGAGGGCCAGTCTCACATCTGATATGTTCTTTCTAGCTTGTCAGTTAAAGTAAAAAATATTGTAGTAAAATGTGTCAAATAGATATTTAGGAATATTATAAGTAAGCTGTAAAGCCAGTCTTAAACATTGTATTAATGTGAAAGCTAGAATATATTCAGTTTGAATAATATAAATGAATGTATTATTTTAATTTAAAACTTAAATCTTATTTTTGTTGTTTACCCTTCAATTTAACAACATAGGAAGGTTACTCATCATAATATAATTTATTAATTTTAAAACAGTATTTATTCATTGTTTTCTATCTTGTTTTTCTAAAGATAAAGTAAATGCATGCTATCAACATAACATGACAACATCAATGTGGACTTCAGTCGCAGGGATAAAATTGTTTTTAAATGTTTTTTAAACTTTCTTGTCATTTGACCAAAGTTTCAGGCCGGTCATCCATTCATTATACATAACTTCATGCTTAAAATAGACCATAATTAATTTATTTGCAAGCAATTTTATACTATACTAGCTGACCGCCCGGTTTGTTCAAAACCTAATAAATTACATACTAAAACCATCCTCTTGAATCACTCTATCTATAAAAAAAAACCGCATTAAAATCCGTTGCGTAGTTTAAAAGATTTAAGCATAAAAAAGGACAGAGAAAGAGACTTTGTTTTATACTATGTAGTGATTCTTTAAGTTTACAAGAAACATTTATTCCAGCACGGGAATAGAATGTCTAATTCTAAGTCAGCCAAGGTGGAAGAAGTCACAAAGGTGCACGCTACACTCTCTAGAAGCTGGCAGTGCGAGGGGTTGGGGCGCTACGTCGACCACGTGCGCGTGGGGTTGGGGCGCGTGGGGGTGGGGCGGACGGGCCGCGTGGAGAGCCGCCTGGGACGCGATGCGGACGTCCGCGAGGGAACACGTCACGCTCGTCCACTTTAACACCCTGCATGATACGCTACACAACTATCTGAGAAAACATCGTTTCTGTGCGGATTGTAAAACTAAGGTAATTTTTATTTATATGTTTATTGAGTACTAGCTTTCCGACAGCAGGTAAGCCCGCATAGTCAAAGGTAGACCTGCATAGTTTGCATTCACATGGAATACATAAAGATATATAAGTACGTATCTTTTAAGGTACTGTTATGTTGCTATGTTTTTGTAAAAAAAAAAATATTAAATTTAATGGCAACACTTAGATGTAGTTTTATGAACTCTTTAATGGGGGTGAATGTTTATCATCAATCATCATACATGCCACTGACTCTGCAAATAATATGTATAAAAAAATGATTTCTAACTTCATACTACTAAAATGTATCACCATAATTTATCACTGATAATGTGAGATAAGTGATAAGGTGTGAAATTTTATTTAGCAACCAAAGTCTACAAAAGTTAGATTTGTTGTTCAATTGCTTTATCTTTTAAATTGCAATTTAGACTTTAGAGGCATTTCTTATCAAGTATATTGAAAAAAAAACAAGTATTGAAAGATATATATAAGTGTGCTTGCACTTCAATCAAGATAAATACTTGCAAAATAGCAATATCAAAACATTTATTTCTCTTACCAAAATAAAAATTGATACATTACACTTTATATATAGTTGAGCCAATTTAATAGGCAACATTTGACGTCTATCAATTTTATCTTCATAGGGTGGTAACCTGCTTAAAAACATCGATTAAAGCGAATTAATCGATACGGACTTGAAACATTTGTCAATCGAACTTGAAACACATGTCAATAATTTATGATGATTTTTATTCCCAAGTAATCAATGCATTCGATTCTAGGTGTCAGATTTCGATTTTTAGAGTAAAATCTCTGGTATTTAAAAAGAAAAAAGGTTTATTGACACAAAATTGTAGCGACGTCAGTTCTTTAAATAAGAAAATGTTTATTATGTTTAGAATGGTTTATCAGTAAAATCAAATCCTAAAATTAGTTGCATAGGTCATTATTATTATAAATATGTAATCGTAATTGGAAAAAGTTAAGCAAATGTGCAGTTACAACAAAACGAAATATCATGTTATTCTATGTCGTCGTTACTAGGTTACGTTGTTGAATTTTGTTGAACTGTCAAATGTTGCCTATTAAAATGGCTCTACTATAATTGATTTATTAATAGTAATGTGAATGATTATGTTTTCCATTAAGAAGGATGAATACATCTAGAGGCTAGAGGAGATAAAAAAATGAACTTGAATACTGTAGGAACAAGTAAATCATAAAAAATTGTTGTCCAATTTTGATATTGCCACTTTTTGAATATGTAATTTTCATTTACATCATACATGTTAGAATATTTCCTGATAAGCTTCGGCAGTTAAGTCGGTTGTAAATGTAGGAGCGATTCTATTAAATTTATATTTTGACGTGATAACGTTTTTAAAATCGTTTTAGTCGGGTGACATGTTCAGAAACTTGTGTCACACCAAAACCTCACGAGCGCGATCGCAGGTATAACGAGAGAGAGACGGTCCGATCTCCCGTCTCATCTCGAGCGCTGCCACCAATAAGACGTTATCACGTAAGGGCCGGCGCCCAGTGCCGGCACGGCGTGGCATGGCAGGGCAGAGGATTTTATTACTAATGAAGTTATTTTGAATCTTATTTCAATCAGTTTAGAATTCAAGTTACTTTATTTCGATGCCACGATGCCGCGACGTATCGCAGGATGCTGCAGCATGACGCGGCACGCCGCAGGATGCGGCGGCATGACGTGTCTTGCTGTTTCATTCCAAGGAATGCCGCGGCGCGCCATTGCATCCCGCGAGGCGTATGCGTCACTTTGGGGTCGAGGAATTATGATTGCTAGCTAGTTGAAATAAGGTTGAAACTTATGCAGCATTAGTGGGGCTTTTAGCAGGATGCCACGGCATGCCACTGAATGCCGCGGGATCACGCAGCACGCCGCGGGATGCCACTGCACGCCGCGGGATGCCATTGCACGCCGCGGGATGCTCTGCCGTGCCATGTCGTGCCGGCAGTGGGCGTCGGCCCTAAACATCTCGATCGTAAACCTACTTTACAAACAACCAATTTTTTTATTACAGGTTCTCAGGGCATATCAATTATTGGTAGAAGAGAAGGAGCCTCAAAAAGAGAAAGGTTACGTCGGAGCCCTGTACGGGGGGATCAAGAGATGTCTCCTGGACAAGCATTTACACCTTCAAGCGAAAACGGATTATATCGCGCATCTCATAGCGAGAGCAGAACCGGAACTGCTGGGGAACCATCGCGAGAGACACGCAAAGACTTTGGAGATCGCGCAAGAGGAGGTAAATATTGTGTTTTTCGATTTTTTTAGTAAATAAAGATTTATAATGTGTTAGTTGTGAATAAATGTTCATGAAGATGTAGTTGTTGATGTTATAGCATTTATCATTTCCTCAAACAGGCCTATAATAATTATATCTGATGACAATGAGGACAAAATAGATTGAATATATTAATAACTTATGAACAAAAATATACATTATACAGGTGCTGATTTGTCTCGGCATATGCATATACGAGCGGCTGCAACGCATTTCACTAAGATTAAGGGAGGAAGAAGGAACATGTCAGACCTTAGCTGCGGTGGGAGTTGAGGCGCTTTACCGCAAGTTCGAAACAGCCGTGGAGATGAAAAGTGGAGTCTCGAAACTACAATTGTTGTACGATGAGATAACTCAAGAGGAATTGACCAAACAACAGCGGAAAGAGCAGAAGAAACTAAAACGGCGCAAGAAGAAGGAGAGGCAAGCTATCGAAAATAAGTGCAAAGTGGGTATAATGTTTGGATTACTAAATAAATAAATAAATAAAATCTTTATTTTGCTTTAAACATGGTATTCAATGGTGATACAATGCAAATGCTGCAGTAAAAGAAATTTACACGGTATATGCACAAGTCTGTTGCTATACTGAAATTAAGTTTGTTTCTAAATTTATTTCTGTCCCAATAATTATAATGTTGTTTTTGTTAACTGTAATTTTGTAAATTTTTAATAATCCTATCATTATTTCTGAACAGGAGGTCGATTCAGAAGAACCAGAAGAAAAATGCGAATGCGATGAATGTTTACAAGAAGCGAGAGACACGCCAACCGATCTATTATCACCGCAAACTTTTAATTTATGTTACGAAGCAATGCAAACTAACGCAGACGGTTGTCACTCGTGCCAAGATGACTACACGGACGGTTCGCCAAAGAAAACGAACGAGAAACACGCTAAGAATGGGAACCTTTCACTGAATGAAAACTCGCATGATTGTGGCTACTCGTCTGGTAATAACGGTGGATGTTGTGAAACCATGTCTGGATCGTCTTCGCTTATGAGTTCGCCCGAAGGTTCAGAAGTAGCCTGCTCTGAAGGATTCTGCAATCACGAGAGAGGCGACTGTCTAGATATATCCAAGAGCGATAAGTTTTCCTGTACTGGCTTCACACTTTCTTTACAAGAAATGCTGGTATGTTGGACATTCTGTTTTGTTTCAGTTCTGACTAGGTTTTTTAATAGTGACCGAGTGTCTTTATGATAATAATTTATATTTTAGTAAATTTTTAGTTTAAATTAAATATATTATGTTGAATTTTTTCTCTATAGCAAAAAATTTACATTTTGCCAACTTCCATATAATTGTTTCGTAAGGTTACTTAAAAAATTGAAGAAAATAATTTGACCATAATTTTATTTTCAGGACACATGTTCATCTGACGAAGAACAGGACACCAGCTATATTCCATTAGAAGAAGTATTGGAATTCAAATCGCGGAGGAACATAACGGAAAAAAGGCAGGAATTGAGGCAAAATTTACGTCAGAAATTTGCTCAGCTATGTGTAAACACGCCTCAGATGCAGAAAGGGTTTGAAAAACAAGACAAGCAAGCAGATTAATGCAATAAATACAGTGACATTCAAACTGCACTATTAAATTACCTTTTATCTTTCACATTGGAATTAATGTTTAATTTTGCAGCTACCTAGATTCTTGTAATTGAAAACTTTATGGTAGTAATTACAATAGCTATGGCTAAACATGAGAATAACATTTAAGTAACAGCAATAATAGTACATTTTTCCTATCATACATAACTCCATGTTGCATTAATAGGTTTATAAAAACGTAAACCCCAAATGTTCATGTTCCTTATGTAAGATTCGAAATTTTATAAAATGTTGAATTTGAATGTCCATAAGTCAAAGGTGCTTGTAGAATGACTTAAATGCGGTCTTATATACATATATCACTGAGATGGTAGTGTATAGGAATAAGGAAAGTGCATGTTTGAATGAGTTCAACTGTTTTATGATATTATTCACAACTCGACTGGATAGAACCCAGCATTTATCAAATATTTACTATTTAAAATATTAGAGCTTTGTAATGAAATATAGTAGCCTTTTTTGATCAAATTATATTATTTTCATTGCTTTACTTACATGGTAAAGAATGGATTAATTTCAGGTATTTAAGAGAAGCTTATATAGCATGATGTTGAGTCATTGGCTGTTTTGCCTTTGTTATGAAATCAGGAAAAAACATTTGTAACTCAGTTTTAAATATACTATAATTAAATAATGTTTAATGTTTTATTCTTACAATCCTAATTTACATTAGATATACACAGTGTAGCATTTGTTCCGCCAAAGCCAAAAGAATTTTTCAGGGCAACTCTTTTTTCGCTATTCCATGTTTTTGAAGTATTAGCAACATAATTTAAGTCGTCAATGGGATTTTCCAAATTTATAGTGGGAGGCATAACACTATGATAGCAAGACAAAACTGTGAAAAGAGCTTCTAAATTTCCAGCAGCACCCAGCAAATGACCATGTGCTCCTTTCGTTGATGATATGCAAACATTTGAGGCATGATCTTTAAATAGAGTTTTAATAGCAGTCGATTCTATATTGTCCCCTACAGGTGTGGAGGTGGCGTGGGCATTTATGTATGATACTTGTTCTTTTTCAATATTTGCATCTTTTAAAGCTCTAGTCATGGAGAGTATAGCACCGCTGCCATCTTCTCTTGGTGTTGTTATGTGCGAGGCATCACCTGAGAGTCCATAACCTAAAACTTCAGCATACATTTTAGCATTCCGTCTTAATGCATGTTCATACTCTTCTAATATTAAAACAGCTGCTCCTTCCCCCATCACAAAGCCATCTCTATCCTTGTCAAATGGTCTTGAAGCTTTATTGGGTTCTTCATTAAATGATGTGCTTAATGCTCTTAAACGACAAAACCCTGCTATAGCCAAAGGACTTATGCATGACTCTGCTCCTCCACAAACCATTACATCTACATCTCCGTTTCTAATAAATCTAAAAGCATCGCCAATAGAGTGCGCCCCAGTTGCGCATGCAGTTGATACTGCATGGTTTGGTCCCCTTAAACCATACTTTATACTGACATGACCTGCAGCCATATTTGGTAATATTCTAGGAACAAAAAATGGGCTAACTTTATTATAACCTAGCTGTAGAGCATTATTAGTATCACAGACGTCTTTCAGATCGATCATTCCCATTCCAAGTGCAACACCAGTATTTTCTCTGTCTTGTTCAGATTGGGGCAACCACTTTGCATCTGATAATGCTTCCGCACAAGCAACAAGAGCTAAACAAGTCGCGGGAGCCATGGATTTTAAATTCGCTTTAGACAAGGCTTTTTCTAAAATATCTCCCTCTTTGGGTACTACACCAGCAACCCTACAGGGCAATTTGTTATATTCATCACCCAAAGAAACTATCCCTGAATGACCTTTTAGTAAATTTTGCCATGCTACTTCCTTGTTTGAACCCAAAGGGGAGACGACTCCTAATCCTGTGACCACTACTCTTCTCCTTGATGATTGGGACGAATAGAATCTTATTATCTGGCATGATCTCATGTTTATATTTTTTATATAACCATTTAATTATAAAGAATGAGTTTCTTTACATAAAACTTATATCTTAAGAAGGATATAACCAAAAATGTATCTGTTGAATTATGAGCTGTTCGATCTACAGTAATATTGACATTGTTTTTATTATGATTATGAATTGACATTTAAGATTTTTAATTTCAAAACTAATCAAAGGTTGCTAGGAAGGAAATGCTCAGAAAGTTAACGTATATTTTCAAGTATTTTACATACACATAAAATTCTACTATAATTTTAATTTTAATCTGATATTAGTTTTAGTATTATAATAATTGTGATAGCAATCAAAGATTTTTAATTTTAGGTCTCTATCAGAAGACTTATGACAAAAGTTCAGAAATTGCCGGCCTGTGAATGTACCATCTTTAAATGACAGTACCTGCACCAAAAATCATAGGTACTCTGTGTAAAAATCCAAATATGATCGCTGTCAATTGTCAAAATATGTCACAGTACAACCACTTATAAAAAAACAAACTTTGTTATTTATTTTTGGTATTTAAAATTATTGTTAGTATATTTACAGAGAAGATATTTAAAAAAATGGCATTTGCGAATTTTCTGAAAGAAAAGAAGAAACTTATTTTTTATACAGTAATAATTTGTTTTATATCCATATTAGTAAATAAGAGTTTCATGAAAAATTCAACATCAGAAAAAGTAAAATCTAATAAAATTACACTAACGCAAGAGGAACTAGCAAAGTATAATGGTGATGAACATGAAGAATTATATTTAGCTGTTATGGGGTCTATTTTCGATGTGTCCAGTGGCAAAATGCACTATGCAAAAGGAAGTTCATACCACTATTTCATTGGTAAATAAAAGAAAATTAACTGCTTTAGATGTATGTAAGTACTTGAAATAAAACTCATTATTTATTTTGTATAGGTAAGGATGGTACTAGAGCCCTTGTAAGTGGAAATTTTAATGATGAAAGTGAAGATAAAGATCATATTTTGAATTTGAAATGTGATGATATATTTGCCATAATGCACTGGAGAAAAACATTCCGTGAAAAGTATAAATATGTAGGTAAGTGCCAATAGGTAAAGTATTTTAGTTTAATTATGATGTAAGGTTCCTTTTTCCTTGAACATCCAAGTCAACATCTCATCATGGTATTAAAAAAATGTCTAATATAATAGTGAATCAATTTATATTTTTATCATCTCCAAATGGGTTTTAGGTAGGGATTTACCTTACGGAAATTACTATACCAAAAAATTGTATTTAATATACTCCTTTACATTGACATCTCAAAGAATTTTTAATAACATTAATTGTTGTTGATTTATTTTAGGAGTATTACAGGGCAGATATTATAATTCTGATGGAACAGAAACCGAATATATGACAGAATTTAAGAGTAAGTTGAAGAACTGCAAAGAAGAAAAAGAAAATGCTAAGAATCAAGACCATTTATATCCTCCGTGTAATGTTGCCTGGAGTGAAACAGAGGGTACCAGAGTGTGGTGTTCAAAGTCTAGGTATATATTTTTATTTAATCTATCTGTATACAAGTTTCAGAAAAATTGGGACAATATTCCTCGATTACATTGAAATTTGCATTACCTATTTTCAAACCTTGAATTGTTCAATGAACATATAACTGGTTATATTTCTTAGCAAAGAAATGCAAACAAAATTATTTGCTTTATATAACCTAGTAACCTACTTGTATCATTATAATTTGTTGGTTTTTAATCTGAGAAAGCTGTGACCTGGATTTGACTTTTAGAAACTTTGTTGTTTCTATGGTTTTTTTTTTATGTTGATACCTTATTATTTTGTAATAAATAATTAAATAAACAGTTGTAAAACATAGGATAGATTTCCATCAAAATTTATAAATTAAATATTGTATTCTTAAATTTTCCATACATACCTATGGATATCTCTATGCATAGGTATCTATAATTAATGTATGTCTAATCTATACTAATATTATAAAGAGGAAAGGTTTGTATGTATGTATGTATGGTTTTCACGCATAAACTACTGGACCGATTTTGATGAAATTTGGCACAGATAATCTTTAGACCCTGAGAAAGAACATAGGCCTTTACCTTTTATTGCGAAATATGTACCACAGGCGAAGCCGGGGCGGACCGCTAGTTTATTAATATTTTGAGTGAGATGTTGTAATATACTAAAAGTGTGTTACTAGCAAAATGTAGTTTGTAGTTCTACTTCTTACATCAATTTAATATTATATGAAATTTTGTAAAATAAATATAGCATATATCATAAAACCTTTGTTACAGTGGTGGAATAAAAAGGGATTGGGTGGGAGTGCCACGCCAACTCTACGAGCCTGGTAGTGATAAACCAAAATGTGTATGTGTTCAACAAGAAGATACTAAAATGCTCAAGCAGTATGAAGGATGCTCAAGTAGTGCTACTGAATGTTTCGTCCATGTTACATAATTATTATAATTTGCATACAAGTCCAGTATTATGATCAAATAATTATTGTGATTTTAAATTTTTTACGGTTTACATTCCATTTCTTTGTATTTGCCTTAAATTAAGTTTCTCAAGTTTATATTCTGTTATACATTTTTTATACAATTGGTTTATGTTAAGATCTGAATTATATATGTTAATTTATAAGTAAAATAACCTCCTCCTTTTTTTGAAGTTGGTTAATAAAAACATTCGAATTTTTATAAATGTTTTATTTAATTACAATCAGTCGTATTTCTCAATTGATTTTATAATACAGGATGTGGTATTAAATATAATACCATTGGTACATGGGAATTATTCAGTGACATTTTCAACAGTTTTGCTTTCCGTATGTGCAACTTCATCTAATTCCAAACATTCAATAGTTTTCAAGAAAACATTCATTGGAATTTTCTTTCTATTCAGAAATGACTTATTACCTAATAGCTTTTTTATTTTGGCCCTCCGTTTCTTTATTTTCTCCTTTGTATAATGGTTACCTATTTGAAATGTTACCAGTCTTTTCACTTTCCTTCCACCTATTAAGGTATTAGAGTCCACATTATTACTTTTAGGCTCTTCATAAATAGTTTCTAATGTTTGTGATACTGATTTCACCTTCTTATTAAGATATAATGCTTCAATTTGTTTAGAATTAGCATTTTCAGTTATAATACTATGTTTTCGGGGTTTCATACTAACTCGACGATTTGAGGGTTTGCTTACTTCAGGTGATAACTGTTTGCGTTTTCTTAACACTCTAGAATTAGATTCAGATACATTTGCGCTCGAAGATTCTCCAATCTCCATTATATCTAAATGTGCCATTTTATTAGGTAAATCAGATTCTATTCTAAAAACACAAAGCAATATTAATTAACTTTTACTTTTAAGTCACAAAATGTTAAATTACTAAAGTGAACTTACTTCGATGTCTCCATTTTTAGGATTAAAATATTTTGTACTTAATTACTATTTACTACTAAGCCCTACAATTACCATATGAGTTAAATTATTAAAATCATTGTAATGCTGGTCTTTTAAAATATTTCTAAAAACTTGAACTTGTATTAGGAATTTAGGAAACTTGAAGGAAACCGTTGCCTAGCAAAAATGACAGATAGACGATGTCAATTGATTGTCAGCGATTTAACATCGACAACCCGATTTATGGATTATTCAATGCGACTTTCTCGTTTCATAAAATATAATTATTGTAAATAAGTACAAAGTCATGTTTTTTTATTATTTAATGAAGGTAAAATATTTAACTGCAAGTATAATAAAACTATGATCATTGCCCCAGCATTATGAATGCCATTCACGATAATCCAGATAGTTAGCTATATGGGCCAAAATTAGGTAGGCAGTTTTATATTACTTTGATAGTTGATACTATAGTAAGAAATTAGTAAATTAAGTATTTAAATAAGACAATTATCTAAACCACTAGATAGCACCGAATAATCGGTACCTAGTTTAATATTGGTTTCCTTCATAAATAAATTAGTAGAAATACCTTACTCTACAAAAGTATGTGTGTAATAATTAATTAATAACTGCTATTGTATGGTAGCTAAGGTTATTGTTAAATAAAACAAGTATTATTTTATAACGATTTATTGTACAAAACAATAATACATTAAAATGTACAGGTATGTTTAAATTTATGGACACATTTCGGTCCCAATCCCAAACTGGATAATTATGTTTACCCTTCACTTACAGACACCATATTGCTCGTCGAGGTGTCAGCACTAATAGAAATAAAGATAAAGGCTCTAGATAAGCAAACTAGACGAAGAGAATAAAAAAAATATATAACAATAAATTAATAGCATGCTGTCAACTTAAGTACACATAAGTCTATCGCACTGCTTTTGTCGACGGGCACCATGTAGTCTTCATTAATAATAATAACGTAATTAAACAAATTGATTAAATCTCCTAAGCATATATTGTATTTATATACACATTATGAACATGTCCTCTCTGGTGAACTAGCGTAGGTGGGTGGGGGGCGCGCGCCTCGTCGTCGGTCGTCGCGTCGGAGCCGTTTCGTGTCGTGCCTGAGGCACCTGACCCCTAACTATCTCGGTCTATTCGGCGACTCGTTAAAACATCTATGATTCATTCGATTACTATACCGAGACGAGAGCGGTAGAAGTAGCAGAGAGAAGCGGATGAGGAACTAAGAATCGGTGGCGTTTACCACTTGTCAACGACCACCTCGTTCACTGCAAAATAACGTTAGCGTTAGTGTGGTGCGCCCGAGCGAGTGCCGCCGTCCGAACTTACTAGGTCTTTATGCAGAGATCACAACCGTGTCGTAGTTACTAAATGTGTAGTTTCACTGCGGGATCACAACAAACAATGAGTGTTCATGGAATATGTGCGTGCAGTAGTGCTGCGGGGGCTCCGGGCGCTTACACCTTCCACGCCGTGGCTGGGGGCAGACAACACCGCGTTAGTCATGCGGCTCCGCGGACACAGCTCCTGTGTCGCGGCGCGAAAGTTTTGCAACGAGACCCACTTCCAAGTGGACATCTCGGATACAAAATATTTAAATATAGAATTTTGCAAATTCGTAGCCAATAGCTATGTTTTGTTGAAGCTTGCAAAACTTTTTGTTAGCAGGTAACACACAACACGGAGTTAGTACGGCGAGGCGACAACGAGGATCGTGTGCGTGTTCTCGAATGTGCAAAGGAGTAAGGTGGAGTGAAATAATAAAACGTGGGTAATCGATCTGTTTAAAGGGAACACTTCTTACCTTTAATAAATATACAATTAGTGTGTAACAAATTTACAAGGTAGTAGAATAGTTATAAATTGAAGAGCAAGGGTTTTTGGATATCGACAGTACTCAGGTTGAGCATGCTCTTGTTTGTGCAGTGTATAGTGTACATAGTTCGACTGGTGACCTTGATAATATGCTTTCATTTAATTTATTTTGTACATAATATAATAACTGTTTCACAAATATAAAATGCAGCAAAAGGCAAAAATAACAACAAACTATACTCTCGAAAAAGAAATCATGCAATGCATTCGTGCAAGTTTTTATTATAACACTATTAAATAAATCACTTAGATCTACAATTTTCTAAGATTTTATGGACAAATTTTGACATATCCCTTTTAAATCTTAAAACAAAATATTATTATGTCCCACAGAAAAAAAGTAAAATAATTACATCTTTAACATCAATTCTCGTAACAAATGTGACAATAAAACTTAAATTATTTAAACTATTTATTTTAAAATTACAGAGGTATTACCAAACCCAATACAGTAAACTAGTAGTAAATTACTATTTGTAACATTAATATTGCTTCACAGGATATAAGTATGAATCTGGATATATTTTACTCCACAATGTATTTAACTAGAAAATAAACTATTCAATCGTTGACTATAAATTCGGTACAAAAGATGTCTGCTAAAATGTTAGTTAACACATTGCATACAAGATGCACGATGCTAATCACAAACATGAGGGTGGCAGATGCATCAGATTTGTTAGCAAGCAACAGGTGAGAGGACTGAAGAAACAGTTTCTCTATATATTGAGAATAAGTTGTCCACAAATGATAGCGACGAGCCTAACTTACAATAAATATCCTATGCTAAAGATGCACATTACTAGTAACAGTAAGGTAAAATGTCTGCAGTCCAAAAGGACAAGGTACTGAGCCGTGTGCGAGTTAACTATAAAATATGTAAAAACGGAGCTCTTTAGAAACTAATCCTCACTAAATCGCTATAAAATTATAAACTTACAATCGTTATAAATTTACGTGTAAAATTATTAAAAATTTTGGTGTTCTGAATTTAGGTTGATGTTCACAGCCACTCGACTTATAAAATTATTATCGTAAACAACTCAATGAGGCTCCGTTATCTATTTATTGTCTCGCACATGAGAAATGCAATCACACGAGCGGTCTCGGCGTCCGCTCGCACACCTACCGCTAAGGACACTACTAGAGTTAAGTAGAACATTCCGGACGCAGTCCAACATGTCAGCTGACCAAACACTTTGTTCCTTCACAGTCTCACGGCACACACAGGGGTCACTTCACACCTCGTGGATTAGCATTCCAAACGGTTAGATGTACTGTGGTGAGCTACAGCTCATAGTCCATGGGTTTCCACAGTGGAATTCGTTGCGCCACCCACCGCTGTGTGCTATGATTACATATATACTTAAAGAACCATTGTTTGACAGATCTATCTAATATTAAATTAAGTATTAATTTTTTAACCCAAGTATTAAAGAAGTATAAAAGAAAGTATGCTCATTTCGCGTTACTAAATGTTAAAACAAATATATCGTTCAACATTTCATAAAACGAATCCCCGTACCCCATACAAAACCTCAAATAGTCTGTCAAGGCGAGTGAGCGCGGTAGCGTGGGTGGCGCAGAATTCGGCGGGGGGGTATTAGGTTGTGAATCAAACGGGGTATCGGCTCGCTTATATCGGTCCGTAGATGATGATGCCAAAGAACACGGCCCACATGAGCACGATCCACTGCATGCCGTCGAGCCAGTGGGCCAGGGAGTGTCGTCTCTCACCGTCGGAGATCTTGCGCGCGACGAACTTGAGCACCTCGTCCAGCAGCACCACGGGCACGGAGAACTTCATCACCGTCATCCACTCGTCCACCGACAGCGGCGTCACTTGGAACACGGCCTGCGGACACACGGCGAAAGCGGTTCAATTACATGTATTTATTGACGTGACAACGTCTTATAAATTGGTTTGCCGGGTGACACTTCAAGAAACTGCGTTACGCTCCGCTCACTTTATGCGCTCACAAGGAGAGCGAGTGAGAGGCACGCGGGCATGGTTAGCCCGCCTAAGAGCGAAAGAGACAGACATAAAAAGTCGTTGTCACGTAAAACTTTCGCCCTTATACCGACTTTACAGGCAACCAATTTTTTTTTGTAGTGGTACAATGGACATGCAAAATTTGGAGTGATGAATATTAAAAGAACAATAATGATAGCTGATTGCAGACCATATGGAATGAAATCTATTTCCATCAAAACTTTAATGAAGGTAACGTGATATAAGGCAATATACTTACAACATTTATTGTGCATTTATATATTTTTTGTGGCGATTATGTTATATAAATAGACTTATTAATATCTAATTGTTATTCCTAGTATCAAGTCTATTTATACGTTTTATAATAGTCTTATTATACTTTTGGAACTGGTTTAAATATTTAGGAATTCTAAAATAGTGCTTAGGTATTTAGACAGGATGAGAAATACCACATTATTATTAAAAACAAAGAAACATGTATAGGTTATAAAAAGTTGTTTGATTTTCAAAACTAATATGAATATAAATTAGGTTAATTTTAAAAGTCAAGGTGATGTTAATATGGCTAAGTAAATATGACAATTATAGGACAAGTTTAGGTCATGATTCAATATCAATAATTATAAAGAACAGAGCAACACATTCCAACACAGGATGTGTGAAGGACCATAATACAAAAACATCAATTTTATAAGAACTTTTAAAGGTCATGAATAATGCAGACCCACAATTTTTGTTATAATTATGTTATCATGCAATATACATAATATGATATTATAATATTCGAGAATATAAATTTTTACGGCTTTTTGTGTATTACAGATGATGGATAAAATAATTTAATTTATAAGGCACATGCTTTAATTTACAAATTTATTACCTAATGACTGTGATTATATTTTTAGCAATTTATTAGTGTAATAAAATTTTAAATTAACCTAGATTAATAATTGAGGTTTCTATTAGTTAATTGTTAGAAAAAAAGTCTAAATTGCATAATAGAAAAACTTACCCATCAACGTAACTATCAAATTATATTTTACATGCAATACTTCCATCTATTATCTATCTTCCCAAACTAATATAAATCAAATGAAAACTCACTACAAACTCGCATGAGTTCTGAGAATCTACTCCACTAACTTACCTACCAACATACAAACTAAAATCTCACCACTTATACGTAAATAACCCCCTTTATAATCTATGGTCCCAGTTACTTACTCAACAACTTACATACCAAAACAAACTCAACTACCACTACCAACTAAATTCTTTCATCTACAATCTATACATGTAAATTATTCCATCTATAATAATAATCTATGGTCCCATTACCTTACCTACCAACATGAAACCTATCAATTAAACTCTCCTCTATAGTCTATGGTGTATGTTCACTCACCGAGAGCACCTCGACGTACAGGATGACAAAGTGCAGTGTGAAGGAGAGGGCCATAGAGCCGACGAGCCACATGTTGGACCACGGAGGCATCGTCACCAGCGACTGGTTCTCCGAGAGACTGTTCATCGCGTTCAACATCTCAATGGTGACGAGTACTGAGAGGGCCATGGTCATCGGGTGGGGGTCCGTGAAGATCTTGCAGTCGATGCCCTGCAATTTGCGAGATGGTGGTGTCAATTTTGACAAAAAGAAAAAAACAAACAAAATAAAACATCAGTATTTATTATAATGAAAAAAATAAAAACTTAATTCAATTCCAAAAAAAATCTATGAGTTCAAATTCAAAAACAAATCAAAAAAGTATGTGTTCAAATTTCCCACGTTTTTATACTATTGTCTTGTTATTTTTATAATTAGTAAGTAGTCATTTAATTTCCTTAGCGGCCGAACAATGATTCATTTAAACCTATACTAATATTATAAAGCTGAAGAGCTTGTTCGTTTATTTGAACGCGCTAATCTCAGGAACTACTGGTCCGATTTGAAAAATTCTTTCGGTGTTAGATAGCCCATTTATCGAGGAAGGCTATAGGCTTATATCAGCCACTAAGATCAACAGGAGCGGAGGAATGCGGGTGAAACCGCGGGGAACAGTTTATAAAAAAAAAAAAACAAAAAACAAAATTGTAGCATAAATTTGACTAAGAAAATAATACACACCTTGAAGTCATCACCGCCGCCGAGGCACTGCAAGTGGTGGGTGAGCTGCCAGTAGGTCATCTGGGGTCCGTAGGGCGAGTACATGAACCACCAGGAGGCGGCGCCCACTGTGGCCATACCGACGTAGCCACCGATAGCCATGTATCTGGATTATATGATTATATTTATTAATAAAAATAAGTCGGGTTTTCCTTCCTGACGCTATAACTCCAGAACGCACCAACCGATTTCCACGGTTTTGTATTCATTGAAAAGGACTCGGGCTCCGTGAGGTTTATAGCAAAGAAAAGGCTGGTGGCGAAACAAAGTCCGCCCGGTTTACTAGTATTTATTAAATTATTATGTGGCATATTATTGTTCAAATATTTGGCGCAGCTTTCAATAATTGAGACAACTTTCAAACGTAATGTAAGTCGGTAATGTTAATCTCATTAACTTTTTTTTTCGAAAACACATACAACTAAAAGATACTTCCTATAACGTTTGTCTATGTTTATACCCCTAATTTCATTGAAAGGAAGATAAAACACATAAACGCGATGAAAGATTAAAGATTGACTGTCACAAAAAAAATTGGTTGTTTGTAAAGTAGTTTTACGATCGAGATGTTTACGTGATAACGTCTTATTGGTGGCAGCGCTCGAGATGAGACGGGAGATCGGTCGGTCTCTCTCTCGTTATACCTGCGATCGCGCTCGTGAGGTTTTGGTGTGACACAAGTTTCTGAACATGTCACCCGACTAAAACGATTTTAAAAACGTTATCACGTCAAAAATAAACCAAAGTTACCTGAAGAACAGCCATCCAGAGATGAGACCCTCATCTGCCTTGCGGGGTGGTTTGTCCATGATGTCCAAGTCGGGCGGGTTGAAACCGAGAGCGGTGGCGGGTAGACCGTCAGTGACCAGGTTGACCCACAGCAGTTGTACCGGGATCAGGGCTTCGGGTAGACCAAGAGCGGCGGTCAAGAAAATGGACACGACTTCACCAATGTTGGAAGAGATCAGGTAACGGATGAACTGCTTCATGTTGTTGTAGATGGCACGACCTGGAAGGATGATATAAATCTATATATATAAAACTCAAAGGTGACTGATATAGTGATCTATCAACGCACAGCCCAAACCACTGGACGTATCGGGCTGAAATTTGGCATGCAGGGTAGATGTTAGGACGTAGGCATCCGCTAAGAAAAGATTTCTCGAAAGTCTTGCGGGAACGGGGAAAAACGGGGATGCACGTACAAAGTCGTGGGCGGAAGCTAGTATGTATATATTATGTATATATATATATATTAGCACCATATCTTTTATATTTTTTTGCTCACACACTGTATCTGATTGTTATTGGTGTACCTTGTAATTGGCGTATATAATTGTATAATGTTCTATTTAATTTATGTTTAGCTGTATGCTGTGTGCCTTTTACAAATAAATAAATAATAAATAGTATTTATAGGTCGTATTCTATGCTTAAAAGTATCTTATTGGAATCATCGAGATAGAATGTACTACGTACTAGAGAGGCGATCGCTACTACACTCTCTTTAACACGAGCTAGAGGTAAGAATCACAAGTCTCTTTAGTCTGTGTCGGACTGTGCCCCCCGCTTGCCGCGTCAACACGTGTTATTGCTCTGTTCAAAATGCCTTCGTGTTTGCTTAGATATTGTTTTAACAGTTCCCATAATACAAACAAAGCCCGAGGAGTGACTTTTCACTAGTAAGTTTCCTTATTATGAGTAAGTCATGCATTTTACTAATATTGTTATCATTTTGCGAAAAATCACCACGCGTTCTGCGTTTCGCGCCATTTTTCATAGACTAACAGCACAGACGTGACACTATCGATGAGTCTGTTAAAAAAATGTAACTGGATTTTTTTAACTATGTATATACAATATCTACTAGGAAAGATTACCGTGGTGTAGTACCTAAATATTTATACTTTTACCCGACTACGCAAAGTAAAACGGTAGGTTATATTAAGTAATATTTATTTATTTACCTATTTTTATTTATTAAAAAAAGGTTAATCAACAGTTGTTCCAATAGGATTTATAAATTATTATGCACAACAATTACAAATAAACACAACATTCACAGAAACTAATACAGTAAAAGTTCCTTAATCGCGCTTCCTTTATTCGTGTTTTCACTATTCGCGGATTAAAAAAATGCGACCCAATTTCTATATTCACGACTAAAAATTTTTTTTATTCGCGGATTTAATAAGTACATACATAATAATAAAATTATTCCAATAGGTATCTTACCCAATATCCTTGTCAAATGGACTAATAAGAAAGTAAAATAGAACTTATTACAAGTTTGCCTAAAGTACATAATATTATGTTCTTAAATGATATCGCCAAGGCCTTTGACACAAGCCGCCTTTGTCGCAAGCCACCTCTGCGGCGATTGATGTTTTTGAGAATGTAAATAAACAGAATGGAAGCAACCTTATAACTCAATAAATAAAGTATATTTTTAAATATAGTTCCGTTTATAGTAAAGTTACAAAAATTGTGATCGAGTAAGGGGGCGTCCATTAATTACGTGAGGTGTTTTTTAAAATTTTCTGCACCTCCCTCCCCCCCTGGTGAGATGTCGTGAGAATTTATTCAACCCCTCCCCCATCCTCGAATCTCACGTGAGATTTTTCAAAATGTGAGTTTCTTATACGTAAACGCCATCAACATTGAATCATCGTATCCATTTAATTAGGGCTATTATAAACCAATACTCCAAAATTCGATTACATCATGAAGCAAAAACTGATAAAACTATTGATTACTACACAAAACGACAAAAGCTTACTAAATTGATATTATTTAAAGGAAATTAAAATACATAGTTTAATATAAAATCCTCGTTTTATTAATTCCCTAGTATCAGTACCACCAGATAGTACCGAGTAAACAGATTGCACAATGTGTCGCATCTGCACGCATTGCTTAATCTTTGAACTTGAAGCCACGCCTCACTTGTTCCACACGTACCCCACCACATCGGCCGCGCGCAATGTTTTTGTTTGGAATAACCCCTCTAGTAGTATATCTCGATGATTGGAATTCACTTTTATTATGTCGTATTGTGTATGTGTATAACGTGAATTCAGAATGGGTTTTTAATATTTCGAGTTAGCATTTTCGAAGCTTTAATTATAATTTTCAAATTTCGGTAATAATTATGATGTGATAATAATATTTCCACTTATTATGTGGAAATTGAAATTGATCGTAAATATTTCCAGTTTGTATTTGAATTTATATCTATTATTTTATTGAGCATGAATTTTTTTATGACTATAATACGACATTTTTAAATATTTCTTTTATTCTTTGCATCTATTGATATTTACTATTTTTAGTATTAAATATTTTTACGAGTTCAAGGAATGCGTAATTAATGCTAAACAGATGTTGAACCATGAGCGGTTTTGTATAAAAACATTCAAGTCTAGAAAATTGTTAAACGCATTTGTTTTTTTGCACAATCAAGCATACAAAATAAGAAAGAACTATGTTACATGTGCAATCAGTTCTAACAGTTAACTTTAAGATGCTACCTGACTACAAATCATTGAATTAACCTCATTATATCTAACAAGCACGACCATGATTGATAGTGGATAATCAGTTTCTATGTTAGTGTCCTTGATCTTGTGTCCATATATCTTTATTCAAAAGATATAAAAGGCACGTAGGAGTTATTTTTTATGGTGTCTCCGTAAAATGGGAAGTAACTGTTTGTGTAGGAATTAAGAGGTGAATCATAGATAACGGGAGTATACTGCGCAACTTTAGAGCAATGATATTAATGGTCATTCGAATAGGAAACTGGGGCATAATATGGATACGAATAATATAATTTTATCGACTATTTTTTTAAAATAGTAATTACTTTATTTCAAAACATCTGTTTATAGCTAGTAAGGTAGTCAGTAGTAAAACCGGTTATGACCAAAACATGATCTCTTATAAATAAGACATACTTTATGTAAACATCTCAGATGTTTCACCACTACAAAAATAATGTAATTTGAAAGGTTTTTTTGTATTGTAAAACATAAATTAACATCGTTATATCTCACCTTCCTCAACGGCGGCGACAATGGATGAGAAGTTGTCGTCAGCGAGCACCATCTCGGCGGCGGACTTGGCCACGGCGGTACCGGAGCCCATGGCGATACCGATCTCGGCCTTCTTCAGGGCGGGGGCGTCGTTCACACCGTCACCAGTCTACAATAACGTATAGAGTGTAGGAGCTGCTGAGCTTTGTTGGTATGATAGATTGACGGTGTGAGAGTGTATATTAGATATTTAGTCGGAATTCATTTTTAACTCAGGTTCATCAAACTACTTCACTGTCGAATAAGCTTTATTTAGATAGGTAACGTGTATTAATATATCATTGTTATATTTCTCAGATCTGTGTATAATATACTAATATCTCCCATAAAATCAATATTTATCAACAGAGAACAAAGCTAATATAAACATTCAGACTCCCAGCAGTACAATTGTAAACATTAATAATGCATTTAGAATTTATGAAGATATTTGTGGAGCAATAAATACGAGAGTAACAAATGTTCTTTGCATTTAATATTAGTTATACATTGATGGGCTGGGAGTTATCGAGTGTTCAATGGAAATGTTTATTTTACTTACCATGGCGGAGATTTCATTCATGCTCTGCAAGTATTCAACGATCTTGGATTTGTGAGCGGGCTCCACGCGAGAGAAGAGACGGGCCTTAGCGCAGGCGGCGCGTTGCTCGGTGACGGACAAGTCGTCGAATTCACGACCAGAGAAAGATTTGCCAGTTGTGTCCTCTTCTTCAGTGAATACACCAATACGCCTAAATCATATTTTGTATTAGATATCTTTCGATTGATTTTGTGAAACAAATTCTTTTGTTTATTTAGAATATCGGTTTACCTGCAGATAGCTTCAGCGGTGGATTTGTTGTCACCAGTGATTACAATGACGCGGATACCAGCAGCGCGGCAACGGACGATCGAGTCGAACACTTCTTTACGGGGAGGGTCCAACATGCCCACGACACCGACGAAAGTAAGGTTGACTTCATAAGTGAAGAATTTGGTGGAGTCTCCGAGGTCCATTTCTTCAGGCTTCAGTGGGTTGTCAGCGGTAGCCAAAGCTAAGCAACGCAGAGTGTCACGGCCGGTACCATATTGGCGGGTGAGATCCAAGATGCGGTTCTTGAGGGTGGAGTTGAGGGCGACTTTGCTGGTTCCGACACGGGCGTGGGTACAACGGTCCAATACACCTTCAGGCGCACCCTTGACGAACAATTTGGGTCCATTTCCGAGGCGGGATGGCTTAAGAGGTGTGCAGTAGGTAGACATAGATTTCCTGTCACGGGAGAACTCAAGGGTGAATTCTTTCTTCCACTTGGTTTCGATTTCTTGACGAACGACGATAGCAGATGAGCGGCGGTCGAGACCAGTCTTGGAGACGTTGAAGGGATTCATCTTCTCGGCGAGCACGATAAGAGCGGTTTCGGTAGCTTCACCGACCTTCTCGAAAGCCTGTTTGAACTCGTTGAAGTCGATAGCTGAGTCATTGCACATAACGCAAATAGTAGCCAATTCATGGAGAGAGTCGAATTCAGAAGCCTTGACTTTTTGTCCCTTCAGGTAGACGTCACCAATAGGTTCGTAAGTTGAGCCAGTGATTTCAAATTCAAGGAAGCTGCTGTCTCCGGCTTCAATCTTTTCGAAGATGAACATACGCGAAACGGACATTTGATTGGTGGTCAATGTACCGGTTTTGTCTGAGCAGATGACAGATGTGCAACCCAAAGTTTCGACGGAAGGCAAAGACCTGACAATAGCGTTCTTCTTCGCCATTCTCCTCGTACCGAGGGCAAGGCAGGTGGTAATTACAGCGGGTAAACCTTCTGGAATGGCAGCGACGGCTAAAGCGACAGCAATTTTGAAGTAGTAGACGGCACCCTTGATCCAGCTTCCACCGTGAGCGGGATCGTTGAAGTGACCAATGTTAATAGCCCATACGGCGACACAGATGACGGAGATAACCTTCGACAATTGTTCACCGAATTCGTCCAATTTCTGTTGAAGAGGTGTCTTAATTTCTTCAGTTTCGGACATTTCAGTACGGATTTTACCAATGGCAGTGTTCAAACCAGTACCGATGACGATACCACGGGCCTTGCCAGCAGCAACATTGGTACCGGAGAAGAGAATGTTCTTTTTGTCTTGGTTCACAGCGCGAGGGTCGGGGATGGCATCGGTATGCTTGATAACCGACACGGATTCACCAGTCAAGATAGACTGGTCAATACGGATGGTGGTGGAATAAATCTTAATAAGGCGGATATCGGCGGGAATTTTGTCACCTACAGACACCTCTACGATGTCACCAGGTACAATTTCTTTCGCCCGAATTTTTTGCACGCCGGATTTGTCTCCTCTTACGACCTTACCCATTTCGGGTTCGTATTCTTTTAAAGCTTCGATGGCGGATTCTGCATTTCTTTCCTATAAATAAGTGGGAAATTAATTATTTATAAAATCGAAAATATTTAACAATAAAAAAAACATCCAAGTTACCTGCCATACTCCTACTACAGCGTTAGCAATAAGAATTAGTAAAATAACAAAAGGTTCTACGAATGCTGAGAAGGCATCTTCGTGTTCTTCAAATAAAGCTAATACCTGCAGAAAAATAATGAGTATTAGAATTATGGAAAAGGCCGAAACATAAATAAATTTTATAAGTGAATATACTTACAAAAGAAATAATAGCGGCTAACAGCAAAATCTTGACTAACAGATCATCGAATTGTTCCAAAACTAACTGCCATATACTTTTACCTATGGAGAAAATGAGAATTAATATAACATTTTTATACACTTTTACGACAACTTATATCATAGGATCAAAAACAAGTGTATTGAATAATACGATAAACGAAAATATAATATTAATGTATCAGCATTTTCGGAATGTGGAAAAGAATATAACTTTGTTTACATTAACATAAAAAACGAGCATTTTATTGCTTCAAAGAGTACTTCCCACGTATGCATATAGCATATAAAACTGATACAGTATGCTCAATGTGTTATTACATAAAATTTATGTTGAATATTAGATTTTGAGAAACATCATCTTGGAGTATAATGTATATAAACGCGATTGCAGATTTGACTTGACTGAAATATTAAGAATATATTTTAATAGATCAGCTGTTGTTTCCATTGCTTACCTTCTTCCGCGGGCAGTTCTGAAACAGAAAAGAACCGTGATTAGAGTTTTGAATATAACATCAAAGGGGTACATTTAACAGACCATAAACCAGTCAGAGCAGGCATGCGATATATCTCGCCGGTTACGTCGCGTATAAATACACGTACGTACATTGCTTGAATCAACCAAGGTGCGCAACGCGAATCTTTTGATAGGCAATGTGCAAGTTGTGACGTCACTTTCTATCATCATTCTAATCCCACCGAACTTTGCTCTTTCATCCATTTCATTTATTTTAAACAGTACTATCAACAACTTGAAGATTTTAAGATTTTTGCACGCAGAATATCTGGCGCTTACAATGGTGGAATTCGATCTCAGTATACATTATTTCAGATATCACAGTATTTATTGGACAATGATTAACTTTTACATGCGACACCAAACAGGTTGGATTAACGTAAACAACATGCAAAGGTGAATATTCTGTTATCGGAAATCTCAAAATATGATTATGATGAAATTTTGCGACTCATAATTAAATAAGATTGAGTATCGTATTTTATATCGTAATAAAAATGAATTACATACAACAAAATTGAATTTGTTATTCTTAACTGCAAATTGCAGATGATTCTTGTTTTGAAGTACCTATTCTATATTTTTTCTGTTGTAAACTTCGAGGTCAACTCTATATGGAATCGGACTTGACCACGATTCGCTATGACGTGTGTAACCTGATCGACGAGCTTCTTACGCATAACATTATTACGCAATTAAACTGTAGTAAGGATAATAACAATTAACATAATATCTAATATACCTAGTGTCAAAACTTAAATCGTATTGAAACATTTACTGACAAGGAATTATGTTATTGATGTAGGGCGAAAGGATGTAGGTATGGCAACAGGAAATTTCCGTACACTATTGTTTTAATAGATCAGTTAAATATGCAAATGAATGATATACAACTACGCGTAACTGTCGAATAGGAAACACAAATGTAACCGTCTGATATTTAGGTCTTAATCCAATATAATCGGTAACGTGCTCTAAATCAATCGATGTTGAATCGTCTATTTGCGTACACGCACAGAATGCTTGAAAGCAGAGATAAATACAAGCAATTAGTCAACACGGTTAGCTCCTTGTTAGTATCTGTTTGCGATCAGATACTGTAGACTGAAATATATTAAATAAAAATCATAAAGAGATGAATGGACATCGTGCTTCCTAGATAACTGATTACGTCAATGCTTTGCACGTGCTTGGGCTGTTAATGCGATACACAATGTGGCGGTTTAACGAGTTATTGCCGTGATAACTTAAACAGGATTATTACTGATCGATGTGTACGGTACGAACGATTTGTTATTTGTATCTTGTTTAGGTCTTAAAAGATCATTTCGCCATTTGTCACTTCCTATAATAATATATATTCGTGTGCGGGATATTGGTTTATAAACTATTGGAAAAATATTATTATTTGATTGTGTTTTGAAATAAAAGAAAAATAATATGTTTGTGTGTAACATACAGGGTGTCCCAAAAAGTAGTGATATACTGAAGCTGGGAGGTAGAGGACTTAGAGGGCTATCCGAATCACCCCCATGTGTGTTATGCGATTTTTCGTATTTTCGGAGTTATTACATTTTTTTCAATTTTTCATCTATCGCCGAGTACGATGAGATTTTTATTTATGGTGACGTGAATTATTGCGCTAGATGCTTGATTTTTTTTGTGTGCTAAGCTGAAAGATAGGCCAATTCAGTACGGTAACATTTACTATTGTTAGATCTTCGAATGGAATAAAAAAAAGAATTAAATGCCAAGAAAGATAAAATTACCCAGTATGTTCATAACTTCAAGGGCCCATAAAAAATAAAATCACATAAAAAAGGTTTTCCATTTGGCTTTTAAAAACTTGCTCTATCAATCAGGTAGCTACCCTAAAAATTTCATTTTATTATTCTGAAGGCTTCAATCGAAAAAATGAAATCTAAATGTGATAAGTGCAAAATTTTTATTAACATGATGATCTTTAAAACCAATAAATAGGTGTTAAATAACCCGGAAATTCATAGTAGCAGAAGAAACCATTAAAAATGATAAAAGAGCATTCAGACATTAAAAAGATAACTTTTTACGGTGATGTCTCACTTGCATTGAGCAACAGCGGGGCTATTTTAAAAAAATTCTGGTAATTAAAGACCTATTTATTGGTTTTAATGATCATCATGTTAATAAAAATTTTGCACTTACCACATTTAGATTTAATTTTTTCGATTGAAGCCTTCAGAATAATCACATGAAATTTTTAGGGTAGCTACCTGATCGATAGAGCAAGTTTTTAAAAGCCAAATGGAAAACCTTTTTTATGTGATTTTATTTTTTTATGGGCCCTTGAAGTTATGAACATACTGGGTAATTTTATTTTACAATTTACAATTTACTTACAATTATTAATTTACAAATAAATTATCATTTCATTTCATTTCATATCTTTCTTGGCATTTAATTCTTTTTTTTATTCCATTCGAAGATCTAACGATAGTAAATGTTACCATACTGAATTGGCCTATCTTTCAGCTTAGCACACAAAAAAAATCAAGCATCTAGCGCAATAATTCACGTCACCATAAATAAAAATCTCATCGTACTCGGCGATAGATGAAAAATTGAAAAAAATGTAATAACTCCGAAAATACGAAAAATCGCATAACACACATGGGAGTGATTCGGATAGCCCTCTAAGTCCTCTACCTCCCAGCTTCAGTATATCACTACTTTTTGGGACACGCGTATATGTGTTATATGTATATAGAGTTTTATAACTTACAATGTTGTAGCTGTATACTAATATCCTAAATACAATAAAACGTTGTCATGAAAATCTTTTTATCGGGACATAAACTCGACATGTTAAATATAAAAATTTCAAGAGAGATAAAACAAGCCTCATGTTTTAGATATTTCATTTATTATAATTTTTAATTTATTATAGGCTTTTTTTCAAAACTGCAAAATAACCGGTGTTATCATATTATGGTTATAGCACGATGAAACTCTCTGCGTTGTATGAAAAAAAATCTTGAACTTGCAGTTAGCGGAACTGCTAAAGCGAGTCTATGGGGCAATACACCTAACATTCGCGAAATAACCGTTAACTTTTACTCAAATATTCACGGCAGTTGACAAACAACGACGGAAAAATGTTAACAACGTCCTCTTTATTCTGCTAATTTAGACAAATATCTACAGTGCCACGATGAACAAAAAAACGTTAAGTAGAAATAGATCTATCTATGGATGAAGAATATTTATTGAATAAATAAAATATTGTGAGGCGAAATGGACGCATGGATAGCGCGTCTGCCGCATTCATAGACGCAAGCCGCCAACGTAACACTGTCCAAAATAAACCAACTGCTGTGTGCTGTGCCTGTCTATACGATATTAGTCTCTAGGCACTTTGTGTATACCGCATCACGTCAGCAAACAGGCGCCGCACTATCGTATACCACCCGTCGTTAAATAACTACCAAATGCACTATTCTATTATTGTTTCTTGATATGAAACACCTTCTGAAACGCGGGCGAATTGAGATATTTAGACTGTTTATGTGAGCGTGGTTTGCCGCAAGATTTACACATAGCTTTCAGTCGCACATTTTACAACATACGATTGAGTCATTTGCCCACTCGATAAGCATTTTAGCATTGTACCAAAGCACATAAGCTCGCTTAATGAAGTAATCGCGATAAAATTGATTATTTTACGACGCATTACTCTGTTTTACCGTGTTATTTTGCATGTATTCGTATGCATGTACTCGACTTTCGTATAGCAGAATATTTAAATAAGATTCATTGTGATTGAAGTACCTATGAAATCTTAACAAAGGATTGATAAAGCTTTTGTTTTTGCAACATAGTTTAATCAACATGTTGAGGATTCGCTGTCTGTTGAATCCTCAACATGTTGATTACGCAGATATATACATTGATACGCAGTGTGTTGCCAGCAAGTTGCTGGCAACACTGCGTATTGCAATGTTGATAAGACATGATGAAATATTCATAACTCGAAAGTTCTATAAACCGACGAGTAAACCATTAAAGATTATTTTTATGTACACATTAAAATATTAGGTTACATTATGTCGTACATAGAACTGCTACGTTAGCAAAACATGATTGTTGTTTCAGGTATTGAGATCAGCATGGTTCATGCATACATCACTCGATATAATATTTATAAATATTTTAATTAATTTATAGCCACAGGTTGTTTTGAACGTGCCTTCGGAAGCGAATAAATTTTAGTACAAAAGCATTATAAGAGCATTTACAGCGATATACGAACACATGGCCTAATATAATACGGAGATCAAAGATTAATTCCTGGTACCCGGTTAAGAGAAATGATAAAGACATGACGTATTTTTTAAACGAGAAGTAGTAGACTCATACGTATCAGTAGACTGCTCCAGATTACATTTTATTGGCGTCAAGATAAAAAAATACTGTGATTGTAAATTAAAATCAGTCGCAATATTAGTATATCGTAGGCCGACATCTATACTTTGTTATTGTATATTTATAATAAACTATGGATAATATATACATCTATTTTTGTTTTAATGAATTAATTATTTTTTCGAAATTATTTCAGAGAAATTCCATTTTGTAGGTGAGAATAATTACTAATTGTTGGTAAAATAATTTTATGAGCGGAGGGCAACGCTCGGTGCTATAACGAGTACGCAAGACGCGGTTTTTCACGGCACCATCAAAGCGTCTATAAACCCGCTAACAAGCGTTATGTTTTAGAATCTATTCTCGTTGGAAGTTTTCCGTATTGTGACCAAGCTTCAAGTGGAGTGACGTGTAGTTTGGTTACGATTATTTTGCTTTGAAGCAAAATAACCAGTCGAGGAGTGGTGTGAAGCCGTGAAAATAAACATTATCTTGTCTACCGCTTGCTTGTATATCGGCAATACTTCATCGTTGAGTAATTTTGGAAGATATCAGTATGTGTATGACCTTCTAGTACAAAGGATCTCGTTATGTAAATAACATGTAAATGATAATAGAACTATTCTCATTTTATTTGGTGCTGATTAACTCTTTAGATACGCAAAAACCTATTTCTAATTTTGTTATCAATGTTAAGCACTTGCTGGCGAGCTTATCGCAAATTAAACATGGAGGTAGGAAACAAATATTAGAAATACTAGATTATTTATGAATAACTTTGTCTATAATTTTTAGCACATTGAAATATTTTATACGAACAAAAAATATGGATATTTTTCGAAAACTTTGGCATAAAAAATAAAAATGATTATAGGTGGTTTTTCTTTGTGTCGTTTTAGATATAAAAATAGATGAGATGTGAGGACGATGTTACGGCTCATAGGGCGGTCAGGTTTACACGCACCGTTGGAGGGTAACACCTGACCGACCACCTCTTGTGCTACTAAATATAAACAACACCAAGTGACGCGTACCCACTGCACGGCCTACATAATGTTTGAATTTTGATTAAATGCTGATGTGCCAATTAGTTTCTTAATTGTTTAAAAATAGTTTAAGCACATTTATTTAGGTTGACTTATTCAAATCATTAAATTGAATGTAGAATTGTAGATATTTGTTAGAAAAATAAAAATGTGGGTAGTTTTGAAATTGTACCATAAAAATACCCATTGTTTTTTAATCATTGCTAAATAATGTTTAGATAATATTTTCAAGATTTGCTTTGTAAATTTTTTTTTTTTTTTTACATTTGACCAATATCTTCTACATTCACAGAATTTTCGTGCAGGTAAAGATGGGAGTAATTATTTTATTTTAATAAATTGACAAAGAAATATCATAAATCTGTTATACTTTCGAGTAAACAGACTGTTAGCTATGTTTATGAATCACATACCTTATACACATTAAAATATTTATTATTAGATTAGATAAGATAGTAAAGAGAGATTTGCATTATCTGTTATATTTGTTGATTTTTATCCGCGTAAAATAAAGAAAGGTCATCAACACTTAAGCAATTGAAACATGTAAACAAATCAAGAATATATTAAATTATTTAATTTTAACAAAAAAAAAAAATGTTTAGTTACTAATAATGAATGAATTGAATTTGATTAACTGCAATATTGAAGTTAATTTTTAATTATTTATTTAAATGAAAATTTAGTTCTCCTTCAACTAGATAACAATCTGTTTCATTACTTTACAATGTGACAATTTGTTTATCTGGGTTATATCTATGACCTAGAATGTGCGCTATTTGAAAGCTAGTTGATTTAAAAAAAAATTCTATACTAATATGTACATATTATAAGGCTGAAGAGTTTGTTTGATTTGTTGGTTTGCGCTAATCTTGGGAACAACTAATCCGATTTGAAAATTTCTTTCGGTGTTAGATAGCCCATTGATCAAGGAAGGATAGGCTATAAATCATCTTGTTAAGAACAACAGGAGCGGAGCACAGCTAGTATGTTATAAGGTTTTCTTAATAATTTTTATAAACAATTCACATTGTTTATAAATAAAGCTTATTGATTGCAATAATTACTACATATTATTATTGTTATTGGTTAATAAGTATTTACAAACACACAGATAGTTGAGACTTGTGTGATTGAAGTGTAGATGGAAGTGGAGTCTCAATAAATGAAAACTTCCTGCACTATGGAAGTTGTAAAAGGGCAGCTTGTTAAGTCCATTTGGTTCTATTGTGTTTTGAGACTAGATCAAATAATTTGCTCACTCATACTACCTTTAGCAATTGAGTATAATTTACACTATCTGTCTTAATATATTCTAAGTGTGTACTATAAAAGCGATATGAGATTAGCAATTTTGTGAAAAACCTTTTAACTTGCGGCGAAAGGTAACAAATTCTTACTAAGTATCAAGTTATTGTTGCTTTTTACAAAAAGTACTGTTTATAGAAACTACCAAATTGGTAACTTTCACTAAAGAGAAATTTGTCTTTATTGTTATTTTTTTATGTTTGCAATTGTGAATTCTTGGTGACATATCTAGCATACTTTGGTTATCAAATGCATTTTTTGTTTTTGTAGAGGACCTTATTCTAGTCGTTTTGAGATGAATACAGATCATAGAAACATTATACATTATGTAATGTGACAAACAAACACCCACACGGCACACCCAGCATACAATATAAATTAATGTTGCCAAACACAATTTACACTTAGAAAAAGAAACAATTAAGATTGTCTCTTGTTATTACAATTTTCAATTTCAAATTAGTGTTTTCTAACTCCAATTGTGTTATAAATTAATTTTAATTGTATAAAGATATATTTTGTACTGTTCCAAGAAATACATTGTACAAAGTGAGATTGTTTATGATCAAAATTAAATCTTTTGCTTTATCATAAATTTGCATACCTACCTACTAGAACTTGAGACAAGAATAAATAATTTGAATCACTGTTATCTCTATGAACAAAGGGAACTTATAGACAAAGGTTTAATTTTAAGCAAAACAATTATGAATAAACGGAACATAACATCAAGTTAATACTTGCATGGACAAATTTTGTAATGAAAGTGGATCATTGTCTTTCTATACTGAGAACCATAATGTATTTATTTTGCAACCTTGAGTCAGTTCTTTCTCTAAGCTTCATAATATTGACCATGGTCTTAACAAGGATAAATAACTGACTAACAATTTGCATTACATTATACACAATATAGGTAATTACACCTGCTGACATTTCTCTCATATTTTTATGACTGACACCGCCATCAAATTTAATTATAACAAATTCTCAATACTCAATTGAAAAAATTTGAATATTTTCATGTTGTTCTCGAACAACAAATATTTTTTATGTAATTTCGATCTGCTCTGACTGGTATATGTTCAATTGTTGTTGTATAAAGTGAAAAAAACTTACCATTTGGACCATATTTTTCCTGGTTCCTTTTGATCTGATCAGGGGTAAGGCCTTTGTCTGGGTCTGTGCCGAAAAATCCTAAGACTTCGTCCACGGATTTCGAGTGAGCGTCCTCCATGGTGGAATTTCTACTTTGCCGTCAGTTCTAAAAGGCAAGAAAAGAATAGGTTAGAAAATGACAAGTCATCATTACCAATAGTCAATATTAAACTTATAGGTTATACTAATTTTTGGCGAAAATAAAATATAAAAGAAATATAACAAAATGTTACTCGTTTCCAAATGATTTATAAATACAATCCCTACATTAAAATTTTCTTGATCGTACACTAAAAAGTACAATGGAATGAAAACATTATCAATCATGATGATTGTGTCAAGTTGGAAATTTAAATAAAAAGATGCATAAAAATGGATACCGTCGGCAGAAACGTTAACTGTAATCAATTATAAGTGATTCCAAAATTATTAATTTATTTTAACAAGCAATATCCTTTACAGAAAGGACCGTCTTTAGAACACTTCACTTACCGCAAACTTTTTTATTACATGAGCAAGGAAAGTTGTTATGAATAAATCAATGAATATAAATTGTCTTTATTTTAATTAAACAAGTAATATCTAAACTTTGTACTAATTTTAATACTTTTTCTCATAAATATCATAAGCCACTTCCATACGTATCCAACTGATCCGTCATTTTTTCATAGACTGACGTAGAAAAAGTCATTGATCTCAACGCCACCTGTTAAGCAGGTCAAGAAATAATTGTATCAAATCAGAGACTTTTAATGAAAAATTATATTTAAAGCCTTTAAAATAATCCGGTTTATTTCAAAATTAATAAAATTATTGCAAATTAGTTTAAGTTTATGAATTTAATACTTATATTTATCTCTAATAATTTTACAGCATTAAGAAATGTGGAGCTTTACTATAGGTCGAAAAGAACCACGTGATAAAATCCTATTTTTGTGCTTTGGGCGCCTAGAAAGTGCGGTATTTTTAAAATTAAGAAACGGCTTCATAATTTTCTTCGCGTTATGTAACACTATCACTGTAATACATATTTTCCACAAATTTCTTTCCGATTACTTATGTTAAAGCACTTATCTTCACACACGATGTTAGTACACTCACGGTTCAATTTTGATTTAGTTAGAACTTACTAAAATATTTTTTTTCGACAGCTTCGGGAAGGAAAGAAGAAATAAGAGTGACGCGGGAGATGTTTTCCCGCCGCGCCCCGAGATGCGACTCCCGGGCAAAGAGCGACGATTTTAGAGCGGCGCGGGCGCGGCGGAGGGACATCGACGGAGATTTCTTTAATTATTTTGGCAACAGCACTCGATGGCACAGTCGACTCGCTTTCCAGGGTTGCATGTCGCACAGCCATCGCTGTCAGCCATCCTATGATAATCTTTTTATAGCAGTCGCAGCCCGGGACGAGCTCGCGGTTTTCTACGGACTTATGGTTTTTGTTCGTTTTTTTTAAGGGAATATACCCACTTCAAACATTTCAATATGATTTTTTACCAAAACAAGTTATACTCTTTCAACTACAATGAAGTTATTTTTGTATTGGAATTTCCTTTTTGATGTCTTCGTAACCTACCTACAGTTTCTCGACCCATCGTATCGCCGGCTCAGGGCCAGGGTCTTCGCTGACCCTCACCTTGTTTTAAGGTTATAGTTTTAGTAAGATTAATGAATATTATTTTTATTTATAACAGTGAATTTATTATGAGGAATAAATAGTTTACAATGATTTTGGTGGGATTACGGAACTCAAGGTGGGTCAGATTTTAAGGTATAGTTTGTATTTTATTCTTAACTGTGTAGTCTATGGAGGATTTAGTCATTGAGCTATCAACTAACGCCTTTTCTTCAAGGAGTCTTAGGAATAATATTTAAAAAAATAATTTGGCTTGTAGAAGCACCGTCGTCATACAATTGGAGCGCGTCCGACAGTTCGACATTGGTATACTGTGCTGGCAAAGATGGACGTCTTGTGACAATGATCTATGGGAATGAATAATTTACGTCATGACAACCGTAACGAAAACATGTAATATTTATGTGATTTAATACAATTAAAATAGATAGATAGATTATAGCTATATTTATATTATACAGAATGAAAGTTTGTTATGTTTTCAGAGGGTATAGTCTCTGATTTACAAAATTGTTTTACTAATTTATAGCCATATTGTATATGTATGCGAGTGTCATGGTCTTTCTTTGAGTGGGGTAAACCCCGGAAGCCGGACTATTATATAATTGAATAGTTAGAGCTTGTAGAGTTGGTTTTATCACTATTTTTTTATTATATACATCACGAATATATTTATTGATATAAGTTTTAGGCCGCATTGCCTGACTCCTCACGGTAAGAACAATGTCTTACCATGATGATATAATATGCCTTTAGCTTTCTTCTATAAATCGGCTATCACACTGAAATAATTTTGTAAAACGGCCCAGTAGTTACTGAGATTAGCGCGTTCAAGCAAGCAAACAAACAAATAAACTCTTCAGATTGATATATGTTTCTTATTTAGTACCTAGTTATGTAAACTATAGAATAAAAAACATTATTCTTCTAACAACATTAATTGCCGATTTTTCAATGCTTGGATAAAACTTATCCGTCCAATGAAGTATTACACGATAGTATTAAAATGTCACTTAAACTGTCAAATACGGGTAATTAGAATACGTTTTTAAAATGGCAGTTTTATACATTATTCGACGAATAAGTTTTATCTAAGCATTGAAAAATCGTCCCTTAATCTTTTAAAACAAATACTAATCTTAGTATTTGTTAAAAATAAAGCCAATGAGGTAGATTAACTCAATTCTTTTGCACTTAATATACCTAGGCATGTAAAGTAAATTAAAATTTTCATCAATGACCCTAATAACAAAATTGAATCCAAGGCCAGCAGTGGACAAGTGTAGGCTGTCAATGAAGATGATGATGATGATAGTGAATCATCTATGATCCGACTTTCCATATATGTACATAGACATAGACATAGATTTAAGTCATACATATTATAGATAAATAAACAACGCCATTTCATTGATTTCTCATTACCCTAAGTAGGTGAAGCCATTTTGATTCCTATCACTGTAGGTCATTCACTTCTCAGGGATTATGAATGTACTCTTGACCTTATTTTAGATTAAAACCCGGATTTTCATTCTATTAATATAGACGAACAGTCCTTATCTGTTTCATTATTAATTTTATCCATTAACAAGTAACAATGCTGATATTTTTTTAAGAAACACTTCACTTGTTCCACTTTTATTTTCTTATATTTAGATTTTTATTATAAGAACTTCGACCGGTTTCCTAACACCAATCTCAGGTAACCTGGCTTGAATAAAGTCAATAAAAACGGGACAAGTGAATATTTTTTTAAACAAACGATCGTTTGTTTAAAAAAACTAAACTATAATATTATGCAGTTCCATCAAGAGGTAACAAATCAAAGTATAAATATAAGTATAACGTTTATCAATGCAACTAAAACGTTACTTGATGTAATCGCAAGAAGAAGGTTTTAAAATGATGAATGGTTGAAATAGATTGATGAGAACGGTCAGGGGAAAAATCCTTACTTTTTGTTTAATTAGCAATGAGCCTATAACAAAAAATATGCTCCCCCTATAAACATTGTAGTTCTAACAAAAATATGCTCTATCCACAAATATAGTAACTAACAAAAATATGCTCTATCTACAAATATTGTAACTAACAAAAATATGCTCTATCTGCAAATATTGTCACTAACAAAAATATGCACAACCTACAAATATTGTAACTAGCAAAAACATGCTCTATCTACAAATATTGTAAATAACAAAAATATGCTCTATCTACAAATATTGTCACTAACAAAAATATGCACAACCTACAAATATTGTAACTAGCAAAAATATGCTCTATCTACAAATATTGTAAATAACAAAAATATGCTCTATCTACAAATATTGTAACTAACAAAAATATGCTCTATCTACAAATATTGTAACTAACAAAAATATGCTCTATCTACAAATATTGTAACTGACAAAAAAAAATGTTGTGTGGTTTTATGAAACCACGGTAAAAGTGAAACTGTTCGAACGGTTCCGAACACTGCTTTGTGTAGCGCATGTCGCGTGACGGTCGACTGCCGAGTAGGTATACCTACTCGGCAGTCGCGATACACGCGACATGCGCTACACAGACCAAAAAGTTTGAGACGATGTAATAAAAGTTTCACTTTAATATGCTCTATCTACAAATATTGTAACTAACAAAAATATGCTCTATCTGCAAATATTGTAACTAACAAAAAACTTGCTTTTTCTACAATTATTGAAACTAATTAAAATGCCCTCTCTTTATTTTAATGTAACTAACAAACAGAACAGAACAATAGAGTTGTTCATTACAAATTTTTTTCGTGTAATTTTTTTAATAGTTTTTTAATACGGCAAACAACAAATGTTTTGAATTTCGCGTAAAAATACCTTAAATCCAATGACAGAAGAAACTATTGGTTTATGACATGAAAATTTGTCTCACCGTTTTCGTCAACAATGGTATCGACGCGAGGTTGATATCAATAATTTATGAACGACGTGTATCGCTCATTATATAATTTTTTGACATGTTTTTGTGCTTTATTCAATAAAACGACATTAACAAATGAAATAATGTATTGTCACAGAAAACATAATAGTAGCTAAACGCTACAGAACGGACACTCCGCCTCCCGCCAAATTTAAACACTTACCTCACCCCGCACGATCATGATTAAAATGGGCCACATTTTTCTGCAAGGACGATACGCAACGAAGATTGACAACATTAATCAAATTGACTTAAAGTAATTTTATTATTTTGGATTTGTGATTATCGTTTTTCGTAGAAAATGGTTAGATATTGTGCTGTTTACGGATGTATTTCATCAGAAAAACGCGATTTTTTTTTTACGCTAGTCAAAAATGTGCTAACCATAAAGCGTTAACACACACATTTGCAGTCTCTACAGTGTGACTGTAATTTTGTAAAACGATAATTTTGTATGGAGTGTCCGGGGTGTGTTATTGAGGAATTCCTTTCTACGGTCGGAAATGTTGTAGACGTTTTATCGGCGACGAAGAAAAAATGTCAGCCTTGTGTTTAAAGCCGCGAATATATATAGTGAGTGAAAATAGAAAATCAGACAGAGCAGTTGAATGCCAATGTTAACATCTATTTCGGTGGCTGGAATAAAAACGTATAAAATAAAATACTAAGGCGAAGCTCAACTAACAAATATATATTTTCTTTGCAATTATCATTTCTTATAATTCCAAATAGCAAATAAATCGAAACAACTGTATACTACATAAATTTTGTCTTTTAGTGAATATTTTTACGATTCATCTCTAGCTGTTTGCTTTTTATTGCTTGTAGTTATTTAATTAATGTAAAATGTTAGAGAATATACATATAATTAAAAAGTAATACTTACTTAATGCTTTTTATATCAAAATATATACTTCTTAACTGGACTTCATTCAATTGTTGTGTTCAATTTCTACAAAAATATTTTGTGAATATCTGTTGTGTAATTTGTCGAAATCTTTGGTAGTCAATTAATTAAGCTTCATCATAATTTGAACAATAATATTGGAATGTTTTGGTTCTGATACATAATGGAATGATGTTTTGGTTCTGATACATTATGTATCAGATCACTTATATTATAATTACTACATAATGTTGTATTTAGAATTAATAAGGATGTACCTAAACTTTCACCATTGCTGAAAATTAATGAAAGAAAGCCGTAATAGCCCCTTCCCTTTCTGCTGGTAATAGGATACATTATATATACCTAACTAATTTTACAAACTAACAAACAATCAAATCTTTCATCTTATTATATTAGTATAAGTGTAGTACAGTCTGTTATGATTGACTGATCTAGTACAACGAGCAGCACAAAATAACCCGACCTGAGACCATTTATCTTAACTTCTCTCGAACAAGACAGTGCATTGAAAGCAGTGTATCATGAATAGAGTCTGTGAATAGATGTAGGAAATCTACACTTATAAAACAAGCTTTTAAAATTCCTAGATAATGTAACGAGCCAATATACGCGATTGCGTACGCACGATGTAACCACTATCAAAGAGCGCAAACGTAAGACTATTCGTCATCTTGAAATAAACAGGCGAAGGTAATAATCGAAATAGAATTATAGTACTTGAGTGTGTCGTAACCATTTGCCTTGCCAACCCCAACTTGTCAGTTGCCGATATAAAGTACAGGAGCTTTGCATGCATATTTGATATGACGTGGCCCGTTACGTGTCATTATTATAATTTTATATAATTTAGTTCTACCAAAGAAATCAGTAAGTTGTAGAGTAGCTGTTTTTATTATAACATGTTCGGTAATTCATTTTCATAGAGGTAAGTACAAAATTGACAGAACATATCGTATCTTTACAATTTTTGCCAAACGTAGGTTTGAATACTCAAAATAAATGGACTTTATCAATAAAATAAATTTTAAATTTGAGGATACGGACGTTGAACAGCCAAACCTCATAATAATTGTCACAGTTTAAAAATTCACAGAATAAATCTTCATAATCCCTGGTATTTTATAGCGCGGTGGTTAAGTAAATAGTGTGTTATTTATTTAAATTTCGATTGCTTTGAGAGTATATTTATTTTGTTTATTGACGTCTGTCATAAACGCCAACGCTTTAGATTACGTCAAATAAAAAAAAGAACCATGAAAACGTCGGCCCTGTTGAGTGACGCAAATATCATTTGACAAGGTTTTCCGTTTATTTTCAGTTTATTGAATGCCCTGGCTATTAATTTTAAATTATCAAACTTTAATCATAAAATTTGAAGAATTAAAAACCTTCAGACAATGTCGTGTAGATTTATAGCATTTGCTCATCGGAGCCTTAACAAAGAAACGGTATGATAATGTTGGCTATTTCCTACCTAATAAGCTATGGGGAGATTAAATAAAATCGAAAATATTTTGAGGACTAATTAAAAAAAGTACAACTTACTTCTCAATATGTAAGAATTATTAGCTGTAGCCACCTTAATTGTTTGAAAGTTAAAATTAATTTAATTAAAATAGGCTGCTTGCATACATTCGTTAAAACATAGGCATTTTCAACTTATGTTTGTGAAAGATTACCTATATTATATTTTTAGGACAGTTGGAACTTGAAAGATAGCTGTTGATGAAAGGCGGTACTGGCTACTATTATCTATTGTGTTAAGAGGCGTGGGTTCGATCACTTTAGAGAAACATTTTATTTATTGCTATATTATATTTTCTGGAATCTTACCTGTTTCAAACTGCTTGTATTTTACGATACTAAAGTATAAATTATTTTTTTGGAAAATATTCACATGAGTATCCAAGTTTTTTGTAATTAAAGAACATAGGTACATACTACACAAGATTGAACACTCCATAGTCCACAATAAAAATAAATAAATCAACCATCATAATATTTACATGTTATTATTTCAATGAAATATATGATATAAACTGTCTGGGTATTTCTTCTTTTGATTTCAAATATGATTCCATGTGTCATAATTTTTATCCCGGTAGGTACGATACGTTTGACTTTTATTTCAATCATTCCTGCTTTAAAGCAGTTTAAAAAATAATAAGTACCTGAACAGCTTGCAAACAAATCTCTGACTAATATCAAATACATATACTTGACCGCGGTTTCAATCGCAGATTAAACCATGAGCCGAGTGTTTTATCCTTTATTTCAACATATTATGGGTTGATTTAAAAAAAAAAAAACCCTGGGTCTTTATGGATTTTTATTACAAAATCCGTGGCGTAGCGTTAAGATAGCAATAGTATCGATATTATATGTTCCCGTTCATGAATATTTTCAAGATCATTCCTTCTATTTACAAAGATATATAATTTTTTGATTAGTTAATTGATTTCTAGAGTACTCATAGAAGACCGCCTTAACACGAATAGGTGATTAATAATCGTCTTAACTAATAGGTTGTTAACCTTATTAAAAAAAAATCATTGTCATTAAAAATGACATGGGAAAATACCTAGGTATTTACTTTTACTCTGTTTAAATATCAATTTGTATCCCCATAATACCTATTCAAATCTTCCACTGGTATATTATCTATGTAAAAATTTCTATTTCTATTCGTGACATTGAGTGAGAGAAGGACAATCGGACTGAGAAATAATTCTTTTTTAATTATAAAATATTAAAGGATTGCTTGTTAAAATTATTATAGATTAAGATATATCGTTGATCTCTTATTAAAGAAAACTTAGCATCAGTTAAATAAATACATGTATGTGAGAACTTTGACTGAAATTTATGTGCGTAAGTTATTACCTATTTGACGTATAATTGTGGTATAACGTATAGGAGTTAGGGGATACTGCTACAAAAAGGTACTACTTAAAGTTATAATGGTATCTTTAAAAACTAATAATTATTAACTACAGTATCGCAAATGGGTTTGAGAAGCTTATTATCTTGGCCAATCGAAATAAGTTCACAAGCTCAAATCCAGTGTCACTTCTTAAAACCAAAATCTACACAACACTTGAAGGAAAGCTGATTAATTTAAGATATAATCCTTAAGTATTGCACAACAGAATCCGTTGATAATATCCATGTCCATGTATAGGGGGCAGCACTGAACAGTCACAATATGCACAATTCACAGTCCGCGGCTGGAAACACGTTCACTTATTCAAACAAACTTACCGTATCACTTATCACTTGGTCCCAATCACTGGTTTAACGAACTAATATACATTAATTTATTAGTAATTTTGGTCGAACTATCGGGTGAGGTTAGCGCGCCCCATGAGGAGAGCGTCTGGACAGCGGCGTGCCGGGCGTGGGAGCAAAAGTACGCTCTCTTTTATAATCTTCGTTCGGGGTTACGGGCTGCTTGCCAGCGGCGACATCACAACCATGTAGCCAAATTATCGCAAGCACACCACACGCAGCGCGCCTCCTCTAAACCACAGTGTTATGGCACAAAACACTACGAAAACCACTTTCCGAAGCGTACTTAACTTTGTCGACGATCGTTCCTGACATCTTTTGACGTTAGTTTAAATTTCTAATTATTTAAACAAAACGACTATTATATTACTATAATTAAAGTTTCTAACTGTGTTAATAAATGAGGAATGAAAAAATATAAAAATTCTTCGTTCCAATTGATATTTTCTGGATGTTTGTTGGTGACTTACACATCCAACATCCAAACAATCATCAACAATCTAACGTTTTGCAGCTGGAACTGATGATAACACTTATTTTATTAATATTTTTAACGGATGGATGGATGGTAGAGGGATGTTTGTTACATTACTGGATGAAGTTCGTTTAAGAGATGGTTTATATACAGGAATCTAATTTGTTGTTTGTGTTTGAGTTAGCGCAGTACAGCTTGGCGATGGATGTTTTACAATATCTTAATAATGTACTAGCTTTGAATTTTTGCATTGAATTTCATTTGACTACGTAGTCAAATGAAATTAAATGTCTCTCTACCTCTATCCTGCTAACGATCCAGACACAAAAATCACTTCATAAAATCGCTCTATTGAGCAAATCAAAGCACCAAAATAATTTAATTCGTCTTGTTTAAGAGACGCAGCATAGTTGATATTTACAATTTTATTCGTCCAGCTGCTACGCCTATAACACACTACAAAAAAGGTATTTTTATTAAAAAAAAGTTAGATAGGCAAATATAGATTAGCTTGACTATGATTCAAACAATCGAGAACTTTTACACAGTATCGAGACATATCGATATTACGTGATTCGTCAATTGTGATATCTTCAATTTTATATTTACACAAAACATGAAATTGAAGACCTATTGATGATAAGTAAAATTTTATGTTGGAGTGATAAGGTTTAAATTAATTCGAAGTAGGGTGTCTGAATGAAATAAATTACGTTTACTAAGGTACGGTCTTTGGATAGCTATAGTTTATTGTCTTTTTGATATAAAAGACTTTTATTATTTGTTTATATACAATGTTTTATTTTATAAACCACAACGATTGTGATAGAAGAAATGTTGAAATATGTAAACTTAGTAAATAAAAACCCTAATACAAGAAGCGTGCTACGAAGTGCTACGAATCGTAGCAGGTATTACTTAATTGCAGACCCTTGAATTAAATGTAATGGAAACTCACAGCGTCACATTATAATATTATTTACGACGAATAATAAGAATAAAGAAATAAGAAAATTAATTCGATTTCCTGTTTGGTTTAGAAAAATTAAAAAAAAATGTACGTAGAGGTAATTTTAATGAAGCGAATATCGTTCGTTTTCTTGAATTTCAGTAATCAAATAAAACGATAAATAATACGAAAATATTGGCCAATTCTCAGACTTACCCGAAATTGACAAAAAAATTATGAAAATCGGTCTCGCCGTTTCGGAGGTGATTGGCAACAAACACCGCGACAAGACCATTTTATATGTATATTAGATTATGTCTTAACGTAGCACGCAAAAGCGCAAAGTGAGAAGGTAATAGTTTATATAAATTGGATTAACACGTGTATCGTGTAAGCTTTTTATGTGTGTTGAACAGGCGTTGATCCAGCCCTTAGAAATGTTGTGGACAGTTACAGCCAGACAATCGGATTAAGATTTTATTTAAACTAAATGTAGAGCATGTCAATAAATATAATATATGTATTTACATAAAATAAATGTATTTACATAGCGCTATTAATCATATAATATAATTTTATAGATATTGAAACGTTAACTTACTACTTATAATATTATTACTTATTAATATTATAAATGCGAATCTGTCTGTCTGTCTGTTACTCAATCACGCGTAAACTACTGAACCAATTTTCAAGAAATTTGGTATGGAGATATTTTGATACCCGAGAAAGGACATAGGCTACTTTTTATCCCGGAAAAATGACGCAATCCCGGAAATCCCACGGGAACGGGAACTATGCGGGTTTTTCTTTGACTGCGCGGGCGAAGCTGCGGGCGGATACCTAGTGTGATATAAATGACGACTATCACATATTGCTTACATGTTGCAGTCATTCACAGATTTTCTGTGTGTATGGATGTATTTTCTTTTGTATTTATTTTCATTATGTATTTTCATTTTGTTTAGCGTATTTAAAATCACTTCTTTCTGTCCAATGTTAGAAAACACAATAAAGATTATTTGTACATATAATCGTAGTTCAATGTTTTTTTGTATCATTGCAAATTTTACTAAAATTAAGAAAACAAATATTCAGGAGTACTTTGCTGTCAAAATATTTTCGCTTTTCTCATAAAAGTTGTTTTTTCAAAAAGCCAGCTTGAATCTTTTGAAGAATATTTGATGAAATGATACATGTTAACCTCATATTGAAACTACTAAAGTCTTTTCTAGTCAAAGATAAAAGGGCGTCGTAAAATTCCAATACGATTTATGTAGGTTCTGCTATTCATACCTATTATTAGATCTGGACTTAATAGTTTCTATTTTCATATATTTTACCGCTAACCTAACGAAGCGGATGAAATTAAATCGTTAGTGTTTTCTGCCTAGGGTAACACAATTTTATGTTCAATAGTTTCTGATAAAAATATATTTAAAATAAAAATATCGACTTTAGAGTGTATAACAAGTGTCGTAAGCATTCTCAGCTGAAGTCATAAAAATATTCAACGTAATTTGGCAACACTTTTTTACATATTACGTAGCTTTAGTGCATTGACACCTATGACCTTGATTTTATTAGAATTTTAAAAGCTTCATAGGTTTCAGCGTGACTGGATTTGTGTTTATAATTGCTATCTGTAAAGGTTTAAAATCACTTCAATGTTGTAGTTATAATTATAAATATATCTGTATTTTTTAAATTATATATTACAAAAGCTACCTTATATATACGTACTTATAAGGTGTAATTTTCTAATGCTACTTGGAATCTGTTAAAATTACACCCAGTATTTATTGCATGGATCGTTAGGGTTAATAATATGATGAAATCTATCTTACAATATTTCTGTATTTAATGTTTAAACAAGCGAAATAATTCAAATATCATCCGCCACCTAATACTGAATTCTAGCAGTCGCCATAGTTTTCCAGTAGGTTTGGAGCGTTTGGAGATTATACGCGTAGAAATTGATAACAAAATCCTTTAAGGATAGCTACAAATAGCTACGTAAGACAAAATGGGTTGGGTTTTTGAGCTTTTGTAGCTATATAAAGAAGGGCATGCACAGTTACATGCCAGCTTCAGAATGTATTTGAAGTCATTACCACGACAAGAGCGTAGGTTAGCTGGCAAGGCCCGATCAAGTCTCTTGTTGGCATCGTTTTGGGCGTTCTGTCTGAAAATTGCGTTCCTGAATTGCACACGACATGTCTGTCATGAATCTATTAATCTTACCGGCAACGAGGGAAAAGTATCGAAAATCATATTTCTAATGAAGTATTTCAAACGTCATGTTCTTGTAATTTACAGACAGGAACGTGGCTTCTAAATTTTTTATTGGTATGGGCTTAAAAGATTTAGTCTTATTTTATACCCAAATTATTACTGTAGATCAAATGAGGAGTGGAACTCTGTAAAAGAATTATTAGTTTTATAGCATCACATAACACATTGCTTATAAACAAAATGTAAGGATAATAAAACTTTCGATTTGAACCCGTGTTACATCGTATTTCTTCTTCTTGCTGATGCTAAAAACCTGAATAATTTAAATTTAACATTTCACATATTATTATTTATTGCTGCGTCAATTCGTGTTTCATTTCATTATCTTAAATCATGAAAATGCCAATGAAATTTTAAGGAAAGTAAAAATTACTTTGCAACTAATTTTTCAAAGTTAAAAAAAAGTCTAGAAATATTTCCTACTGTGTTAGTCCACCGAATTTTAATACATCCGATTGTTTTATAGAATTATTAACTTCCTCATAATAAATAACGTTATTAAAAACAAATAGCAACGGGATATTTATATAATAATTACTTACGGGAAAACAGTGCTTATTTTTATAGATCATAAACACGTTATAATCGATATCCGTTTGACGAGGGTTTGAAGGTCGTTTTAATTATTCGGCCATTTTATGACGGTTAATTATTATCATATATTTTCAATTCTGCTCAGTTTTGTAAAAACAAACCTTTGTTTCAGTTATGTTGATTATAATGGCTTTTAGAGTATTGTCATTAAACACGATACACATAACATACAAGAAAAACATGGATTCGTTTAACGTAATTGGCAGCAAGTGAAATGATAAAAATAAAAGCTTTTTCCACATATTTTTAGTTTTAGGATTATGGCATATTATTTTTGTTGTAAATTTTCAGTTAAAGCAGTAACTATAGAAGTGGATCCAGATGAATAGTAAAGTGCTCAGCAGTTACGTTCAACAACTTCGATGATGCCACAATTTTAACAATAAACAACATTTTAAAGAAATGCATGAATTACAATTTATGGATCAATGTCAACTAATCCTCACTAGGTATTTCAGTTATAACCGGAGAAAGAGTTGCCTAGGATCCTTGTCTTTGTTTCCTGTGATCCTTGGCTTTTTTACTTGTATAGAATTAAGTGTATATCTTTTGACTGTCCGTTACTAAGTGTGTCCATTGCTTATGTGTTTAACACATGGCCTTATTGTCCACAAAGTATTAATCGTGCGGAAAGTCTAATGAAGTAAGTAGCGTGCTCTATCGTGGTGTTGAATTTATTTATGCTTGGCGGCAACTTTAATTTTTAAAAGGTATGCTGAAATCAGTTGTAAATAATATTCTGCTTTTATCGTTACTTGTACTACGGTCGGCAGGTGAATCCTGGAAGCGTGCCAAGTAGTCCGACCCACGCATTTCGTCCGCCTACAATCTATATTTTGCTTCTGTAATCTACGACTTATTACGATAGACACTAAGTTCACATTTAATTTTTATTAGCTAAAAGATAGAAATTGATGTCCATATCTTTGGGCCCATCTGCCTTGAGCTGTGTATTTTTACATTTACGCTTTACTATGTCGCAATCTTGTTTCGTCAGGTATCTAGGTTTTAAATTATAAGATTGTATGTAATATTATATGTGGAGTCGTTACATAAGGGTGTAAAAAAATTGATGCTGATTTTGATCTATACTTTCTTGGTAGTGTCGTGTTGTCTAGAGCCGGCGGGTGACGGAGCGTGCGACATGAGTTTCAATTTGAAACTTTTATTTGTGGTATCTGTTTGATGTGCCAAGTCTAACTATTTATTATGTCGGAATTTTCTTTTAATTTGTGGTACTAAAAAGAAAGCACGGTAATATAAAACGAAGCTTTATGAATATAACTGATATGAGTAATAAATTTTTATAAGCACCAGTCGTCGTATTTGGTAAATAATCTCGTTTGAGTCTCTATAAAAATCTATAACATAATATTCATGACAAACAATCATTAATCAAGAATCTCTTTAATCAACAATCAATTCTGTTTATGAGTTTTTTCCTGTTACTCACGTGTTTCCTTTAGAAACAACGAAAATTCCAATTTAATGCGTTGGGCCTTTGATGTTGTAACAAGACTTGATTGATACTAATATTTGAACGATTCTAGTCGATATACCGGAAATATTTATACTTCTGTTTTTCGGAACCATTTTAAAAATGTAAGCAAAGCAGAGATTTACAGCTGAGCGCGAAATTAATAGTTCCCCCGTGAAAAATAAATCATTTTTTGAATCATAAACAGACGGTTAATAATAACCGTTGTTCAACTCAATAGTTGTAGAGCAATAGGTACTTGTAGGTATATAATTTTGTGTTCGTGAATATTGCTTTTGAAAGATACATGTTTTGAAATGAGATGTGATCTACGGCTGGTATTTCCACTATTGTTTCGCCGTGTATTTCAGTCGGCCTTCGCTTTGGCCTGATTATACATTCCGGTTTCAGTGTAGTTAATAAAACATAGTGCTTGTCGACATATAAACTTGCGTCAAACCGAAATAAAATGATAGTAATACTTTTATTTATAAATCATGCGTTTGTTATTTGTATAAAGCTTCCGTGTACAAGCGGTCTTGAGACTTATGACGCGGAAACGTTGAACTATTAATATAGATCACTATTATTTGAATAATATGGATTAAGGGCTAAATAATTGAAATAATAAAGATTACCACAGTTTTGTAATTAATATTCCTCTTTGAGTAAATAGAAGAGAATGAGGAAAGGTTAAATCCCCATAAATTTTGTTTCGCCTTGTCTAAGATTAAGAGGGCAAATCAAACGGTCGTAAATTTTAGCTGGACCAAGAATAGATTCACGGCAGCGTATGAGTGTTGTTATAATAGAATACTTTACAGCGGCGTAAAACAATAATTAATTTGAAAAGAAGTGTGTTGGCAATATTCCATACAAAAGTGCCGCGTATGTCAGAGTGCGGAATGCATTTTTTAAAGTAACGCACCGTCAGGGTTGTAAGAAAGTGAGTGATGAAATGAAGCACTCCTACGCGACATACGAAATGCAGTAGTCATAGCACTGCAATGTTATAGATAAGTGTGGTAAAAAGAACAAGGAGTAAATGTACACATAATTTGTAATATCTAATGCGCTTACTTCATGTAAGTTTATTTGCATCAGGTTCATTTTTAAATTAGGCTAATTGATTTAAATTCACGAGGTAAGTTTGTGCCTATCCGTTTTTTAGAATGCCATTATCCTACAAGATCGAATGCAAATGCAGGCACTTGCAATCGAATCTTGATGAAATTTTCTGATATAACGTATAATGGCTCTTTTAGAGACCAAGCCTGTAACAATTATTTTAATAATACACGAAACAATATTGTAACTTTTGAAAAATTAAACAGAAGAATAAAAACATATTACAGATCTTTTTTACGATCAAAGTCAAATGTTTTGTCATCATGTTTTTAGAATCATTAGCGATAGGAGCAGGTGTAACCCAGTTCATTACTATGGATTTGAACACTGTTGAAGAATGTAGGCTGTCGATATAAGAGCCAAAACATTCTTACAATCGATTAATATCTCAAAATTTGTTTAAAATTGTTATGGGTCAAAATTCATGGAGAATAAATTGAGAATAAATTTTAATTACGTCATTAATAATTTAATAAATAATGCTTGCATTAGTTGCATTTTTCAACGAATAATATGATCTTTAATAAATTAGCAGTAAATTCAAACGATAAAATTTTGGAATGCGATTTTATTTGCGCAATGCGCGGTGATCCGTCGATATGGGTACTATCAATCTTGGAATAGAGCGAAAATAAACCTTGGTGTGAATGACGGCATTATTTTAATTTATTTAAACATCAATGCGCCGGTAAATCATAGATAGGTAATGATCATAAATTAATATTCGTGTTTTATTATCTAGTTTAATAGATTTCTGTATTTATATCTCACTTACTTAAACACCAAGCTTGTTACATATTTCTATTCTATACATATATTTTAAGCGAATAGTGAAATTTAGGAATTATTTAATTTTCGGTGTAGGTAACTTTTATCTCTACAAAAACTTTCTTTTCTTTTTATAAATTCTACTACTTTAAAATATGTTTATATCTAAATAAATAATATACTCAAATACTAGTACAGAGCAGTGCAGGGGTTGATACGAAGCACGTGTTGAGAGATAAGTTTACGAATTCTTGGCCGCTCATCTGTCTACAAAAGAGACGGTTTGTAGGGCTGAATTACACTTGTAGAGTTTTATTCGTAGACGCAAGAGTTTTTCTTACGACATATGTTTTAGTTAATCATTTGACAGCATAGCCCATTGGCTATTTTATTAAAGCTCAATTTAATATCGATTTCAAAATTAGTGGAAAATGAGTCGTCAGTTACTTACCCTCCCGTAGCATTTTTAAAGGGTTTAATGCACGTAATTTTCCGTGAAGAACCTACATTTTTTAACAGCGTAGTAGTTGACAAAATAAAGGAGACAATTCAACATAAGAAAACTTCTCTTATCGGTACGTACTTGAAATATAAACATTGGCTGAAATATATACCAATAACAATTTGTTTCATACACTATTGATTTATATCCCAGGGTTGTTTTAAAGTATCGCAGCAAATCCCGGATATGAGCCCTATGTGATACCAAAATATCATAATATTATACATGTAGCATTATCTACATTTACCTTGGCTACAAAATTAGACAGATTTACACGTGATAGCCTACATATACGTACGGCATTTTAAGTAAGGATATAAAAAATAGTTTTTGTTGGTTTAGAGTTCTTATCGTTTATTAGAGAAAGCATTTTTTTTATTTTGCATAATGGTATAGATAATAGTAGTGTGAAAACAGTAAAATACTACGAATGGATAAGTGCTATTTCTTGTTCAACGATTCTTGCTTTTCATGAGTAGGTATTGGTTAAAATCATAGGTGGAAATTACACTTCACAGAACATTGCATTATGTGTATTATTATAGACCTTGAATCATCTTATAAGGACCATTTAATATAGTTATCAGCATGCATCAAAATCCAACAAAACTATACCGTTTGTGTCGCATCGTGGGTCGTAGAGTAAAACGTAGAGCCACAACAAAGGCATGTTTAATTTTTTGTATATTTTTTTTATGTAGATAGTGTTTATGTTGAATATTATTTAATTTAGTTTAAATATGGCTATAATTACGATATAATTTCCTAATCTTTTAATTCTGTAAATCCATAATAAATTATGTGTGAACAAATACAAAGTAATTTTGAAATCTAATACATATTATAAAGGCGAAAGTTTGTAAGGATGTATGGATGTTTGTTACTCTTTCACGTAAAAACTACTTAACCGATTACAATGAAATTTAGCACACATATATGGGGTAACTTGGATTAACACATAGGATAGTTTTTATCCCGGAAATCTCAACGGAACGGGAACTATGCGGGTTTTGCAAACGCGGGCGAAGCCGCGGGCGGAAATCTAGTATTAAATAAAATTCATATCAATTTAAAAGGCAATTATGATTAACGACTGTTGGTTAATATTTTATGTTAATTTCATAGTTCGCTGGCCGCTTCTATGATTAGTATTTTATTGCAAACGGATACAACTCATAAAAAGCTAAGATCCTCAATGCACTCTCATCATATATTATAGTTAATTTTATTCATTGATATATTTTATACCTTTACTTGTATACAATTCACGCATATCTTGCCAGTTGCCATAAACACGACTGTTTTCGCTCAATAACGGCGCTTTGTATAAGGTGTATCGAGTTATATAAGATTATATTTTGTATGTTGATTAGTCACGTCAGTCCAAACCGGCAGAATCAAATAGAGTTTCATAAATGTTTAATTTTAACACGTAAGCCCGGTAGCCATGCTGCGTTCACATTATCTACTCCAATTTCATCAACATCTGCATTAGCTCATATTGTAGACGTGATAGTTCATGTAATCGTTATGTAGATCTGGCAGCTCGCATCAAGGTCCCAGGTGACCGCCACAATACTATAAATACTTCATGCACTCTCAATGGACGATTTATTGGCTTCATTACTACAGCTAAATGAATATTTTGATCTTGAGACCTGCTATCAACACTTGCCATCAATGCTTTCTCTTTAATCCCCCCCGTGATTTATTATGGCATTTGATAGTTTTGGAATAGGTCACCTATTAAACTTTAATGAAGACTTATGTAACGTAAACTTGTGTAACGTAACAAATACATACCATTAAAACAGCCGCAAATTCATACTTTTCGATTTGGAGTAAAAGATAAGATAGACTATTTGCATTGCAGTACCTAAAAATACATGTCAAAAATACAGTGTGTGAAATTGGTGCGAAAGCATGTGGCAGTGTAATATAAAAAGCTACACGGCCTACATGAAGCCTGTCAGTCGATGATGATTGATGCCATTGTAGCGCACCTTCTGCGAGCTGCAGGCATGACTCATTGTCACTTTTAACTGCTGGTGATATACTATTTAACAGCCGTGTATTCTCATACTTGTCAAATAAGCTTGATAATAAAAATGCAACGTATAGTTGGTATGAATTGCAGGAGCTAGACTTGAAGAGTTAACCCTATATATATCTTGGCATTTCACGTTTCTTTGCCTTAACATATTTTTTTCTAATAAATAATAAAACTCAATACACTACGATCGTAAGGTTAGGTTTGAGTACTCTCTGAAATTTTCACCTTGCTGATTGCTCTATAGCCGAACATATTTTTTGTGTCATTTTTGTTGGAAAATCTGGTGTTTAAGATCAGTGTAATAAATATTTTGTGCACACAATTATCAAATACAAAAGCAAATATCTCAGCGTTTCAGAGCGTGTTAACACTTCACACTCTATAGAGTTATGTATAGTGTCCACGCGCTCTTACGCCTAACTTAAAACCTGTAAAAACAAGCGTATTTTTAGCGATGTCAAAGAATTTTAAAATATGATCTTCCAGTGCCAAAGCCCTTAAGCCACTAATAGACGTTTACTTCCCAGTTGACAGTGGTGGGCTGAAAATAAAACAATGTAAGCTTTCAGGAATAGCCGTGATCGCAAATAGACTGCGCTGTGACGCGTCCTTGGCGGGAGCTGCGTTACCGGCCGAAATATTATGTCATTAGCGGCTATCAAGAGTTCCTGGCAACCGCTTTCAGATCTTTTTGTGCACCTTGAATAGAATTTCGTTTGGAAGTTTTAATGTGCTTCTGTTGATAACATTAAATGATAAAGTCACGATAGGTCATCATCACCTTGATTACGTTAATGTCAGTTGCCTGTTGGCACACCGGTCTACGAAAATATTATTTTTTGTAAATTGAAATGAGGAGCTATTAAAGTGATAATCACATACAGAACAACCATCATCACGTGCAGATACCTTTTTCCTAAGAAGATTTATAGTAGAAATGAAGGTGTCCATTAACTACATGCCAAATTTTATTGTTCATTGTTTGGCAAGCGATTCGAAAGACATCAAATTATAGACGCCCATTATACATTAAATAGATGGTTTGTTTCAGCTTTGTAGAGTTTTAGTTAACCGTACTTATAAAATGCCTGGGATCTTTACTTACATCGAATTCTATTGTTCATGAGATAAGGAATATTTGTTTGTTATTGTATAATTGACGCCCTGAAAAGTTAAATCCCTCACTAATAGTATTAGAACGTATTTACAAATATTGAAGCTTGTCATGGTGCTACTTTGTAAATGTTTGTGTATTGCTGTTCATTAAATTTAATGTCCTCTTTCGTCCAACTGAAGCAAACTACCTCTACACAATTTTACGCCTAACACATGTGGGACTAAGACCAGAAAACTACAGTTTTATTACGAGTTTACCTTCATTGTTCATTCACTTTGGAATTTATCAGATGTTTTGAAGCAATAAAGAAAATATAAACTTGGAAATAAATTTTACGTCAATAGGCCGGTAGGAGGCGATAAAACAATAGAAGAGTTATTGAATTTAGCTCGTAATAAAAATCGACGTCAGTCACCTGCTATATTAGAACCTGGCATCCCACGCTGCGCTGGGGCTAAATGAAAATACACTTGACGACTGTCTTGCCAGAGAAATTAGATAGAATAAATTGTTCAGTTTGACACGTGTTGAACAATAGTATTGGAAGGGAAGGCCAGGTATGACGGATGGCGCGCCTGCGAGCGCGTCTGCGCCGGCTCATGTCGTACATGATCGTTATTAACGCGTTACTTATTGGTGTCATTCAGATGGGATTATTTGTGGGTACACGATCAGACAACCATTATTTTTTGTAAGCTCGAAAATGTTCGTATTGTATTTTCTGGAAAACAATGAGAGTCAAAAATGAAGTCGAACAGTCATTTTGAATAGGTAATCACGGCATGAAACATACAATATAAGGTAGGTATTGATAGTATTATGAGGTATTATTATTTTATCATAATCTAACAGCTGTATTCAGGAATATTTCCTGCAAAATACAGAAATCTTTAATAATATTCAATTGTATATTACTTTGCTGGATTGGCTGTAGGGGTTTAATATGATTCATCTTATTTAAAATATTATCTAAAATAATTTAACACAATATTAGAATAATTAATTTAATATCCTATTATTTTGATGCCAAGGATTATTTACCTAGTTGTAATCTGTGGTTGTAATAAAATAAAATTCTTTAGATTAATTAATGCAAGAACTTTAGAGAGTTGAATTGATTAAGCAGGCTGAAGTACCTTATGGAAATTGATTCCTAAATCCACGTGTAAAAAAGACATTATTCATAATTTTCCAGGGTTATTAGGTATGGTGCGAAGGAATGTTCGTTATATAAAGCAACGATCACGTAACTGCGATGATAGATGCGATAAATCACCGAGTCGTATTTTTGGAGAACTGAACAATTTGATACAAAGTCTAGCTCAATAGAGAACTCGCAGTTTTACAACAATCTAGCTCCACTTGAAATATTAACTTTGTATAACGTATCAAAAACTCTAAAATTTTCTGCTTACATACGTTATTTATATCGCCAATAACTGAAGTTTGAAATACGTATTTTTAATAATGGTATAGTATATCAATCTGGTTCATCTTCTAATGTACAAACCCCTAAAAAAGTAAGCTCTAGGTAGAGACGTTAAATACCTACAATACAGATAGATTTAAAAATAATTAATATTACCGGTAAATTTTATTTACTGGGAAGAGGAGATCCCGATTCGTGCTGCCAACGTCAATACAAGTATGTGGCCTATTTCATTATACAAACACCAATCAGTTACGCCGCACGTGCGATGGTGACTCAAACTTACTTTTTTCTAAGTCTACATTTAAATTTTGTTCTAATCTATAGAATATAGTTACACATCAATAAATAAATATTTCTAAATTTAAAATGATATCTATTGTGTGAAAAACACGAGAATACTTGAATCTTAGACTTGAATATTTTTTTAGATTAAATTCAAACCTACAGAAACATTACTTCTAGAATAATCATATTCGCAAATATTTTGTGTTGGTATTTCCCCCAAAGATTAATCTTAGATACCTACAGCTGCTGATATAACAATTTATCCAAAGATATAGAAAAATTTCAGAAACGTTTGATCCAGTATTTTGGATAGTTATTTCCCAAGGAAGTGTACCCACGGTTCGGATTATATTCATGCGTTTCATAAATGCCCTCCGCTTTTGCCCTTGTTTTCAATTTAAATATTGTACCTATTTTATAAAACTGAAAGATTACATGTAAAAAAGAAAAAAAAAACATAAACATTTAATCTGATTGAAAAGTATGATTTTATTATTTTATAAACGAGAAATAATTTTATTGAAAGTTCCTCTTAAATAACGAGCTTTATACATCGGCATTGCTAATAATATAATTATCTCGGTATAATAAATAAACCACAGCGGGTTAGATCAATTAAATGTGTTTACGATGTGTACATTAAATTTACAGCAAGTTTGTTCAGATTTGACGATAAAAATTTCATAGCTATGGAAGAAATAATGTTTTTATTTATCTGTACTAGAATCACCAAAATAATTAATTAAATGGGTACTTATTAAAAAGCATGTTTTTATATTGCAAGTGTGTTTTTTTTAAAGCAACAACTGATTGTAAAAATTGGATGAGAGTAACAGAAACTATTCATAGGGCGTATTCAGAAAGAAAGCTTGAAACTTATAAGCGCTTATCGGCGCTTGTCATGTTCATATATTTTCCTGCGCGGGTTACCAGCACTGACAGGAAAATATATGAACATGACAAGCGCCGATAAGCGCTTATAAGTTTCAAGCTTTCTTTCTGAATACGCCCTTAGGTACTTTATCATTACAGAATTCCTTTATTCTCAGTTTTGGTAAGTGTTTTTATTAACCGTATAATGAGTAGGTTTAAAGGATACTAAAATGCTGCAAGACTGCAAGTATTCTCAGCTCAGCACAGCACACAAATAAAGTCCATTTCATTCATCACAGCAAATATAGAATTGAAATTTGTCGATTTATAAACAATTTATATTGGATTTGGATCTATCATAGCCAATAACTGGAAGCAAACATGGATTGCAACAGCTGCGCCCCCGCATTTGAATTACCACGGGCAAACATTTTGACACGCGTGATTTATGCTGATTTAGAACTCACTCGCAAACAATCGATTTCTAGCAATGCGCGCGAATACTTGGGTCTGTCCATAGAAATCTAAATAACAAGACACTAGAAGTCGTAAGCGTGCGTGACCTTGTCGCCACTCAGGTGATTTGCACATCACCAGTTGCATTCGTCACTGTTCAGTTGCTCTGGCGACGTATGAGTGTATACATGGTGTGTTTCAGCAATTCCCATTGCGGAAATTCTTCCACAAGTTGTAATTATACTTATAAAGGAATAATATTTCATCGGAAAATATTTTTTTTAGAAATAATGCCGTTTTTCCTTAAAATTATAGAATATTTACAAGTATTACGAGTGTCACCATAGTAATCGAAATAACAATGAATGACACAGTCTACCATTCTTATTATCACGTTTGTTCGTATTGGAGCAAAAAGTCTCATATACTTAGGGATGTTATTCTAAAATAAACCGTAAATTCGTGCGTTAGGATACATATTCAAAAGCTTAATTTAATAGTTAAGTTAGTTTTCACTAAAATCGAGCTGTCCAATAAAAGGCATAGTTTACTTGTGTGTACTGTTTAGCTTTCGGTTTGAATGTGTTGATTTTGGCGACAGCGGTTTTCATACGAATTATGACAATAAAGCACTTCTATGTGTCTTGTTATTTAGATTTCTATGGGTCTGTCACATAACTTTTGTAACAACACCTTTAGTATTTCCACTCGATGGAGGATAAAACATTTATTGACATGATAAAATATCTTTAGACTATCATACAGGCATGTTTAATTTTTGGCAAATCTTTACTACTTAAGCCACCATAAACACTGAATAGAGGTTTTAAGTTTTAGGTTTTTTACATTGCTACAAAAATTAAGTAAAAAATTATCTAAACGCTAATTACTTCGAAGCTAATTTAGCATACAAACAAGTATCCGCGATAATTGCAATAGTTCTAAAGATTAAACTAGGAAACATATTTTGGCGGCAATAACGCGTGTTTTGTCTACGCTCGTTTCGGCTGCCATGAGATTGAGCACTTTACGCTAAATTTATTACAAAGGCTTTGTTATGACGACTACCATTAAGCACTATGACGTTAACTGCACGTTTTTTAAATAGAACAATGCTTATTATAAGTTGGGAAATATTTGAAGGGAACAATGGAAACTTAATAGTGAACGGGCAATGTCGTTGCTCCCTATGTGTCTATCATTTGCCTAGTTATCTATAATTGTTGTGCATTCTTTATAATATTTTGCTTCTAGTAAAAATAGTGTAGATAATTATAATATTGTAGTTGTAGTGTGTTTATAAAACGGGAAAATAAGTTCATTTTAAAGTATGCTTACAATAACTTCGACGCCAATCTTAACTTATAATATTTTTAATAGCAATAACACCTATTACTTTTACAATAGACAATAAAACACATACAATATTGATTCATTTCACTTTATTTCCTTACTGTTATATATTTCCTTACATACATATTCATATACAGCTATTTTACAGGCGAGTAGAATAAGGAAAGCTCCAGAGCTTGCAACTCCAGAGTTGTTATTTATTTACATTTTTGTGTACGAAGAATAGCAAAATACTTGTTGTTAAGATTGCCCCACTCCTGAAACAAAAAAAAAATAAAATTAAAACAAGTATTTACAACATAATACAGTTTTTATGAAATGGAAATCAGATATAAAAGCCTGATGTCGTGAGATCAGAAGATTTTTAATACTTAAATGGTTAAATTGACATTTCATACAGTAAAACAGGACCCTATTACGGAAAATTCTCTGTCTGTCCGTCCGACCGGCTCTTTAGCTTATTTGTACAGAATCCTCAGTGTAGCGAGTCCGAGTCGCACTTGACTGACTTAATTATTGACATATTTCCATGATTTCTATATAAGATAAAGCTTGGTATAGAAACAATTTCGTCAAACGCTGAAGACATGTGTACTTTCCTGATGATAAACATGTCAATGCACTTTGAGGAAAAATAAATAGAAAAAAAGAGAATTGATTTTGCGCTTACAATTAGAATAATGATGCCATTCAGTTGTGAAAATTTGCAGCAAGAAATATTTATTACTGCGTCTAATAAATTTTGCGGTACGTCGCGTTACATACTTATACATCAAATCGTTTTTGTGAGCTTTTTCAATCTTTTCAAAGTACATTTTTTTCAACAACTTGGTTTACAAAATTTGTTTTATGCTCTTTTTAAGAATGATGCATATTCATTCAACATTTAAAAATGTTGAAAATATTGTTGAGTTAAAATATGAATGCCATTATCATTCTAATATTACTTTAAACGAATTGGAAGAATCAATTATTATTGTCTTAAACCACTTTTAAAGTACGTAATTTAGGACATTAAAAAGTAAATTTCGGTCCTATTATAGTGTTTATACTACTACACTATATATATAGTGTTTTTCTTACCACAATGCAATGCGCCCTGCTGCTGAATGTCTGATCGCGCTGTACGGAGTTATTCTGTAATCTCGGCTGTTTTTGAATTTCTTCAATATTTTATCTGCACTGAAATAAATATACCAATTAGTTAATTATAGAAGATATTTGTCACTTGCGCCCATTTATTATTTCTATTGCTGCTATTGAGATGTTGATTTCGTTTAAAACTAGTATTAACTAGTTTTAGTTAGATAAAAACTGATTGCCGACCTACTAATATTCCATTTTATTATCAATCAAGATAGTATTACTAATTTTAGCAAATGAAATAAAGATGGAGTTTAATTAATCAAAATGGCAAGAATATGGGATCACATGATAATGATTCGGAATGTTTATCCTTTAGAAATTTCGGTTAGTTAGATAGTCCTGGTTTGTTCGATTATTTCTACTCTTTCGATTTAAACAATGCTAGTTTACATAGAAATATCCCTTTTGAAGATAGTAAATAGTACTAAAAGTTGAAGAACGTCCAAATAAATTTCAATCATTCAAATAATTTTCATTTATGATGATAAATGAAAACATTGCGACAGACTTCCAAATTATATAAGGAAATGCTCTATAGAATTTTGTTATTTACCACAGAAAACAATATACATAATATATTAAATAAACATATTTACGTGTATTGCGAGCTAGCGGCCACTAGTGCAGTCCTGCTGCCGAACAGTTTCACGTCAACGGAGCCGAAACCCGCCAGCGATGACGCCACCTTTTAATTATACATCAAATTTTTATCACATTCAGATTGTTATTACTCATTTATTATGTTAATGTTGAAGCTGAATGACCTACGCTTTTTGTAATAGCTTTATATACTCATTTAGTGTAGTTAGGTATATTTTTATATCGTTATTGTAAGTGATTAATTAAAAAATTATGGTAATGTCAAAAAATTGTTGATACCACGTCAAAGGATTATTTCATTATCAGAATGGAATACCATTCTGATAATGAAATGATAATTTAATAAAATTGCTTGAATAAAATAGGGTAAATAATTATTTCAACTTTCATAAATATATATACTTGTTAATTGCAAAATATTTGCAGGAGTTTGCCATTCGCAATTACTTCAAAATTTAAACTGTGTGTAATTATATTTAATATCTTAGATATTTAAGGGACATTCATAATTGAATTTACATTCGAATCGATGAAACATTTTAAGAATTAAACCTAGTTTATAAAGTCGCTGCAACATCGATGTAAATGTTCTATTGTTATACATTAATTTATTACAGACCTGTTTACCCTTACTGTATAAACATTGTATCTCATTTTAATGTTTACAATATAAACATGTTCAGAGGTAATTAAAAGTGATTACATCGATGGCTATATTTATACGGGCCGTAATTAGTAAGGCACACGAATTAAATTACTTGGTAGAAGTGGCTATTTTCCGTTCAGTGTTAAACATAAGGAAATGCTTGTAAATATAGTTTGATGGCGGAAATATTTAAACTTTATGGCGTATAAAATATCTATAGGATAGTGAAATTTTGACGTACTTTAAAAAATTGCAAACATTTTCATGAAAAATAGATATATCTCGTACAGCGCATACGTCATCGTTTTTGTGCCAACTTTAGAAAGATATAAATGGCCGTGCAGATAGCTTTGTGAGAGACATCTGAGAATTATACTGTCATTGTTGCCAGTCGACAGAGGCCAGCGCCGTCGTAACAATGCCATTTTCGAGTTCCGTATCGGAGGAGCGCACCGCTCGTTATAATCGCAAACAGCTGCCGCGACATCGGTACCCACATATTTATATCTTAACCTTAAATCAACCTTGACAGAGGCATGAAAAATGACTTCGAACATTTTAAATATCAAACAGCGGGAGACGTTTTAAAAAGTTGTGCCACGGCGAAAATAAAGATTCCGACTCGTGACACATGGGCATTATCAAGCTTTTTAAACTGGCAACGGGAAATGTACGTCGGTGGTATGCGCGTGTGGGTGGCGCGTCGTGGTGTGCGTGCGGATGGCTCCTGGCGCCGCGCCAAGTGTCACCCGCACCGCACCGCTCGTGCGACAAGCGTGCGCGGAAACGTACTGAGTTTTTTTTATGGAAAAATAATAGTTTCACATGACTTGCCGGATTGGTGATTGTTTTTGATCACCAAGTTTGGTATTGATACAGGCTTATAATAAATAGTGTACCTCAATATTATAATAATTCGGAGGAGAAAAATTATGAGATTGAAGAGTATAACTTCTTTATTTGGTTAAAACTTCAACTTGTATAAGTAATCAAATTATTAACTTTTATATTATTCTCTACTAGCTTACCGGTGTCACCCGCGAAATATAGACATTCGCGGGGATTTACCTGCATAACTCCTGTTCCCGAGGAATTTTCAGGGTTATAATAAGTAATATATTTTATTATTGGGTTTACAACTTTCGTACCAAGGCAACCCAAATTATTTCGAGGTTTAAGAAGAGACAGATAGAGTTGCTTTCGCATTTATAATATTAAATTGGTAGGGATTAATTTTCTTGGTGGCAAAACATCAAAAAATGTTGGAAATTAAATCTTAATTTCTAGCAGGATAATAACCGTTTTAATTGCTATGAATTACACTTTAGAACAAAGTACAAACTCACATAAAACCTTACACTAAAAGAAATTATGTTAACGATGCACTTAACTGCGTTGTTTATAGTAAAGCGAGTACGGTATCACGATTATACGAGCTCTCATTAAAGGAACACAACACACTTGTTTGAAAAGTAATACTGCTCTTGTAAAGATATAAAATTGACATTTAAAAACAACATCAACTCAAATAAATAAGCGGCATTGATAAAAAACAACTGTAACTGTTATTGTTAAGATAACACACTTATTATGGTGTTTAAATATACAAAACTAAGTATAATGAATAAAGTCCGTTTTATCAAGTATTCCTTCTTAAACATTTTGTGAGGTCTAGGATTTGTTAGTATGCCTTATGTTTTTAAAATGTTAATAATAGCATGATTATCTTTCAACAACTTTAACAAAGACAATAACACGCATTAGTGGGAGACCATAAAAAATCCGTCAGAATCCCGCGGTGACAACTAATAGCCACCATAACCACTCCATAACATACGCTAAATATAACCGAGACAGCGCGGGCGTGTTTACAATGTGCGACAAAAATAGAATTATATCCAGCTTATAACCATTATGTAAGTCCTGGTAACTTTGTAATATTTACCGCATTTGTCCGGCGAAGGTCGACCGCGATAATTTCGCCACGCAGCTCCTGGGATTGCTATTATTAGTGTATAATATGAATTGATGTTTATTTGTGTTGTGTTTAGAAGACATGTGCACGGCACGGTACCTTTCCGACGTTTATAGCGCGCTCCTTTATAGATTTTATATGGAGCAGGTTTGGCCGGTGCGACGACGGGTCGCTGTCGACTAGGTTCTGAAAGAGACAATTATTTTTATGGTAAAACAAATCGATTGATTTTATGCGTAACAAAAAAATCTAGGTAAATTCAAAAGGGTAATAAATATGTCCAAATTAAGTGTCTCTCTTTATAACACAAATATAATTAATTAAGAACGACAGAAGTCGGCTGTTAATATTTTCTCCCAATATAAATTAAGATTCAGATTATTCAGTGAGATTCAGAGAATAGAAGTTCTTAATGTAAATATCTATACTAATATAATAAATAGGAAAGGTTTGTAATTATGTATGTATGTATGGTTTTCACGCATAAACTACAGGAACGATTTTGATGAAATTTGGCACAGATAATCTTTAGACGCTGAGAAAGAACATAGGCTACCTTTTATTGCGAAATATGTACCACGGGCGAAGCCGGGGCGGACCGCTTGTAATTAAATAAAAGAAAAATTTCTTAAATGCTCATCTTAGAATTCTCGCTACGAGCGCTGTTACTTAAAAAAAAAGGTATATTTTCTGTATATTGCTATGCTTTTAAAAGTGCATTGAGTGCAGTCTTTCATAAAAAAATTTATAGATCAGTATCGTGTAGGTGAAAATTAGCGATAAAGTTTCACTGCAATTTCGTTGATATTCTAGTATCATTTATTTATTTTATAGATACAGATGTCATGTTTATTGCTTTCGTTTTTAGATTATTACGGTGAAAAAAGCAATTTGCGAGTTCAGTCACCCTCGAAGTAAAAATATCGAGTGGAAAACATTGTTAATCACTGATTTGTGGTCAAATTTAAAGAGAATTACATTTATTTTCAAGTTGCAATTAAATAAATTGGCAACGGTAGTTTTGAAATAATAATCTTACTTACACCTATATATTTTACCGAATAATTACATTTTTAATGTACAATTTTGTTCTTTTTAAATTAAATTAGCAGTTTCTTTTAAACATTTATATAAGGAATTTTGAAAAATGATCAGTAAAATCTGAAATATAATTAAAGCAGTTAAAATGCTTCGTTGATAAATGCATAGTTAATAATAATTATTTGTAACTAGCGGCCCACCTCGGCTTCGCTCGTGGTACATGTTTACGTTTTCTATCCTAAAGAACCAACCTCGTATTCAAGGAATAATATAAAAAAGAATTTACAAAATCGGTTCAGCTTTTCTCGAGTTTTGCGCTTAGCGATTCATTTTCATTATATAGAAGAGCAGTTTAATTTTTGTTTTGTCATCGGTTATAGACGCCATTTTATCCTTTGAAAGTCACATATATAATGAAATTTATTGGGCTACTGCTTGATATAAAAATTCAACATAATATTTAGAAAAATTAAATAGCCACATATTCATGGGGAATACAGTAGTCTATGAGTTTTCAGCGTGATTGATCAATTTTGATTTTTTTTTACAGATACATAGTTTCTATCTAAAAAATTAACTATTTAAATATTAAATAACATACCATATAAGGCATAGCTCCTCGAATGATGTTGATTTTATTGCAATACGGCGCCAAAGCGGACAATTTCTCCGTGGGCCCGACGGGACGGTACTTCCCGATCAGCTCACACGCCGCCCAGTGGCCCAAACGGATGAAACAGTAAGCTAGAATAACATAAATTTATATTATTAGCAGAGTTGAAAATTTTTGCAAATCTATACTAATCTATACTAATATTATAAATAGGAAAGGTTTGTATGTATGTATGTATGTATGGTTTTCACGCATAAACTACTGGATCGATTTTGATGAAATTTGGCACAGACAATCTTTAGACCCTAAGAAAGAACATAGGCTACCTTTTATTGCGAAATATGCACCACGAGCGAAGCCGGGGCGGACCGCTAGTATTAAATAATGATATTAAAATCTCTATACCGGGTGTAATAGTAAAGCGTGTACCATAACTATTGCAGATATCAAAAAACTATTGATATCGAAAGTACTTAACCTAGTGAGTAAAATGGACAAAATAACTATTTACACATACAGGACAATGTCTGTCGGGCCAGCTAGTAATTAATATGCCTTTACTGTGAATATCGGTTAAGTAGTAAGTAGTCATGGTTAAAATGATGTTGTATGTAAAATAACTACATATTGCACATTGATGCTGATTCAATCACATTATGAAGGAAATCATTATTATGAATTTGCTTTATGCTTTATACATCAGGTGATTCAATTGTTAGAGCTTAATATTAAAGCTGTTCAAGCTAGAATGCTTCATAGTGCACAATTTTATACAAATAAACATTAAAATATGCGAGCAACAATTTTCACAATAGTTATCATCATACAGTAGTAACTGTTTTAAGATTTTCATAAGGATAGAAGTTAGATAATATAATGTAGATACATATATCTTAACATATTAAGAACAATTGTATTTCTAACAGAATTAAAATTACCTGAACAAAAGGAATCCCATCCTGCCTCATGGTAACTCTGCTTCACATTAAACGGTGTAGTCAGTCTTATAAAATTCACTCCATTTTCCAGCTTCTTACATTTCCCTTCAGAAAAGAATTCATACAGGCTAAAAAACATACAAAAATATTATTACATAATTATTCATTTAACAATTAATAATATGTTCATTATTTATTAAAAATAAATACCGCTTACTCTTGCAGTGCATTTGATTTCCAGACTTCGTCAAATGACAGCTTTTTCCCCATTTCATGGGATATGTACTTTGTATCGAAAAACATCGGAAATAAGGAGTGAATATTTTTTTTGAACGTTGAATATTTGCTTGGCATAGGACCTATAAATTGACTGTGAAGAAGAATTGTGTCTAGGAACAAGTTATGACCTATTATTGGCTTTTGATAGGTCACCAACATGTCAATAATTTGTGAAAATCCTAAGAGGTGATTCATTAAGTTATCTTCAAGTATTTGCATTGGGGCGCTGTTTGCTCCCTCTACGTACTTATCTCTGTATATAAGAACCTGGAATAAAATAGGTATATGTTCATATCATATTGACAAATTTTTCATATAAAGTTTGTACTACACTAGTCACAAACCAACTACAAACTACCTACTTTTAATAGTTTGCAATATTATACTAATTTTGAATTTATTGATCTACATATTATAAACAAAAAATTAAAATTATTAACTTAAAGTTGATACATATCCTTACACTCTTACCAACTAACAAGCTACACTTGCAAATTACCTTATTACTATTACCTAAGCTATCAGTTGTTAGAACATCATCAAAACGCATCCTTAGCTCATTGTGTACCATATACCTAAGGACGGGATCATGTATGTCCAAGTACATTGTGCCTTCATCACTATTGGACAACCATCTGTAATAAATACATACCTGTTTCAAGCTACATTTCTAAATCAAATTCTGTAGTTCCGATACTTTATCATAAACACAATTAGGTATTTTTTTTGTTTCTTTCAAAGTTAAATTTTTTATTAAATGCTAAATTGTTAATCATATTTTCAAGCTTGGTTTTAGAATTGTTTTATATTATTTTGTACAAATTAATACACTAACTATAGTGTAATAGGTTACTATAAGGATGTTAATCCTTATTCTTCATTATCAGTAATCAAAGCATATATTTTGAGTTTTATACAACTTCCCATTCTTCAATTAAGCGGTGAAAAATATTTTAAATAATATATAAATTTCTTCTCTGTGACTTATCTATTGGTTCAAAATATATGAATCCCATTAAGAAAATATAATACTACAACATTCACAATCACAATTAAGCTTATAATTACCTACTTTGACACTTCAGAGCAGTATTGCTGCAATTGTCTTTCATCATCCATTTCTAATGAGCGAGCTAAGTTAGTAAACAACTGCTTTTCCTTCAACTGCTGTTTTATTTTTTCTTCCTCTGCTTTACTTAAATATGGAAGCCCTTCATAAGTAAACTGAAATGTAGGAAATAAACTATTTTTAAAATCTCATTTAAAGAAACTCACTATGATTCTTATCCATGAAAATAGCACATAAAATGTTTATATTTATTTTCAGAACTTACCGAAACCTGATTTCAATAAAAAATATACTGTGCAAGTTGCAACATACAAAATCTTTCTCTTTTGTATAACAAGATAAGTTAAATGGCAAGAAACCAACAATCAAGTTAAATGGCCTACTATAGGTTGAATAAAAGAAAAACTATAAGAGAAGCAAAATATAGAGGTAGATGCAAAGAAAAATACAATGATTATCTTACCTTATTAAAATCAAAATTATGCTTACAAAGAAATTTCAAAGTTGAGGCTTGAAATATAAAAGATTGGTCCACATCAGCAAACACTTGTGGGCACAAATGAAATGTATAGCCCACTGCTTCGTAGCTGTCCAGGTCTCGCTCATATTGAAACATGGTCAAACCAACTTGAGTCATCAGCATTTTACCAACCAGATCTTTTATTTTATCATACCTTTCTTCGTTCGTATCAAATAGCCTGAAACATTTTATTTGTAAGGTTATGTAAAAGTGGTTCTTGTATGCTTTTAAATGTGCTTATTACTAAGAGGTAGTTGTTCATAAGAATATTATAAGGTGTACAAGGCTCTATATTAACCTGTGTTTGAAGTTTTCTCCAGACAATATTGCAGTGAATTCGGCATCAAATCCTATAAAGCTAGAACGTTTTATGTTTCTTCGTATGTTTTCTAGTTCATCAAGGAAATTTTTTCTAGTTATTTCCATTTTTTTACTAGATTTAGTTAGACAGGTAACAATTATTTCATCAGTTAATTGGAGCGAAATTATTAAATACTATCAATAAAACTTTATCGGCATTGATTTGAAAGTTGTGATAAAAATGTGTTAAATTTTTGGTTTTGACATTGACTTTGGCATATTCTGTCATTCAATGACATATGTCATAAAAATTGTATTGCCGTCTTAATTTATTTTTAGCAGAATTACAATTATTATTTAGAACCATGATGGATTAAAAAAAAAAACAATACATACAAGTATATTTAAGCAAGTTATTTGTCACAAAAAAGCTAAAAAGTCGATAAAGAACAACTAAAACAGACAATTGAAACGTGTCATTTACGCCTGGATTTGAAAAAAAATTCTTACAGAGATTGGTTAAATATATACATATGTATTTGGTTAACAATGGTTTAGTGTTTACCAAAGATGTATAAAGAAAAATTCCATTATTAGTAATTTTTTGTTAAATTTTCATGCTTGTCACTTTAATACATACACGTTTATTATTTAAATAGATAACAATTAATGAAAAATTATTTTATTTATTTCTAATTGTACCTATTTGTTGTCAAATTTTTGCCACCTGGCAATACAAAGGCACATTCAGAGGGTTTAGAGCGTAGAGTGAGAATGAACTACATTCTCATTTCTCACTCTACGGTTTAGACTTTAGAGCATATTATTAACTCTTTGGTTTAGAGGTGTAGCTGTAGTATATTAATTTTTACGTTATTTCTCATTATTTCTATTATAGGCTTAGATCATTGATCTAAGATTATAGGTAATCGTTTAATTTCACGCTTTTTAAAATAATAATATCCTGTAGCAATAAATATCACTACTTAGTTTATAACAAAGTCGTTTTCGTAGATCTTTAAAATTACGCAACAGATTTTGATGGTTTTTTAAATAGATAGTGCTTCAAGATGAAGGTTTTAGTAAATAATATATTTATAATTTTAATATATTTTTAATATATTTATAATTTTTATTATATTTATAATATTTAGACAAAGCGGTCGAAACCGCGGGTGGAAAAATAGTTTTTAATAGGTAATTAATGTAAAAAAGGAAATTAATACAATATTAAGACGTTGTCCTGAATTTCTATATGTAAGTAGATGTGATGCACAAATGTGATGACACACTAATCCTGAAAGAAATGTGTAACCATTTATGTATTTATGTTTTCAAAAGAAAAGTGAATAGGCATCTATTAGGTCAGCATGCTCCATCCTAGACCATGCTTATCGCTTTCCATCAGGCGAAGCGATGGTCAAATGCTTGCCTAATCTCTAATTAAAAAAAAAAAAAAAAAAAAAAAAAAATGTATGCAGCACATTATTGGTTAACATGTGAATTGTGAGCGTACTTCGCGCGACGAGTTACGTAAACGAAAATATGTCTGTAGATTAAGCCAAGGACGCCCGGTCGGTGGGGAAACACCGCATCAGGAAATAACGTAATGCAATTGTAGAGACACATTTGGTTCGAATTTAAAATTTGAATCTGTTCAACGTTTGGCTAAAAATTTGTCCGAATTTACGGGTAGTTATAAGTAACGGGGGATTTGTTTTTTTTTCTTTTCAGTTATCCAGAATCAAATGACTTATGTAAAAAGAAACAAAAATAAACTAATAATAATTACCTATTACATGGAGATTTTTTCTAGAGTAAAACTTACTCGAAAAGAGCTATTATGAGGTACCTTCACATACATCCCTGCATCGAAAACTAATTTCCTGGTAATTTATATTTAAAACAGTTTGATAAAATCTATATCTGACCTACATTTGACAAACATGCATATATTGAATAAATAGAATTGCATAAGCAACGAAACATGTTCAAGCTAACGGTGCTCTGCAGCCAACAATCAGACTGATATTAATAAAGTTGCACAATAAGTTACATAAGGCAGAGAGAGCTCAGCTGCTGCCTGCCAATTTACTTCCGAAACCAAGCCCTGAGCCAGAGCCGCGAAGCCTGAAGGTGGTCATCGCACGCGGTGATTGTTATTTGTTAGCAGTCGCCACTCCATGGTAGACTCGCGTAGTCGTGTACGATTGACAACCGATTAATTCGATACAAATCGATTAAAATGTCGTAAGCGCTGCCGTCGATAAACAGTTCGTAAATAAAATGGAGGTCGAGAAAAAAGTGGATGAAAGTGCAGTGATGGAGAAGCCTAATTACATGCTTATGTCCTTGCAAAGGATACTGGTGTTGTTTGTAATATTGGCAAGTGTTATTGTGGTTGTTTATTATACGCCTATGCCAGGTGCGTTAATTAATAAACTTTAATTTAACATAATATACTTTTATGTACCTAAACATAATTTGATTAAATCCTAACTCAATAACATAAGATTAATTACAGCGTCAGTTTTATACGCGAAGAAATTAACAGCTCAAATGTAATTATAATTTCATGAGATATTTAATAACTATTATCAAATCGGCAAATAAGTTTACAAGCATTAAATCGTAATTTATAATCAACGATATATTCGATTTGTTATTATTTATAGCGTCGCTACTCCATAATATATTCAGATATTAATTTCAATTCTGAAAGTGAAAATATCTCATACATATACAAGGATGAAGGAGCAATCCTGAATCTCGCGGAACCGGTATATTTACCTAATTTTTAAGGAAAATATCTACCTGCTTCTTTTTCTCATACATTGAGTTGTTGAACTTGAAATCCTGCACTAAAACATGTTTTTATTGGTCTTTCATATTCAAACTTTTGTAAACAAAAAACTTTTATTTGCATACTATTTAAATATTGGTTTCGATCTCCAGAATTGGTGACTGACAACTTTATGTAGTGTGATGCACATTGCTTGGTTGTAGGTACATACTTTCCGAGTGCTCTAGGAATAAAATGTACGATTCATGTTTCCATATAAAATCTTTGCCTAGTTCTCTTGGACTAAATATTGCGATGAGAAGCAATCCAAAAGACTTAAATTTTAGAAATTTGTTTTCAATGCTCAAAGTAACGCTATTTTCTAAACATTCTCTTAAGTTTCTTTGTTTCGTTGTGCATCAATTTATTAAAATGATACATTTTTTTACAGAGGAATACTTCGAAAACTGTGATCGAGAATGCCATGAGCTTGATTGGCCAATGATATGTAGAGTAAAACTAGTAATAGAAGTTTATAAAACGTATAGCAAGTAAGTTTCAAATTCCAAATAAGATAATTTTATTGTAAAGTTTAAGTTTTATACGGGTTTTTCCTCAATAATATTTTTTCACAGATCCTGTAGCAATTGCCTAGAAGTAGAAAAGGATTGTCCACCCATGTGTATCACAGCCGACGGTAGAGTACGAGGTGTACTCTCGGCTAACAGGGAACTACCGGCTCCCGCTTTTCACGTGTGCCAAAATGATATTCTTGTTGTGGATGTTGTGCATCGGGCACCGGCACATGCGTTGTCGATGCATTGGCGAGGACAACCACAGAAAGAAACTCCCTTCATGGATGGAACCCCCATGCTAACACAGTGTCCTCAACCAGCCTATACCACATTCCAGTATAAATTCCGAGCTTCTAAAGCCGGTACTCACATGTACCATGCTCACTCTGCTGCTGATGCAGCTGATGGTCTAGCCGGCGCTTTGATTGTCCGTCAATCACCACGACTTGATCCTTTAAAGAAATTGTACGATATCGATGCCACTGATCATACTATTTTCGTGGTAGAGTGGGGGCACTCTATGGGCCCACTCGCTGGAATTACCTCTAAAGTTCCAAATGCAGAATCCTTATTAATCAATGGAAAAGGAAACACTGCTGAATCACCAAATGCTCCGTTATCCACTTTTAACGTTGAATATGGCAAACGCTACAGATTCCGCCTCGCATACGGTGGCGGTATTAAAAGTTGTTCCATTAAATTTTATATTGAAGATCACATACTGAACCTAGTTGCGCTAGACGGAGATATGATAGTTCCTGAGTATGTTAATAGTATTACAATGGGTCGAGGTGAACGCGCAGACTTTATATTGGAAGCTAATAAAATGTCCGGTGTATATAATGTGAAAGTTGTTGCCGATAATAAGTGTCAAGAAAATTTGGAAGGTGTTGCAAAATTAGTGTATCAAAATAAAGACCATAAAACTATACAAAAAGAAAATACAGTGGCCGATGTTATAGCAGATAAAGGTTTTACAACAGTGATTAGTGATTTGTGTAAGGACGATAATGTGTTGTGTTTGAACGAAGTGCATTCATCGAGCCACCTCCCGGAAAGTCTCTCTGGATTAACAGATGAGACTATTTACGTGCCCTTCAATTATTCGACTCGACAAATATCTGCGAAACGTGTCGGTGAGTTATAATATTTGCTTTTAATTATTAAGACTTAAACCAGTACAGTACAGGACCTCGAACACTCAAAAAGAATTTATACTAGAAATTTTTTTACGAACATAAATTTATTAATTCAAACAGAGGAAGTATTTCAACATGTGTTCGCTATTAATTAAACACATTTAAACTTTGCATACTGTATTACCTATGTATAATTGTATAAATCTAAAATCAGTCAGCTGAAATTCCTATGTACATAAGCATCTTTTATTATTATCAAACACGTTGGAAATATTAAATGACTGGAAGGAGAGATAGGGTTCAAGCAAGGGTCAGGTCAGTGATGAAGTTTCTCAGGCTCTCTAAACATTAATACATGTTGTAAGTTTATCGTCGATGTATATATATGTTTCAGTCAACAGTTGTACATACTGGTAATTTCACTGGTACACAGGGCTATTGATTAAAATAAAAATCGATGAAATAATTTAAACAATAAAATTTCAATATACTTTATAAACGTTGACAGACCTACATTATCAGGTGAAGAATGAACGAGATTTCTCTTTACAAAATATCAAGCAAAGGTTAATGGGTCATTTGCTCACCTTTGAAGCCCTCGATTTTTTACGTAAAAGTACAAAAATAATCATTATTTAATCACCCAGAAGAGTGATTTGCAAGAATTGCTAAACAAATTGTGCACGGAATTTGAGGATTTTACATTTTACCGTGTTATAATAGAAATTCATTTTACAATTAATATTTAATTGTGAAAACTGTAAAAAATAACGTGAGTGTTCTTAAAAATATGGACTTGCATAATATTTTATAGTGTACATATTTTATTATGAAGTATCGATCTTCATCTTAGCACCGGTAAAAGATACAATGTAAATATCGATTTAAAACGCCACTTTATATTTTATTTGCATCTACATGTACGTACTCAAAAATTAAATAGACCGTATGTCTGCTTGAAATTTTTATGGGATTTTTTTTAAATTACTTCTTTTCCAGTTTTTTTTTGTATTTAAGTTTAAAATATTGTTATTAACCGAGTAAATTCACATTTAAATTACGTATAATTGAGCTCTACCAAAGGGCTCTACTAAAACTTATACAGTCATATTTTATTTCACCTGTCTTATTCTTGAAAATATGTAATAAATCACTTGAAATATTTGATATGAGATATTCATAATATTTGTGGGTTATAAGAGACAGTAAATAAAGCGGCAAAGACAATTAAAGTAGGTCATCACTCGACACTCGATTGTTGTAACTGTGGCGAAAGCGTTCCTAATTATATAATGTACAGAATATTTCAAACGAAAACCAACGATTTATTATATTTTAAAGAGCTATGGTGAAATCGTTCTGTAACGCGATTACAAACATTCCGCTTATTTACGTGTTCGGGACTTTTTGGTGAATGGTAAAAAGTTTAAGAACAAAATTATATGTGCGATTCTCACGAGTTAGGTCTGTGAAACACATAATAATGTAAATGTTATTTTATTGTATACATTTTCGTTTCAATTCAAACATAAAGAGGGAGTATAATACGTTTTTCCTGTTCACGCAAAAGCTCAGATAAGCTTAGGACTGTGTTAGTTTAGGACTGTCTTGACACTTAACATCTAGTACGGCGCATTCAAAAATAATATTATTACATAATTTACTATTATTAGGGCCAGTTTGAATATATCACATCAAGTATCCTGTATCTGTATGACTTTAGAAGAGATGTGACCTATTTATATATGTACTTGTATTAAAAATACAAAATGGAAAAAAAATCTATATTTTATTTACCTAAACACATTTCTTACATCTCTGGATTTTAGAATAAGAACTAGAATGGTAAATAATGACTAATGATTTTTTTTTAATTACGTATTAATAAGTATAAAAGTTAAAACCGCCGTAAACTTCATCCTTTATGAGGATAAAGCTTCACATTTCGCTTATGAATCTACAAACAAGTTTTATTTGAACTCGTATAAACGAGGAAATGAAGAGATATAAGTTTTAAGTAAGATAAGGAAACTCGGTTTAACAGCTTAGCTAATTTTATTAAGTTTGAATGCATCTTCTATTAGTTGAATGAATGTATCCTTTGAATAAAGTAAATTTCGTATCTTATCAAAGTTCTGTTGATTAGGGAACAGAATAGTTCGCAACTAGGAACTTTGATATTAGAATATACAAAATTATGGCTCGTTGCAGCGAAGGAGCTGAACTTACATATAAATTTATTGTTTTAGTTTCAACCCAAGACCAAATTCTATTTCAATACAAGTTACGTAGAAGACAATGTTTGTATGTATTATGTCATAATTATGTAACTACTTAAATTATCCATTTAAATAACCAAATAGGTATTTTTTAAAATGCATAAGTAGAACGACATCATATAAAATATGAATCCTAAATCCAAATTAGAGTAAATTTTCACAAGATAATATATTTTATATTGTTTATTAATGCGTTGGCATTATACCTGTTTCTATTGTTTTAAAACTTAGAATAGGTACACTTTGTACCCTGGTCACATTTATCATCGTCTCAAAGTAAGATAGTTCCAGTTGAAACTTAAACCAGCTAAAGTTATGACAATTCGTTTGTTCTCAAGTGGGAGATAACTCCGGGAAACATTGTAGTATTACTGCATTATTCTGTAATATTACGGCTACTTTTATGTAAGTACATGAGCGGCAAGTTACTAGGGCGCAATTATTTTGTAATTTGAACAAAATCACCATAATGACATAAGAACTATGTTAAGAGAATGGTACCCGCGAATTAGCTGTGTAGTTAAGCGATTATGTGCCACCGATAATGTCTTTAACTAATGCATAATGTACGTGCAAAAGAACTTTTTCATTTTCACATAAAATTTACAGTACAAGGCATAAATATAATTTTAAGTTTATGTACAAAATATTATGGTCATGTCGATAACACGATTCCCGATTCCGGTAAATTTCTTCAAATAAAAATGAAATATATTTCGACGCGTAGTTGATTTATTTTTTCCCTATTGGTGCCAACGAGGCATAATCTTTCATGTTTGTAGCAGTTAATAAAATTACATTAAGATGATTGAATACGGAGTCGTTTTGTGATATATTATAAAGTACATAAATATGTAATGTTACAGCATTAAAGCGTGTATAAGGAAAGTGAAGTAATCACCAACGAAGATAATCACATCTTCAACCGCGAATAATGTTTCTTGATTGCGGTAATCATTGGCAACGTACGAGACATACTTACGAAATACACTCCATTTATTTTGTATAAACCTTAGATTTATGTGTAAGAAAGTTCTTATTGCTTCTTAATTTTAATGGTTCTTTCGGGAGATAAGGTTATTTTGACGAAAAGGTCTACATATCACCTGAGTATCTGCCTTTATTCATAAAGGTACGTGTATGTAGATATACCAGTAGTATAGATGTTTGTTTCTATATTGACAAAAATAGGTTTTATTTTTATGTTGCTAAATATTTATATGTCATCAATTAATCAGGCTTTCAATGAATTGCCTCTTTATTAGACGATGCCGTACATCGAACGGTTTGAATGATATCTATCTTATACATTTGAACAAAGTTTCTTTGGTATACGTTATATCGAATTAGCGAACTGTAACAACAAAGATAAACTAAAGCAATGAGCAATCCAATTGAATTTGTTCTTGTGAATTCTTAATCTCGATTAAAAAGCTCGATAGAAAAAGATTTAAAAATCATTAGGAGACACACATGGTTGAAGCAATTCTAAATGCTTAGAGCGGAATAAAGGAGACAATAACCTATTATACAGTCGTAATTACTTATTACGAAACGTATTGAATTCTATAAGGTAGCAGTGTTTGAGCTCTGTACAATACAAAAACCAGTAATATTTGTTAGTAATTTATTCTCAGCAATATGCAAAGGGCCATAAAGTTTTACTGTTCAACGGAAATGCTGTAACTGAAATTGAAATACTTAAATTTACATATTACGAAATTTTCAATTAGATTTTGAATGAATAAAGAGATTTGATGAATCTGTTGTACATTTTTTTATATATTTGATTGAATATAAATAACGTAATAATTAGTAATATCTATATCTAACTATTTTTGATGTAAGTATATAATATCTATAGATGTTAATTAAGCCGACTGGCAACAAAACTCAGAATTTTGGCTTAACGAAAGTTATAGTAAAGTTAGTTAAACAACTAAAAGTAGGTACGATTATTAATTTAAGTCTACAAATTATAAAAGTGATGAGGTACGTAATTGATTTTGATAAGGGTTTCAGTTTGTATTTTAAACCCATAATATCCCTACCTGAGAAGTGAGATTGCTACGAACAATCACGTACGATGTAGGTGAAATAAACTTCCTTCAACACGATTTTCATTTGGTAAGAAAGTAAAAACAATCCACAAAAATATCCCAATAATTGAATGTCTGGCTAACTTATACACGAGAAAGGTTCAGGGACGTCAATAGATGGATTATAATACAGACAGGAAAATAATGTCTCTGGCACCTTTATTAATTACGGTATATATAGGAATAACGTTATCCTTCTCACAAAGAGTGATATAAATCTCTAGAAATATATTAGGTATTACACATGTGAGATTACAGTGAGATTTTTGTCAAGCCTACTTAAAACATGTTTATAAAAAAAAACTCTTCATTGAAATTTTTTTAAAGGAATATAAAAAAAATGTATCACGGGATTCGAGCCCGCGTTTTTCGCCATGCCGTTGTAATGCCTGAATGTATTCTATTCTAATTTATCATTGAGAAAGCATTTGAAATGTACCTACTTAATTAACATTTTCTACTTTACTTATCATTATTCGTATTGAAGACAAATAATATAATATAATGTATAGATTAAACATATAGATGCTGTTGATTATTTCAGACTAAATTATGAAAAACAAAATAGTAAGTCTGTAAGTGCATATATTGTAAGAGGTGGATAATGGCTACGTAATATTCACCGTAAATATTTATTAAAGGCTAGATGACGTTAAACAAACATATCGGGCTAAGCATATTGGTTTTAACACTTGTTTCCTTGAGAACAGGAAACCATAGAGTGCTTTGTGAAAACTACAGTACACTTCAAGTAGAAATTGTTTTAGCACGTGTTGAGTAACCAATACTCAAAGGTTACCTACCATTGTTTTACAAAGGAATATGTATTTTTTTATTACTTTTTATGGACGTTATTATTCATTAATTCGATATGGAAATGTAAACATTTTTTAAAATGTCTTAAAGTAAAATGAGTTTATTATTTTATTAAATTAATTAACGAAATAATTTTAATTTTATTTCGTTGTATTTTCATTGCGCCAGGTGCTAAGTGAATGCTGCATTTCGCAGGCTAATTTTTTGTTAATTTAATTCTACGAATAATAAAAAATAATTATGAAAAATGCATTGGCTCACTTTGATTGCTTTAATGTAGCGTTGATTCAAGTATTTTTAAATAATTAAATTCTAGTTTTAAAGCATAAAATACGACCTTGTTATTTTGTGTAGGTATTAATAATTGAATAATTTATAACTATAGCATGCATAATTGTTAAATTTAAATATTATGTGTGAATTTTGTTTTTATGTAGCGATCAACGCATAGCAATATAAATTGCGAGTGTGTTCAAAAATTCCGAGAAAAATATAGAATAGGGTAGAAAAATAAAATGAGAATTGTTTGAGGCGTGATAATGGACCGTTAAACTTATACAGAACATCGATCTTCTGTAATTGTAAGGCAATCGGGATGCATGATAGATGTTTGTTGTTCTTTCAACAAAGACTAAACTAGCTTAAATTTAAGAATATATAGTTTGTTGGGGGAAAGTTATGCCTGCAGTTGTCTGTAGTAGTATATAGAAAATTATTTGTACTAAGTTATATTATAGGTACTAGCGGTCCGCCCCGGCTTCGCCCGTGGTACATATTTCGCAATAAAAGGTAGCCTATGTTCTTTCTCAGGGTCTAAAGATTGTCTGTGCCAAATTTCATCAAAATCGGTCCCGTAGTTTATGCGCGAAAACCATACATAACCATACATACATAATTACAAACCTTTCCTCTTTATAATATTAGTATAGATTAGAATGTTATCATCACTACATAGTATAAAACAAAGTCGTTTTCTCTGTTCCTATGTATGCTTAAATATTTTAATCTAGGGAACCAATTTTGATGCAGTTTTTTAATAGATAAGTGATTCAAGAGGAAGGATTAAATATATGACTTAGGTTATTTAGATTTATTAGGTTTTAGAAAAAGCGGGCGAGCGGAAAGACAGTTGTATATACAGGGTGTAATCGTTAAGTGTGCACAGGCGATTTTTCCGTAACTATTACAGATATCAAAAAACTTTAAACTGATATCGAAAGTACTTAACCTAATGAGTAAAATGGCCATAATAAATTTTTAAAAATAATACGAGAAATATCTAAAAAATTAACTTTAAACCCTCCCATACATTTAGTATGAGATATGAATATCCCATGTACATGGGTTGATCCAAAAGTAATGATAATCAATATTAAACAAGGTCATTACAGTTAAAATAATTATGTATTTCTCTAGATAGTCTTCTAACTAGATAATATACTTCGATATTTTTTTTCCTTAACTTAGAAAAAAAAAAACTTTGACTTCATCTACAAAAACCCCTCAAAATCGGCCTAAACTTCGCTGTCGTCTTAAAATTTCTTGTATCGACGGTGTTTCTTGTGCCGAGGTAAGATATAGAATTAACTAGGAGCTAGATCTTACAAACAGGGTGGGGGTGTTCAAGCATTTTCAATGCCGATTTTTGATTGGCAGCCATCGCAACTGACGCTTTGTGATCTGGTGCGTTGTCTTGGTAAACCAACATTCCGCCAACCCGCAATCTTTTAATTTGGTCTGTGTAGTAAGAGCCCTGTGTAGTAGTGGCTACCTTCTTAAAATATTCCACATTTCTTCAGCGTCCCAAAAAACTACGGCTTTAATCTATCCCACTAATTTTCACTTTGAAAATCTTCACCGTCACTTTGGTAGCTGGCATCCAGGCCATTGATTGTTTCTTGGTTTCAGCATAAACATGGTGAACCCAGGTAACGCCCATGGTCACAAATCGTGACAAAAAATTATCCTGATCTCATTAAAAATTTAGAAATTCACCCTCTAAATGTCGAATCGTTGTTTCTTCTTTTCGTCGGGAAACATTCTGGCTCGCACTGTTCACATTAAAATTAATGTTAATACTTGGAAACGTGGCCTGTAGATATAATTTTTTTGTGATAACTTAGTGATTACATGAGCAAGCATAAAACATTTATTTTATATTTTTATGTGCACAGGAAATACCCAATTATCATTACTTTTGGATCAACCTATACATTTAATATGAAAGATTTTAGCTTTTTTTTTGTTTTTTTGGTTTTCTGCTTTAATTACTTCGCAAATTTGGAGGGAAGTTCATTTAGAAACTGTAAATAGACCTCCTCATTGTATTGCACAATAAGGACGTCACTTCGAAAATCTACTATGAATACAAAATGTATGGGAAATAAATTGTATGGGAGCGTTGAATGTAACGTTTTTGGTTATTTCTCGTTTTATTTTTAAAAATTTATTATGGCCATTTTACTCATTAGGTTAAGTACTTTCGATATCAGTTTAAAGTTTTTTGATATCTGCAATAGTTACGGAATAATCGCTTGTGCACACTTAACGATTACACCCTGTATAAATATAAACAATTCTGAATCGAATACAAGAACACTTACCACAGTCGGAAACTATATTATTCTTGAATGACGCAGTCTATATTTCTTTCATTCCTGGAAAACCTTGAAGATATAAAGTACGTAGTTTAAACGTATAGCTAATCCATAACCTTAATTTCAGAGAGTTGGGGCCAAACCGATGGTCACCGTTTCACGTATCCAGAATCTCCCCTGTTGACGCAGGCATCTGACGTATCATCACAGTCACTCTGCTCCTCTGAAGCTGGCCACGCAGAGGAGTGTGTGCATGTCAAGAACATTCCCCTGGATTCCACGGTGGAAATTGTTATGTTTGATCAAGGTATTTCCATACATCCATACTAATATTAAAAATGCGAAAGTAACTCTGTCTGTCTGTCTGTTACTCAATCACGCCTAAACTGCTGAATCAATTTGCATGAAATTTGGAATGGAGATATTTTGATACCCGAGAAAGGACATAGGCTACCTTTTATTTCGAAATATGTACCACGGGCGAAGCCGGGGCGGACCACTAGTATTATATATACCAATATTATTAAGCTGAAGAGTAACGCGCTTATCTCAGGAACTACTAGTTTGATTATCTGATTATAAAAATTATTTCGGTGTTAGATAGCCCATTTATCGAGGAGGGCTATGAGCTATATGTATATCATCACGCTAAGACCAACAATGCGGGTAAAACCGCGGGGAACAGCTAGTTTAAACATATAATTGCACGTAACGATTTCTACAAGATGTAGGAACAAATTCTTTAGCTAATAATAACATTTTCAAAGGTTTTGAAATGGAAAATGACTGTTATACTTCACAGTGGAATAACACAAAGCTGGGTTTGTATAGTCTTCCCACGCTTTGGCTTCATACAATCTATTTTTAATACAATTAAACTGTAACAACAGGTTTTACAATAGACTGATATAAAAATGCAAAGATTTTACGGTGTAACGAACCTTTTGTACACAAACCTTTCAGCTTATGTATAAAGCTTCTCAAATGCCACATGTTAATAAATACTGGCACATTATATTTAATCAGTGAGAGTACGGGAATTAATATGTTCCTAGCTCTACATTTACGTTTAATAATTAATAAATGGTTTACAACTTAAATGAGATATGAGGTCTTCTATGTATAAGCTCTTCTAAGATCCAACATTTACCTTCCTTTATATAATATATTAACTATTATATTATAATAGTTAACGGTTGTAAATTAATTATTATTTCAACAACATATATTCTGAATTGTTAAAGTGATGCCACATTTGCTTATTAGGATTCATTTAGACATTAGTTAAGTGGTGACGGCTTTTCTTTGAAAGCTAGAACATGTGCTAAACATTTTAACTGAAGATGACGTATGGCAGAGTCAACAGCTAATGCTCATAAAAGCTGTGCTTTGTTAAGTAATGTTGACACTCTTTACATCGCTTGTGAAAATAGCCTGCCTTGAATTTTCTATGTAAAACATGGATTTATAGGAAGTTGGAAAATATTATGCAAAGGAAAAAGGTTCTTTTATCTGCTAATTCTTTTGGATACAATCAATATGGTATTCATATAACCTTCTTCGTGATATTGACATTAAAGGTATCGTGTTTAAACCAAGGTTTCGCCTTGCCATTGCAGTTTTTCCTTAAATGCATAATTTAAAAGTATCCGCATGCGAATCAGAAGTTATAATATTCCGTGAATCGATTGTTAATGCTTCATAGCTCACGAGAACATCAAAAGAAAATAACGTCTAATTCAAATAAATATACACGACGTAATAAGCATAGTTAATTATAGAAAGCCTGCGGGGATTATTCTGGTTAATGTTATAACGTCCATGTTATATCAGGCATGTAAATTGAATTTCGACGCTATACTAGCTGTAACAGTGAATCAATAACAACGGCTACCCACGTATATTGTCAATCTGTATCGAATTAATTTATCTCGATAGAACCTGCGGTTATTGAATTTGAAGGTTTATTGTAAGGTTATGATGATTAGTTTGGGGAAAATAGATGTTATTTTGTGAATGTGGGTAGTGGGCAGTGGGCTTTTGTGAACGTGTAGTATTAAAATGTACCTTATAGAGATTTTTTTTAATCAAAAATTGTAAAAATATAATTTTGTGCTTTAAGTTCAAGGCCGCTTATGATTTTTTTTTAGCAGTAGCAGCAAATGTAAGGACGTTTTTATAGTGCACAATTATTTATTTTATACATTTAAAAATATTTATATTTGTGATTCTTTTCCATCTACATACAGCACCATTGATAAGATTGATAGTCTCATAAAAATATACACACGAGTATTCCCTTACAGCTGAAACAATCAATTGATATGAGCTCTTTCAGAACATGCTTCGGGAACATGACCATTTTCCATTTCCGTGACGTGTATGAGTTTATTGAAAATTTATGATTGCAGTTATTTTTGATTCATCGCTTCCTTTAACAATTTTTGCCGTAGTTTCGTATCCATCGTATTATGAAAATGACTTTTGTATGAATATTTCGCGGAATTATATGATCTTCTATGCAATGTAGTAATTTAAATTTTATGATCCTAATTTAGATATGAATTAAATGATGTTTTGTTAACAATAAAATGTGCGCAGAAATTAATTAGCTGCAATACATTTTACGAATTGAGTTGTATCTAATTGCATGTAGCCCAAATGTTACTTTCTAGAGAGCTCTTTGATTACGGCATTGCGAGCAGAGCGTGGAAATTATAATAATATACCTACGGGTTATAATTAAGATAAAATATGTGTCTCTATTAATGCATTCACTATTATGGAAGCAGGTTCTTGAATAAGGGGCCTAATTATATACGATTTATTTGAAACATTAACTATTTTACGACTTTGAAGTAGAATCTGAAAATTTAACAGTCAAAGTGAAGTTTATTAATTAAATCTTACTATGTAGAGCTTAATTATTTCTATCCAAGAATTACGAGTAGGTAAAAGGTGAATTCTACGAACCACTTCATTACTATGTTTGTGAAATAAAATTGGGTATATAAAACCATTTAATTATAAATATTTAACTAGAGCTTCGAACACTTTAGGTACTGCAAGCTTAGTCAGAACTAAAATACTAAAAATAGATTGGACACGAGTTAACTAATATATCAGAGTTCTATAAACGTTAATTAATCTCAGTATATACAATTGAATATAAAAATTAAACGTTAAAATATAAGTTGGATTTAATTTGCGAGCAATAATTTTATTACATACAGCGTTCACGCGGTCACGGACAGGTCAACCGGCGAACATATAAAATTACGCTTAATAAAACACAACACATCTCTAATTATTGCACAATCGCGTAAAATTACAAGATTCATCGAGATTTCTTATACTAATTTATAGAGACTATAAACTATAAGTAGAAGTTTTGCTCTTTCTTTGCGTTGCTGGTTTACTTTCGTTGCTTTCAAATAATATATAATAATTATAATGTAACCACAAATAATCTTCTGGTGCACTTAACCGTTGGTCACAGTGTAAGATTTATATATCCGTGAAAGGCTATGTGTTATATTTGTGAAATAAGATATATACGTATTACATGTGTGAAGAGATATTTAATATGCTTCCTGAGCATGTATAAGTCAAAAGTATAATGGCATTTATAGGAAATAACCTTGATAGTAAAATGTATAAAAATATAAGCAAGTTACCGTGTTATATATTTAGTACAGTAGGTATGTGTAATAATAATGATTTATTATTTATTATAAGCATTAAAAAGATTATTCACTTGTTTTATGAGATACGTAATACAACAAAATATTGAAATTACTTTCGCATTAAATTATTTCTCATTACCAAATTAAATTACAAACGAATTCTGTTTAAGCACTAAAGAAGATAATTAACTGACGTTATTAGCTTAGAATATTCAAAACATTTGTTAGTCAAAGTACGTACCTACTGTTCAAAGTGAGGTGGATCCATTTTTAATAGAGTGGGAAGTAATGACCTTTGACTTATGAATGACCTCTGGAAAAGTCGCTTTTACAGTAAAGAGAATAATTAAGCCTGCAGATACGTGATGATGTTAAAATACGTCTGCGTGCATTATATGAGTGCAATTTGATTTTTATGAGCGTAAAACTGAAATAGAATGTATGTATCAAGATAGTACAATAGCTTTATAACTATTATTAATTTACAATCTTCTAAGTTGTTAATATTATACCTAAAGATTGTGTGAGGTTTCATCTAATCAACTTTAAAATAGAGAATATGTCTCTATTTTAAAGTTGATTAGATACTTTTATTAAATTGCAAGGATATACCTATATGATATGTGTTGATGTATGATGTATGTACATTTTAAATATAATTTATTATGCAGCTAAATGAAATAAAATAAATTGTCTCCAATCAATTAACAGCAGGATGTTGTTGTGTTTTTGCATGCAATTAACTGTGTCACAAACATCGTGGCAGGCTAATTGGATTATTGAATAATCTCAATTATATAGTGTAATTAGTGTTGTTATTTTAAATTTTATTTAAAGTATTATATGAAATAAATAAATGTGCGTTTACATTTTTCTAAACATGGCATCATTTGCAATAACTTGTCTGACCTTTACAAAAATGCAACTTTTTAAGTAATAAATAACCGCAATATTTACATAATATTATATAATAACATCTCAAGTTTATTGCAAAAATATTACGTATTCACTATTCAGTGTCCTGAATAGATCGCTGAGTCGTCGTGACCACATTACACACTGCAGAGGCTTAAAATATGCGTTTATAGATGTCGAAACCTCGCTCCATACATTATTTGGAACAATGAACTGTAGACATATTTGAAGTAAAAAGTACAAGTGAAACAATGCTAACTAATTTGTAATTGTATTAAACTTGATGTTTGTTTCACCGTACCCGCCAGAGTCACGACTTCCGATCTAAACTAGGTTGAGTGGTATAACTTCGATTTCTTAATTATTATCACGAGTATGATACAACCATTAATTATAGTTGCGATAGTATCGAATTATTTAGATCTATTTCCGTATTGTAATTATAATGAGTCTTATGCCACAGGCTCTACATTTATTTTAAAAACTTTTTAACTTCTAGAACCTTTTACTATAAAAAATATTTAAATAAAAGAATGTTATAATCTATTCTGAGGTCACAAATTCATTTATTGATTATGTTTCGTAACATAAATTGTATAAACATATTCAAATACTACTATGTATATAAGTATTTTTTCTATTGTTTGCAATGTAAACACAATTCAGATTTCTTTTCCATTAGTATCGTAATACGGCGAATGACATGCATGTTTTTAAATATGTATAGTTGTCGTAAAGAAAATGGCTTGCACTTAGTTTCTAGTGCACATGGTTAGTTAAGCTTGCGGATACAGAAAATGTTCATGATGATATGAAGTAACAAAGAAAATAACAACTCTATGAATGCATAAGGAATAGATGCAAAAGTATTGATTTGTTCTAAACGCCCTCCTTAAACAATTGTGATAGAAAATATTCTTAAGCGTTTTTTGTACACTCCGGTTTATTGAAAGAAAATGTGTTTCTCTATAATATACATTTTGTTCAGGTGTAATAAATCCATTGAGTTGTAATGCCTCATTCGGAAAATCTGTATCCCGACCGAAAATACAATAGACGTCGCCTCATACGAAAATATTTTTACCCACAACTTAATAAATAATTTATGAGTACTCGTTGCGGAAAATGTTCGTGGCTTTGACCGCAGCCGCTGTTTCGAGAAATCCCTTTCTATTCGAATTGTATTCCACAAATGATATAACTTTGTTCTTCTTTACAGGTGGCGAATCTGATCATATATTCCATTTGCACGGCTACAGCTTCTATGTGATCGGAGTACAGCAGTTCCACAAAAGTTTAGACAAAGATCAGGTGAAACAAATGAATGAGGAGGGAACTTTGTTCACTTCGAAAAATTTACATGATCCCGTAATAAAAGATACGATAGTTATACCTAAGTTTGGAGTGGTCGCTTTGCGTTTCATCGCGAACAATCCGGGGTATTGGATGATGCGAGACGAGAGGTCTGCCCATTGGACGAGGGGTCTCGATTTTGTTTTAAAAGTCGGTACTGAAAAAGACTTCGTACAAGCTCCGGCAGACTTTCCCAAGTGCGGCTCGTATGTTGGCCCCGAATACTTTTTAATTTAGTTGACTGAAGATAATTGATAAGGTTTATTTATTGGTGTTGTGATAGAATTGTGTGTTGGAATCGGAGCATTAAATACTCTCGCTTTTGAACATGATCGGAAATAATAATACATATATGTATTGAATGAATATATTTTCCTACCTTTGTACGTACCTAATTGTATTTAATTTACGTATAAATGTACTTTGAAGTAATTGGGTCACATTATATCAATATTTTTTTGCAGAATAGGCCCTAGTGATTTCAAAAGAAATACGAATTGTTTTTCTGTATTGTTATAATAAGCGGTATGTGAATTTCTTTTTTAACTATCTATAATGGAATACTACAATGTAAGCTTGTGATATTTTTGTTAAAATAATGCGTCTAAATGACCGTGTATATTATACTTTGTATACGAGAACAATTAATGTATAAATAATATTAATTATATAATAAACATATACACATGTTTTTGAATCGTTTAATTTCTGTCCCAAAAATAATAATTTATCATATATAGAAGACATTTTATAAGCTTTCTACATTATCTTTTCTATTGAATTACAAACTATAAATTAAAACTTTCTTAGTAAATATCTAGTTGAAAGTTTCAATATAACTCAGAATTAGATGATACGACAAGAAATATATGAGAAAGAAATTTATTTTTATCCATTATAGCGGTATTTGCGCTCAGTAACGTAAACAAACTTAAAAAGTATCATCTCATCTATTTACTGTAATATGATTTATAGTCATTGATTTATGAATAAAAACCATGTTTTACAAAAATAAACTGGGTACATACGAAATAATATATATTATTATTAGAAGGATTTTTTTTATTACGATACATTTTCAATGGTTGAGGCAATAATAATAGAAAACAATGAAAATATTAATTGAATATTTAACAAAGCTTTATTTTATAGAGTAGTATAGTAGCTTTATGTCAGTGTAAAAAATAATGTAAAAAAGAAACATTCCAAAAATTGTGAAGCTTCCAATAATGAATTTTAATATTAAATAATTTAAGAGCATATTCAAGAGCAAAAGCAATAGTAAATTATCTGTACAGAGTTATTTAAAAGTTGCCATAACAAAAAGTGAAAGTGCTGTAACGGAACGGAACAAGCTATTATTATTGTGAGCACCGCGATAGAGTTGCGACAAGAATGTTATATTTGCATTTTAAAATAATGTTTTAGTAATATAGATGTCGAGTAAATGTTAATAATTTATCTTTTTAGTATTTTTATTGCATATAATAAACATATTATTAAAGCTTTAAAATTTCAGACTCGGCTGTGCGTGAACTATCTTATCATATCTAAATATTACATAATTCATCTGTATATCTATAATTAATTATTTTCTTTGGTTGGTATGGTTCTTCAATTTTATAACTTCATGTACATAATATAGGTAGGTATAGGCTAGAAATAAAACAAAATTTTGGAAGAAATTACTAAATCACTTATTGAAGCTGCTAAAAGGTTCAAAAATTAATGAGCGATTTTAGTCATAATAATAAATAATAAATTAGATCTATACTTATAATAAATCTGTAGAGAGGCCAATTCTGTACATGAAATATATTTAAAAAAAAACTATGAAGGGGTGATAAGGGATCGCTACTGATGCCAAAAATGCAATCAGTAAAATTTTTGTCTGTCTGTCTGTCTGTCTGTCTGTCTGTATATTCGTTATAGAAACAAAAGCTACACGACGGATTTTAACCAAATTTGGCACAATTATTCTTCATACTCCTGGGCAGGTTATAGTAAAAGAATCATGTAAATCGGTGTGGAAACACCAAAGTTATACATGAAATACGCTATAAGTCATCGCGCGTGAATACAGAATCATGCAGCCATAAGGATTATTTTTGTGTATCAGTTGCCGCGTTCGACGCGCTTCGCGGCGGGAGCTATAAAAAGGCGGCGGGTCTGCACCCGTTTCGCGTTGTCATGGCATCACGTGTGAACGGCTGAACCGATTTCGATAATTTTTTTCTATTATATTCCTTGAAGTACGAGGATGGTTTTTATGTAGAGAAAACGTAAATATGTACCACGGGCGAAGCCGGGGCGGACCGCTAGTACTCAATATTGAACTGTTTTGACCTTTGACTTTAACCTAAACCAAACCCGTTTGACCTACCCCTAAGTATCTTACAGTAAGGCCAGTTCAAACCCGGTGCGTAGGCGAGCGTGGGTGACTGCACTTCGTTATATAAGGGTTGTGGGGGTGCAGCTCCCCCCACAGTAAAGAAATAACCACCCTCTCAAATTTATCCAATTACAACAGATATCTTACAAAATTATTTTTGTAACAAAACTTATTTTTGTCACACAAGGTTAATGACTCATCTACACAATATTATTTGAGAAGAAACTCTTCTGAGTTAAAATTGAATGCCGAAGACGATCATTTATTTATTCAAAAATAATATTCATATTATTTAATGGAAAAATGATTCTGAAGTATCTATAAACACTCTGTTGTTGCTCTTTTGATAAAATATAGATTATTCCAAATATAATGATATTGTCTGTGAAAGCCATAAAGTAAAATCGGTAGCTGAAAATTTTATCGTTTTTGTTGATGGTCAAGTGATCTTTTCAAACTATCGACTTTCACTAAAGTTCAAGTATATAATTCTTCAAATATTGTAAAGATATGTTTTACATATTTAATGAGAATGAAAAAGGTTCAATCTAATCATTTATCCAAATTTCGTGTTCAATGCACATTTCATTGATGTCAGCGGAATGAATTAGCCGTAGAATTAGCTATAATTATTATATAACATCAATGTCGTGACATATTTCATGTACTTATATAATTATGTTTCGCTTAAAACAGTTCATGGAAATATATCTCAGAGATTAGTAGTTATAACGTGCTGACAAGTAAATTCATTTATTCTTTTGAAGTAGATATACATGACATCTTATCATAGCTATATTATTCATTTGCCAAAGCTGGACCTAATCAATTTATACATATAAACAATACAAATATTAGTCAAAATATTACTATTTTAATATAATCGTTAATAAATAAAATTACACGCAGGTTTTACAGATTAATTTATAATATAAAATATCAAAAGCTTTCCGAGCCTTTCAAAGCGTAAGTTCAATAATGGGCTCTGGCAACGGCATTAAATTATTATTTTTTGTAGAAAATATGCATTAACTATGCTTTTGTGCTGTAAAAGCTTATACTTTCAGAGCTTGAGCTTTCAGTATTTCCTGCAGGTGTTTTTTTTAATGATTTTGCATATTTAGTATATCGATGTTTATTTTTTTTTAATCTTTACATGTAATTGGAAAAACGTATTTGGAAACTTAGTTCATATTTAAAGATGTTAGTTACAAAGTTATATAGTAATATAAATTATGACATATTAATAGTTATAAAAATGTAACAATCTACATATAGAATTAAAATATGTAGATTATGTTACATATTTAAGTTTTCTTTACGCAATATGTTTTGGATCCTGAGTATATTATACTGATTTTATGAGATTATCCAAACAAATTAGGCTAATTATAAAAAGTAGACGTGATTAACCACAGCTTTTATCATTATTACAACTCATTTATATTCTACGGTTATTAAAAATGCACAATGAATCTTCGGACTTAGTACTCAAGACCTTTACAATGAAAATCGTACCTACAGAGAGTAAATATCACCTTTCATTAGCACCGGACGCATCATTAATCCCAGCGTAAAAAAAGCTAATGGTTTTTCCATATTCTCGCTAAACAACACCGCAACTTTTATAAAAGAATGTTTTACAAGTGTGTCAATTAGCGCTGTTAAATAAACGTCGAAGTTTTGACAGCTAACTAAAATTGTGATAATGTGCTGGGTGTTTTGTAATATTAGGATAGCGAAAGTGATAAAGCAAATAAAAACGCGATGGAAGCAGTATTTATGACTCAATTGAACATATTATACAGTCATGTATCTTTTAATTTAGGAAAGACTGATGAATCTTACTTCAAATATACGCGGAGTTTTGATATAAGCTACGTATGAGTTCCAATACGAAAGTTTCTCTAAAATATTAGTAGTCTAGAATCAATATTAATAAAATATTCATGAATGTGATGGATGTGGATTTCAAGATACGTTCTATATAATAATATTAGGTGTGTTTCTTTCACAAAATGTTATTTATTATATGAACCCATATACCTAGGTAAGTGTTTGTGATACAATCGATGTACGTTGGCCATTTCGAAGAAATAAAAGAAATCTCACTATTTATAGTAATAAATTTATTATACAGTTTTTTCTTTGGAATGGCGGATTAAAATCATAAACTATGTCGCAATAGAAATATGTATAAGCATTGTATTAGGTATTTCTAGCTAACGAAATTTCCAATATACATACAATCATACATTTGTCTAAATTTGAATTCAATTTATGGGTATCCGATTCAACAAACAAACCAATTATTCATACCTTTCTGCCTTTGAAAGCATCGGATGTTACAAAAATAATACCTATAACGGTAACCTTTACTTAGGATTGGGGTGTATTTATTCAATGTATATTAATTTAACTGAGCGGTAGAGTTTGTGAATACATAGGTAATAGGTATAACTTATACGGTTTTGTATTAAATTATAAATTGAAGATATTTTTCTAATTTTTCTCATAATGTTAAATATAAACATTTTAAAGAAAGTTTGTTGGTGTAGAGTTTGAAATATTTGTATTCAAAATTCAAATAAATCAATCGATACGAAATATTTGTGATTTTCTAATAAAAAAACGCGAGTTAGTGTACCTAACAATTGTTAGAAAAGGCAGTGCAAGCCTTCATAAAACATCGAATCGAAGTATGCCAAATAAACGATACACAAAAACAGTAGATATTTTAGCACTATGCTCAATCATTTCACACTTGTAATTTAATGAAGATCTGTAAATGGAGAAGAGTAAGTAGGTCCCGCGGTTGCTAAAATAAAACCCGTTTACAAATAGCTTTCACTTTTTAAATCTCAATCGATACTAGTATGATTGTATACAATTTTGATAATGTAAATTGTTATGTATAATGTATGTGTAAAAGAAAGTCTAAGACAATATGATTATAGGGTATTTTCTCTTATATGAAAGACGAAAATCCATGGAGGGTTGTCGCGTAAGAACCACAGGACAGTTCTTTGGCATATTATTATGATAATATATGATTTAGTTACATATTATATAAAATTAAATTGTAATATTGACATGATTTTAAAAGAATAACTAGGTTCTTGAGATACCTACTGCTTTCCGAATCGGTGTTAAATGTTAAAAATATGTTATGACGATTCAAAATTGCTTTGATAAGAAGTCTAATTGAATAAAATGATTGAGTTTGAGTTTTTAGTTTGAACATAATTGACAGAACGAAAAGAGGCTGTGTCAAGTGCAACAGCATTCTTCAATCTTCAGCTCTATTTACACATCTAATATAGTAATAAATTTACATATTTTAGATAGCGATGTATGAGATTGCATAAATATACGAAAGGGAAATCTGTTAGTTTAGTTAGCACTTGAAACAAGAAATTAAAAATAAACAGATAAACAAAATAACAATAGTGATTTTTAAAGAGATTTCCGGTTAAAGTTCTTTTATGGATGATATGGTGTATTTTAATATGGTACTATACGACTAAGGATTACATCTAATATATCTAATATATCTAATATATATATATTATAAAGGCGAAAGTTTGTAAGGATGTATGGATGTATGGATGTATGGATGTTTGTTACTCTTTCACGTAAAAACTACTGAACCGATTACAATGAAATTTAGCACACATATAGAGGGTAATTTGGATTAACACATAGGATAGTTTTTATCCCGGAAATCCCACGGGAACGGGAACTATGCGGGTTTTCCTTTGCAAACGCGGGCGAAGCCGCGGGCGGAAATCTAGTATTATTATATGTATCAAGTTCAGACAAAGGTCAAAAGTGGTAAATTAATTCTATTAATTCAATTAATTTACCACTTTTGACCAATCAATTCAAATTCAAATTTGTTTATTCAATCAAAACTTAACCTAACCTTAGAGCTGTATAATGATAAGTATCTATATTAGCAATCAATAAATTATAAAAACCAGATTCCATTTTGCCAATAATATTGCATTATGTAAATAATGTTTTACCAGAAATTTGATTATGTAAATATTATTTAACTTACTTTCAAATCCCAAATATAATGGTGTAATCCGGAAATAAGCAATAACCATTTAAGGTGTTAAATGGCAAAAAAGGCATTTGTCTTATTATTGGTATTCCTTTTTATTGGCGTATTGTTTTGTTAAAGTAAATTTTATATATTGTAATACAAGCTGTAAGGATTATGTATGTAAAAATAAAATAAAATAAAAAAAAGAAGTCACACTTCGATTCGTGTTCTTTTTTAATTAAAATTAATATGAGATGAACAAGCAGTCTAATTATTTATTATTACCATGTCACACTAATAGCTAGAAAGTATATAAAATAGTAGCTTAATTTCTAATAAAAAAAGTTACTTAGTTATGTTTAATTTTGGGGTGAGATTCTGTATATAGATTTGTTTTTGCATTTGCTTTATTAAATGTTATAGCTAAAAAGATCAAAAGTTGACAATGTTGTTTGATCGCCACTGCTTTTGACACATCAATTTAGTCAGTACATTGTTGCTCCAAGAAAACAACTCTCTGTTTGATGGCAATGATTTTATTATGGCAACCCGATTCTAATACTGTTTTATTAATGTACTTTACTATCGTTTAAATTATTCTCAACATGAAAAGGGTGGATATTTCGCGATAAGAGAAATCTATGTGCCATACGATTTCACATTCAAATTGCTTTAAGACATTCAAACATGAATAAAAAAATATTGTAAATGGCTTGACCTAGTCAAGCTTTAACTCATTATGCATAAAATCTTAGTAATTTTGAAAACACAGGAGAACAAAAACAATTTGTATCATTTAAATAATTAACCTACATAATAAGTATCTGAATAATAATATTAAGTTGAAATAATATTAAATTTAATTGCTCTCTAGCGCTCTAGGTAAAGAGGATTACTTAGTTTTATTGCCGAAATTCAAAATTTATTTAACGCCCTGAAATATAACACGAAACTTTTGCGAATGTTCAGCATCATAAACCCCGAAAAATATGGTACGGTTGTATAATGGACTTAAATTAGCTGTATAAAATTGTTTCTTGTTTTGTTTTGTGTACAGGAAGATATTTGAGAAGACACCAGTTTCCTGTAAGCGAATGACATCGACTAGATATTTGATACTGTAGAGGAAGCTCAAGCGAAGTCATTGCTTCTTGCTATAGAATATCAAATTATTATCATCGAAATATCAAATTATAATATAAAAGGTAAAGAAAATTAGGGAAATCAAATTCCTACTAATTATTATTATAGATAGAGAAAATCATAGAGCTGACTATGCTTTAAAAACGCAAATTACTATTAGATATTTTGCTGCTTACATACTCTTTTGAATCTATAACTAATAAGTTCAGTCTTTAACAATAGACTACGTCTCCAGTGAATATAATAATATACCCATGTTGAAATTAACATAGCATTTATATCTATACTAGAGGTCCACCCCGGCTTCGCCCGTGGTACATATTTCGCAATAAAAGGTAGCCTATGTCCTTTCTTGGGTATCAAAATATCTCCATACCAAATTTCATGCAAATTGGTTCAGTAGTTTAGGCGTGATTGAGTAACAGACAGACAGAGTTACTTTCGCATTTATAATATTAGTATGGATTCGCCAGGGTTTAACAGCATTTAAACAATTTCGTGTGCCGAAACAATTACAATTCCACTATTTTTAGAATCAGGAAGCTTCTATACGTCCTTAATGGATTAATTAATTATAGTTAATAAGCTTACAAGCAACGTAATTAATTAATAAGATATTAATCGGATTATAAAATGCAGGAGCGTGCAACTTTAATCCTTTAATACACATACCATCCTACGCTGTTGGAAACTATGTAAAAATAAAATATGGGTTTAATGAGGTGAGTTTTATTTTTGGATTTTTGCGATAAAGTTAATTTATATGTAATTCAAAATGCTTTTTGTTACTAGAATTTATAATACCGTGAAGAGCATTAATGATATGATATGAGCATTAATGATATTCAGAGTTTTAATTATGCATCTCTTTTTATATACTCTTAAGTTCCTCAGTTATTCTATACATTCAATGTAATGTGAAAATTAAAATTCTGGTTCTAAGTTACTAATAATACATATATCCAGCACTTTATGCATCACATACGTCATATCAAGTAGATTAAGACATAAAACATGTATGGTAGCATCCGTGGTACATTCACAAACCGTAGTTTGTATCAACAAGTGTTTTTGACAAGGGTGCTGTCGTTACGAAGGCTCCAGAGGCTTTTATATCTTTTAAGATTTTGATACTTTGATTTACCGTTCTTTCATTTGATGTTTTTGGTGGAAGAGAGATATTATTTTTGTTCGTATAAGTTTTCTGAAGTAAATAAATGTATGTGGGACGCTGACACGTGTTTTGTGGATAACTTATGTTTAATTTTGTTTTTTTTTGTGGAATAGGTTAAAACGCGCTTAGGTGTTTGCGTTGACAGTGAAAACGGTGTCAGTCAGTTTATAAATTACAAAAATTATATTACTGAACATAAATGAGGAATTTCAATATTGTTTGAAGTGCAGAACTGTAGCAGAATTTTAGAAACTATCAGAAACCAAGTTTGAGTTTTGAGTTTGAGTTTTGTATTTCTAATAAATAAAGTTATTATACCTACGTCAATATATAAAAATAATCAAGTTTCCTTGAGATTTATTTTTCCCGCCGAGTTTTCATGTCTTTATATTTTGCTAATCCATCAAATAATGATGTCGCAAAATTAATATCAACATTACAATGGGCACCATCAACGGCTCTCAAAAAATATAGAGAGAAGAATGGTTTGCCTTTTTCTATTATTTTAACAAAACGCATATACCAAAACTTGAGCTGGTAATATGTAGAATTTTATTATTATATGTGCTATAAGTAGTAGAGTCCGTTATTCTAATGACCAGAATCAGAGAATCTAACCTTTGAAAAAAACTTTATACGCTACAATTTTGGCAAAATTTAGAAGAGCTACTATGAAAGGCTCAGGCGTATACATTTATATGTAGATAAACGTAATAAATATTCCTAAAAATGTTTGCTAGTTGTCTAGGCCTAGAGACCCATATGTGTGGATGTTTTACGAACACCATATGTGTGGATGTTTTAAGCCATTCATGAATTTTTTAGAACGTGACATCGTAACCATATTTCATTGGATGTATTCAACATTTTTTGAGTTCCTTATACATATAATGTCAAAAGTGTACGTATAACTGCATTTTATCAATGTTTAACCAACAACGGAAAAAGGCAGTTAAAGTTTTATTTTATTTTATTTTATTCTGTTTGTGACTTGTCCATCAGTATAGGAACAATGTCTTTGATGAAATGTCAATGAAAGAAATGAAAAAAAACCAGTTTCCAATTGTTTTATTTAAGATATCAAAAAAAAAAACTATTAAATTTTTTGAATGATACAAGCAAATTATTATTATAAATGTAACCTTTCATTGTACTAAAATACTTTGTTTTTTACATTGTAATAATAAAAAATGTGTTGTGTATTCTAAATTTGATTTTAACGCACTTATAACGGAACTCTTTCCTGTGCGTGTGACACGCATTTTACTATTTACCCTTAAAATATTTTCAAATTTAAGTTTGTTGACGTATTTTTAAAAACCTTATTTTATTTTTACACTAAGGTCAATAAAAATATGAAAATTTTTATTCCAAATTCGTTAAGGGTGGTCCCTCTAGGCGTAAATCAATACTTTCTACAAGACCCGTCCACTTATCTTAGCGAATAATTTCAATATATTTACGAATTACTTTTGTTTACGAATAAATTTGTTAAAAGCGTACTTTATTTGGCAACAAATGCCATTTTTAACGCAATACGCGAATGTCTATTTCATCAGTAATCAAATGGGATGCTGATTGAGATTTTGATTACGCAAACAGAATCTGGATTGATTCAATGTTCCCGTTGATTGCACTTTATTAGATAGCTTTATAATTCCCACGTGCCAGTGCAATTTCTAATCAATTTATATGAGTTATTTAAGTATTTTGTTCGTAATTGAATAGAAGGCATATTCTTAAGAGGCTTAGTTTTCTCTTACAAAATCGAAAAATAATTCCACACTTGACTCTGAAGTATAGGTGTCAATACAATCGTGAGTTATACCTTGTACTACAATTTGAATGGGTAGGATAATAGTTTGGAATGGACGAGTCTACACGCGATTCCTCCATTTGCCGGAACGGACAAATTAATAGTAATCAGGCAAAGGGTTCTCTGAAAGATTTAATTGTATGCTGGTAATACCTGTCATCGTAACTCAATTCCAAATAGCTTAAAAATTAATTAAGATTGGATTGCAAATTGAATTGTTGTTGAGACCCGTTTTGTCACCCGGTTATTTATTCGTTTTCATTTCGCCATTTCGCTGGTTATGCCTGTCCAGATCTACACGCAAGCAACTCTGGAGGACTTGCCTAATGCAATCAGCAAGATGAACGATGACTTATCCACGATCGTTAACTGGAGCAAGAATTACGGCTTAGTACTTAATCCGTCCAAAACCCAAACGATCGTCATCGGGAGTCCGTCATTCTTGTCAAGGATTGACTGGGCAACTCTTCCAGTAGTTTCGTTGGGCGGAACACAAATTAAATACAGCTCTCACGTCAAAAACCTAGGTATTTTCATTGACCAAACTCTTTCGTGGGATCTCCATCTCAAGGAAGTGAGTAGGAGGATGTATGCTTCTGCTGGCTCACTTCGGCGCCTGCGCAACTTGCTACCTATCCCAACAAAAATAATGCTAGCTCACTCCCTTCTCCTGTCCCACCTTGACTACGCTGACACATCCTTTCTTGACCTTTCGGTAGTCCAGTTGAATAGACTTGAGCGCTTGCAAAATTTTTGCATTCGTTTCATTTTTGGCCTGCGCAAGTTTGACCACGTGTCTGACTACCGCAAGAAACTCAACTGGCTTCCCATCCGCCTCCGACGTCATTCCCACATCCTTCATCTTCTTTTCTCCATCCTCTTCGATCCTAAAGCTCCTCACTATCTCAAGGATAATTTCACTTTCTCTGTTTCTCCGTTCCCTCGCTCATCAAAATCTCTGCTTTTACGTGTCCCAGTCGCGAACAGCAAATTCTATAGCAATTCTTTTGCAGTTCGCGCTGTTAAGCTATGGAACGAACTCCCTCTAGTAGTTCGACAAGCTCAAACTTTGGGCAGTTTCAAAAATCTCCTCAAGGCACACTATCTATCACTCTCTTGATCCTTCCTCCATTTCATTGCTGTTGTCCTATTCTTTCTTTTCTCCTCTTACGCTGTATTAAGTTATTCATTATTATTTATTTTAGGTATATAATATGTATTATCGTATTTATTATATTCTTATTTTATATTATGCATGCTTTATGTAATTATACGTGATAAAATTTATTTTTCCCAACGCAATAATTTTTGCTCACCCACCTCCTTTAAATGTGTTTTCCTGTTAATGTTAATGGTAGTCTGGAAGAGATCGCTGCCTAGCGATAAGGCCGCCATTTGTACATACTTGCATCTATTTGTCTTTCTCTGTGTTTATTGTAAATCTTGTGTGTGTGCAATAAAGAATTATCTATCTATCTATCTAAGGTTTACTTTCTGCTCTACCTGATAATAAAACGTAAACTGTTCAAACATACTAAAATACAATTTATATTTTAAGTGTATTCGACTCTAGATAACACACTATCACAGTATTACAATATTATTCAGGAAATATTGTAATACTGTGACACTATGCTCTCTTTCCTCTCACATTACCTATTTAAGGACTTGTTGACTACCTACTTAATTTTAGTACTTTTAAATATAGATAGTAATGAATGTCAGCAAAATAATAAAATATTTCACTAGGTTATCTTAAAATAATAATAAGTATCTTATATTTTCTTACTTCTCACACGTTTTTAAACGTATCCCTAAACATCTAAGATATATGTTTAAGGGGAGCAAATTCAAAAATGAATAAAAGTCCACCATCAGGTGCTAAGGTATGTAGGGCCATGATCGACCCGCTTACTCACTTTCCATTACTTAACGCGAAAGCAAATAGACCGTAAAAGTAGACACACTAAATGCAATTGGAAGACATCGATTATTGCGAAGTAAGCAGTTTCCGCTCACAGTGGAGTCATTCTATCACTTTTAACGTATTTTAATCAATTATATTATATATACAAACAAGAGGGTTTTAATTTGTAAAGTAAGAAGTATTATCTTAACAATTATTATCAGGGAGTTAAATCAAATCGTTTGTTTAATTTATGTATAGTTTTAGAGTCACCGTTGCAGCATTTCTCTTATGTAAATTGGATTTTTATTGCACGTAGATAAGACATTTCCAGTTCAGAAGTAAATTCCAATAATGTAACAACGATCGTGAATTAGTTTTAAAATTCAGTAAAAGTTAACCAAGTTTAATGTTTGTATATTGTACTTTTCTTTGCATGTCATCTCGCGAAATGAAAAATACTAAAATTGAAGAAATCTCATAGAGATTCAAGATAAATCTAGTTACTACTGTGCATGTGCATCTTAGCTGACGGAAAATAATAGAGCTCTTAACACTGGGAACTTTAATTATGCTCGAGATTATAAATGGATACAGAACCTACTTATTAACGGCTACAATCTTGGAATAATCTCTATGAAAACATTATATCTAATGATTGTGTCGCTTCTTAAGGGCTTGGTCTAGTAGTGCAAACAAATGCATGCTGTCATCCTATATGTAAATAATACAAATGTACTAAGGGAAAGTTGCTCCACTTAATTTTTAAAAATTAAACCATTCGTATGCATAATTTAATATTCGTAATAAGTACCAAAAATGACAATTTGAAACAATTTTCGTGAAAATTACACCGGGTGATTTTTTTTTATCAGTACACAAAATTTGCGAATACTTTCTATTGATATCTTCAACTTCATGTTTATATAACTGATCAACTTTTACAAAGAAATTTGGACGAAATATAAAAAAAATAAGCTTTCCATACAAAATGCATAACTCTATACATTTTTTTCGACCTAAGTTTCTTAGTGAAAGTTGTTCAGTTTAACTAATAAAACGGATAAACAAATTTTGTATATTATAAAAAAAATGTAATGTTTGTGTTAAAAAATTATAAAATAGAAAAATACGCAAATGAAAACAAAAGATATTTATTTCTGACTAGCTTCCGCCCGCGATGTCGGTCTTCGCGTCTTCTACAGATTTATTATATTATGTATAATATATAGATTTATATTGATAAACCTAATAAATCTTTTGCTAGCATTCTGATGCTTTATCGGTTGCACTGGATTTATCTCTTTTTTTTTCAATCGCTTGAATGATATAGGATGGGTCCTTGATGAGCATCGAATGCTGAAGTCTCGAATCAATCAATTCTGACAGTAGGCAATTTATGTAAAATCTTGATAATGGTCCATCATTTTATTTTGCCTAAACGTTACATAATTTTTTATATATTCTATTTTTAACGAATGATTCACTCCAGTCCAAACAGCAAATAAGCAGACGTTTCGTTGCAGAAGCAGAAGTCTGCTTATTTGTATTTCAAAAGTGTTATTTTTTGCATTGTATTTCAAATATTATTTTTTTTATTTTTAACCGCATCTTCCGCATTCATGTCTTTTGCCGGAATTAGACATTTAACTTCTACTAGTCCCATTTTCCCTTTTTGATATGGGAGTGTATAAAGTAAATCTTTTAGATATTTCTCGTTATACTTTTAAAAAGTTATTATTGTCATTTTGCTCATTAGGTAAAGTAATTTCGATATCAGTTTTAAGTAAGGGAAAGCATCAACGAATTATCTTTTTCGTCCTCTTTTTTTATTCTTCGCGTCTCTGTTACTTGTGTTTGTTTAGTTCTCAACACCCACTGAATTTTCTATGTTATTGTGATCTTCCATTACATTTGAGTTTTGATGATGTGATGATAATCCATTCGTTTTAATATTGGTACTTAGAGTTGGTGGACTAAACTAGAAATGGCGGACTAAATTTGTCAGCGCGTCTGTAAGATCAGAATATAAAACCAACATCCTGTATTTAAGTTACAAAATTAATAATCAAACAACATGCCGCTACGTTGAAAATGACTAGAAGAAAAAATTAAAACACCTCGGCATATAATTTTGGAGTAAACAAATCATTTTCCCCGTATGGGGATTTCCCCGGATGAACTTGGGAAGTTCAAGTTCTCAATACAAGTTTATATTATATTTCGTATTTCTCAAACGAAAAATAAACATTTTTGGAACTTCAAAAAAATTATATTATAAGAAAATTTATGAGCTTACTTTAGTTTTAAAGAAATATAGGTACATCCCTTTACTGACACCCCGTAAAATAAAGAAATTGTTGCCAGTAGTTACACGCGTATTTTTTTCGTTTATTTTCCATATCGAAATCAAATGTTTAAAAATACGAATATTTGCACAAAACTAAGATAAAAATAATCAATTAACAAAAATATTAAATTTAATGAAGTAGAGCAACTTTCACTTCGGTATGAAGGAAAATCGAGCGTAGAGCACACGTCAGAACGCTCCGGCCCAAGGAGCGCGACTAAAGAAATTCGCTAGGATTTTTCCTTATTATTTTAAATATTTTTTTAATATTTAAAGAATTATCAAAATTCAAAAAAAAATTTTTTAAAGGATTAATACTCATTGGTCTTCAACCAACTCGAATAAATTAATGGAAAAAATAACTTTTAGCAGTATTTATCAATAGATTTTGTAAGGCAAAAAATGGGAAATTTAATGAATTTATAACGTTCTAATTAGGAAAATCATAAGTTTTTCGGCAATTGTATTCAGCAGTTTTTAATAACGACTATATAAGGATAATAATGTGCTGATCAGATTGTATAAATTGTAATCGGTTGCAACGTAGTGAGTGCACAAACTTAGCTCGAAATGTCTTTGGGGGAAAGAGACTTATCTTGAAGGCCTGATTTAGGTAACATAAAGTAACTTTATAAATGTGAAAAAATTCACGCGCATTGCGTATATAACACTAATTGATAAACAAGAAAAAAAAATTCAGTTTATCATTTCATTAGCCGGGAAAAAATTGTCAAATAACTTGTTGAAAACGCAATTTTGCTAGACTGCAGCCTTAACTCCATAAAATATAAAGGAATAATCTGCCGGTCTCTAAAGATAACTTTCTAAATAATTCACAGGCAAAAAACTGAGCGCCAATTCGACACAATCTTCTCGTCAGAATTTACAAAAAAAGGTGGATGTTTTTGGATACTTTTTTATCCTATGGAAGTTTTACGGAAAATAACAAAAAATTCTGGTGGTTCGGCTCTACATAACCAACGAAATTTTCATTCACTCTCTTACTAAAATTATGGTTATAGCACGTTATAGGTACCTACAGTGTTTTCTTCCTTTTCCAGGGGAGTCGTTTCCCTTAAGGTCTACGATGCAAAATGAAGATATAAAGAGCTAAATTCTCTCTATCCTAAAAACGATTTTGGGACTATAATATTTGGATATTAAAATAGAGTGTAGGTGGCCAAAAATTCCAAATGATTTTCTATTATGTTCAGTGTGTGTCCTCCAGTTATGTGGAATTGTGAAAGATTTAGTTTTTGGAAAATAAGAAGAGTAGGTACTTATCGTTAGTTTAATTTTATCCGCACACCAATTATAAAATAATTGAGAGGTACGCCGTAATAACACAGCTTTGTTTATATCTCTACATTATTTATGTCACGGATAATTTCCTAAATAGATATCTAGATTTAAGCTTTTTATAAAAATATAAAGGAGCCCTAAAATATACTCATACTTAACATACATCACGAGCAATGTATGCCTGATTTAACATGATCGAGCACACACTTAATAAACGTGAAAAAATAATGTGTCGTTAATTTATAAATACGATGAGTTAACAATTTCCTTCTGTATTCCGGTATGAGATCACAATGTTCGTTCAGTAATAATACATTTCTGTAATGTGTCAGAACGCTTGTCATAATAATCTTTTATGAAGAAGGGACCCTTCTCACGCAATATTTTTACTTGTACAAATTGTAGAGATGAGATTTAGGTATATTACGCTTTTACAAGGCTGATTTGAATTAAATTGTTATGGAAAATTCGTAGATCAATATCCAATAAATAGAACTTACAAACTTTGCTATAAAATAATATAATCTCTCATGTTTCATATAATGTATGCAAATGAGATGATAGCGCATTAGCTAGCTAATTAATAAAATATTTGCTTTGCACTAAAATTATTACGAGCGCAAACGTATGGTATGAAAATGTATTTGATCAAATTATTCAAAATAATGCACGGTTATTCTCTATTTATTTAATTTAAACAAATAATTTTGTAAATTGAAAACGTGAATTACAAACATTCATTGTCGGTGTTCTATATGAAATTAAACCGAAATATGAATTAAAATTTTACAAAGGTCACTGAATTCATGAATTTATATTAAATTTTACACGAACGTAGTAATTATACAATAAATGCATCGTCATGTATTATGTGTGAAATACGTAAATTAAATTTCTATATAATTAACGACAGCATCAAAATGCTGGACATTGTAGTTATTTATAAACCACCTGTAAATCTATTGTATTGGAGCCGACCGCTTGCGGACTCATTTGGCTTGAATCCAGACAACGCTGTTACCTCAATGTCTTATTTAGACATCTGCTATCGATTCCGTGAGGCAAGAATGAAAACGTTTTCCTTTGTAGCTTCTAGTACTGGAATTATTATCTTGTACAGACTACGATTTTATGTAGGAATGAAATAATGTTTCAACAAGAAAATATAGAACATATTGTTGACGACATAATATTTTTTCCTTTTTTGCATTATCTAACGCCATGTCTCAGCCACATGTCCTTTGTTTTTAATACTCTGCGCTACCTTTTAGATTTTATTCGTTCACTGAGTTGAAAATATTACCTAAGAATATTATAATGCTCGATATAGGTGTAACAGTTTGAATTTTCAAAACAGATTTTGGTTCAAAAAGGTCGTTACAACAATTATAGTACCTATATGATGGCTATTTGTGTATCTGAGCTTTGTTCTAAAATTTTAATATTATGAATGTTTATTTATAATATTTCAATATCATTGAAATAAACAAAGTTCAAAGACTATTCTCATTATTAAAGAAAAACATGGAACAAATAACATTTCATTTTTAATTGAATTAGTTACTCCGACTGAAAATACATGAGCAACTTTCTCTTATAATAACTTTGCGCTGCAGAAATGGCAGGCTTTTTGTGAGAAAACAATATAAATTGCAGACCTTTAATACGTAGTGTTTATAATTATACTTGTATATGCATTTGGCCAGGATATTTAAATAAGGATCTTTACACATAAACATGCAATATATTAATTTAATTAAAAAAAAGTTTATGGAGCACTTGCAATTAACAGCAGCTTTATTTTTAGAAATCTTTGAACACGATATATGAAATAATTTTTATTATTCGTGAAAAATAAAAACATTAAATACTTAATACTATGATTTTTTTATTACATAAAATATTCTCCTAATAAGTAGGCATATAAATTAAAATTTAGGTCACTATAATAATATCAAACTTCGGCAAACAACTTTCTCAGGAACAATATGATTTCTAATTGCTTCACAAAAAGCATTTTTAATTTAGTTTCACAAAGTGGGTAATCATCATTAAAAGATCGATATTCATAAGTACGAAACAGGAAACAAGGTTGTTATGTAAGCATACAATTGCTACATTTACAATTTTATTACGTTTTCATAAGAAATAGTTTCGTATGTTTTAGCTAATAACCGGGTTATAAAATATGTATCGATTTACATTTAAGAGCTGGTAATGTCAAGTTCGCGTGGGAAACCGCCATGTCTAGGAAACCAATAGACTTATCAGCAGTGATTTTCATGGTTAAGCTACATTCAACGTGAATGAAGTAAATATATTTTACCCTAGCTGTGCTCCGCGGTTTTACCCGCAGTGCTCCGCTCCTGCTGATCTTAGCGTGATGATATATAGCCTACAGCCTTCCTCGATAAATGAGCTATCGAACACCGAAAGAATTATTCAAATCAAACCAGTAGTTCCCGAGATTAGCGCGTTCAAACAAACAAACAAACTCTTCAGCTTTATAATATTAGTATAGATAAATCCCTTCACTCATTAAGAACTCGTAAACAAATACGAACTGATAATTAGACGGTCTGCCGGAATTATGTTCTGTGTAAAACGTTTCTCGAATGTTCGATGGGTAATCTGAAATTCAAATTCAAATGTCCGTACTCCAACGATCGACCATTGTCTCATTGGAATCTATAAGGGAATATAGGTTTTTCAGTATTTTGGTGTCGTGTTAACATTGAGTATGTCATACTTACGTTCTATGTTTATTTGAGCTTTTTGTCTATATTAATATATATACTAGATAATATGTACTGACATAAAACTGAATAAGTGTAAAGAATTTTTAAGCTGAACAACATTTTTAATATTTTTTTCTACTATATATACAAAAAGTAAAGCACTAGTTAATCTAAAATATTAATATGTAAATCCACTATCGCTTTGATTACTAAAAGGGGATGTCGTACTTTTTAAAATGAAAATCAATATTCAATTCAATTGAAATATGAAACATGTGAAGTTGATAAAATTGGCATTTTATTTCAGGATGACATTACATGCAGGCACTTTATGCCCCGGTACTCAATTTAAGTCAACATGCCGCTATAACATCTCTTTCCATATTTTATTAAACGCTATTTTTACGTTGATCACATTTCCTGGGTATATTTTTAGCGAAAGTGTACAATGTAGATAGGTGTAGGGCTAATTAATGTCCTGATAGCTTATGTGAGTGGACACTGGACGTGTTGCTAATTACTCGCATTGGGTAATCTATTATCATATACTTAATATTAGTTTTTGCCTTATTTATAGGAAGAATGTTTGTGTATGTTCTCCGTTTTAGAATTGCTGAGTGTTGCTTAATGCAAATGTAATAAAATTTTACAATATTTTTTAAGTACACTGTCAGGTGCAACTGAAATACCAGCGAAAATCGGTTCTTTAGGACGGTTTGCGAAGTTTTTTTTTACCTAATATTGCTTTTTTCAGTTATTTTAAATATATTTGATAACACAATATCTATAGATGGTGACAGAAATAGTATGTCAATGCCCAAACTTATAAGTGTCACAGTTTTTCTGTAGTGTACCTGAAAATGTATAGATTGTGGAATAGTGTGGAATAGTGTAGGTCTAATAATGTCTACTTTTATCTTTCTACTTTTAAATAAATACACGATCATATCACAAAAATGACATAAAAAGCTTTTATGGTGTACTTTCAAGTAAAATATGATTTAAATGTGTCACCCTCAAAATGTATTCCAAGCAACAACTTTGTCCCCTTTATCGTACATTTCATCCATCAATTTAGTCAAGTTCTTCATATTTCGCACAATATCAGTGCCATTGTCAAATTAACGTTTTGATGATATTTGACAAATGGAAACAATTGCTTTCCTTGCTCACAAAGATGCTAATCTTTTTCAGTGGGATACGTGAAAACAAATAATATAAATGCGAGTTTTCAAATTAGTGAATGAGAGCTCGAAGCAGATTGTTTTGGGTTTCCCGTATTGTAATTTTACGGAGTAAACATCGAAATTGTATGTAATGATGTGATAGAATATTCTCTAGATGGCTTTTAGAGTAGACTAAGCATGGGAGATTATTAAGAAGAAAAAGACTAGTTTTAGCCATCGCCCTATGGAGGCAAGGATATTTCATATTTTTGCATATTTCATATTAACCATTTAAAAACACATACATTACATTACATTATTTACATTAAAGTTCATTATTTTTTAGGAAATATTAAGAAATAGTGGTTGTCCGGGACGAATTTGATCGGTATAAGAGGTTTAGCTGGTCGCGCAAGCAATTTTATCTGATATAAGATGGATTCTAAACGCTATTTAAAAGTCAATGCCTTCTATGAGTATGTACATTTTCGACGTTTGTTCGATACTTCTGATAATAGGCAATTAAGCGTTCCACGAATACAATACCTTTTCGTTACAATTACACACATTACATCAATCATTTACATCAATGTAAAATATGAACCAATCAAGTTCGGATTTCCCATGTTCACGATGTTGTAGCCCACACGGGCCACGGTAGCAGCACCTAGCCATAACAGAATTGCTTGCTTCCTGGTTCTGTGTTATACGTGAATAATATTATAATTTTGTTTCGTAAAATGTTTCCGGCCGGCGATGAGTCTCCGGACGCTTATTACGGGACCCAAAGGGGGGTTAATGTGCGCTTGCAGCTCGGCAGGGGTTGAATAACACGCGTAAACATGGAATATTTGATGTCGTATATATTGCCTGCATGTGGGATCTTTATGATTAGGTACATGTGGTATTATTCATGGTGGTGGTGGATTTAGGTACATGTGGATGATATTCATTATATTACATGGATTCCCTACTGGACTTTGTAGGTTAAATTTGATGATGACAATAATATATATCTATCTACTTTTGATAACTGAAACTGTTGTTTTAATTATAATTGGTTCTTAATAAAATAATAATAATGATTGTTTTAGTCCACTCGCATTTGCTTGGTGAATTTTTGAAAATGTTAATTTAATACGGGCATTATAGGTACGTGGTACGTAAATTTAATTTTCTGGAATAAATTTCCAAGTTTTAATTATTCTTTTGTCTAATAAGCAGAATTTATCTAATAAGTAAAACCATAGATTTTCAACGAATATGTATAAACAGACAAAATAAATATAATAGTAGAGTTTTATGGTGAAGCTCAACATTAATTTAATGAGCTATATTTAGTACAAGTATAGAAGGTTGTGATAAATGGTAGGTTCTAATGTTGTGAATATTGATGATCGCGTGTCAGGTTGTTCATCTGGGAATTGCTTGTCAGTATATAAATATTACATTTATAATGATTGCTATTTATACAAAATATTATTTTGGGCAAAGCTCGCAATACACTTATCTCTCTCATAGTTCCCGGTCCCGCAACATGTCCGAGATATATAACCTATCCTAGGTCCTTTCTCAGGTCTTAAGCTACCTCTGTACCAAATTTCATCCAAATCGGTTTAGTGGTCGTGAAGAAGACAGACGACAAACAGACGAGAGACAGTTATTTTCGCTTTTTTTAATTTAGGATTTACTCCAGTTAGTGTTAATTGTATTTCTAGTTAGTGCTCATTTGATGTATGCATAATATATGTTACATTGCCAATTTGTTAAGTGGAAGTGGACAGGAGACGTGAAAAATTGCCTGTGACTCCCTCATTATATATCAGGTATTTATGTTTACTTAGGTATTTATGTTGAAATTACTCGGTCAGCATCTGGCTAAGTATGTTTAATCAAATTATTAGATTTTCTTAATTAATTAGGAACCTATCTTATTCAATAGAGCTAAAAGATAGCCGTGTTAGTTACACTTAAGAAGTGCTGTTGTTACTTAGGAACTGCTGAAAGAATATTTCAGGTTTTTTTGGTTTGTTGGATTTTTCTGTTAAATATCTACTCTACTAGGCTGGATAAGAAGCTAGTACGCATAAAAACATATTATAATACTCACGAAAAACAGCAATTAGGTATGAATAAACCAAAAATAATGAAGTTACACATAATTGTGAAATATTTTATGTTATTTCTCATGCTTGGGTCCGTGCCCAATTATACTCTCAAAGTATCAAAATTCATTTGGACCTGGGCGCACCCGAATAAACAAGCAATTACAACGGATATTTAAATTACTGTCCTCATAATTAAAGTGTGCCTTTTAAAAGGAAAACGATACGATGTACTGGGATATTTCGAGTGCAGAGTTCAGTTAAGTGTTCGTTTTTAGGGTTCCGTACCTCAAAAGGAAAAAACGGAACCCTTATAGGATCACTTTGTTGTCCGTCTGTCCGTCCGTCCGTCCGTCCGTCTGTCAAGACCCTTTTTCTCAGGAACGCGTGGAGGTATGAAGCTGAAATTTATATCAATTACTCAGGTATACTGTCCCTTGAAGCTGTGAAAAAATCAAACTTCTAAGCCAACGCAACCAAATATACAGCCGTTTATGCCGCAAATTTTCGACACTTGCAAGGGAATCAAAACCTACAGGGTGCTTCCCGTGAACTCAGAATCTTGAAATTTGGTACGAAGCAACGTCTTATAGCATACATAAAGGAAAAATTACGAAAACCAATAATTTTTAGTTATATCACATAATATATTTTTTTTAATAATTTTATTCTTACTACCCATTTCCTCATAAACGCGTAGAGGTATTAAATTGAAATTCATACCAAATACTCAGGTCTATAATACCTTTAAGCTGTAACAAAATCAAACTTCTATGTCAACGCAATCAAAAGAAACAAGGTTTGTACGGAACCCTCGGTGCGCGAGTCCGACTCGCACTTGGCCGGTTTTTTTTGTACAATGGTTTTAAGTGTCACAAAGGGCGCGAGGACGAAGCGAATGAAGGCTCTACGAGGGGTGCGAGGGGGTGAGGGGCGGTGCGGGGTGCGCAACAGCCAGACTCGGGCGCGATACTGTGGCGAGCGAACGCTGCTCCCGTTCCAGACCAACCGCGCTTCTACAAAGAATAAATCAAACGTGAAAATCTATGTGAAAAATGCTCGTCGATTAACTGTGTGTACCGCGCTAATACGACGCCTGTTGCGTTCAGACACTTCCCGCCACATTCGAACGTCCCAAAGTTCCAAGGCTGCGCCGCTAGATTTTCGTCGATAATATTAGGTGAGTACATTTTCTTTTGTTGTTACGTTTGATGAGTTCAAAAGGGCCGCCAAGGATAGCTTTTCGCGAATCGCTCTTGGTTCGTTAAACAAATTTGGGCATTTTATGACAGATAGCAGTGTCCTGTTAGGGTACTTTTAATGTTTCCTGAATTCAAATAAAACGGCGCGCTCTGAGGCTTACATCGTATTAATATGCATAAATTGAATTAATTTAATGGATGTACAGCATTTATTCATGTTTTTTGGAGATATTTTATATAATAGGTTGTTTGAGGATGATTATAAAGAATCGAAAATGGAGACTCTACATTTGGATAGTATATATCATGATCGTTTTTAAAAATTACTTTGAGATATTTTCCCATTCATATTTTGCCTAATAAGATTTGTCATTACATTATTTTTTCAACATAATTGGTTTAATTCTCTTCTAATTTAATTTCAAACAAAGAACTTGTAAAAAAGCTCTTGATACAGCATTCAAATCCGATTATCAAAACGACGCAAACGGCGAATATCCGCAGTAAAAACCGAAAGCCTTCTCACAAAGCTTTGAATTGTACAGGTTCTTTATTTCTCAATAAAATCGCCTGAAACAGGGTGGCAATACGTTTCAGTATTTTCGCAGGAAACGAGATTCGCAGTATCCATAATTCCGTTCCGCTGAGACTCGACCGATGTTGGTGCTCGTTAAAACTTTGATGGCCTACACATTGCGTGACATATTATAGCTTCCGACAGCCACATTGTAGAGACAAGCATAATTTATTCAGGATAGACATGATATTTCTATTCAAACGAAGTTAATCGTGTTAACTTTCTTTTATTACTGCGTCCGTGCCGAGGGATGAGATTAAAAAGCGTCATTTGCATGCTACATCATAATATTAGGATGGAGTTTTGTGTTAATGTTTTCCTGGAGAGTACTGTTTTATGGAGAAGGGAGATGGATGATTATATTTTCCGTAAATAATTCGTTTAAGCCTTTGGTGATAGAAGATGGCATTGGAGATTCCTTCGGGGATCTTGTTTCTTGTTTTATAAAAATATTTATTATCTTGACCAAAAAAATTGGTTGAATTATTTTCACTTTGAAAGAAGAACACCTACTTTTTCAGATATGATTGACGTAGGTTTATAAATGATAGGCACGCTGACCCAGGTAATGAATATTCACATTTCATTTGAATTTATTACTACGAACGGATGATTGTAATATATGGCACTGTTTATACCACCATCGATTAAAGCTTAAAAAATCATTCCATTAACGTGCTACAGTCGTTCCTAGAAAAGCCGGTATAAAGATATGTTTTATATTGTATACCGAATACTATTGTAAGCTTTTTATGTAACGTATGGTCCGCAAATTTCGTAGACCAGGCAATAATTACATTAAGCATGTCTTCTAGGTTGATAACTACGATGAAAATTACGTACTTAAAAGTTCACCACTGCTCAACCCGTCAACGGAGCTGTGACAACCAACATGCTTAATGATACAACTATCTGAACCATAATAGAAGTTATCAGCGCAGAAGGAATTGGTCATGACTCATGCAACCTAAAGTATATTACATTATTTTGCTATACTGCTCTATGTTCACATTATTTGCAGACATAGAGCAAGCTAATTAATATTAAAAAAACAAGAGATACTATTGGAATTCAGAAAAATTTCAAAAACAGTAAGTATAAGTAATTCATATTAATGATGATGTAGAAATCAAAAAGGGTAAATCTCATTTCAGATAGAGCTGTCTCTAAAGGCTAGAAATACATTTAAATCTATTTAGGTATAAAAAGCAATAATACTAAGGAATAATAATTCTGAAAGCATTGCGTTTACTTTTTGGACAGTCGCAAATTTTTGTGGATAACTATTAGCTAGCTATTAGACAGTATTTCTATTGCATATTTATTTATATAACCGACTGAACAAAGTGAGTTTTCACGTGTCCGTTAAAATCTTTGCCAATCCACTGAAAGGAATGACGTAATCACAAACAAACTTTATGAGAAATTTCCTTCATTCAACTTGTTAATCACACGTGCGCTAAGTTTGGCTATTTCAAAGTCGGAAGTTCTTTACAAACTTCAGATAAAGACTTGGACCTCAGAGTTATTTATGTTCCAAATGCCACAGTTAGTAAAACTTGCTTTTGAGAATCCAAAACTCGTAGTCATTGGCTACATGCCAGAAAACATTTTTTTAAAGAGTTAAGAAGTATATTTTTACTTCACAAACCTAGTGAGTCTTATGAACAATGTGTTTCTAACTTTAAATTTCATTAAGGAACTTTTAATTTCTTATCTATTTACCTAAAAATAAAGTTTTGTCTTGTAAATGGGTGGGTTAGACATCAACACAAACTTCAACGCTTTTCAATAAGCGTGGTAACATTTTCGCGGCCTATATTTGAGCTATTTCGACTTGGTGATATCTGTCAATAAAATATTTTATTATTTGGTTACTTTTGCCAAACAGCACAGTACACACAAACGATAGATTTTACAAATTTTTGCCTGTAATCAGCCAATTCTTGAACGTTAAAGGAAAGCAAGATCGGTATTGAACTTAGCTCGTGCTTGCCATTTAAAATTTAATTTTGAAGCCAATGTAATGTAAAAATAAGCAATTTACATGTACTATTTTAAGGCAAACTATCAAGTCTCTGTGAAATATTTTCGTCAACGTCTTAAAAAAGTTTTTGATCTCACAATAGGATTTCCATTATACAATTTAAGATCGCTACAAATAAATGTTATACTTATAAATAAATTCAACATCATTATCGAAATTTGTAAAAGCGCGCTAAGTTTTTTGGGTTAAATTCGGTATCGTCAAGTTTTTTTTGTTGTTTTTATCTAAGGAGTCATTAAAATTAAGTCTTCTGCGTGTCTCTCGTCATGTATGCGTTTTTCTAAAATAAATCTACTTTGTGTGTTGGTTTGAAGTATACACTCTTAATAAAGATACTGATAATAACGGTTCTACGTATACACTACAAAATAACAATTCAATATTTAGATATTTGTTATAGAATCGTAGTCTTTATGAACTAACAAGAATAAAAATTATTTATGAATTATGACTTTAATTAAAGACATGATTTCTATATTCTTATAATCTAGAATTACTCATTTCGTAAACACTTCAAAAACAGTATTTTATAAGTTAACTGTGAAAACAAAACAAAACAAATTAATAATATACACCTTTCATGTCAATGCCTGAGATAGACTGATGAATAAAAGTAATAATGATATTTGAAAAATAATAATGTTTTTACAATACAACTATAACGGCTTAGGTGAAATGAGAAACGGTAAAAGCAATTTTCTTTATGAAAGAATTCATTCAGTATGCATTAGCTGGTAAAGCTAGGAACGAAAATTCCTTACAGCTACCGTTGAGCTTACTAAGCTGTTTACTCTTTATTTAATTTGTCAAAACTAATTAATATTATATCCTATTAGAATAACTAGCGGACCCTGTGGTTTTACTTGCAGTTTTAATACAAGATATTAAAATGAAATGTTTTTTTTGTTGTTGGTGCAGACTTTAGGGCATTTTTTTCTTTCTTATAAAAAAGTGGGCAAACGAACTGATGGGTCGCGCGATAGCGAGCCATCTCCACTACCCATGAGCCTTGTAAAGAGTCTTTGTGAAGGTGTAGTCAGCCTTTTTAGGAAGAGGAAAGCTTTCAGACAATTACCGTTATTAAAGGTGATAACTTATTACATATTACGAAATCATTTGAATATACATAGATAATCTGATGAATACAATTCTATATGAATTATAATTAATTGGTAAACAAAACATACTCTTACACTAAATGGAATTAAATTGAGTACTTAATCTCATAATAATAACGTACAATTAAAGTTGGAAGCAACAATATTTATGGATGTAGTTATGTTGAAATTGAACTGTCGCCACGCTTGTTCAAATATGAACGAGCTCCCAGGAGTACCCTGTTATTAACGATCGCAAATGAAGTGAGATAATTTCACGTCACAAATAACAGAGAATATTGTACACTTCCTTATTAGGGTCTATTTTATTGTTTTCATGCAGAAAAACTTAATTGACATCTGTTTTCCTCGAAGGGATGGATAGGGTCGATAAACCGCGTAGAGTAGCATAGTTAGTTTATTAGGACTACACATGTCCTAGTAAGGTCCTAATAAGGAAAGTCTAAAGACATTAAATATGGAAACATCTTCAAATTTTGGTTTGGACCTTGGAAGTACACGTGGAAACACTCATATTATTAATGGAAACATTTTTCAACTACACTTTTTGAAGCGCTTGTATGATGCAGTCGACTCTCAAGCGTAGACCTAGAAGTACTATGAGAATTGAGAATGCTATCGCAACATTAATGAGGCAACATTGACTTACATAATTATTCAATTTAAACCAAAACATCGTTATGAAAAGGAAGGAAAGTGAAGTGACGGCCCGTTCTGAGATTGCGTGGGTTTTCAAATTTATTCAAATTTTCATCTTTTTAATGCCAGTGCCTGAATATACCCTTCAAAAGTTTGGAAAAAATTCTCCGTGTACCTGAATAGATTTCAGAAATTACACTTATATTATTAATTATGGTATTAGGTATCGTGCCTGTTATACTTTCTTAGAATATCACACATCATCGAATTCGTTCTTCGAAAAATTTAATAAATATGTTCAACTAATTAGACAAAAATATAAATCCAATATCGTTACCTTAAAATTAAAAATGTACAACTTTATACGAACATTGTGCCAATCAATACAATGTTGAAAAACTAATTGCTAAAACAATAGAGATGTGCTATCTGGAAAGGTTTTGCGATTATAATGCTCTCAGTGCGATGGAGTTATGCTAACTCAAAGGAGCATATTCTTTTTGCTTACTTTTGAAATCGATGAGAGTTTTCAAGTTATATCTCTCAGTGAATTTCTTTTTGACGAGCTATTTTCAGGTTTTGTTTAAAAAACGGTGGATTACTACTTTGAATTATGGGTAGTTTATGGTTTAGCGAATTCATAAAGCAGTGATGCTAGTGTTTATAAAAACTTATGGTGAGCGTGATAACACGCTATGTAAACTTTCATAAGGTTGAATTATATTACACGAAGTTTTTTTTAATTCGCATTTTAAATATATTTTACAAAGACCCAGATACGATGACAGTAGTAATAAATTGATGTTTATGAAAATTTTTGATAAAAAAAAATAAAAGGATGGCTTACAGTTATCAAAGGAATATAAATAAGCCGATTTGATGATGTAGTTTTATCTCAGTGACCTTCAAATTCGTGTAATGAGCATTAAACGACTAATTTTAAGAAACACGAAATCCGATTTACGAGTCAGATTATGTGCTGGAAAATAAAACCTTTTTAATCCATTGTTTACTTTAGCCGCAATTTAAATGGAAGTTGTTGAAATGTTTATTTAACTCTGTATGTGTTTCTTTTACAATAATAAAGTGTATTATGAAATATGTATATTTTTCTTCATTTTTGTTGAGTTTGTTTCAATAATTATTATGAGATGTTTATCACATAAGTATATTATGTTTTAGCATAACATTAAAAAAATTATCCCAATTTTATAACTACATTGTTAAAAAAAATTTGTAAGGAATTTGTTGTGGTCTTTAGTCAATGAAAATAATGTAGAGTCCCTTTTCTCATATAATTTTGCTAGCGAGAGGTATAACATTTAGGTACTTAATTCATAATACCTACTTATTTATCTAAAATTAGATCAATAATTCATGATCATAAAACTTGTGTCAATTCAAAATAATACTCCAACAATGCGTTGCTATTCATTTAAAGTTAACGTGTATTAATTTTCCTCAACAAAATCCCGAATCCCAATCAAACTTGTATAACCCGAGCGAAACAACCAGATTGTGAAAATCTTTTAATTGCTACGTACATCGTTGAGTTGGAATCAGATTCCAATCCTTTTTTGTGCTTCGTGAAGTCCTTTCCAATATTCCTTTATGTAACGTAACTATTGAGACTTACTTGTAATGTCAACATTGAATGTCACTGATTATAAGTTTCTGACCTTTTCGTAAATTTTGGTTACTAAAAATAAAACAACTTTTGATTTCTTCTTCAATAATGTAGAGCTTCAAAATTAATCTTGTATTTTTATTTTTAGCGTATTTATTTAAAGTTTGTATCTTTTTCCTAATTTGTTGTCAAAAATATTTGATCTTAAAAAAATAACACAGCAAAGATACATAATACAGATAGATATGAAAACAAAGGAACGTCTAAAAAAATATATTTGATTCCCTGTTAACGTTAAGAAAGGGTCTGTCGTACGGGCCTTTTAATTTATTATTCATTGACATAGTTCATTTATTCATATAACTCAATAGAAACATACAAAGATACACTCGAGATTTATTATTCCCTAACTTGCTTCTTAAGTCGTCTATAGCAATAGTAAATACGTAATACATGAAAGCTTCACAGATTTGTTCGCAGCTCCTGCAATAAACGAATATTAAATAAGATCAAAAGCCGATTGAAATATTACAATTATCAATTTGAATAGTAAAAATCTCAGTGTATTCTTTGAAAATATCGTTTCATGTACGTATAAAACCACGTTAAATATAAATAATTTCTTTCTTAAATTTAAAACGTGCAAAGCATTTGATTTATGGATCCATTTAAACTTCTTTTATCCTAAACTAAACATTAGTATTCCTAGCACAGCATATCACCGTCTGCTCACTTTAATGGTAAGCGCATTAGCGGTTAACGCTTTCATCCCTACGAGTTTTAAAAGAACAAAAAAGTAGTAAAGAACCAGCTCATTTAAACAGCTATTTGGCAGATAAAATAAAGCAGGGGAATATATCAATCCTGCGTTTTCATTTCCACATTCTGAAAGCAAAAATAAAAACATTTAAAGTAAATAATGGCTATAGATACTTCACCTTTTAAATGAAAATAAACTATTCTATTTACTTGTTCTCTCGTGTTGTTTTCTGAAAATGTGTATTATAAATACAAAGTAATTTTATACGAACATGCCAATATTAAATTAAAACATAGGTATAAATAATAATGTTATGAGTACGTAGCACAATGTACTTATACTTTAACAGCCGTACAAATAAACGAGTTATAACATTTTATGCAAAGAATTAACTAAGAATAAGGAAAAATCATACAAATAAACACGAAATAAATGTAACCTAGTATAACTTCGTAATAAGTATTCATACTAATGCTATTCCGTCCTTATTACGGCTACCACCCTAGTATAAGTCTGACATAACCGAGTTATAACATATCTTTTAGTACATTGTGATGTGTTTTACAAGTTTTAGAAGCAATTTTCAATCTAAATTTGAGATAATAGCAATGAGAGTAATACGAGAAGTAGAAAAAGTTGAGCAAATTAATAATTTCATTACTTACCTATTGAAATGGAAAATTTTGTATGAAATGTCAAAATATACGAAATTATGAAAAACCCTTTTGATATTTATAATGATTTATTTATTTGCAACATGCGCCAAACCATACATAGATAAAACTTATTTCTAAACTTATCACAATAATATACACTTTCGTTGAAAATATAAATCTTCTAAGCCTGGAGTTGTATGTTTTGAGTACCAGTTATTTGGCAACTCTCTATCTCAAGGTGGGTTTATCTTCTGTTCTCCAGATATTGGATAGCGTTATCTATCATTTACTTGCATATTTAATGATATATTTAAATTATTTCCAATAAATATTTAAAAAATAAATAAACAGAACATCGTATGATGAAACTTCACAACAAATTCGACGAAGTCAAACGAGCGTCAGCAAATTGACAGCACCAAGGCGTAGATAGACCGTAGACAATTTCAATGTTTTTCATAATTTTGTGAATGAATTGCGACGTTGCCGCTTCGCGCCTATTGCATAGCGTGAGCATAGTTACGTCGACTTTATTCCAAATTTATTTGTAAGAAATTATGACATCCTTATTCTTTATTTATTCTTATCATATCTATGCATTGCATAAGGTTTGAATAAGCAAGTTTTTATTTGTACGGCTGTTAATGATTAAATATATTGCATTATACTTGATTTTCAATAATGTAAAATATATCCAGTACATTGATAATTTATCTTCGTAAATTCAATATTTAAAAATATACGCAATAGCGAGTTGATGAATATGAAACAGTAGCACTTACGGTATGAGTGCTTTGGAATATTCATATTATGTGCAGTGAAACTTTACGATAGGTTCGCATATACGGTAGTAAATATAAAATTGGCACCTCTATAAATAATGCAATAATTACTATATTCAATCTATTTATATCGTAAAACGTAACATCGATACATCATTTATTCTACTAATTGTTTGTAGCGTTTATGCCACAGAAAAATAAATTGAATGCTTGAATGCTCTATCTAATGCTGCGTTCATAAGATAGAGCATGAACAAATATTATAATAAAACATCTTTGGAATTAGAGAAGAAACGTTGTTAAAATAAGCATAGTTTTTTCAGCATTTTGAGAGAAGAAAAATATTATATAATTTATGTACATTCATTGCAAAAAATATTTGTTAAATGTTTTTCGTTATAAAGTCACCCACATTAATTAACTGATGGCGTCTGCAAATTCTTAAGTATAGATAAGATACCATTATACCATAATTAATAAGATGAAGGGTAAGGGATCCAGATTAACAGGGTTCACCTTACGAAACAAGATAACAACGTTAACTGATCTCTACATTAATAGGCCTCTAAAAATTCTATAGTACCTGAAAATCGTAATAATACAAGCTATAAAGAACAATTTATAATGTTTTCTACTTCAACACTAATAAATAGTGCGGAGCGTGAATAATACGCGGTCCAGCGAGGCGTGTAAGGGGTAATTTCCCTTGGCTACAAAGGAGCGGAACACATTTCACTGATTGCGCTGCAGACGTGATTTACGCGAATATTATGGACATTTTATTTGTACCTGTACCGTTTTTCAATTGTTATTGCAGCTGTTCCAGAATACGTGACTCTGCCTTTGTAAGTTGTAACTTTAGAATCGCTTTTATCGCGCGGCAACAGAGCGCTTCTCACCAAAACGTTGAATTATTGATTCAGTCTAAAACATTCAAACGAAGACATATGATTTGTAGTGTTATGTAGTATCATGGTTTGTGACGTGACATTTCACAGCAGCTTGATAAGGTTGAAAAGGCATAGTTTTTTATTTATAGATTTCTTTTTGAGTTTGAAAGAATTAGAATGCAATTTACTTACATATATGTTTGTTTAATTGACCTCTCTGAGCTACGTACATAAATTTATCAATATTTAGTTATTAAAAAGTAGAAATTAAAATAACTTACTCATACTATTACGTATTATAATTATGCAATTCGTGTCAAGAAAGGAACGCTTTTCTTTTCCGGTCGCCTTTCTGAGCAATAAAATCTTTCTATACTGCACGCATTAGAACACATTATATTTTCCATGTCGTGATATAACATCATTAAGACTACACTTTATAGACTAGCCTCTTGCCCCAACTCCGCCCGAGTTGACCCGGATTAAAAAATATTCCTTTGTCACTCAGGAATATTAGAGAAATATTTTCAAGAGCAATTCAGTAGTTTAGGAGTTTATTTCATACAGCCAAATTTATAACCTATTAATTAATTAATTATTTCTAATTCTCTATATTATATAATATTAGTACAGACAGTAAGTACCTACTCTATTATTCTCTTATTTAATCCTATTCTGATCAGGAGATCTAGTCTAGAGTCTATAATAAGGATATTATAGACAAATCTAATCTCACTAAAAGTAGGATGTTATCTAGAATGCTACGTGCAATTATAAATTAGCAAACATTTAGGAGCTAAAATTCAATTTCGCTGGTAAGCCATTGATGCTTAAATAACTATTTAGCTTGAAAGGCGACCAGCGTTGAGAGGGCGGGAAATAATTTTAGCGAAAGATCGATTTTACTTGAGCTACTAAGTACATGAACACGGTACGTATGAGTAACATGCAAATGGCGTGAATTATAAATAACAAATGTTATGACTTATGTTATCAAATTATTGGAAAATCTATTAAGCTATGTTACCAGATTCTACAAATAACTTTTCTAATGAATAAATGTCGAATATTTTGTATTGTTATAAAGTATTTTGATTTTTGATTTAGAATAAAAGTGATTTATTTTATAATATGTGTTAGTTTATGCTCAAAATTAAATATTTACTCGGTGTCCGGTTTTTAATGAAACTAACGAATTTAGTTCATTTTTTTTACAAAATAATTGAATTAGAATTTGTTGAAAAAAACGTGATTTTTCGGTGTGATGACATCTATGCAATTTTGATTAACGAATCTAGTACAACCCTTAAACATTGCCTTGATTGCTACATAAACAAAAGTGGTTAACAGAATAATTAATTGACGTGTGGTTTTTACAGACAAGCGCAATAAAACCTCATCAATGGCTTTGTTACTTCCAGGCTTTAAATCAATTACCGAATAATAATGGCATTCCCATACAAGCCGCACATATTTAAGTAACGTTTCGGGATGCGTGAAGCGATATTCGAAACGTTTACATAAAACATGAGTAATCAATTTGCATGGATTGTTTGCATGTTCGTAAAACAATATGTTAAAGATTGAATTGAAAATAATTTATATTTAGTTTTATGGCACTCAAACGAAAAGTTCGGGGTGACTCCTAGTCAAGTAAAAACGAAAGAGTAGAAGAAATTCGATTACTGAATGAGTGGCCGAGTGGCTAGCTAGCGTTGCCCCAATAAAAAGACGCAGGATCGAATCGCCTTGTATTCGATTTTTTTATATTAAAAAAAAATCTCAATAATTTATTTTTTCATACTGTAAATTGTTGAAGCATAGCTCATCGTCTAATGGCAAGGTACAAATATAAGAATTGTATCTTTTGTATCGCTGAAGTGCCCCAGTGCGAGGGGATCTCAATTGACACTGAAGCATACTCCTTCCTATAAAGTACTATTCGATGTTCCGTTCTGCATTTTAGAATATTTTAAAATAATCCACGCGGTTGCCGAGGAAATAGCGCCATTGCAAATACAACGAAAACAGCAATTCAAATACTTCGAAGATATTTAAATAGTCGTTTGAAGAAAATGGAAAAATAAATGAAGCTGTTTCAGAGAATCCTCCAGGCGCTATCGATCGTCGGTTTACTCTGCGTCTCTTTTAATTGTTTGTTCTTTAATTTGGACTAATTCTGGTCTTGATGGTTATTTTTATGCGACTTTAAAAATGACGAGGTTCTCAATACGACTGTATTTTTTTTTATTTTTTGACTTCATAACTTACGACTGTGTGAACCGATTTTGATAATTCTCTTGTTTTATTTGAAAGCTGTTGCCTGTCTTGTGTCCTATTTAAATTTTATATAGTTTTGACCATTTGAAGGCGTTTTTTTTAGTTTTGTGTTGAAAATTAATTATTAAAATATAACGTTAAATATAGATATGTAACGTTATGTAACATAGCTTTATTGAACCATAATATTAGTTAAGTTTAATTCGTAAGTTCATAGTAACAACTCCTACTTGCCACTTCGTTTATAGACTAAACATACAAATTTAGCGAAATTGGTTCTATAAATAATTCTCTTGTCTTATTTTTACTTTCGAAGTTATGTAACAACGTTATTGTTTTCAAGATTTTAGATGTTTGTATCACTAATTATGTGTATTCAGTAGTTCAAATGAAGGCATTTCCTTTATGTTAATGGATGCTTAAAATATTTTTCAATTTCCAAAACCTATAACATTGCCTGCGAGTATTGGTAAAACGTGAATGTGCAATATATGTATAATTTGGTATATAAATTGTAACAACTATTATAACATACGCTACGCACGTTATTCAATCTTAACAACAATATGTTAAATTTCGTTCACTCAGATCTCAGAAATAGCATCAACTTGTCTAGTTTAGTCACGAACGAGGTAGTTACGTGGTAATCTTGTGGCAAGGAATATATATAGCTTAACTAGTTAACTGAAAGTTTGGCCGTACCTCATTGCCCGGTATGCTTAAGAAATACAATACGTTTTTTACACAGATAAACAATTTCATTCTTGTTATGCTTAAAATAAACGTTAAACTATGTTATTTATTTGGAGAATATATTTTGGTTACTAGTTGCTTAATATAGGTACAAAAATTAATTCGTATAAAACGAAATATAACACGCAAACAAACAATTATATAATTTTTATCGGCTTAGGTATCTAGAACCTAAATTCTGAGACTGAATCATGTTGGAATTGATGTCAATTTGTTTAGTCTGCAATGTATAGTCTGTTAATTAATAGACGGTGTTTATGTTTATCTATGTGCCTATGGCTGTCAGATTTAAATTTTAGTCGTTTGCTGACTTGTAAGTTGTAACTGGCTTCAACCTTTCAATAAGTCGTTTACAATTTAGTTACCTTCACCAATTTAAACTACAATTGATATATTGTACTTTTGTATTGTATATATTGTATACTTCCAATATAAACTACAATTGATACATTGTACTGAAATATGAAAGTTTAGTTTGACTTATATGGTTCGGCGTATGATAATAATGAATTCATAGAGTTTAGCCACTACACTGGAGCCGCATAGAGCTTTGAATTCTCTATTTGCAGTCGACAGCTGTACGAACACGAAATTTAAATTGTTCTCATGTGGAGTGGCGTTCACTTGTTTTGCGCGTACTGCACTGTTCATTATGGAGCTTTTTAAATAAAATTCATTTTCTTTGAATCGCCGAGTGAGTATAGTGAAATGCAGGCCACGTATTTAATGAGATTGTACAAATGTGAAAATTAATCGGCTTCAAATAATGTTCTGTTTCATTTAATATATGGATATAACTGATTTGTTAGAGGTGGTTAATAAGCTTTTAATTAATAAACATAAGACAATTGACAACATTTCATTTTTTATAAGGCCATGAAAGAAAAAAACCGTTTCTTTATTTTACTCTTGCGATTACAGAAAAAAAATTATTTCATTTTTTAGTCGCATATTTTAAGAGAAATTAAATAAAAACGATAAATGTGATGATGACGTCATACATACGGAGGAATAAAAATGCGCCTTAGCCTAATTTAAAAAAAGCTAAAAAAAAACTATCACTGACATTTACAGGGTATGGCATGTGTCAAATTTCATATTAATGTCATTTTTGTGAATTATTCATGTAAACAAACTTTTAAATCGTGTTATTGTGTTTTGGTTTTCTAATTTAATCTCATGAGCGTGATGTTTGTTTGATTGGAGTTGGACCAATTCATTTATATTATACAAATAGTGCCTATAGTGTTCATAATTTTCTTGAAATAAAAGACTTTGTTTACTTACTAAAAGTTGTATTTATTTAACACTTTCCAACGTTTTTGGGATAGTATATTTGTTTCCCAGAAATGTTCAGTACCCCATAACAAATCCTGCATAAAGTCATCATCATCAGTACTTGTGAATAAGTTTCTTTTGTTTAAAATTTGGATCAGCAAATAATAAATAACAATATTTACAAAGCTTGACGAATCAAAGTGACAAATGTGCCAAAATGTCAACTGCCAAGATTTTTTTTTAATTTAAACTAGGTATGTGGCAAAGGAAAAAATGTATTCCTCCGTATGTATGACGTCATTTGGCGCTTACGACATTTTAGAATGAGATGATTTTAAAACTCAAAAAGATGAATGAAAACTTCCATATTTAGAAAAAGCAAAAAATACGTGTATCATAATTTTTGATCTAGTTTTCATTAAAATAAAAAAATAAGTAGCTTAAAATTTTGAAATGTTGTCAATTGCACCTTTTACATAAGAGGAACATATTGAAATAAAAAATATCGATATATTTTTATTTATTTATACGATTATAAAAATATCCTAAATTAATGCAATGTTAAATATTTTTTTGTAATCAGTTACCAATTCCTGTCTATGTTTCTTTCATTCTTCTCTATTCACACACAAACTCTACACAAACTCATTAAAAAACTAATTTATGATATAATTTTGAAAATTGTGTTTCAAATAAATTTGATACGTATTCCTACGTGATCTTATTTGTCTATAAAATTGTCTGAAATCTAAGAAACGTTCTCCGTAGAAGATAGTGTACGAATAAAGGTTCCCATTTTCTAGACAGATTGAAATTTACTGCGACGGGATGAGCTTCAGAACGTTTTCGTGATTCTAAAAATTTAAAAACATATTGGATATTGCTTCGCACTGCGAATTTGATTTCCTCTTCGATATACTTTATCGGTTTCTTCTCGGTGGTATAATTATTAATGGTAATACGTCGATTTATTTCGAGTTTGTGTGATTTCATACTTTTTTATTTTAGAAATACTTTTTCAAATACGTGCAATTGCAATTAAAGCTCTCGTGTCGAAAAATAACAATTAAAATGTTAATTAATGACTGACTAATTAATGAGCAAGACGATAATTAGATACAAGATAAGGTATGAAATAATAATCACAATTATTATGTTATCTCTCATCCAGTTCATAAAAAAACGAGCGAGATAAAAAGTGATAATATTGAACGATATTTGCTTTAATTACAAGTGTAGTATAAAATATGTAGGTAGCTGATTATAACATGGTAGAGTGGCTCAAGTCGCGTTGGTGGTTGCCGCGTTCCTGCTCGACTGTGAAATTGAAATATGAATATGAAAGAATTTCTAAATAAGCTAGCTTCCCTTTTTAATTTATTTAACCTCTTGCCCTGGATCTTATATTAAGCTCCAAATTTACTTTCTTGTTAGTTCAAAAATTTTGCTTAAGATTTTACGTACGTAAAGTAGGGAAATGATTTGGAGTGTCCCAATTTAGATTTAATTCTAATAATGTAAGCCAGGGGAAAATGCAAGACTATTGTTTATTTTAGAAATATAAAAAATAAAAATACATTTCGTAAATGTCCTTAAAATAACTGAAAATTTATCGCTTCACTTAAGATCCATCTGCGCTAGAAACAAACAAGTGTAGTTGAATTAATTCATAGTGTTATCTTGGTAAACTCGACGTTAAAGTTTAGTTCAAAGTTAGCTCGTCCAGCGCACAATTAAGCTGTCAGCGAGAGCTGTTCGCAGACCACAGGCTGGAAAATCAAACATTTAAGTTGTGACCTCAATTGATAGCGCTTCCTATGCAAGTGTAAATGTTAGTCACAATGACAACGTTATATATGTGGTTATATAACGTATCGATTTTGTTTCAAAGCAAATAACTCGGTTTGTGAACGTGTCGCGCATGGAATACAAATGATTAATCAGAATTACATTTTACAATAAAACCGTACGGAAACAGTTAAATGAAACAACAATTTTCAAACCAATAATTTTGCTATTAAATGTAAGTTCAATACCAAATTGTTGGTTTGAAAATTGTGAACGATGCCTTTAAAATGGGTTGGATATAGTTTACATTAAATAAGTAAACATATGTTTGTAGTGCAGACAAAGTTAATTGAATGTGCGTCATTTGATTTTATTGGGGTGGATGCCGAAGGGGTGAGGTTACTTTAGTGGATAAGATTCGGGTCAAAGGGTTACTTTAGAATCGAGTAATGGAAATAAGAGACGCCTGAAATTTGATAGGGCGGTCCTATTCACGATTTTCAGCTTATATCTCCGGTTTCAATTTAATTTTACGAGGCTGTAGCTGTGTGAAATTCGCGGGTCGGATTGTTATCAGTACTCTACAGGAAAAGAAAAATATATTTGCTAATTTTATGGCTTATTTCATATTTTAATCCCTCTTTCTAAAATACGTAATTCAAACTCTTTAATAATTTTTCTGCAAGGATTACCAAATTGGATTACCAAATTGGCATTGGCATTGTTGAAATATTTAGGTTTATAATATATTCCTCATGGCACGTACAAAATGTATAATTCTATAAATTAATGAGCGTAACTGTAACATAGCTCGTAGTTGAACACAATTAGGTAATTACTCTGATTCCCCATCATAACAATGGTGCATGTGAACCAGTCTCAGTTAATTACATCATTCGATGCTAATTGCAAGCTGGGCGGGCACAAACTTTGGACAATTAACTATCATTTTGTGTTCCAGTTACAATTGTCGGGTGGAATCGAAATCGTGGTAATTATAGGTCGTGTGCGAGGGATTTTGGTCACCTGTTACTATTTCGAACTATGAAAAAATACAAGGAATTGGTCACTTAAAGAGGAAATTACAAAATGGTTGTAAAGTCACTCAATATTGTGATGGGAGCTTTAGATGTATATTGAAAGTCCGAGATGTGATTTTTTGTTTTTTTGATGTAATGAAAAGTTGGAGGCGACCATGAATGTGTAAAAGGTATGTAGGTTTATTTATGCACCCTACCTTGCGGTTGTATATTATTATACAGGTTTACAATGAGAAAAAAGGATATATTGTTTTCAAAGGAAATTCTGTATTTTTTACGTATTATACATTTCCAATATTATATTTTATAATTCATTTATATAAATTCACTAGAATGACAATATAGGAAACAAAATATTATATTTTTGTGTGCTATATTCCAACAGAAATGCGTTCCAAATCCTTTAACAAATCACGAACATCCTTCAAACTGCTGATAAATCCCCGCCGTTTCGTTATATGAAGTGACTTTTCTACCGAAATGTGTTCTGTCATTTCGTGTACAATGACAAATACATCTCACAAATCTACTTAGGCCCGGTGCAGATATGGCGGAGCACAGCGCAGCGCATTTTCATTGTCAAACTATTAGTGATATTGTCCTCATTAAAATAACATTCAAAAAAGCGCAGCGCGCTACCGTTCTCTCCGAAATAAATTGTTGTTAATTGATTTTGAATTTTATTCTATATATTTTCACAATGATAAATGCGCTGCGCTGCGCTTCGCTATATCTACGCCGGCCCTTACAGTTGTAGTTCATCTTCGTCCGTATCGTAACAAAGGGTGTTACGAGCGCATGAAACAAAACTACGGAACCGCGATGCATTTCATTCATATGCAAAATGTTGTTATACGCTCTTCACGTCGTTTTTATTGTGCACACGTTTTTTCTCGTAAATTAGTACTGGTGTGCATTACAGCGGGAATATTTTCTTTCGTAAAGCTAGATGTGAGATAATTTAACTGTGGTTTTTTGTGAATTTTATATTATAATGGTGAATTTTATATTAAGTGTAGTACTTACAACGAATTTTCTCATGAATGACGAAAGGGTCTCGTCTCGTAGAAGAGTGTTTCAGCCGTTCATAAACACTTTCTTCCTACAACTTGCACAATGCTTGTGTGTCAACATAATTTACCACAATAGTAACGTTTCGCCGATAAAAAAATCATGACGCCTCTTGAAATTGACGTTTTTTTTCAGCTTTTCGTTATTACAAAGCACTCGGGCAGGTAACTGCAAAGCGACAATAGGAGTGTCAAATATAGCAACTAGCGAGGGAGCCTCGGGGATGCAGCGAAGCGGCAAGTGGTGCCTGATGGGTCTCTGTCAGCATCCAATTTAGTTCCCGACGGAATCTCGTTTATTGTGCTGATTTTACCAAATACGGATTGATTTTTTTTCTCTATTTGCTTGATCGTGTGGTTGCGGGACCTGAAATGTTGCTTGTGATTTAAGTACATTATATTATACTATATTAATATTATATAGAGATAAAGTTGTGAATTTGTTAGTTTGTGCCTTCGTAGGGGGCAATATCTGGATATAATAAATTGATTTTAAACATTATTAAACGAAGAGAATGCCACGATATCTAAGTGTCATAGCTAGCGGAGCCAGGACGAGCGGTTAGTAACAAATAATTAAAGAGATTATTTTAAGAAGTACACTACAATAATAGTACTACTGTGTAAATAGGTGTGTACTTAGTTTAAATAGGTCGAGTCGTCTGTAAATGATTTGTTTATTAAATTGTGTCCCACATTGAACTATTTATAACGTGAATCAATCACGAAATTCGAGTTTGTTAAGCCCCTTGTGACGCATTAATCGCTGTCACAGATGTTGTTAAGCTAAATATTTTATCTGATCCCGTGACAAATTATCAACCACAAAAGCTATTCTCCTATAAATATCTTTTTGTTATAATATTCACAGTTTATTTAGTTTTGTACTAATAAAATATTTTACTTTGGTTGAATAGAAAATGATATTACTTTATAATTATATTATTGTTTTCATTATTACCATGCTATCTATGCAAAATATATTATTAGCTTGATTTATTTAACCCAAGATAATCATCCATTCAAATATACAAGCAAAAGCTTTTATATCAGCGTTGCTTGGAAGATAATATTAATAATTCATAAAGCAAAATTTATAGATGCATTAAAAATAAATTTCCGAGTTGTAGAATGTTTATTGCGTGCACTGTATTTGTTAGAACTGCGAAGGTTGGTGGAATAATAAAACAGTTATAAAATACATATTACACTTTGTTATTCTATATTTAGTTGTTCTATCTTGGAGTTAATTGGTATAGGTTACCACTTCCAGACTGAACGCTTACCAATTAAAGGGGATGTAATTTAAGCTACATGCCAGTTAGACCACCTCACAAATTGGATCAAACCTAAGTGCTACGGCGTATCTAAATCCTCTAAGATGTATATCGTTCTTGATTTCATTGCTATTATAATATGTAGGTATGGTTGATGTTCAGTGAAGTTGTACAATATATAACTATGTAAGGTTAATGTTCAGTGAAGTTGTGTATTTATGCCTCTAAGCATATAGCGTCCTTCATGATTAAGACAAACTTGACGATCTCGGAAGATGAGAGAAACTTGACGTGATCCTTAGTAATCGACCTGGAAAATTGTATAGAAGCAATACATGAGATGCGAGATATAAAATTTTCGGGTAGGAATATTTGTAGGTGAAAAAAAAAATACCGTTTGCATTCGCTCTAAAAACTCCAAAAATAAATTGTTGGATACTCTACAATGACTTTCAAGTAGTGAAAGGAAATATCATTTAAATTATTGTTATTACCTCGTTTAAATAATTATACTATCATGTTGTAAAATAATGGTAATCGCAGTAGTTAACATAATAGCTAATGTACAAACTAAAAGCATTTAAGTGGTTGTCGGTACTCAGTGACGCTTTAGTGATAAACCACGAGTTAAATTAGATGAATATATTGGCATTGTGCATTGCACCAGTTCTACTAATCAAAAGTTTGAAAGCGATTTCCTTTGTGGACGGAAAAGTTTGACACCAAACTAAGTGGCTTGTATGAAAAATTTATCTTGCGCCTGGAATTGAGAACATCGCATAAGATAAAGTTAAATTAAGATAGTTTGCGCTATTTGCAAATTCCTAATTGAGTAAAAGGTAGTAGGAAGAATATGCTCCCCGTCCGACTAGGGCCCTTCCGGCCTCCTCCACTCAAGCGACAGCCCAAGCCGAGGTTCGAGATCCCCGTCAAGGGGGGACGCCCTTGTGCATGTCGCTACCCGGGTGAACCTTCAGTTCACCCACGCGTCCGCGTTAAAATGTAGTAGCCCTTCTGGCTAACATTGAGAATCACCACACAAATAAAAGATATGCTCATGAGGGTGTATTTAAGCATTTTATTTTTAACTTCCACTCCATTTTTATTGTGCTTTAAACACATTGAATTTGACAAATGTGATAAGATTTATATTACAATCACACGTATTACAAATAACAAAATATCTACAGTAAAATCTACAATCTCATCTACAGTAAATATATTATAACAATATATTTTAACCATTAGAAATACTGACAGAATAATAGGTACTAACCCTTGAACATTTCGCTTAATTACTACCCTAAGACGGCTTCAAGCACTGTTAGTAATTATCCACGCTTGTTTGAAATAGTGCAATCTAACGTATCAGGATTGTGCTTCTGTGCTCGTAATCCCATCGATTCCGCAAGTGTGCCCATCAACGTCGATTAGCTAACGATGAGTGAAATGCGACTAGCGTATTTGTTGACATAATTGGGCATTGGAGTCCTGCAACCATGAGAGTCAATGTTTATCTATGTAATCTAGATACATTCGTTGATTGTAAACTTGATTACCTACGGCCTGACCTAAAGAGGGTAAGAATTTGATCAATAAATCAAACGTGAGAATACATTTTTCGTTTGTATATATAGTCAAATATTATTTGATTATGCTTTGTTCAATGTGACCAAAGTACATAAAAGGTACTGTCTCGTTTGTTTCTGATAAAAGCAATAAGTTGTAGATAATTAATCATGAAAATACTGTGAAGTCTATTGAAGTAACTTTATTACAGCAGCTGTAAATTTACTCGTATACATCATAACGAATGTAGTAATCCATTATACCCATATAACGTAATTATATTTCATAGAAAGGAGAAGGTAGAACATTTTGTAATGGTCCTCATTATAAAATACGATGTAGAGCATTGTGAAGGAACTCAAAAGCGGCGAAGATTCGGGAAAATATTTCGCAGCTCAAATGGAATAGCTTGAAGTAGATTTTGTAATGAATGTGAATGTTGGGCTAAGTGAAAAATATTTTTTTATGAATTCAACATGGAGATTAGATGTAGATTACATATTTTATAGGTTCACTTTTTCATAATTATTTTAGTTGGAAGTTCATCCAATTCCTTGTAAAATGTTGTATTAGTTAATGAAAATAAGAAAGTTTTAGAGTGCTTTGCACGCGTCGTTTCGTATCTCATCCTCGTCGCCACTGTTAGATACGTAGTAGGGAACAAGTGAAACACTCGAAGGCTAGATTCGCACTGCTTTATTTTACTGATTCAACACAGGCGCGGACGCAGCCACGCACACATATACAACAGAAAGTTAGATATTTTTGTAAATCGTGAGAGCCAATGCATTTTTAGGTACCTACAGCTTTCTATAAAATACAAAAAAATGACTGAGTTCCTAAAAATCTTAATTAAACAAATCTTTACATAAAATGAAAATTAATTTAATGTTCTCAACAATATAGCATAGTAATAAACTCACCGAAATCCAAGAAACATGCTACAATTTAACGGTAGAGCAATATGCTTTAATTACATTATATGCTGTGATGTCAAGGCAAATAGTGATAAAGCTAACAAACTTCGCTTATACTAGCTGCTGTATAACAAAAGCTTACAGACGTGTGCATTGAATACGTTACAGTCACACCAACACATGCTATTGACATGTGTATTACGAATATTGTAATCTTAGTACATATTCCATGTATAATCTCGAATGTTATTACATTTTCGCTATGCAGGGATTGCTCAAAGGACTATCATTTTGCTTCTGTAGCTTAGTAATTAATTATTGAAATCTATTAAGATGTTGGTCCTGTGTTTTTTTCTAATTTCTGACTGAATAAAAGATCAATCTCAGATGCTTAGTTATTCTTCAGTGTTTTAGGCTCGCTTTGAAATCTTATTCAAGTGATTTACATTTTCAGAAATGTACCCTGAAATGTGTTTTTTGAAGGTAAAACTTGTTTTAATATTCAGATGGCTACGAATCATTAAAATTTGTGAAGTTTGTTTATAAATAACTAAAAGTTTAAAGATGAAAGTTAAAAAGATTTCATGTAGTTGATGCTCTATGGAAAAACATCCTCACAGAATTAAAACACTATTTGTGGATATAAATAAACAATAATGTAGACATTAGATAAAGTAGAATTGTAGTTATAATATAGTACATTAATTAGGAATACATCCTAACTCCCGTAGACGTTTATTGTCCCCCCGGGAGAAGCGTAACTTGCTAGAAATGATAATAAGTCGCTTTTGGTTTGTATCTTCTGAAGTTATTGTTATTGAAGGTGGCAACAATACTTTGGTTTACCGAAATAAGATAAAGCTAGGCCGTAGGTAACGTAATTTTCTTTTTCTGTACGTCAAATTAATTTTTCTTTGCCTACTCTACGTGCCAAATTGAAAAAAAAAATGTTAAAGAATAAATAAAATAAGCAGAATATTACAATTAATACTTTATAGCCGGAGAATTTAACAAAAGAAAATTTTATTTGATCATTTTTTATAATACGTAGGTATATTTTGTTTTCGTTATGAAAAATTTAGATTTTTTTTAAAGAAAATGAATCATTATACTGGGAGTATTTAATATTTTGCTTAAAAATTTAAAAATCTCTTTTCATTAGCAATTTTAATTTATCTACAGAATGCCTTTTCAGGAATTTGGCGCCTCTGCAAATAGCTGTTGAAAATTCATAATAACGAATGAATTATTTCTCAATAGATCAAAAGAATTATTTTTGAATAGGTAGTCCATTTAATTAAATTTAAATGTTAGCAATTTTATAGCATTTAATTTTAAAGCTCCGGGCGTCATAATATTTACTTCTTTAATATGACCTACTAAAATGTTTAAAAGGCCGAACTGTGTGCGAATATATGTATTACTAGAGGTCCGCCCCGGCTTCGCCCGTGGTACATATTATTTCGCAATAAAAGGTAGCCTATGTCCTTTCTCGGGTATCAAAATATCTTCATACCAAATTTCATGCAAATTGGTTCAGTAGTTTAGGCGTGATTGAGTAACAGACAGACAGAGTTACTTTCGCATTTATAATATTAGTATGGATTATTTGCTTAGTAAAATAAGGACAAATTACTTTATTAAAAAAAAAAAGAAATTATTCGTAGGTTCAATCATTCTTCTATTGTCAACCGTTACGGCACATCGGTCTGAGGGTTAATAAGGCGAAATAAGTAAATATTTATGGCAATTTAAAATGTGTCCGGAACACTTTAATAAAAGGTTTTCCGACCCTTTTCTTATTGATGTTTTCCTTAACGTTCGCAGAGTTTTGTAAATATTCAAATTCTTTAACGGCGAATCAAGAATTTTATTTATTTTTACCATTTACGTTTGATTGGACTTTATTCAATAGATAGAAAAAGTAAAATTTATTACGTTATGATTGCATACAACTGTTATCGAAGAAATAGAGACATTTATCACCATACTTACATCAGTGAATATAATATTCTGCTAGCAATGCAAACAGATTTTTATTCAGTGTTTTTATCGTAGTGAACATCAAACTAGCGTTCTAAATGCACAGACATCGTAACTTTAACGAGAACCAGAGATAGACTAAATCCATCTAAGAATATCTCGTGTGAAATAAAAACCGAGATAGAATAGCAGAGTGAGTAAATTTTTATTTTGATCACACTTGAAGAGTAAAAGTTCGTAGCTCGTAGCATAATGAGTGGGTAACCTTCAGAGGAATAAAATCTTCGGATTTACGTCTCGAGCAGGGCGTTTTTCACAGACAATCTATTGTCGTAATTGTGTTTGTTTTCTGTTAACAGCCCCTTGTTGTGTTACAAGAAATTCAGCTTTATTTAGAGGAATAGTATTTTTAGATTTATATTTTCCTGGAGTTTTAATAATGTTAGCATTGGTAGAACTGTATGCTCGTAATAACAATTGTGTTATTACCAGAACTGAAACTGAATGCAGTTGGACGTCTCGGTAGCATAATGTAAAAAAAGGAGTTTAAGGTTAAAATAACATTTGGTTTATTGTACCTGAGTTGTGTCAATTCTATTTAACAAAAAAAAAACATTCTCCATTTTCCTGTCAACCGCACAAACTTACCTTTACAACACGTAGCTGTATTAAAGAGTTATCCCACAATCAAAAGCAATCGCGAAAGTATATTTCAAAGTAAAAACGTGACATTTTATTGTTTTCAGGGGCAACCTCTCGCTCAGGTTCGTTTGTCGATCTATTCCGGAATACTATACACGTTCCTAAAACAAATGGGAATTCAAACTTTTATCAGCGAATAAAAGAAATATTAACCAACGACGTGGATCGACTATTTTCACATTCCTGTTAGATATAATGGTTTGAGATAAAACGGTGCAGCTTTATTTAAAATAGACGCAAACATTGAAGAAGTTTTTAGGTATTTTATGCTTCACATACGTTCTAAATACTACATACTAAGCATAATATAATAAGGTACCTTCAAAGCAATAAGAAAATTGATCAAGTTACGAAGTTTTATTGGATTCGACTAACGAGGAGGAGAAAAATAATTGTTGTTTTTATAACTACCTAAATCGTTGTATTATTACCATTATGGGGACAATTATGTCTTGGTTTAATATTCATTGCTTCTTTTATCAAATTATCAATTTGTCTGAGTCCTATAGAATATCAGTTTGCATTATATACTCTACGTTTGCAAGCGCAGTGATTGTGTCTTTGACTGTGCAGGTGCAAGTGCAGGCTTCCTTAATAGCCTATTCATTCCATCTTTGTATTTAAAATTCATTATTTTTCAAATAAAACGACGGAAAGTGAAACTTACTAAGTAATTATAAAAACTATATATAAATATAGGTATATAATGGCCGTCCTTACCAAACAATGTGGGTATACTAACTTAAAATACATAATTAACCTTACGATTCTGAATAGTTTGCATATTTTATGTGGTATAAAGCCTCTTTAGGCGTACTTCCATAATTAAAGCTATTAACAATCTTTATGGGTAATAAGGCTGTCTGTATACTACGTATATATCAACTAGATTATCGTGTTAATCAGGTAGCAGGATCTTGTTACCAACTACGGCATAATCTGAATAGTCCAGAAGGGATTACGTATAGACGGGGCAAGCTAATTCTACGGAACTCACGACGACCGTTTATTTTCATTTGATCTCGGGGAAAGAGGATTATTTCTTATAAAGCCTGTAGAAGGTATGTTTACTCGAAATTGCGTAGAGGCAGATTAAACCGCGCCTCGTTGTTAAGTTATTTTTGTGGTGTTATTTTTTGTGATTGTTTGATGTAATCATATTGTTGGAGTGATAAATTCCTTTTCTTTTTATTAAATTCTGTCATTTGATCCTAGCTTAGAGGTTATTAAAAGGTTCTTAAAAATAACATTAAAACAAAAAAAATTCATGAATGTCTTAGAGGTTTCAAGGTAATACTAAAATAAACCCAATAACTAATGTATTGTATATAGATGAAACAAAAATGTCAAATATAAAGATGAAATAAAATTTCATGAAATAAATTCCGCGAAATTCTCAGTTTCAGTAATAAAATATGACGTGTTTGTAGTTACATTATTACTAGCTGCGACTGTCAAGGTTTTGTGAGAAATAATGCCTTTATTGAATTATAGTCTAGCGTTATGCTTTTCATTTAAACTTTATATTTGTTTTCGAACACAATGTAGTATTCAATAAATCACTATAGCTTAAAATTACAGGTAGATATCAGTAAATCCTTTGAAATTCAATATACATTGACGTGTTGACAGTTTGAACGCAAACATACTGGTGCGGGTGTCACTATTGAATATTCTCTCCCAAGACAAAATATTGAGTGGAATATCAAATGCCTTTGTCCTTACGTTCTCTCAAGTCTCATGTTCACACTTCAGTTGTTATTTTATACAAATATTATATGCATATATGATATGGTTCTTGTGTCTGGAAGTTACCTATGTTTTACCACATTTGTATTTGAATCGGGAATGTTGGTTTATCTTGGGATTCTCCTGTGAGATGCAGTGTTAGATTCAGTGAAGTGGAATAACTGGTTGGACGTATTTGACTTTACCTCGCATATCCATGTAACAACAAACATGTAACGATGTCGATGTCTTCAATTCTTGATCACTTAATATCCATTTAAATTATGCACCATTACAATTAGGGAAAACCGCTTGAACATAAATGATCCGGCGTCGTAAACGTAAGCGTTTCATGAAACCAGACATCCTGATTTTAAAATTACAGTGTAATAAATTTAATAGTTATTTTATGCTCCACTTAAAAATTATGACGTTTAAAATTAAACAAAAGCTTAAATAAATGCGGCAAGTTATATCGAACCCGCACGCGACTGAAGTTTAATGAAAACGTTAAACCATTTCAACTATAAAGTAGAATTAGTTGCCAGCGCCAACGCCCCATTTACAATGTCATTTTCTACAATTGTTACGTTCACAACTGGTTTTTATCAGCTCACAGCTTTCAATATCACGTTGAAGTTTTGATTTTGTGATTTTATCTCAGGCGAATTGTTGGACTGAATTAGCTGTTAAATGTGTTTATTCATACTTTTAGCGAGAGGATTATTAAATTTACTGTTATAACGGGATTTTCTCTACAAATAGAGCTCTACATTCACGTATTCTCATAATAGTCGAATACAAATAGCTTACTATTATAGCCTGATTTAAGCCTGATTTAATTTTTCAATACTATTAAAATAGCTAGCGCGATTAATATACAGTTTATTAAGAAACATGTTGAAGATTTTATTTTGAAGTTATGTAGATATTAGACTTTAGAAGGACACAAAAAAGGAAATGAATCGCTTGGGAAATCAAGGTCTTTTCGGCTTAAAATTTAGGCAGTCACAACAGACAACAGTGACAATCCTCCAGTTTTACTTTCTTTTAATTTAAATTGTAAGCTTAAATATCTCTGTGGTGTCAAACATTGTTAGTTTCTGTAGTGTTCAGCTTTGAGTTACACAATTCATATTGGAGATTTATACTTTGTGTTACATAATATTCATAAGCAACAGAACTTTGGTTATTTAGAACATGGGTTTGTATGAAATTCATAGTTTTAAGCGAGGTATTGTATACTTAATATATTGTGAAATCAGTTTGATTTAGTTTATAATAGCTTTCCGCCCGCGGATTTACGTACGTAGTAAAAGAAAACTACTGAATCGTATCGGTTCAGTTGTATTCAGTGGAAGAGACTTACAAAAAGACAGACAGAATGCTGTCGAATTTTTATTGTTAAAATAATGAATTTCAACGAAGACTTCCTGATGTATTTTATCATTGATATTTTGGAGGGATTATTTATATACTTATTAACTACTATATTTGTATTACAAGTGAATATTTCTGACAACATAAACAAAAAGTTACTTTAACAAGATACTCTTAGTATAAGGAGTGTGTTCTATGAGTGTGTTATTCTAGTGTAATCGAGTTTACTTTCCGTAATGTTTTTCTTTCTTTGCTCTTAATGTAAGTAAAACATTCTTGCACATATTTGTAGGGCTAAAGCTTACACTGGATAGTGTATTTTAACTTCCTTCTAGGATATAAAAGATATATACTACACTGCAGTTCTTTTAAATTACGTCGTTATTTGAAGCCATTACCTTTAAATGTTTCTGTAATCCGTTTGCAACAAATAACTATTTTATTATAGTAGAGTATAGAAATTGCATTATGAAACAAACAAAAACCTAGTATTATTATAATATAGTGTTTGGTATAAAGACTATTTGTCCACACTGTGGAGGAGGGAAGGTGGAATTCCTCCATCGAAAAAGGGAGGATCCTCGACCAGTCTACTTGACTGGCCGGCCGTGAAGGCCCCGATGGATGATGTCGGAAAGTTGTATATATGCTATGTAGCGAAAACATTTCGCTTGCGCGATTCAGAGCGAGGTGTCGCTACAAGCCTTCCTTTAAATATACTTGAGAACGTAACATTAGAGAAGAAAAATACGTAAATAATTAAACACCTTCTTCTCTATTATATATATATATATATATATAGTATTTTACTTAAAAATGGTCACAGAAGGGTGAATATAGACCATTGTATAGGTACAGCATGTTGAAATATTCAAATGTTATAATATAAACAAGGAATGTATTGAGGGCAAGCATACTAAATAACTAACTAACAAGCCTAGCAATTAAACTAAGGGCCGGCGAAAATAAACGTCAGCTCCACTTAATAAGGATTTACAGTGGCATGGATTACTACCCATAGTTTTCTAGTAAGTATTATTTTTGATAAAATTAGCTAATTGTTTGCAAAGTAATAAGTGTATTATTTTATTTACTTCGACAATATAAAAAAAAAAAATATGCATAGAAGTTATTATTTACCACGATGATATATAATGCTTCGCCTAGAAAATAGGAGTACCTAAACATTATTTTTCCTACAAGGTGAGTTTTTAGTCATAATTGGCGAATCTATCGGTTAAATAAATAAATTATTTTCCTATGTTTTTGTATAAAAAATGGATTATCAAATTATAGTATTAAGTAGACACTAAATGTGTGTTTGCCTGTGAATCTGTCGAAATTTTCATTTCAAATGAAATAATGCATCTATGTACTAATGCTTCTCTATTATACCTAGAGCATCTTTACGTAACTCTATATTACACTTAATATAGAGTATCCAGAGTAACGTGTATAGATAGAGTTTACTTAATAACTAAATTAAACCGTCCATAGATATTCATAACAGCTGTAAAGCAAAATATAATGGTTATTACTTGGAAAGCGGTATCGTTATCTCCTGTTAGTTTATCGCGGCGTCAGTTCCCAGCCGAGCTAACTTGATCATTTCGAGTGAACAACTTTCTATCTGCGGGAACAATCGCTTGAACGTTTCTACTTCCAAGGGGATCATCTGTTGGTTCTGTGTTGACTAAAATTATAAAAGAATTTATAAAACGCAAGACGAAGAAATGTAATAAAAGTTGTTATCAAATAAGGCATCATCGTCGTAACTAATTAATTGTTAAGAAGCTTACTCCAATTTTGGCAAAGAACCGAATGGTCTTAGGTTGAAAAAAAAACATCAAGTATATCTCCTATTATTCTACTTGTTCTTACATCATGAGACAAATGATGTATTCAAGAAGAATAATAGTAATTTCCGCGTGTCGACTTTGATTCAACTACTACTTATATTAATATTTACACTCATGTGTTTCTATTTTATATTATATGTTAAGAAATATGTAGGTATTAAATAAATGTAATTAATTTTAAAATTATAGTCGAATTAACTTCCCAAAATTTGGAATAAGCTCGATGTTCATGTAAAGGTTGAAATTTGTCTAATTGGAGTTCAAACGGTGTACGATAAATTTTAGTTTAGATATCGTATTTAATTGGATTAATGTGTGCTATTCAAAATAAGAGTTCAGAATACCATATTGGCAATTAAAACTTGAATATCGGAGGGTATAATTTTTGGAATAATTGCATTATAATATTCTTCGTTAGACCTTCAATTCAAGCTAAAACTAAGTCTCTGATTTCAGTTCCCCAGGCCATAAATGTAGGTAGTAAACCCAAACATCTTTGAATTATAATACATACTATATACACAATCATAATTCAATGAACTTTAACGAGAAAAAGCAATGCGGAATGGAAACGGTTGTTAAAATATCGAAATATTATTCTTTCCAATACAGAGGCTGTGGAGAGGTTGTATAGGAGAATTTCGAATATAGCAAGTTATTTTTAGCACATACCAAGTAACAGTGTTCTAACACTTAGTATTTTATGGTTTCATGTATGTCAAGAAGGGTGGGCATAAAGTTCATGAGTATGCATAGGGAATTGTTAAAAAAAGGACTCATTGTAACTGGAGACACAGCATCATTCCTTTTTATCCCGGTGTTTGATTCATGTTTCACATGAAATTCAATACACTTTACTATTAGTTGCGAAACATGAAAAATTGATAGAAATATAACGCTGACTCGCAAGAGCACGGAGGAGTTTTAAAGTTTTGCAAGGCAGCTGAGTTTTATTGGACCTGTAAAGTGGTGTACTGCATTCTAGGGTAACTAGCTATTTCGCATTATGATGCTATCATTCTCGTGTAATAGCTCTAGCAATGTTAGTACGTCTTCGTTTCTTAGAAAGTATATAGTGTTAAATTTTTAGACTTTATAATGTTTTGAGTGTATTGTTAGGTATCGCTGAATCAATAGGTTTTTATATGCGCATTGTTAAGTTGTCTCATTCGAATTGGTTTTTAATATTGACCATTTTACAACAAATATTAATTAACTTGGCCTTTGGTTCAATCTAAATAAAAAAGAATGATTAAAATGAATAGTTCGTTTTAAAATCTCATGTCGTGAAAACAAAAAATGTAATCAGTAGTTATTTGATACTTATCATAACATTTATCGAGCATTCCATTTAAAATGACCAGAGTAATCACGTGTCATGTTACCAAATTGGAAAATTACTGGAAACGTGGATTCAATACGAACCATTACATACTTTTATTATCTCGTAAAAATAAAGTACTGCCGTTAAAGGTTCCGATGACGCTCGCACGAAAATAGTTGTCCAGGGGTGGGACGGAATGGGAGGCAATTTATAATACAAGTTTATTTTGGTCCTGAATCAATCACACATTAATACAATGGGTATAGATTTGATCGCTCAGTGGAATTAGTATATTAAAACTGTCTATCTCTTTATATGTATTACATAAAACTATAGAAATAAGAGGGAAAATAACTAAAGAGAGAGTTCAAATTAAAATATAACATGGGGACATGGGACTTCACTTTAAGGAATGGATAAATACAAAAATAAACAGTACCACGTTTTATTCAAGATATCAGACTAGAAAAATGCGAGCTGACAGCATCTAAAGAAATATTTTCAACTTAAAAATCAAATTAAATCTCGATAATTTAAAACTTTAAAATATTTTCAATTAAATCTCGATTCATAATTATTGACAGACTAACGAGCAAGTCCTACGAACTTAAAAAAAGTATTTATTTTCAACTAGGAATCGCAACTACAGTTTTTGACCTAGTTTTCAGGATGATATTGAACAAAAATATTATATATTCTGTGTTTTGTAACGTGCGTAGCTTTTAGCGTAGCACTGAAGCTACGCGTTCTTAGTGTTTTTCTACGACCAAGCTATCAAGGCAAATTTTGTAAATATATAGAAATGGAACCCTTTTTCTTTCGGTCACGATAAAACTTGAGCAGTATTTTACCAAATTTTTCTACAATATGGTTCCTACGAAACGAAAAAATGGTAAATAAATACAAGCAAAAAAATCAACGATCTATTCTTACCACTCACTACGTATTTAAGTATATGAATTGCGAAACAAAAACAAACTTTGTACATATACTACGGCTCTGAGTACATTACATAAGTATATTAATTTATAGCTTTTCGCAGCGGCTCCAATCGCGTGCATTTGACGTTATCTTGCGACAACCATTCAGTATTTTTTCTATCCCCTATTTTACCTCCTTCATGTTTTTTTCGCGGTAAAAAGTACACTCGTATGTTTTAAAATGAAATCGAATCGAATATAATTATTATTATAGCTGGTAAATTTTGTATGTTTTTATTAAAAAAGTATGAAGTCTAAACATTAATAAATCTTGGCATACAGTAGTTTATTAGCAAGGCATTTAATAATTTGTATAACAGAATGACTACCTATGTTTTTATTTTATGACTCTACCCGAATGACTGATTTTTCTTTCATATGAAATTCGAAAGCTAATATTTGCTATAATATTTTGTACTATTTGAACGAATTTTAATATTCGTTTCACATGTACTTTACTCGTATATTTTAAATAAACCAAATGTTTAATTGCGATAATGTTGGGGTTGCATAACAGCTATGAGCTATAACATAATTTAAAGCGTAATAATCAGTATCCCTGCGGTACACGTAACAAATAACACACGTCACATGATTACCGATTCCGATCACGCAACATTGCTAACGAGCTTCATTCCGACCAATGAAGTAGAAATTTTGCTTTCATTGCAAAAATGCGTAGGACTCTATGGAAAGCGCGTCCTTGTTCGGGGAAAAGATAATTATACTCTAAGCATGTATTCTATAATGTACCACACGTATATATTATTTTAAGTTTAAAATATGTAATTTTAATATTTATTTTTTGTTGCAGATTAAATTGACCGAGCCTTTAAGAAGCACATACGTTTTTTTATAGGTGAGTATTTGCAAACCGTTGAATAAAATTTTCGTTAACAAATTTTATGAGTTTAACTGAAAATATTCTTTAATGTTGTAAATAATAAAAATATGGACAGTGCGTGTAAAAATTCATGAAGCTTTAATCCAAGCATAAGGTTTAATGTCCAATAAAAGCTGGATTTTGTAATGTAACAACTAACAAGGGACTGAAAGCTGCTAGTGTAACGGTGTGAAAAGCCTTAAATTTACTCAGTGCCATTGTGCCTCAACTAACTAATTCATATAACTAATTAAGGCAGGTCACGTAACATTTGCGGACACGTAACAGAGTGACCTCAAAATATCATACTTTGCAGTTGTAATTAGGAAAGTTGGATAACTTGCATAGTGTTCAGCAAAAAGTTCTGGCCAAAGTTTTGTTGGAGGCTGAGGTTGGATAGCCTTGTCCAACCTTGTCTTGCTCTACGATTGTTATAACATTAATTGGTTAGCAGTTATATAAATAGTAGTTTTGTTAACACAATATTAATTATACTGTGCTCTGAAATTTGATATTGTTAACGTTTTAATAATGGGTATATCTTGTTCTAACTGCTATGACTGTCTTTGTTAATCGTTTTCTTTCTTTAATTGTAGGTTATAGTTTATATCTAACTAGCAATTCACAGCGGTAACTTTTCAACAGATTAACTTGTTAATAGTCAAGTTTTGATTTATTCTGATCGCAAAATCGATATTTCTGAATAATTTATTGCTGATATTGTATACATACTAACTGAAAATGATTTAACCACATAGTAAATTAGCATTTTTTCAATTAAAACGATGTATTTTTGGTATTACTCGTAAATCGTAGTTTAACCTTGATTGAAATGGAAGCGATTTGTTGGTTAAAATCGCGAATTGTAAATGAGCACTGAGTATGAAGCCACAGTTCAGGGTAACTGGGGCGTCGAGCAATATACGTCTTAATCAAGCGGCCCTACACGAAATACAGCGTGTATGAAGTACCTTCATTTGAATAGACTTTTATGTCGAGAACACCTCGCCTTGGCGAGAACCTTCTGTAAAACGATGCTTGAAAATGTGAGCTTGTCACCTGTTGCTTTTATGGCGACGTCATATTATTTATTGGAATTTTATTAGTTTTCCGATATCGAGCGTAAGCACTTTGCTGGAAATGTTCCAGCTTTTATGATGTAAAAGCGTTGCGAATATTTCCCCGGTCAGGTCACGTACTTTTTGTAATGTAATATTTAAACGTATGTTCGAGTACATAGGGGTCAAATTAATTTAATAGATCGAGCACTGTTAATGTTCTATTAGTATAAAACAACATAAAGCTCTCATATTTCAATATAGAATTTATAATTAACTACTATGTGAGTATATATCCTATAAACTCGATTTTAAACGTGAGGGATATTCGTGATGAAGTTCGCAGACATTCCTCTCTTTTGTACTGTTATATAAATCAAGAAAGGTGGTAGCCTATGATTTGATTGACTGTATATAAATAAGAAAATCATGAAGCTTTAGTATACCTAAGCATATAAATTAAATATTATGAAACAATTAAGGCACAAGCCTAAAAATATACTGTTAAAAATACTTAAAATACGATACTGATTTTCAGACGCAACGTATTTGTAAGTAAAGTCAACACTGCCTAGTGAAGCGGTAAACTGTTGTCCATTGTAAACTGGATAGAACGAGCACCGTCCGCCCACAATGCTTATATTGTTCGTACAAAGCGCTTCACGATGCTATTAGGAGCTTATATGCCGCCTATTTTGCAAGCACTTAGCTTTTAATAAAGCTGACTGATTTTGACGCAGCGCTAATTGAAATTGGCGCTGTGTGACTTTAATGATATTTTGTTCGGAAGCTGTTCGTATTTGGATTAATATTTGATGCTTTTTGGGTGTACTCAAAATAAACATGTCCCTTAATTTTCTATATTTATTTATTGTTGCCTTTATTAAAAAGAGTCTTATTTTATTATGTGTTTATTTAATGAATCAGAAGAAAAATACATGCAGTTTTTATCACATACAGTTCCACTGATTGATTCCCTTTGCGGCTGAGCAACAGATTGTCTTAATGAACCGTAGCCTTCTGTGTCCTACTGCCTACAATTCATGTTTCCGTTAATAAATGCTTGTATCTATTGTTAAATGTGAAGAGGAATAGTAAATTGTTTAATTCCATACTTAATTTATTCTAATATGAATAATAAAGATTTAAATTCTAATATAAGTAAATATGAACTTTAACATTTGTTTTGATTTCATGTTCTAATAATTTGAATTCATTTTAATTCTCCATAATGATTCTTTATCTGGATTAAAAATAATTAATGTATAGTCTGGCGAACGTGTGGAAGGATTAAATTCCCACACAATATCGGCTTTAGGACTTAGAGTAATTACGTTGGTTAGGTTTGTGTTTCAGCCATAGCACGTTCTAGTATACAAGTTTGTAACGAGTAACTAAGGATGAGGTAACCGTGCTAATTATTTGATACGTACTAAAGTATTAATAAATAATTGTTTGAACGTAGAGTACTTCAGTTTTATATGAATTCGTTTGTCGCAATTACTACCTATGATTTGATATGCATAATGCTTAAGTACAGACTGACAAACTCAAAAGAGTAAAACTTTATCTTCCGAATTTCATAAAAATTAAAAAGAGACAGTTTAACTGTACAAAAAGTATTACTAAAAAACTCTACAATTATTGTGAGTCTATTTTAAGGCCGTATTTATATGTAATAAGAATATAACGAAAAATATTAGTAGATTTTCAGAACTGTATCATGATAACACTAACTGAACTGCAAAACGAACACTAACATGGATTTATAAAATGTAAAAATATCTCTATCTATACATCAGTTTGCTAACATTGTTTCACATGTTTTTCTAGTTAATTTGCAATTCAAATATTTGTTATGAACATCTAAATACAGTCAATAGACCTTCTGTTTGCTCTGTCAAATTCAACACAGAATAAAGTTTATTTCGCGAGTTTTAATTTTATAATCGGTGATGTCGTTTGTTTTGATTTGCATAAAAAAAAACAAACAAAAAACATGAGTTAGTTAACAGCGATGTGTTACAGTTAGTGGTGTTCTAACACCTCTAAATTTCTAATGTGTTGTTGAGAGAAAAATGCTAATCACATGCCATAACTTAACTCGTTCTCAAAAATATATCTATTTAGGATCATAATGATTAATGAACACCATGTAGGTAACATTTTATAATTATTAACGTTTTACACTCAAACAAAACACCTAAAATTTACCATAATAATACGGGAACGGGAAACTAGTTCACAGAATTGAAAATACTTTCAGAACTAATTTTATACGGCACAACAAAAAAGCCAACCTAATTATATACATAAACTTGTAAAAAGTTATATTCGAGCGAGTGTTGTAAAATACGGCACTAAAAGTTGTTTAAGCTGTCTCGGAGTTAGGGATTGTGACAATTTGACAGACCAACTCGAATTGGAAAATATTTTCCGTTATTTCAAATACAAATTTCCGATATTTGAAATGCTTAACTATAACTATCTGAATATGAGATATTTTTTTATAAAATTTGCATGGACATGTTCTGATTGTATTTGTTGTGTATTGATGATGTGAATAACATAAAAAGTTTAACATAAAAATAAGATAAAATAATGTAACTATTACATTATAAAAGTACATCTCAAAATGCGAGCGATATTGACGATTTAAGAAAAACTCAGTTTACAAATTATATTTAAACAATTTATTGCATATATAAAGCAGTAAGTGACACACTCTTATGTATGATTTATTATCTTTTCCTTTAGCACAGGACAGTGTAGAACAGCGAATTAGGAATATATAATTAAAACGGCACACACGGCTGTCTTTTAATCACACTTTGTATCCTTTCTCGGTCATATAATTTTTATCACTGGGCTTTATTACGGGTACTGTCGTTTCAGGCTTTATGTTTCGCCATAATCTGTCAAGAGTGGCGACAATAAGATTCACACTGACTTTGTTTTATATGTATAAGTTATGTCGACATATTGTTTAAAAATACTTTAATTTTTAAATAACTTATGTAAACCTAAACTAAATTGAAACTAATCCAAAAACACAAAATCTTTTTGTTGAAATATTATATCTTCAATATGGATATTGGACAATGAACATATCTAGACAAAATTAAAAAATCAATAAATTTAATATTTTTTCAATAATTTACTCAAGATAACTACGAATAATACACATCACTAGTAGTAGTACACGCGAGTAATCGTAAACTTTAATACACAATAATAAATCGTACGTAATCAATATATCGTTACATCTACGATTATATTAACGTATTTCTATCATCACTCGAACTCTATAAACTGGTTTATTCCGAGCTTATTTGTGCATCCTTCAGGTGAACAATACAAACATTTCAAGTGCTTCCAGACTGGCCCGATGTCCATGTGGTATCGAGAGCCATTCAATAGCTCCTAGTTTATCTGCAAAGGAAACCTCGTGGTTTGTTAACTTAAGTGTTAGTTGGCTAAACGGAATAGCAAAGCGAAACTAGTGAAATTTCAGAGCTGCTTGGTCGGGAAGCATTCATGCGGTATTGATGTTGGCTCTCTGCTGTTGACGTTGATTGCTTATGTTAATTATAACATTGGTCTGTAATATCTTTACTTCTGATTTATTACTGTTTATTTAGATACAAGCGGGAACACATGGCGTTACTCGCATTATACCCAGGTAAATATTTATGTTCTAATCAATTCTATCCTTGAACAGATAGATCAGATATTTGCGAGAAAGAATGACAAATATCCAAATAAACTTTCGCGTTCATAAAATTTTTGGATACTCTGTACAGACTGCAAATTAAAAAAATAAATAAAATGTAATGTTACTAGAGTACGAACATTATTATCAGGCTTTTCGCAAAGATTTACTCTACTTGAACAGAAGAAATTGTACGAATGAAAGTTTATAAGAAATTAGAAAAATAAGCGTGCCCTGGAAGTTTCAAATATTTAAGCAAGCTCAAGCACGGTAAAAGATTGAAAAGGGGTGAGACTAAAATACACCTACTATATAATTGATAGGTACCGCTGTACTATACCTACTGGTTTGATGGTGTACTTTTTCATTCGGGCATAACTCAATCTATATAGTGGCCACTTCTTACTTATACTTTTAAATTTAACACATAACGGGGTTAAGATTAAAGAAAGCAATTTTTTTAGATATAAACACAACCAAAATGAAAACAGAAAATGTAACTTGGGACTTTATCGTTTATCCAAGGATTAATCTAAAAGTTTTTTGTTTGAAAGTTCTTTCTAAAAAGTTTTACTTGGACATTAATATATATGTCCTTAAATTGTTGGACCTGACAAATAATATCTAGAACTTATGAAGAAATTGTTCAGAGACAAATAATTTCAAAATTCCAAAGCGGTGTATCTAACTAAGGTGACCCTTTGTCAGGCTTTTTAATATACATCATATTTTCAAAATGAAACGTCCCATTTTGCCCTTATTAAATATTCAATGTCAGCAGTTGATGGGTCGTAATTAGCGTTAATGCTATTTGGACGAAGGCTGCATAATTGACTTTGTTAACAGTAAAATTGTTTGAAAATCCCGTCAATGTGGAGGGAATTTCAATCATTTTTAAATAAAACCGCGAATGTGATGTGATGCAGTATCCAGAGGCTAAGTGAATTAAATCCACTGAACCATAGTTTAGTAGCATCAATTTATGGATAGATTGCAGTTTTATGAGTAGCGACTTAATCTATACATATAATAAAATCGTAGGAAAGTCAAAACTGTACATTGAATATTTTTTTAAAAGAATACATAATCCATGATCTATAATCGATATAGAAGCCAAAAATATAGTTTTTAGAATTTTTGTCTGTTTGTCTGTTTGTCTGTTTGTCTGTATGTTTGACCGAGCTAATCTCGAAAAGTACTGCATAGATTTACTTCAAATTTTGCAAGAATATTCCTAAGAGGTCGGGTGAGGATAGTTTAAACATATTATCATGATATCACCTTCGGGGGAGGAGCTGTGAACCTTTATTTTTCTTACATATTCCGTTTTTTTTTTTTTTTTTTTTGTGTGGTGTCTCTCAATGTTAGCCAGAAGGGCTTCTACATTTTAACGCGGACGCGGGGGTGAACTGAAGGTTCACCCTGGTAGCGACATGCACAAGGGCGTCCCCCCTTGACGGGGACCACGAACCTCGGCTTGAGCTGTCGCTTGAGTGGAGGAGGCCAGAAGGGCCCTAATCGGACGGGCGCTCACCCGGGTGGGCGCGGGAACGCGGAACAAGGGACCTCGTCTTCGCCGGCGAAGACGGTGTACGCTTTCTGCTGTTACATATTCCGTGTACTACGACAGCGTACAATCTAAAGACTCATGTTTAAATGTTGGTTTCGAGTAAGCCATGCTATTATCTAGCTTTACAAAATAAAAACTATGTCATTTACGTAATTTGGGCAGAGAAACAGTTTAATGAATTTAGTAGTATAAAGACAAATCTGAAACAGCGCCATCTATGAGATTTCGTAAAAATCAAATCAATTTACATGTTAACACTACTGAAAATACTGTTGAAAATTAATAATAATAATTTAAATATAATCATGTTATTTATTTAACTCTTTAACCCATATCTTCCCTTCCCTATAAGGTGCGCTTATATTTCGTGTGAATATACTACATTTTTAAAAGTGAGGGTAAATGTTTATTATTTTAAGTCAAACTAGACACCATTACAATCTCAGAGCAATATTACAATTAATCTAATATTGATTGTGTTCATTGGTTACATTTTTAAAATCTTCGTGTTTTATAAATTTACTTATAAAGAATAGAAAAAATTCGATCACGAGGCGGGACTCGAACCCACATAATTTCGTGATCGAATGTTTCTATTCTTTATAAATTTATTATTTATAAATTTATATTTATAAAGCATTTGAATGTCATAAAACCAAAAATATCAAATTCAATCTTTGTGTTTTGTGAATTTTCACCATGCGTTCCCACAAAAGGTAAGTTGTTACTTTTATAGGTATTTATTATTTATAATGATAGCAATTCATGTTTTTTAAAGTGAAACTTTTATTACATCGTCTCAAACTTTTTGGTCTGTGTAGCGCATGTCGCGTGACGGTCGAACCGTACGATAATTATCGTACAAATACGATAATTTTGTGCCTAAGTTTCACTTTTACCGTGGTTTCATAAAACCACACAACATTTTTATTGGTTTTATAAAGGTTTTATATTACACTTTTAGAATGAAATAATAAAATGATGAATTCTTTTTGACTTTTACAAGATTTTGAGGTGCGTTGGGAACAGTAGTTTGTTGATAAAATTTTATTTGTAAGTAGCTTTTTTATAGATTTACAGTTAACTTTTGATTTTTTATTTACAGATTCAATGTTCATAAAATTATATCGCCTTTGGAAGACGATTTCTGCTGACAATTTTACAACACCACTTGAAAATTGATGATTTGATGATGAAGATAGTGGCAGCGAGGATTAAGTGGAAATTAGTAATCATCCGCTTCGTCAATTTTTGACTGAAGTTAATGTCCAACGTATGGTTCAATCATTGGAAGTATCTCGGGTAATTTTGGAGGATATTTTTCAGGAAGGAGAGAAGGGGCAGCCAACCACATATCAAAGTACTACGTTTTAGTACCGAAAAAAATGTTATTGCCAAATGAAACATAAATTTTGCACTCACAACTGTAAGTTATGATTTTTATTCTGACTTTGCTGTTATCTGATTATAATATTTATCGTTATGGCTATCGACCGTACTGGGATGAGAGTACATGATATACTCATCATCCAGGATTGCATAGAGCATTTTCACACTGAAAAAGATGTTTTCTTTGAATCGTAGTTGCTTCATTTATTTATTTTTAATCATTTTACATAATATGTTTTATATTTGCCCATTTTCATTATATCTATATATATAATAAAACTAAGTCGATAAAATGTGCGTGCCGATAAAACTTAAAAAGGAGTCCCGACACGATAAAGGGACTTATGTGGTGTGATAGCCCTTTATCCCCCCTCGAACAAGAAAGTTCCCGTTTTAATCTAAAGGGCATGTTTTTAAAGATATAAGGGACTTTCCGACCATTCAACTTGGAAATTAAGTGCAGTGGCGCCATCTGTTATCGAATATTTGAACTTCGGAGACTATACACAATAGTCATAGTGTATTATAGTCTCCATAGTTGTGAGCCATTGCAGCATGTGTAGTAGTGGCGCGAAATTTAAAATTCCAATTTCAATAAAATCTTAAATTTAAATTTTGTATATTTAGACGTCATTATTTAACGTATATTTTGGAGTTAAAGCGAAATAATTTTATTTATCCAAATTAGTTCTCAAAATATTTAAAAATTTAGGTTTTTGAATTTCGTGCCTACTACATACGCTACCGCTACAGAAGCTAGAAAGTTCCCGTTTTAATGTAAAGGGCGTGTTTCTAAAGATATACTTATGGTGATGAATTAATTTTTCTAACATTTACGGCCCTTTTCAAACCTTCGTAATGTTTATATTATTAAAGTTGTCGTGATGAAAATTCTTGACAGGAAAGTTCAATAGTAACACAATACGTCTACCGTTTTAGAAACATGATTCCATGATATTTTCTCGATAGAAAAAAAATACAAAGTTCTCATTGTTATTTTTTTTTAATCTCTGGCATCTTCAAAATAACAAACGTAAAGTTACGACTTTTTGGATATTAACTATAAAATATACAACCGATACGTCTACCGATTTAGAATTTTGAAATATGCGATGGTTTTGAAATAAACAAGAAATACTTGAAATTAGCGCGCGACCAGCCAATATAGCGAGAGCCGCCCTGTACCTTCCTACCCCGATCGCTGCACGAGTCATTCCCGCTACGGCCGTCACACGGGGAACTTGTGTCGCTCGCGCAATCGTTAAAAAAGGGTGACAACACGATAAGACAAATGGGGACAATAAAGAAAATAAGAAGAAGAAACATAAAGGTTGGAGGAAAAACAATGCTTACAATTGGAACAAAATAATGAAGTAAGTTGGTTTTATTTTAAATTTGATGATATTGTATTATAGACGATGTTTGATATGTACCCCTGTTTTAAGTACATAACGAATGTGTAAGATTTTTTCATTTATAGCATAAATAATCTGTTCAGAAATCCGGAATCCAGAAGGAAAATAAACCCACTGATTGTTCACAATGTGAATCCACTCCTTCGTAAGTACCTTTATTCAGTCAAAAATGTATGTTATCAAAGCTCTACTGGTTTTATCGCATGATTCCATTTTTAGCAAAAAGCAACAAAGTTCAAAGAAATAAAAAATCATGGTGAACTTAGTGGAAGTATGGTGGACATAATATGGAACAGGAGCTCATTGGAGTAGTATTATATTAAATAAAAATACGAAATAATTTCAAGAATTACATTTCTTAGAAGGTGGTAGATAAGTATGTTATATAAAGAATTTGATGTTGATATTTATTTCATTTATACTTACTACACCTGTGCGGGAAATTGCTTAGTAATAAAACAGGTTTAAATATTCATATTTACATAGTAATGTGAGTTTTCATTTCGAAAAATTTTGTGTAAGTATATTAAATTGAGTTCCTGGGTGATCTGGAAACACAATTGGGCCCGGAAGATGGCGCTGCAGTCACTCCTCCTAATGACATGAACCGATTTGGATGAATATTTGTGTGCACATTTCATTTTTGTGGGATGATTGGTTGATTCGCTTTCACATTAGCTAATATTATGTATTTTTGTTGTTAGAAAGTAAACTTAATTTAATGTTTATAATACATTATTATTGGTATAAATAAGCCAGTGTTCGTCTCACATTGCTGTACCTGCCTACCTACCCTACCAGGGCCTAACTTTGTTCTGGCTATTTTATTTTGATTATTTGTAATGAATAATTACAATTATAATAGAGTGCAAAAAATAAATACATGCGTCAATATATTTTGTGTTTTTTTTAAACAATTTTTTTATTTAAAAAAATATCATTCCGACCGCGGCTTTGCCCGCGTGGAATTAGATTATATCGTGAATCCTGTCTTATCCCACAGAAGTGTTCAGTTCAGATAAAAAGTATCCTATGTGTAAATCCAGGCAATTAGCTATATTTTATCAAAATTGGTAATGTAGTCTTGACGTGATTAAGTAACAACTAACAAAAAAATATACAAATTAACATCCAAAGTTTCGCATCAGTTTTACTGTATTAGTGATATCTTCCACTCTTGACTTTGACTGAGAAGAATTAGGGTTTATAACTTCTTTCAGAAATATTACCTTTCATTTCTGGGCATGACGTAATATCTACGTCAGCATCAAATCTAAATCCATTCAGTAGTCCGCGTTATTGAGTACCATTTCATTTTTTCAGAGTAACAATATTTTTTGTTATTTTAAAGATTATTTATAACCTGTATTATTTTGTAATAGAGTAAACATTACGAAATAATAATAATTATTAATAATGTCTAAGTAGTTGTTAAAAAGAAGATTATTTGTTTATAAGCAAGAAAATAAAACCAATAAATCAATAATTAAATATATGTATAAGAATATTATAACTGTATGACGACTCCATACATGTTTGTCCCGAGTCGGCCAGCGGCAGCGCGGCGAGTTTGCAAGAATGACTTCGCGCACACACGCGTTCGCGATAGCGAGCTATTAGACTCCGCCCGCCAAGCAGTAGATTTTTTTTTGTGTATCGTCTTAAGGAACTTTCCAACCCTACATAGTGGCGCCATCTGTTATCGAATATTTAAACTTCATTCAGGCCAACGATTGTTTGGGTTGAATTTCCAAAAGCGTTGCGAGCAATTGTAGCATGTGTAGTAGTGACATGAAATTTAAAATTCCAATTTCAATAAAGTCTTAAATTTAATTTGATGCTATAATAAAGTTATTAAATTTTGTGTATTTATACGTCATTAGCTAACTTATATTTTGGAGTTAAAGCGACATAAAATTAGTTATCCAAATTAGTTCTCAAAACATTAATTTAGGTTTTTAAATTTCGCGCTTTTACTACAAATGCTACCGCTATAGAACCTTTTATTATGGCGGACGATAATGACCAGAATACTCTAGAAGGTGTGAGAATATTTTCAAATTTTCTCGAATATTCTAGAGCCTAGCACTCTGAAGTGTCTCTGAATATATAAGAGCCCAGTGTCACTCACCAGAAATAGTTTAATTTGAACAGCGAAAAACTTCCCCACTGAATTTCTAAACTCTTTACAAGTACCAGGAATGCCATTACACTGCCTTCGTCGTCATACTACTCAGAAATCTCAACTCCCCAAAATTATGTAATGGAACTAGAATGATCGTAAAACAGCTATCGAATAATATCATTGAAGCTGAACTTATTTCTGGAAAGACCAAAGGACAGACAGTATTTATACCTAGAATACCTCTGATCTCTTCGGAATTGCCATTTCAATTTAAAAGACTGCAGTTTCCAATAAAATTAGCCTTTAGTTTTACAATTAACAAAGCGCAAGGGCAAACTTTAAAATAATGTTGTGGCATTAACCTCAAAGAATCCTGCTTCTTTCACGGTCCGCTATATGTAGCTTGCTCAAGAGTAGGAAATCCGAAAAAATTATGTATATATTATACTCCGGACAATAAAATGAAAAATGTTGTTTATAAACAAGTATTGTAAATAATGAGAAAACGTTTTCAATAAACTTTTTTTTTTACTTTTTACGTCATTGTTTATTTTTTTACTTCGACTCTACCACGTCATCTCATATCAACTCCCGGGCGAAGCCGGGTTTTTTAGCTAGTCATATTTATAATTAGTTAAATTTATTTGATTTTGAGGATGTGAACATTATCGTATTTATAGTATTAGTAAGTATAAAGATAGTATTGTAGTTGTTTATCTTTTGTGAATAAAGTAATGACTAATGAGTACAAGGGATGCTTGATAAAAATAACAACCCACGGAAACAAAATTTATTATAATTTATTTTAATCAATTTGTTGGTGAAATAGAAAACGCAAAAGCTCATAAATACAGTCTGACAGTAACAGGAAGAGGATCTCGCAATATCCAATTCATTTACTCGACACGAGGATTAAGTATCTACGGAAATTTTTCTTTCGTGCGAGAATGTCCTCTTATACCTAATGTTGGCGAAAATACAACATCTTTCAAAGAATTATTTTCATTGTAATATAATATTTTTATACATTTTGTTAAAAAAATATCAATGATTTAATTATAGAACCTTTTCAGTCGAAAAAAAACAGTTACAGTCAGAAGCAAAATGACTTACTTTGGAAAAGTTCTAACAACTTAAAACACCAATAAAATAATAAACCAAAAGTAAAGTTTCGTCCCAAAAAAGCAACATTTTTATTAAATTTACACCCAAGCGAGTTTTTATTGGAAAGTTAATGATAAGAGCAATCCCGAGAAGTCAACGTGAAGCACTTTTTATTTTTATATAGGAAGTGAAACGTAAAGTACGCGGAGTGAATATTTAACACTCTGAGTGAAAATAACGTGGCTCTAATTAAAACTTCAGCAACATCAAAATTAATAACACTGTCCTCTCGGTCCCCAGGGAATGAAGATAAAATGTAAGTTTTTGTCTAGTTGTACTGGAGCCGGGTTTTCGGCGTTATTTCATTAAACCGTATTTTTACGATGTAAATAAAAGCTTTGTCGGTTGGGATTGCAAGACTTTGTTTTAGTTTTCGCTACGTGTACAACGAATTTCATTATAAGTTTACCGAGTGGATTATTTTAATGTGTTTGTTCTATTAGATTCCTAATTTGAAATGTGAGAGAAAATATATAAGTTTTTTAATATGATATGGAAATAAAAGATGCAAAAAGGGGTTCGGTTGTTTGTAACGTAGGTAAAGCTCTTTAAATGAAATCTAATTAAGATATATAAGTTTCTACATCTTTCTTTTTTATGATTAATACGAAATAGCTTAAAGTATTTTGCCGGATTCCTTTCTTTATAGGTTAGTCCTATTTCATATAACAAAACGAAAACTGTTAATGGAAAATATTGGTAGTAATTTTAGCACTGAATTAAAATAAATGCGTTAATTATTATTGTGGGAAGCATTTGATAGGCGCAATAAATACTGTTTGATTTAATAAGCTCCCGGGCCTTTTGACAGTATTGCATTTAACTGTAACCAATATATTTATATTGCAATATTTATTTTTCTTCACATACTCGATCTCGATCAGGTAGAGTAGGTAGGTAGGTAGAGAGTAGTAGAGAGTATTGAAAATATATGTTTGTCTATAAAATGAAAATATATTATTATTATAATATGTATATCATAAAGAAAGTCGTATTGATACAATGCACTTTATACAATTTGTTGCCACTAACATTTCTATCACAGATTTTTGAGTTGTACTCTAATATTAAAGAAAACCATGTCCAATGCAAAATTTATAATCTATTTCGAAATCATATAATTCAATAAATAAGCAAGATACACTCTTCTTTTGAGTTTATGAAGGCACCCTAAGTGGAGTTAAAATAGTTACCACATTCATGGATCAGTTAAGATCAGTTAAGAAGAGGGATGGATAACATATCGCCACAATAGCGTTTTCATTCCAAAACAAGATAGTCTGATAAAATCCGAGCGAGTACTTAGTCAGAAAATGAGATACTGTATCAATGTCATAGATTATTATCGTAAGAGGCGCCAAAATGAGAGTAAGGTCGTAAACGTCGTAACTTCGTCTAATAAAACCTTTAGGAGTTTCGTATATGTGCTTAAATGATCAAATAAACCGTTCTATCTTTTCGATATTGAAAGAGTTTCTCACTTTCGGGGGATAGCTTCGCAAAAATTGTTTTCGACGAAATAACGAAAGTCAAGAAAGTTTGATTTGTAATATAAATAACATACGGAATTGGTTAGAATCGAAGAGGATATAAATGTTGTTTATATTACAATGTACGTATGTTGTTCAAGACTATATTACATTGATTGATGTATTAAGTTTAAGAAAACAATTCTTCAAATGCCATATTCTCATACAAATGAACATTTAACAACCCTTTTTGTGAAACTTTTTCAGCGTCACATCTAAAGTATAGAATGAGCCATTAGACCGGTTTCCAGGCGACACTTCACATATAACTCTGGATTTCCGACGTTCAAGAGCACCGTTGGCTTTTAGCGTTATCTTCGCTGTTGAGATCACTCCAACTTTACAGAAGGACACGGTTATTAAATTTTATTTTTAAAGCACAAGTGACGCAACACAATGCAATATGAGATAAATTGGAAACTCCATTCGCTCTAGAGAACTTGCTTTTGTTGCAATGGCTTCTTTGGCAAGTACGTAGGAAACATTTGCGGTTAAAGTTAAATTATTAATTAACTATGGCTTGTTTCTGTTCCGTTATATTACTTCAAGCTACATTATTAATTAAGATACTTTAGTCTTTAGGTGGTACGTAAGAACTGCTGTATGCTTAATATAAGAGATGATTATAATGTCTAGTTCAGAAGCATATAAAATCATAAAAATATTTTTTTATCTCTATGCTTTCTCTATGCTTCAATAATTATTGTTTTTTCCAAAATATTAGTACAAAAATTACTATAGAGGAAACAATTATATCATAATGTCTCGTATCATTTACAAATATATATTTTTGTCCGAAGTGATGATGGCTAACACTTAAATCTTCACTCTGTATTAACATAAAAATAAAGGATTTTTACTTTGAAAGCGCCGACACAAAGACTGATTAAGCTCATTATCCTTTGTAGCAAATAATATTCAAATGGGTAATAAATAAAAATTAAATCTGTAAGGATTTTCTCTACATAACATACTTTAGCCGTCTTAATAATTGGGACAATTATTACCCTCATACTTTTTTAAAGTAATCAATAATAAAATTCCCTGATCTCCAAGATTCTGTAGACACGCAAAAAATTGCGCCAAACGGTTTCTGCATCGCAGCGTATAAGATGGGAAGACAAACAAGACCTTTTTGGATTTATTTTTGACATTGACAGATGAAAACTAGGAAAAGGTATTAACCACATATAAAATACTCTGAATGGGTTTTTTTATTTACTCCTAACAAAGAAAGTTTATGTTTGTAGCGTTTTTTTTTCAACTTTGGTTGTATTAAACGTAGCAGTTAAAATGTGCGTACTTAATTTTCCGTGTAAAAATTTTCATAAGAGTGTATTTTAGATTCGAACGCAATGCCATCCAGTTGCAGTGCATATATTTGCAAACAAATGTCTCATACTGAAAATTCATAAATGTTTGTTTTATATCTATGGAAAACATGTTTCTCGGAAAGTAAAATCGCGCAATAATATTCCACAACTGTGGTTGCGAACTCGAACAACTTGACATGCTTGAATATAATATGAATAATGCGGATATAAAATAATCGTACGTTTTGAGTCATCATATTTTAATGAGCATAAATAACTACGTACCTCCATTTTTGAAATTTGTATTAAAATTACTTATCATGTCAATTAATTATTTTTTTTCTTAAAAAATATTGATATCTACATTTTAAATAAGACAAACATACATTCTCCCTATCTTAACAAAATCGTAATGAATACGTATTTAATTTAATGTCCGACAATATTAGCACCGTGAATTACAGAAGTCTATAAATAGCAACCTTACCCGCATATTCCCAATGTTCATACAATAATTCACGAAGCATATGGCCCAGGCCAGAGCGTCTCCACGGTTGTATATTTGGTTAACTCTAGGGATAATCACGTGACCCGTGGCGTGACGTGAGCCAGCCGTATCACGTACCACCTCGATCGATACTCTTCCTCCGCCTCTAAAATTATCCAATACAACTTTGCAGCTTCGTACCCGCTAAGGCTTTTAAGCCTTGTTCAAGTATATTTAGGTGGCATTGTGTGATGAAATTTCGGGTTTTTTGTATGATTAGTTCTGGATAGTGCCAAGATGTGTGTTAGTTATAATGATTGATAGAATTGTATTATTTTATAATGTTAATTGCCAGCCCAACCCTAACCACCAGACAGGTGAGGTTACCAAAACAGACCTAGAATAAAAACATAGTAAGAGTGCTAAATGCAAATTAAATTCGTTATCACCTCTTTCGAATTGGAATTTATAGCTCAATGTCGGTGAATTAAAACAATATCTTTATGTATTAAAAAAAAAACATATTTTTAATAAATAATATGCATATAAGTCTACGTAGTGTAGATATTATAATATTTTACATAGATAGAGCAGGATGTAATTTAGTATTTTTGGGGTTCCGAGCCCGAGGGACTAGAGGGATTTCGGAACCGTAGCAAATATTTCGCTTCCCTCTCGTTGCATGTATAAATAGATAGTCGTAAATATAAAGAAGTGATCAATAGGAATAGAATACATTATTTTTGTATACATAATTTTATTAGGAACAGGTAAAATTATTTTTGTTGGTTGTTCGAAAGATTTGTTTCTTTTGATTGAGACATAATTAGGGATTTTTAAGCGTTCTAACTAGTAACATAACGATTGTATAAAGAAAAAATACGTGTGTGGCCAATCACTAACAAAGGAATAAATAATATTAAGAATAATACGTATAGACAACAACTCTACTATATGTATTGAATTAAATCAACAAAATTAAAGTTAACACAGTTGACCTACATAATTACAATTTAATCATCCAAACTAAGTTTGTTTTATAAAATAGTATATATTAAACTATATTGTTTTAGGGCTGTATCAAGATTGGAGCACGAATGTTTGATTGGATAATATATCACGCAATAACATGCGCATATTACGATGATTGTGTCAGCGAAATCACGTGACTTCTACAATTAGAGCTTTTACTTAAAAGATTAGGTACATATATTGTGTAACATATTTGCGGATAGGAATATACAGGTAGTTTAATACAATAACTAAAATGTTAGAAAATTGTATTACCTAAAAGTTACCACTGTAAAAGGATATGAACAGTTGTAAAATATATGACGAAATTGTCTGGTTATAAGCTCCATTATAGTTCTCTATGTTATGTTTTATGACTTGCCATTTTATCATCGCGTAGCTCGTAGTTGTAATAGAAGGAATTTCATAGTGCGATGCCGCGATTACAATACATTGTAATTTACTCCCTTTTATACGTTTAATAAATGTATGATTGATTTTCTTACAAATAGCGAAAAGAAAATCATATTAAATCATCAATCATTCATTAGCAAAGAAACGATAACGTAACACAAAATGAATTCAGATTGATCTCTCCTCTGCTACCGAAAGATTGACTACGTTTTTTCGTTTAAAATAAAAGATAATAAGTAGGTACCTAATTGATAAGCGAAACTGTGAGTTCAGCGACTCGCGGTGACCGCAACGAGTGGTCGGGCACTTAAAGCGATCCTCACACGTTCGCTCACAATACACCGGCCGAACGGAGATGAACTATCAAATGATAATAGATGTAACCGAGGGGCCGCAGTTAGTGTGGATCTGCGTAGGAATAACACTGTTATGTCGATAAGCTAGCCAATATTAGCGTTTTAACGGCATGTGTTTTGTCACAGAGTGCACGCGGAAGTTCCTGTTTGTGAATCTGTGTTTGTTGCATTTGTGACCCGATTTGCTACGTACTAATTGGTGTGTAAAGGTAATTAGTGTGGATTCGTATGCGTAAAGTATACAAATAAATTATAAGAACATTACACTGTGGTAAATTAATTCGGGACAGCTTTCATGGTGTGGACGAAAAAAAAAAAAACATATTGTTTCTGGAAGCTTGATTTGAAAAAAAGCTACATAATATTGCCTGTTTTTATGTATTTTTTTCATCGAATTTAACCACGAATTTTTTGTCATTTTCATTGTTGCTGTAGTACAGATTATTCAGAGAGTTCAATTAATCCAATTACAAATTGGTCCATCCAGCATTTATCTGTGCACCATTCATATTTTATTGATTTAAATTGAACGGTTTAACAAAAGTTACAGAGTAAATTGCGAACAAAATAACAGGCTGTCGAGACATACATTATTATTTGCAATTCAAATAATAGGTTTACAAAAATATTATATAATATAAATAAATTATCAAAATGAATGCTCACATACTTAGTTACTTATATAGAAAAGAAAACGATATGCTTAAAAATGAATGATACTTTGGTAAATAATGGGCAAAGTAATTTTTCATGTCGTTCAATATCACCGAAGAGTACAACAATGCAGTACTTTTCTATCATCAATAATATTGCTTTAAAACAGATAACTACGAAACTCTTGTTATTTGATTTATCCAATTGTAATATTTATTTAAAAAAGGGTACTACGGTAAACGTCTTTTTAACGTTGAGTTCGGTCTGGGTGAAATAAATAGTATTCCTTTATTCGTACGTTAAAGTTTTTTAGCTGAAAATAAATTCAACGGCGAAGACGATGAAAAAATAGGTTGTGAATATGTAAATTTGTATACGGAAAATAAATGATAAGGTTTTAAGGCTAAGTAGAACTTATAACTGAACAATTTTGGTTCTAGACTATATTGAAGAAACGCTTGTAGCACACGAAAAGGAAGTATTTAGGTACTTATGTATAAAATGTATAATAACATACGTATTAATACCCAATATTATGTTACTAAACTACTGCTATAAACTACTATTATAACTACTGTTATAAAGTATACACCATAAGCCATGGTTATTCAAAAACTCATATAATTTCATATAATGCCGAATAGGATTTACCAGTCCTTAGAATTACAGCCACCCATTGTCTACACAGATTGAGTACTTCAATATAATATATTCAAGTCACTCTTTGTTTCAATGTTTTGGGTCGGGCGTAATAAGAAAAGCCTCCCAGATTTGCAAAATAATAGCGAGATATTAACTAGAACTCCCAAATGAGAAATTAACTGTTCTTACATGACACACATTGACATTATCATAATCGTAAAATCATTAAGACTTCGGTTATCGTTTGAAAATGAAACACTCTTACAGGAAAATTTAAACATTTTCGATATCAAGTTTATTATCAAGCGAGTTTGCCAAAATTCGTCGATGAATTCTCTAAGGCCTTCCATTTATAAAACGCTATTCAATTTTTTCCTTTCATAACATGAAAATTATTTTTTGCAAGATGAATTACGTTTTTGATGTAGAGGAAAAATAATAGTTTAAATTTATATACAGTTAAAGTAAAATAGACTTGTTTTTGTATTGTAAAAACTTATTGTGATGTTTTATTACATAATTAAGTATGTGATTTATGAGAAATTTTAAAAATAATATAGAAACATTTTTATCGCCCAGAGAGCTTCCAAGGATATTGTATAAGAATACAATATATTTTAATTAAAACGTCATAATTGAGTGAGAAAACTGAAGCGTGGTAAAAGTGCATTTCATTTATTAGGTCAAGATTATAATATAGCAATTAATTTAATGAAGGTTACTTGTTTTATATAACAATAGATTTATCTGCATCTTTTGGGTTCAAGTTTAAGTTCAATACTTCTTGATAAAAATGTTAAAAACGAATAACATAGGCGCTAATTGTCCGAAATCTTAATGAAATCATTGTTTCAGGGTGGCAGGTGAATCTCAACTAACATGACCTAGTGCCCCATGACTGTGGCGCACCCCTCACGCCATTCTCATTCGCCGACCTAACACGCACACTCACGTAAGCAAATGATTATTATGTGTGTGTTCCACCTTGTTGTAATTTATCGGTGTCGTTACGTACCATGCTTTTAGCTCGCGGGGAATGTGACTCGGTAAAGATACCTAATTTACATGGAACAGGCCTTTTAACTTGAAGGGCCTCTTACAAGATTAATGTACTTGAAAGTATGAGGTTTTTCGTTCAGAAATAACACTTATGTCATATTTTTATAAAATTAAAATTTCAAAACACTATTGGAAATAATATGGCGATAAATGTATAGTTTGTATCGATTCTTAAAAGACAGAATACCTGTGATAGAAATAAAAATAAATACTATGGTAACGAATTATCTATAAACGTAGTGATAACTCCGCTGAACAAGTCCGAAAGAAGAAAGCGGAAGCTCCGGACCTTGAGACAAGGCCTCGACTACTTCCATAGAATTGCGATAAACATCCGACCTTTTTATCCAAAGGGTCTAAACCTAGTATTATGTAAATTTTAGGTTTTCGGTCTACGTTTGAATAAGTATATTCAGTTCAACGTGTATGGAGTAAATAGCTTTTGTATTTCTTAGAAGAGTCGGTACTAAACGGATTTTACGATTGCCCTGGGATCAACTTTAAGGGCATTCGCGTTGATAATGTTCACAGAGTAACTTTGTGATTAGTAATTAATTCATGAAATAACTCTGGACTAATCACAATTAAACTGTTGAATGCTATAAATAAATAATGATAAGCCTTAAAGCCAATGTTAATCTGGATTAGTCAAAGGGCTTTAATTAATAAGAGGCGCTAAATTGAATGTGACTATAGTGTTACATATAAACAATCTGTGACAGAGAAAAGTGATGGAAATTTTTCAAATTGCGTTTTCATCAAACGGTACGTATAGCCGGTTAAATATGTAAATGTAATAAAGTCGATATTAAAATTTAGAACACGTTTGCTCTCGTCTCTCAACCCGATTCAATTTCCTCTAATGTGGATTTATGCGTCAAATTAATGTATCTATATGTACGCGTTTTTCATTTCAATCGCTGCCAGATATGGAAATTTATATTATTTTAAAAGTATATTCAGTTGCATTACCTATTTCGTTTCAACGAAATGGATTTTGAAATGATTGAATTGTTTGTGCATGAGATTTTCTTTTGATAAATAAAATAACATAAATTTGTTTATGTAAGGCGCGGGACATATACAAGCGGCGCGGCGCGCCTCGGGCGCGCTGCCGGCGCGCCTGCCGGCGCGCATCGGGCGCGCTGTTGGCGTCCGAAAATGATATTTATATAGAGTGGTTAAATGCATTTTCTTCATGCATAATTTAGTAAAATTATGTTTTTTGTGCTAAAAGAGTTTAACATTAATTTGAAAGTAACGATTTTGTTTTGATAATTCCTTGTAAGTAAATAGCGAGGATAACCCCACGATTGCAAATATATCTTTGTTGGAAATGTTGGAATTTACTTGGAAAATTTTATAGTACTTTTAAAGTAATTTTAAAGTAGTACTGGTGTAATGATGGAAGAAAAGAAGGTTAAAATAACACAAAATTTATATTGTACTAGCGGTCCGCCCCGGCTTCGCCCGTGGTACATATTTCGCAATAAAAGGTAGCCTATGTTCTTTCTCAGGGTCTAAAGATTATCTGTGCCAAATGTCATCAAAATCGGTCCAGTAGTTTATGCGTGAAAACCATACATACATACAAACCTTTCCTCTTTATAATATTAGTATAGATAAAATATGGTTTTCAAACACAGGTTTACATTTAAACCATATAAATCTTATCATTAAAATCGCAGTTCAAAAGTATTTACAGTACTGATCATTCCACAATATTATTACAATTACAAATAAATAAAAAACACAATCAAAATCAGGATTATCTTTATTTCTGACATTGTAAATACATGGGAACTTTCATTATGCTCTTCTTCATTTTCACTTTCCCTACTGCCATCACCTGTGTAAATCATTTCATCGATTAATTCAATTCACCTTTAAAAATAAAACGAAGAAGGGTATGTAATAGCAGCTCTATATAATTCCACACAGAGAGAACACATTTTTGACTGACAGGCTACCGTCTCCTACCACCCGATTTGTTTTTGATTGTGTATGACCGTGAATTGACCTCTATTTGGATGCGATGGGGGAAGCGCGCCTGCGGTACGCCTGCGGTACGCCCGCGGCGCAACCGTGGCGTGCCGCCTCGTCGCCTTTCCAAAATTCTTTCATACAAAATGTATAAGAAGGACGTGGTGCAAAACAGATTCAAGAGGTGCGCTTATGGCACGCCCGCGCCCGCGCCGCTTGTGTTTGACCCGCGCCTAATAGATTTCGGAAAATTGTGAAAACGTTTTGTAATCTTTTAAACTTTAAAAAGATATTTGAACTAACACTTATTTATTGTACGGTGACAATTCCCAATAGTGCCAATCCTTTCTGTGTACCTTTATGAATATAATAATAACTTCTGAATAGATATCAGCAAAAAGTTATAGTTTTGGGAAATAAAGTACAGGTACAAGTTTAAGCTAAGCAGAATTTTTATGTATATGGATAGAATGCTTATGAGTCAATCGATTTTATAAAACTGTTTGCTACGTTTCATCCATTTTTCCCATTATATAAATTTCCAAATCATTCAAATAAGTGGTTGTTTTTTGATTGGATCACAAATTAATTCGTTGAGACATTAATTACTTTTTTTTGAGAAAGCGTAACGGAATTTTAACTTCCAACCAACTTACAACCCGTATTACACACATACAGAACTCCCTCTAATATCAAACATTACCACAGACTCAAAATGATGCCCCGTTGGTTGATATTCTGTTGCGTGGTGCTGCTCGCGCGGCCAGCTCACCAGCAAGGCGCTCAGCAGTGCCCAGCACCCAACACGATCACACCCTGCACTTGCACTGTGAAGAAGAACGGTCTGGATATACTGTGCGAGTTCACTGAGCAGCAGCATATACAGAAGGTTAGTGTGTAGTTTTTAGTACATACCTTTATGTTTAGAAAGCGTTCTGTTAAAATGAATTTTATATAATATAAACAAATAAGGTATGTAATACCACGTCGAAGAAATGATTTTTGTGAAATTTATGAGAATTTAATTTAAATCAGGTAGACAATAAAAAAATTTGAATCACCGAAAATCTGGGTACCATCTCCGTATAAAAATTGGACTGAAAATCGTCACCATAAATAAAAATAAAATAAAATAACATCTATGGATTGATTCAATCAGTGAAATACTACAAGTTTAGATTCCTCCTTCAAATTTCTTACAACATACAAAAACGTATATATCTCAGAGACTATGTTTTCATTTAATTACATTCCTGATTCAAGATTCACATTATACAATCTTGTTGTTAAGTGATTACCAGCTATGAGCCTATATAGGACAAAGAGGCTTGTTACTCAAAGCCGTGATGTTGTATAATTAATGATACAATGCATATTGTATATTGTAAGAGTACTTCGTAGGAATCTTTTTATAATACAAGTAATGTTAGTTTAATTTAAATTTAGTTGATGATTATACTATTAAGATATACAATAACAGTAGGGTAGACTGGGTACGGTTGTGCCTGTGTGTGGTTACAATATTAATATGGAATTTCTTGTTCCAGGCAATGAATACACTTCGTTCTAAGCCAATGATAATTTTCTACCTGAAACTGCGTCATAACAATTTGGCCAAGCTTCCTTCATACATATTCCTTGGCTTGGATATTCGGCACTTGACGGTACATAATAGTAGCCTAGCTGTTATCGAGGATTCATCTTTGAGTTCTATTGGTAAGCTTAACCCGAGTTTAACATATTATTTCATTTGAATTAACATTTTCTTACTTCTCTTCTACATAATTCATTTATTTTATATCATTATAGTAAGACCTCCTTAAATGTAAACTCATTCGAATAGTTATCTTTTTAATTTCAATTTTAAATTAAGAACGCTTCATCAATATGTAATCTGTAGCGCGAGAACCCGTAAAATTTTGCGCGCGAATGACCTGACTTTTACGAGTTTACTTTTTTTAATAAACAATTATTATTCTGAACAATGTAATAAAAGATGTTTCTTCACAAATTGAATATATTGGATTATTTCAGGCAACAAGTTAACGCAGCTCGATGTGTCTCAGAACAAACTTGCGACCATTCCGACCTCGTCCTTCACGCATCTAAACCATCTGCTTATTCTCAACATGAATCATAATAAGGTGAGGAAATGGAATACATATTGTGTTAGTATAAATATCTATGTACATTATTTATAAATAATAGCACTGTGGCCGTGACTTGAAAATAATATAAATCCGGTTTTTCATGACTACATTTATACCTTGAGTCTAGAATCTAGATCATTACATTAATACAATTTATCTTTCTTAGTATTTGTAGTACAAAAGTTAAAATGAGTAATTTTATCCGTAAATTATATTTCCATTATTCAAAGTCTAATAATACAACAAATTCACGCTTATTAATTTAAATTATCGCATCGGAAAATACATTTAAAAGCTATCCTGTTACAAACTTCCATTTAACAACACCCACGTAATTTGTATTTCGGTAAAGCGTCCACAAATAATAAAGAAGCAATTTCCTCTCAAACTTCACTAATGAAGTTAGTATTCTGTGGAAGTGAACGTTCTTGTACATGAACATCAATAATAATTGGCATTTCTAAGAATTATCTGAACTTCGATTCTTTGTCATTTTGTTCAGTTTAGTATAGGCGAAAGCAAAATAAAATCTTTATTGAGCTCACAAATATGGTATTTAATAAGCGAATCTGTCTTGCTAGCTAGGAAAATATAGTATTTTAATAAAAAAGGACAGGGGTGAGCCATATTAATAAATTCATTAATATTTTTCAAGCTGTTTGTCTGAAAAATAAAACTTAATTTAATTAACATAGTTAGTGTTAGTTCAGTACGAATAAATAAGAGTACAATTATCAAAATGTTCATGTTTAGTTCACATTAACAACACTAAAAATTATATTACGCCCAACGGTACATTAGTAAAATTGGTAATCGTAATCGAAGAACTTTAATAACAAAATCATAAAAAATTTAATGTAATGTTTGCGAAGTTTCAAATATCAAAACCATATATTAACTCAGCTTTTATTTCGCTTGTATTTAAACAAATACCCAGGGGTCTTGTGGCTTCAAATTTAAAACCTATTCAAATTTGTTTGTTCAGGTAACTGCGGTACATAACAAGGCATTTTTGGGACTCGACACTTTGGAAATTTTAACCTTGTATGAAAACAAAATATCGGTGGTTGACGGGGAAGCTTTTAAAGGCTTAGAAAAGTGAGTACATATTTATTATTTATAGTCTAGTAATATGTTTTTATACAGTTTGAATATTGTTTAATTGAGTATATGAAATCGGATATTAAAACTAGTGTATGATGATGTATCTAATACAAATTATGTCTTTCACACTGCTAATAAAATAAGGTTGCATTTATATTCTATTGAAAATAAGGACAAAGTACATTATTATTGTTGGATCTTTAATCATAAATGATGGCACCATTATAGCGATGGTGTTAGTCGAGCTAAAAGCATTCTTTTAGCTTTTCAGCTCATTACTTTTTATGTATTCAGATCCCGTTTACGTTGAATAAATTAGGAAAAAATGAGCTTATCTTTACCTTATCCAGGGTGATTCTTAATGTAACACTGAGAAACAAAGCGAAACCGTAAGCTTACCTTTTTTATACGATAGTCTACTGTAATACGAATATATATCATGTTCACTGCTTAAGAATATGTAATCAATACAATGGTTTTAAAGAAAAATAGTTATATTAATAAAATAATCACATTTTTCTTGCTTATAATAACAACTTTTTTCTTGAACTGGATAATTTTTCTTTATCAAAGGAAAATCGTTCTCGTACATTATTATGTTAGGAATATGCAAATTCGATGATTATATCTATTCAATCTTATCTTTATATTTTCAACGGTATATCAAACTACAACTTCCGTATATACTAATACAATAAAAACAAAAAGTAATTTGCATAACACAAACACAATTAAAACGGAACATCAGTGTGTGCGCTTATATGATAAATGGTTCCCAGGAAGCTGAAGCGTCTGAACTTGGGCGGCAACGAACTAACCGCGGTGCCGCAGAAGGCTCTAGCCTTACTCGAGAATTTGAAGAAACTCGAGATGCAAGAGAATCGCATTACTTCCATTTCGGAAGGAGATTTCGCGGGTAATGTAATAACATTTCCTTTGTATCTCGATATCCCGTCTTGTTTTATTCAGTACTCTTATTTCGATCAAATAAAAACTTAAGAGTGTTATTCTTTTTCGTTTCGTATGATAAATGAATTCTCGAATTTATGTTAATATTATAGAGTACAACGTACAGATACATAATATTTTTATTATTTGATATATTGCATGTTGTTTCGACGTGTTGTTATCACGCTTACAATCAAAGTTAATTGTATAATGTTTTGCAGGTTTTCCTCCGTTGATTAACATGTTATATTTGTTGTCGTTGATTGTATGAAGGTTAATTAGGTCGGTTTAATTATCAGATTCGAGTGTTGTTTAGGACACGTGTAACTGATATGTATTTAGTTAAAATAACATTCCAAATATTATGTGTGTCGTTTATATTTGTTTTGTTAAATTAATATTTTATTTACTAGGTTTGAGGAGTCTTGATTCACTGGGACTAGCTCATAATCAATTGAGAGAAGTACCATCTCAGGTATTTTCTCACTTAAATTTCCTCAATTCATTGGAACTTGAAGGCAATCTAATACAGCGCATTGATGAAAAGGCTTTCGTCGGCCTTGAGGGTAAGTCGGTTATAAATTTACTTATAATTAAATCTTCTTTGTCGTGGTTCATGATTTAAAAATCTTCCGAATTGATATTCTCTTTTGCGCATATTTTTGGGTAATTATGACATCAGGTTTTTGTTAATCAGTGAAAAGTTGAAAATCAAAATTATGTAAATATTGGAAGGTCTATATCATTATTACCTTAATTGATATATGTGACATTTATAGAATCATTTATGTAACAAATATAAAAATAACTATTGATTACTACAGAAAACTTGCAATACCTACGCCTGGGCGACAACCGTCTACACGAAATACCATCTGAAGCGCTACGCCCGCTGCATCGGCTACGACATCTCGACCTACGCTCCAACAATATCACATACATTAACGAAGACGCGTTCACTGGCTACGGAGATTCTATAACGTTCCTGAATTTGCAGAAGAATATGTAAGTATTATAATGAAAAAAAATACGTACTTATGTAAGGATTTGCAATACTACGCTTGAGCTACAACCGTCTACAGTCTACACGATAAATCGTTGGAAGCGCTACGCCCGCTGCATCGGCTACGACATCCAACCTACTAATTTTTATCAGAGCTATTTATTATAATTTCTGTTGTAATTATCCAATACAGACATATTTAATATTTATTTTAGTCTGTCGTGTACTAGATTCTACTTAGATACAGTTTTAGTCATAAGGTCGATGAACAATTAAAAAAAACTATAAGTGGTCTTTTTTTAATCAAATCTGCGTTCGTTCATCGTTGTATAAAGTTCGGTGACTTTCCTTTGCTACTTGAAGTGTTTTAGTTAATAAAAATATTCCTTTGGTTTTTATAATGACGCTAATATGTATTGCAAAAGGTTAATAAACTTTGATAATAAAGAAAAAACGTCATAGAACATCAAATACCAAAAACTTGGTATCTGTTTGCTCGAATATTTAAGTGGAAGGTTATATTTCACCGTTTTAGGCTTTTTATAGCGGGTTATAACTTTATAAGTAGAGCTTGGCGTAAGAACTTTCGGGGTAAGACTTGGGTCATTTATAATGTTGATAATCCTCAATTGTAATAATCGAGCTAACAAATCACGAGCATTTGGTTATGTATTGTTTTAGAAGTATGATAATTTATGGCTTTTAAATGCGCGATTTAAATCTTGGATCTTCCTTTCAAATTTGATTTATCATACAATATCTTCATTTGAATAAAATGTATTCAAAAATTATTGTGTTTTTACTTTATTTACTGTGGCAGTAATGACGAAAACGTAATAATATATGATAACTAGATGCTAGTGAATTAGCTAGATGAAGTGCTATTGGACTAACATGGTTAACTAATTATAATTGATGCTAGAATGCACAGATATGGCTAACAAGTGTGATTAATGTCATGCTGTGATTACTGTTAATGCTAATGAGTATTCTATACGAAACATCTTATATATAAAAATGAATCGCAAAATGTGTTGATAAGCGCATAACTCGAGAACGGCTGAACCGATTTCGATAATTCTTTCTTTTATATTCCTTGAAGTACGAGGATGGTTCTTATGTAGAGAAAACGTAAACACGTACGACGGGCGAAGCCGGGGCGGATTGTAATAAAACTATTATTTGAATAATAATTCATATCACTTCTGTCAACTGTCATAACCACGAAAACATACTCTCGTGAAGATAAAATCGTTACTACGGGAAATATTCTAGTTTATGTCGTTAAAAAGTGAAAAAAGTGGAAAATATAACCTGAAGTTCATGTGTGATTGTTATCCAGTGAAAGTGTTGTGTTTTTCGTAAAAAAAACTAGTGCTAAAACTCTATAGTGACACTTAAAACTTTTTGCAAACTACAGACTACCCTCAACTAAACCTTACATTTCTATTGTCAAGTGAAGATGACATGACATTGACATGTCATGACAATCCATAGACAATATTACCTGTGTTGCTACTACCTAAATAAATAATAATAGAATATAAATATCATTAACTTTTAAAAATAATAAATAATAAAAAAAAAATAAAAAAAAATTAATAGCATAATACTATATATAAGTAAATAATGATTAATGAATATAAACATGCTACTAGTTTGATCATTGAAAAAAAATGAGTAATTATAATGAAAACTCCCCAACTTGTATTGGATGAGTATAGGCCTGTTGCAATATTGCCCTCACCAGCGAAGGTTTTCGAGTCTGTGGTGCAAAAAAGCATATTTACACAGGTGCGATCTCACTTGTCAGACGCTCAACATGGCTTTAGACCCCAACGTAACACTGCTAGCAATCTACTAAGCTATATGGCGGATATTATACCCGTAGTCGACGGTGGCGGACAAGTCGATGCGGCCTACTTTGACTTCAAAAAAGCATTCGACCTGGTCGACAATGATGTGCTGATAAAAAAGTTAGCAGAATTTGGATTCACTCCGCATCTGTTAAACTTTATGGCCAATTACATGACAGATAGGCAGCAATACGTAAATTATGCTGGACATGCATCAAATCCGTATTTTACCAGATCTGGTGTAGTTCAGGGCAGCAATTTGGGCCCCTTGGAGTTTATTTTGATGATAAATGATCTTCCAAAGGTAGTTCATTATGCAAAGTGCTTGCTTTTCGCTGATGATCTTAAACTATCAATGGTAATAAAAGATATAAGTGATTGTGAGAAACTACAGAGCGATATTGATAGAGTTGTAGACTGGAGTAAAAATAATTTATTACTGTTCAACACCGCAAAATGCATGATAATTACTTTCTCTAAAAGTACTCAAAACCAAACAAAATATAATTACCACCTTGACGGGGCACAGATTTCGAGGGTAACTGAAGTTAAAGATCTTGGCGTTAATCTCAGTGCTGACTTGAGTTATAGTAAGCATATAACTAATATTTGTAAGAAAGCTTTTAAGAACTTAGGGTTTATATTGCGGATGTCTCGAAATTTTTCGAATATTAGAGCTATTATTAATTTATACAATACTCTAGTAAGAAGCCAGTTGGAATATAATTCCTTTATTTGGGGCCCGCATGAAATTAAATATAATCTTATGCTAGAGCGCATACAAAATAAATTCACTCGTTTCCTTTACATGAGATTATATGGGGTTTATCCTTTCTATCCGCTTATGTATCCGACTTTATTCGTTTTGGGCATGGTGGGATATAACGAGCTGAGGGTTAGAAGGGACCTGGCGTTAATCTCGTACCTGTTCAGGATTTTTAGAGGTAAGATACATAACGCGGATATTCTGGGTAAAATGTATTTGTATGTACCAGATGGATATGTGGGGCGCCGGCGCCGGCCTCCGCTGCTGCTGGTGCCGTCCGCTCGCACCAACTTGCTAGGTCAGGCACCTATGACGCGTGCACTTCGTTCACTCAATGAAATAGCAATTAAAACGGATATATTTTGTTGCACTTGGGATGAATTCACGCGAGTAGCTTTATTTGTAATATGCTATAAAAAGTGATAATGTCTTTATTTGTATGTTAAATATTTATAATTTCAATGTAACCAATTAAATGTAAAACCACTATCGTATTGGGAAACTGTAATGTTAGTGTGTGTCTTTTGAATAAATAAATAAATAAATAAATAAATATTTCAAATGAAACTGAAACTCAGCTAATGCCAAGGAATAATGAGAAATCACCTAATAAAACCACTGCTTGTAAACAAAGCAACAAAAAATCTGTACAACAAGCGTTTCACCCAAGCTTATTCATGTCAAAACCTAGAAGCATATCAACATCTGAAATTGAAAACACCCAAACTCAGTCCAGTTCTGATTTAACCCAAGACACTATTCCTCCTACTTGGCAACGAGTCCCTTCCCTAAGAAATGCCAAGCGGAAAAAAACATCCTCTCCATCTCCAGAAAGAATATCAATTCACAACCAGTACTGTGGTCTTCCCGTTGACCAAAGGGAAGATGATTTGAGTAAAAATAGTGAACCCATCAAGAAAGTAACAAAACCACCTCCAATAATATTATATGGTATCAAAGATGTCAATAAGCTTACTGAACTATTAGAAAACACCATTAGCAAAGAAGACTTTACTTACAAAATCGTTAACCAAAACCAATTACGCATTAATTGCCAAACTATAGATTCTTATAAGAAAACAGTATCTATTGTCAGAGAAAAAGGTTTAATTGGACACACATTTAATAGCAAAGATGAACGCCCCTGTAGAATCGTCATCAAAAACCTTCACCATACTACACCCATCACAATTATTAAAGAAGCCATCGAGGAAACTGGAAATGTAGTTATTGGAGAAATAATTAATGCCAAATACGGGCCAGACAAGAAACCAACTTCAACATTCTTTGCTAACCTAAAACAGAATTCGAACAATACAGCTGTAAAAAATATCAAATTTATCTATCACCAAGCAGTCACTATAGAAGATCCCCGGAAACGAAACACTATTGTACAATGTCAAAGATGCCAGCAATATGGCCACTCTAAGAATTATTGTATGAGGCCCTATCGCTGTGTTAAATGTGCACAATCTCATAGAACGGCAGATTGCCCAAAGACTGATCGTACTACACCAGCAAAATGTGCTTTGTGTCTTGGTGCACATCCAGCAAATTATAAGGGTTGTGAAGTGTACAGAGAAATTCTAGAAAGAAAAGAAAAGAACCGCTCACATCTTATAAATAGAGAAACAAATAAAACAATACAAAACTCTAACACTCAAAACCCACTGCTAAATAGTAAAGATAATTTCACACAAAATACTAATAGCAACAAAAACATGAGATATTCTGATGTACTACGAGGTAATAAAAACAATGATCCTATAATTCCACCAACAAACAAAACCATTGAAGACATGCTACTCAGACAAGCAGAAAAATTTGATCTTATACTCCAACAAATGAGCACACTAATCAACCTGATTACTACCCTCGTGTCCAAAATATCAAAATGACGTCACTCAAAATAGCAACTTGGAACCCAGACGGTCTGTCTCCAAAAAAACATGAAGTTGAACTTCTATTGCACTCACACCAAATTGACATACTTCTTGTGGCTGAAACACATTTCAATAATAATAGCACTTTTAGAATAAGTAATTATGATGTATATGCAACTAACCACCCAGATGGTACTGCTCACGCCGGTGCTGCTGTTATAGTCAAGTCCAACATCAAACATCATGCCCAACCTAAATACAGAACAGCCCACTTGCAAGCAGCCACCATCTCGATTGAGGATAAAATTGGAAATTTTAATGTGTCTGCTGTTTACAGTCCTCCTAAGCACAAAATAACAGATGAACAGTACAATGAATTTTTTAACACACTTGGCACTCGATTTATTGCCGGCGGGGACTGGAATGCAAAAAATGTTCATTGGGCTTCAAGACTCACTAACACTAGGGGGAGAGAACTCAAGAAGAGTATTGACAAAAATATGTTAGGAACCATCTCTACATCAGATCCTACCAACTGGCCAAGTGATTCGAAAAGATTGCCTGATGTTATTGACTTTTTTATAATGAAGGGTTTATCAAGCCTATTCCATCACATACAAACATGCCTGGACGTTGACTCGAATCATGTCCCAGTTATACTAACCATTGGCATAAATGCTATTAAAGTTTCAAAAAGTATAAAACTTTATAATACACGCACTAATTGGAAAAGGTTCCACAAACTGGTTAACGATAGGCTTGATCTGAAAATACCCCTGAAGACTGAGACAGATATAGATGAAGCTACAAGAATTTTTACCACAACAATACAGGAATGCTGCTGGACATGTACCCCCAACTTACCGAACCGCCTACCTCAGGACAAGCTTATCTCAGAATCCATAAAAACAAAAATATTAGAAAAAAGGAGACTGAGGCGAGTATGGCATACAAGTAGACACCCAAACGATAAAAAGAAACTGAATAAAGCCGCCAAGGACCTGAAAGCTCTTTTATCCGAAGCCAATGATGCATCGATGCAAGCTTATCTGGAAAATCTAACAAACACCAAAGCCACAAATTACTCACTTTGGAAGGCATGCAAAAACTTTGACCGGCCACTTCATCACAAACCACCAATTCGAACTCAAGGCGGGAACTGGGCTAAATCCCCGCAAGACAAAGCTACAGCTTTCGCAAATCATCTTAGTCAAGTTTTCCAGTCAAACTGAACAGAATATGACGATGATGAAACGTATATTGATTCAGTTCTCATGCAGGACTACCAACTCGATCTTCCTCTAAAACTAGTAACTCCTAAAGAAATCCGTAGGAACATTACAATCATGGACGGTAACAAAGCACCAGGGTTTGACCTCATTGATGGAAAGGTCCTGAAGGAATTGCCACGAAAGGGAATAGTATTTCTTACCTCATTATTTAATGCTATACTGCGAATAGGGCACTTTCCTGATTTATGGAAAGTCTCGCAGGTCATAATGATACTTAAACCTGGGAAGCCTGCTCATGAATTAACCTCATACCGACCGATCAGTCTTCTGCCAACTACATCTAAATTATTCGAGAAATCTCTGCTCCATAGACTTAATGACATCCTTAAACAAAAATCAATTATCCCTGACCATCAATTTGGATTCCGTAGTGAACATGCCACATTGGAACAGGTCCACAGAGTTTGTAGAAGCATAAGAAAGTCCTTTGAAAAGAAAGAATATTGTTCATCTGCATTTCTTGACATACAGCAGGCTTTTGACAAAGTTTGGCATAAAGGTCTATTGTACAAAATCAAAAATTTATTACCACATACCTTCTATGGAGTTTTGGCATCTTATATATCCAATAGAATATTTCAAGTAACAGAAAACGAATGTACATCAGGCTTCTACAATATCCTTGCTGGAGTACCACAGGGATCAGTACTCGGACCAGTTTTGTACACCCTATACACATCCGATATTCCAAGAAACTCAGATGTAGTAGTTGCGACGTTTGCAGACGATACAGCGTTACTTGCATCACACAAATGTCCGATGCAAGCATCCCAAAATCTACAAAAGGCACTGAATGAAATAGAATCCTGGATGAAAAAATGGAAAATTACTGCCAGTGTCACTAAATCAGTACACGTGACCTTTACTCTTCGCAAAGATAACTGTGCTCCTGTAACACTAAACGGTACTCAACTTCCCCACTGTGATACTGTCAAGTACTTGGGCATGCATCTAGATCGTCGGCTTACCTGGAAAGAACACATTAAAAAAAAAAAGGGACGAAATAAATTTAAAATACAGAGGACTCCACTGGCTTCTAGGTCGAAACTCAAAATTGTCCATGAACAACAAACTCCTCATTTATAAAACAGTTCTTAAACCAATATGGACATACGGACTGCAACTTTGGGGTGCAAGCTGTAACTCTAATATAATGATAATGCAACGAGTTCAAAACTATATTCTCAAGCAATTATCAGGTGCTCCCTGGTTCATCAGAACAGAAGAGGTCCACACTCTATTGAATATACCAACCATCAAAGAGGAAATATGTACGCAACATTTTTCATACAAAGTGCGATTGGGAAAACATCCAAACCCACTTGCTACAAAACTGCTTGAACCTGAAAACGTGCGTCGACTCAAAAAGCGACGAGACATTTTTGACTAGTCAACACTGCCGGCTACCAAGCCCGATAAAATAAAGGGTGGACTCCAATGGGAGCAGCATCCTTCCTACCATACGCGCCTTCAACATATCCGCTTATAGTCTAGCGACTGATCGCAGATATAATAATAAAAAAAAAAAAAAAAAAAAAAAATTTGAATAATAACTCAATATAATAGTACAATTCGTTATCAGACACATACAATAGGTAGGTACATGCGTGTATTTCTATTCCTGAACTTTCTTCATTTTTATACTATTAAAATAAATTCAAATAGTCCTTTAAGTTAGTTTCAGTATAAGTACGGTATATAAAATCTGCCATCGACTTGTTTCCGACACCTATTTATGGAAATAAACCACGTTGTAAATTTGAAATTCAATTAAATATTAAAGCTACACAATTTTATAAACATAGTTTCGATAACACAGAAGAGACGAATCAATAATTATATTACTAGAGTCTAAAATGAAATATTATTTATTAGAGCTCATTCTTGCCATTGATATATAAAATATTTGTATCCCATCTTTTCTTTTCCAATAAAATGATAATCAAAAAAATATGATTACTATAGGTTCCTATATAAAATGGCATAATTTGTTTTACTTAACTACCAGAAAACACAAGCTTCGCCAGTATGTCTAATGGCAAAACTTATAATAATTAAAGACGGGTAAAAAGCAGCATTTACAACGAATAATTACAGACCCCAACCAAATGAATACTTAAAACGTGTTTTTCAAATTTTAGTTGAAAATAAGCCATAAAGGAATCCCAAACTCAATTTAATTATTCAATATGTTCACGTTTATTTAGGCCGTTTACGTTCATATTTATGAGATGGGGACCTGAATTTTGCTGCGTGTTCACCTAATTACTGTATTTAAATCTTTCCGTATATCTATGATAGTTATTTTTTATGATAAATTATATTTTTAATTTACCAAGTGATCTTGAAAATATTAATTAGTAACAGATTAATAATTAAAATAAATTAAATTGATATATTATGGCAACACAAAAATGGTCTTGATTGCGTTAGACAGAACTTATTCCTGATGATCATGTTGAATCGCAATTTATAGGTAAGATCAAAAATGAGTACAAATTTCCACGAATTGCCTTAATAGTAAAATAAAAGAAGCTAGTAAAAATGATTATCCCATTATTCGTGATCCTAACGGCCTTGACAGTATTAAGATATTTATAGCTGCTATCTTAGACAAGATTAATTCTGTTGTGGGGCGTTGGGACGTCCGTGTTTGATTAATTTGGCCCGATTCAGTACAAGCGTCTTTTGTTAATGTCGCCTGGGACCTGCGGCGTTGTAGCTTCGTTAATTGAGACAAATTATGTGAAAAATCAATAACTGTAACGCTTAGAACGTTTTTATATTGTTGGGTAAAATCGTTTCAATTTGTTTGGGGTTGTTGTTTTGAGGTTTTTGTAAAGATTGTTGTTTGTTTGAAGATTAACAACATAACATAAGAAATAACAATTACGAGTAACAGTATAATTATGAAAGTTTCGTTTGATAAAGGCAATTCATTTTACCAAATGAAAAAATGATATCGATTGATTAATATATATATATATATATATATATATATATTTTTTTATAAGACGGAAATATAATCAATCAATAAGTCTTGTTTTAATAAACTCAAGTCTCATACTCATATATTTTTACAGGATTCACCAATTGCCGACGATGGGCTTCGATAATTTGAATTCCTTGGAAACGTTGAATTTGCAAAACAACAAGCTACAACATATTCCTGAAGAGATAATGGAGCCCATACTTGACACTCTCCGTGTTGTAGATATTATGGGTAAGAATTCTAGAAAATCTATACTAATATTATAAAAAATGAAGAGTTTGTATGCTTGAACGCGCTAATCTCTGGAACTACTGGTCCGATTTGAAAAATTATTTCGGTGATAGATAGCCCATTTATCGAGGAAGGCTATATTATATCATCTCGTTTAGATCAATTGGAGCGAAGCACTGCGGGTAAAACCACGCTTCAAGTCTTTTTAAAACAAATTATTTATGCGACTTTTCTATAGAGAATTTAAATTTGTTAACACAATTTATTTTTAAGACTTTCACAAGTTAAATTAACTTCTAATGCAATTTACTTTTGGAACAGTATGCAGTAAAAACGAAATAGAGTCTGAAATTCTTTACGAAACTTTTCTCATTTGATTAAACAACGAAAGTATTTGAAATTCTGCATCTGAAGGAAAATACGAGTGCAATATAGAAACGAAGTGGAAAATTTTCAGTGAAATTGAGTGTCGATTCGGGAACATGGCAGCGTACTACACTCAAAACTATTTGTTTGATAAAATTTCTTACTGCAGTAGTGTATTTCATCTGGGAATAATTTTCTGTTTCAACATTTATAAAACCCAAATCATAGAATAATAACTTAATAGCTAGCCCAAATTAAACACAACATGTGCTTCTTGTTTCTAATTTTGGTTTCGTTATACGCTAAATATTTCGGGCATGGAATCAAACAGGAATATCAATTGTCTCTATTAAACCACGAGCATTGCAATATTTCGTAGTCAGGAGTTTAAACGATATCAATATTTTAAATAAATAGTGGATATTTCAGTTTAAGATTTGAAACACATAATATGATAATTCAATATTTTTTACATTACTTTTTATTTCCAAAAAAAGCGTGTGTGCACGTGCATCTGACACGTGTCAGATGTGAAACTTCTTTGGCAAGATTCAGAGATACCAAAATCGTCCATGACGTGACGGTATTGCCATTACGCGACCTTGATATTTTACTCTCAACGCGCCAAAAGAAATTTCCTTAAAAAACAAATTGGTTGTCTGTAAAGTCGGTTTACTGACGATAGTTGAACGTGACAACGTCCGATTGTGCTTCTTTGTCGCTCGTTCCGCGCTCTCGCTTGCACTTCTAGCATATGGAACGCCTCAGAGCGAGGTAACGCCGCATGAGTCATGTTTTTTCATGCGTGCAGCCGGCGCTATCGAATTATAAGACGTTGTCACGTCAAAAATCCTTCTCTTAATTTAAAGACATTCGACATTTCGTTGTATAACAACTTACGCATTTTCTAGACAATCCTCTAATCTGCGAGTGCGACCTGGCGTGGTACGAGGCGTGGCTGGCGAGCCTGCGCGACCGCGACGACGAGATGATGCAGAAGAAGCGCACCGTCTGCACTATGGTCAGTGAGCACCGCGAGTACAGCGTCGCCAAGATGCCGCTCGAGAAGATGAGCTGCAAGCGGAAACCCGGCTACGGGCCCTCCACAGCCTCCAACACCTGCCCCATTTTCGCCCTCAACCTCATCCTCCTCGCCGCCAGAGGACTCTAGTAAGTCTATTCCCTTAAGTCTATTCCTTCATTTAGGTCCGAAGAATCAACTCGAGCCAGCTGTGGCCGGATAGCTCGACGCGAACTCTTCGCTCGTCTCGTCTCCAGCGCGATGAATTTGTGCAATAAACATATACATATCAATTTTGGGCTGAAACGTAGTATTTTGGGATGGCAATTTGTGATAAGATGTTTTTGCGAGTGTGATACACGTATTTTTAAACTAGGTACCTTCGTATGGAATGCCTTACTTTAGAGTAATGAAGGCAAAGCGTCGGCTCCGTTTGAGGAGCGTTTTCTAAGCGGGATTTAAGACGTAGTCGAGAATTGTGATGCCATGAGCTATATGCGTTTCGTTTAATCTTTATCGATACCCAAATATAAATCTTCTAATATTTTTTATCGTTTACCCCTAACTTTAATATTGTACACGTATTTTAAGCTTTTGTGCATTTACCATGTTGACTACTATGGTATCGTATAATTCTCTAAATCTATTAAGATTCCGGGCGTTAAGGTCGTAGCCTGAATTTGATACGAGGACTACAGGGAACGAAAGGAGCAGATGTTTTTGTGGGAATTTATGTATTTTCCTGTAATTTTATGAAAAATGTCGTTCTCTGAGAGTTTCTGGCTACGACCACTCAGAACGTTCTGGTTATTATTAATCTTTAAGTATTAAAATATCTCCTTTGAATTACTACCTCTTGTTTAATAAATTTAGTTAGTTTTATTGCTCGAAAGATTATTATTGTTACTGAGCCCCTAAATGTTCGATTTGATGTAGTTTAGTTTTATGTAGATAAGTGTTAGATAAATTTTCTATATAAATTATAATTGCTGTTGATAATTTTAAATTGAGTAGCATTAGTATACTATTTTCAATTATGCTCGACATGTAAAAGTACCATTAATTTCACATTACCAAGATATTCACTAGTCCATGTAAAAGTATTGTTGAGAACTGCAATTGTTAAAATGAATATAACAAATCATATAAGTCGATGAGTGTGGATAGTTTATTTTTTATTGAGTACATTACTTGCATGTTAAGTTTTACTTTAAGTTAATATTTGTTTATTTTTATTATGTTTGAGCTTTTAATACCTCTGAAGCTTGAAAATGAATGCATTTTACTTGAGGTTTTAGGCTTATGAATTTATTAGTTTAGTAGGATAACTCGTATTGCTATATTTATTTTAAGCTGTAGGTTTATTGATATTTCATAGTAAATTAATAAATGTGACTGCAAACAAAGCGCATGCTGCAGTTTTCGTGAAAATACTAAATTGCTTTATTTTGCATGACCTCTTTAAAATTTTGTTCTAAAACTCATTTTTTACTATTAATTTCGATTGCAATCTTGGCAAGCGTGGTAAAAATTATTGTAGAAACACGTTTCACGTGCAAGAACCTTATTGGTATACACTGTTGACAAAATTAATTTAACAATGATTGCACCCTTTATAAGTGAAAATCCAAGTGATAAAAAACGTAACCTAAAACATATCCCTTAGTCTGAAATTTAATATTAATATTATATAAATTATTATATTATGTATACAAATATTACAATTGGATTGATAAGCTTAGTATGAAATGAAAATTTTGGTAAAATATACCTATTTCGATTGGTTATACGCGAACGCGAAACCGTTTTAAAAATATCTCGCAAAATTCAAACTTCAGTGTTTCATACAAACATTGTTGTACAAAATGTGCGATGCCTGTTAGACGCGAGATTGAATACCCGTTTTGTATTCTTTTGACAGGCGTTTACACATTTTACCATATAAATCTATTATACCAGTAGAATAATAAATTGATCGTATATTTCGTATTGATGTTTATACTAGTAATGCACCATTGGAGATCATTAGGCACGTAGAATTAAGAGAACACGCGTAGTGTTGGTCAGAGTCAAAGAAACCTGATAATTAAGAATTACGACGCCGTCTTGGGCGGTACTTTTCTCTATAAGTGTTTAATGTATTCTTCAATATTGGATTTTTCGATATCTAGATGTCGTGTTTCATGTCTGCTATTATTGTGGGAAAATTTTATCGTACTAAATGATGGAATGCATGTCGAAGTTAACACGAGATTAAGATCAGCAATGTAGCTCGTAACTGAAACCTAAATCGATTGCAGAAATATATTTAGAACTCTATTACCAGTTTTAAAGGAAAAGAAAACAAACTGAAAACAACGATGATATCTTAATAGTTCCATCATTTATGTAACGTCGATAAATTATTGTCTCTTATTCCGTACTGGCGCTTTATTTGTTAATCTGACGTAAGTTAAAATATACTTTATATGTAATTCGATTTCATATAGAATAATTCGATGTTTCTATACTTATATTTATAATTATCCTTATCTTAAAGTAGTCAAATTTTATTAATATAAAATATTGATGATTGTAATCTATTATATTTGTATTTTTAATTTTCTTTACGTAGAGGCTTCAACTTGTTTTCTAATAAAAAGAGAAAATTGCGATATATGAAAGCTGTAGTTATTTTAAAAATAAACATATTTTGACGATTAAGACTTAAACATTTTGAAGAAAAAATCGTAAATATTATAAAACAAATGCCACAAGTAAATTAATATCATGGACCTTACATTGCATATCAATTAGTGTTAAGATTATATAGTTATATACTCTTTATTGTTATATATTTATCGTATATTCACTGTTAATCATTGTTGTGGAAGCTTATAAATCGATGTTTATCTGTGTGTTACATGTATAATGTATTCAATCTATTTGTGTGTCTGTGTAATCACGTGTTTTATCAGCAATAATTAGGAAACTTAAAAATAAATTTAATCTGAGAATATAAAGTTTAATAAATCTGTTGGAAACTATTTAGTGCGATGTGTTCACGGTTAATAGTCACATTTATTAATTATATTACGTAAAAATCTAAGTCTAATATTGAAATCTCGCTGTAAAGGTGTAAACTTTGATTGTAATAAAAATTTAAATATGGTATAACGTTTGTTTTAATTACCCTATCCCTCTATTTTATAATACACAAACACACACACACACACACACACACATGATGAACCATATTTTAACAAATTTGGACTATCTACAAGACCATCAAATGAAATTCAAGGGAAATTCATAGTTATTAATAACACGAAATTGCTGCATTAATTAGGCACAAAATGGAAACGTGTTCTAAGAACTATTCTATTCACCTTACAATGTGTACTAACACTAGCATACTGCATTCGGTATTATCAACGGGATTCCTTTTGTAAAGCTATTCTGCACTGAAACGGGTCACACGACTTAAGAAAGATGACAGCGTTCACGTGACGAGCTTACAGAGCTTCCACTGACCAAATGCCACGTACTGCTGAATTATCACTTGAATTTTAGATTCTCATGGGTATTTTTCATACGATCTGCAATTTAAGATGTAAATATAGTGAAATTAAATGAAAAAGAGATATGCTGTAGGCAAGTGCTTTTGATATTGAATGAGATATTTTTATATCTTACGGTAAGCAAAAAATATAGCCTATCTATTTTTTTCCCTAGCTATTCTATAGCATAGTGCCTGCTTGGTTGATTGGAGTGTAGAATGATCAATGCCCTCGACGAAAAATAATTACCAGTATGTATTGTAAAATTCCTTATAATCTACCTACTAGATATTTTATTTTTATAATTTAAGTCGCATAAAGTAAACAGAGAGAATACTTATTTTAATTTTGACAAATACCTAGATACACAAATTAGAAAACGTAGATAAAAAAAACATTAATATTTGTAATTGAGTGAAATACAATATGTTTTTGTAATACATTATCAGGTTTTAAAAAAATCGAATTATTAACATTTATATATATATAACAAACCTCATACACTCAATCACAAAAATAAATGAACAAATCCATTAATATCCGAACACCCGTATTCATTTCATTTTTAATTGGTCGTCAGGAACAAATTATAATTATGAAATATGACCCTTCGTAAATACAATGGGAGTATTCAACGCGTTAAATTCGAGAAAGTCCTTGCTTATCAACTAAAATTTGAAGTCAAATTTACATTGAATAATGACGCCTTTGCGCTTACATTTAAAATATTTTTCTACATTTTTGGTACCTGTATGATCTACGCAATAAATACCTACCTGCTGTGTATAAATATATTAAAACAATAATTCTCAGTATGAATAAAATATTGGAATCCAAAATCATATTGTTTGCAGTTTTTGGAAATAAAATGTATTCATGAAACGCAACCTTTGCGTAACCTATTCAAATTAAATTTTTCGCGAAAATACTAGAAATTCTTTTCATATGCATCCAAAATGTATTGTAATGGTCACAATTAAAAACCATACGTAGAACAATATAAAAGAAAATTGTGTTTCGACCAATAACTCAATTGAAATTATTTCATGTTTTTTGGCTTATTGGAATTGTCTCTACGCGCTAGGATTACGATAATAAGTCTTAAAAATAATAATTTTCATTTTCATACAAAAAGTCTACTCGGGTGGAGCCGGGACAAGCAGCTAGTTAAGAGTTATTAAAGTGTTACGTGGTTACATTAGTTTGTAGGTACAAATGATGTTTTAACATCCGTGTTACAATTCCCGGTACGATAAACGGAGAAACTAATAGAAACTGAAGCTACGCTGTGACACATGATTTATTGTTTCCGCTACACACGGTTCAGCTAACAATTCTGCTATTACTCGTCTTCCACCATAAATAATAATACTTCGAAATGGATCTGGTGACTTTTCATAATGCAACTTGTTTTATTTATGATTTTAAAACGTGCTGGGTTTGAAGACATATTGTGTGATTGAGATTATTTTGCTTTTCATTTTCAAAATTTAAAAACTGCATTGGAATTTTATTATACATTTTTTTTATAATTGTTTGATTCCAAATAATTAATCATTAAGCTTAATGAATTCTATAATTAATAAAGAAATTTTCCTCACTCACCACTTTACATTCTATCGCGTGTATAGTCGTTGAACTGAAAAATGTACAAGAGATTGTTTTCGTAGATGAATAAAATATTACAATGTAAACAAATGTAAGCTTTTGTAAATGTAGTTTACAAATTAAATGGTACCGGGATAAATTAATGACTCTATGGCAAGTGATTAGATCGCCCACTCTTGCAAAAATATTTCACTGAAGTTCTTTAAAAAATAATAATAATTCCATAAACATAATGAGCAATGAAGCTTTGTGTCTTAATATTTAAGTTTCCTTTTTAAATCGCATGTCAGGCGTTGTTTATGATTCATTTTATAGCTCCCCACTGAAATGTTAATTTAAAAAGAAGCCGTCGTAACCCTACTATAAAGATAAGGAAGGAGGTAAAAAGCAGGTCAAGGATAAATAATAATTCTTAAAAAGGTTAATTTCATATTTATTGTAATGAATTAATTAGGGTGAGCAGTGAGCACTCCGGATGTGACTTCCAGAATTTTTTAAATATAAAGCATTGCTTTGTTTTAAGTTCAGTGCTAAGCTTTACGATAATGTTTTTTTATTATAAACGATTTGTAAGAGTCTCTTGTCTCACTATCTATACTAGTTATTGTAAAACCATACACAAATTATGTAAAATTATATCTGAATCAAGATGTTGGTATAAACTTATATCTATACCTACGTGAATTCTTTTTTCCAATCAATATAAAAAATGCTTTTCTGTTAAAATATCTTGAAATAAGATCTTATATATAAAATTCTCGTGTCACAATGTTAGTCTGCATACTCATCCGAAACGGGTGGACCGATTCTCATGAAATTTTCTGTGCATATCGGGTAAGTCTGAGAATCGGCCAACATCTATTTTTCATATTATGTACCACGGGCGAAGCCGGGGCGGGCCGCTAGTCTTTTTATAATATTGATAACTTGCAGTTCGTAGTCCCTCATGACGTAACCTTAAGGTATGGATTATGAGTAGACGTTTCGAATTCAAACCTTTATACAGGGTGTCCCACTGTTGGTATACTAAGCTCAAAGGAGGTTATAGTTTTGCATACGCTGAGTACGCAAAAAATACTTATAAAATTCCAGACGCATTTTTTTTTCAAATATATGAATTCTTAAAACTCTATGTGTACACCCCTAACAAGCAACCCGCCCAACTTTGCCACCAGCACGTGAGCTATCGTTTAAGATTATGTTTTTATAGACAAAATGCTCATATTAGAGAAGCGGTATATGCCGGCTGCGCGAAGTCAGAGAACAAAACATGGATTTTCAGGAAAAATTTAGCAAAAAATTTTTGACGTAATTTTGTTGTTTAAGTATTTTTTTACGTGATCAGTGTATGTAAAACTACAAGTCCTTTCGCGCTTAATATACCAATAGTGGGACACCCTGTATAATATAAATGAAAATGGTGTGATATGTAAAAATCATTGAAAGGTGAAAACGAAAGATTTTATTTATTTTTCATTCAATGCACTCGAACTTGTTGTTCTCCACCCATTACCTGAATAATATTGTTCATAAATCAGTCAGATATTGTAAATAATAAGTAGGCATTACAACTAAAAAAACTCTAATTTTATATTCTGGTACGTGCCTTGTTACTTACCCATAAAGATATCGTTACCTTGATAAAACGTAGTTTCACTTTTTATGGTGAATTGATTACCGCAATATTATTACAGTAACGTCTGAAAAATGAGGAGAGTAATAAAATAGGAAAGTATTACTTACCTCAAATACCAATACGAATTAATGAATATACTTTTCTCAAAACATAGTAAAAATAAATATCCTCAGATAACATACTCGATACTGTAAAACTATTACAAACAATTGTACTTCTATTTTTCTTTTCAATTAAAAAGTAGGCGAGGCAACTGACTAGCTTTAAAGCAGCAAATGCATTTCGTAATTACAAGAGAGCGGTTCGCTGAAATTCAAATACGCTGGCTTAATGTAAATATATGTATGCTTACATTAGTTATTAACTCAGTTTCTGTTCAAACAAATATGGATCATTCCTAGAAACAAATGTAGTTCTGGTTATTAAAGTGTGCTTTTGATTTGAAAAAGCTATCGATAAAACTTTTTAGAAAGAGAGAAATGTAATACATAATATAAAATTATGAAATAGGTTAAAAACAAGTTTATCTTCGAGTTTGAATAGATATATATTTAAACATTTTTTTTAGACTAGGTTTTTAAAAAGGAAAAAATACATCATTTGTTGCTCTAGTCAATAGTCTATCTATTTAAGCCAATGTTAATCTATAATTAAAAAAAAAGTCAATGAATAAATTTTGAATAGAAGTAGATTATAGAGTCCAATTAATCTTACTTAATTTTACATTAAAATTTGAACGGCGTTTTGAATAAGATTTAATTTGCTTCTTAAATCTTAAGAAATAGCGAAAAACGATGATTCATAAAAAAATGTAGTTGTTTTTTTAAGGGCTGTTTAAATATTATTTAATTTTACTTCGATGAATTTATTAATCAATTAATAATTTTAATTTGGTTATTTTAGGTTTAATTTCATATCTTAAATTGTTAGACAGTAGCTTTTAAAAAAAACCAATAGCATTTATCCAAATTTGTGATCTAGTTTACCTCTAACCAAACTATACAACAGTCTTTATAATCCCTATTCTCATTATCATCTATAAATGAAGACTAGATCATAAATATGTCATACCAAAATTGATAAGCAATTTACGCACTATAGAAATACATAGTTATATCGTACTTATCCTTGTCCATGAAATTAGAACCATTCAATCATTCTAATGTTGACTCAATAAATTCCTCTTATGAGTCCATTAAGGTAGATATAACGCCATTATCAGGTGTTATCGTGTTATGGATTATTCGAGACAGCTAATGGTGTATCTGTCACTAAAGTTAACAAAAGCGTGCGGTTAGGCTTGCGAACAACTTGTGATTGTTTTCAACACGTGGAAGCCAAGTGTGATGGAATATTCGTCCCTAAGATGACGGCATCTGTAATAAGGTATTTCATTTATTGTTCTTATTTTTTAATAGTTGTTTGAGGATTTATTAGGTTTCCTGATAATATAACTTGATGTCAATCGTTGCGTAATCCTGAATTCCAGTCAATTTATGTTTGCGTCACTCAGCTTTCCAAGATTTAGTTATATTGAAATTATAGTGTTCTTACGTTTTGAAACTTTAATTATTTTTAACCCAGCATTTTTATTACAATTATAATACCTGTGTGTTACCCGCAGTGCTCTGCTCCTGTTGAGTGTTGATACGTGATGATATAAAGCCAATAAAAAAAAGCAATAAATGGGCTATCTAAACAGAAATAATTTTTCAAATTGGACTTGTAGTTCGTGAGATTAGCGCGTTCAAACAAACAAACTCTTTCAAGCTTTATAATATTAGTATAGATTTTCGCAAACCAATATTCTGTAAAAATAAACAATTACAGGGACGCTTCTTGTAGTCGAGGCTGGCTAAGATTGATCGTTCAAATTTTCTTCGGAATGATAATAGTGACGAGTTTCGTTTTGATTCTATTGATGGCTGTTACTTCGAGAAAACCACCTCCAAAACCCGCTTCCCGTTGCCGAGTGCGAGAGTGCTATGTTGTTTGTAAAATGGCACCTTATTTCGATGAATACGAAAGTGATATCGTGGATGCTGCTTGGGTAAAATCTTGTTATTGAAATTACCTTTCGTTTAGGAGCTTTTATTGTAGATTAAGATCTACATTTCTTTAATTTCCTTTGTACGATAACAATCTGCTTATCAATCTTTAATTAAATGTCAAATATTAGGTATATTAATTACTTGATAAAACTTTATGGGTGTTATTTATTACTAAAATTTAAGTTTATTAGTACATTATACAATAAATTAATAGCGTTATGTTATTTATGGTACAATCTGTTTTTTAGAATCGTTTCGTGTAGAGCAAGGTAAATTATTATAATTAACCGTCTAAAACGTTTAATATATTGTTACAGCAAGCAGATGCGACTTGTGAGAGCATAATATTAATTTTAAAGCAGCCGTTCTTCACAAACAATACACTGCCGCAGAATTGGCTCTCGGGAACGCGTAGCAATGTTAATGAATTGGCTATTGTCGGTGGCAATCTGAAGCACATATCACCGTGCGCTTTTATCAGCCAGTTCTCCAATAACATACAGGCGCTCATTCTAGAAAATATACAGTTAACCACATGGGGACCTGAAACCTTTGTGGGACTCTCGAGTCTTAAACAACTATATATCAAAGACTGCAAGCTTATAAATATAACAAGAAACGCTTTGCAAGCTGTCGACGACACTTTAGAATTCTTGGATATAAAAGCGAGCTTTATGTGGAATCCCGCCTATATTACTGGCTCAACGAATCTCGCTAGGCTAAAAGTTGTAGACTTTGCGATAAATCCGTTTTACAATATATTGGATAGATCAAGCTTCACGAAGTTACGGATGTGCACAACGTTGTTTTTGAATTCGTGTCGGATAACCTCGATTGGAGAAGGTGCTTTTGATTATTTGGAAAATATTAAGATATTATATTTGAATGACAATAATTTGAAAATTGTTCCGGCTGGGTTTTTCGATAAGATTCTACCACGGCAACCACGACTAGCCCTACATGATAATCCTTGGAATTGTGACTGTTCTGATTCAATGTTTAAGAGTTTATTGCCAAGAGATGTACTTATGGTGGATCCGATGTGTCGTTACCCTAACAGCTTGAATGGTTTAACATTTTCTGAATTTAATTATTATTGCATGAATAAATCAAACGGAGAATACATAACGGTCATTAAATCTGATCAAGAAGATGTAACTAATTGCGATGAAATAAATAGGACTCCTTTAAATATAAATGATATTTGTTATAAAGGCAGTCATATTATAGGAAACAAAACTCACATTATTAATCCGTATAATGGTGGTTGTTATTTAAATCTAAAACGAGTGGAGAGAGTCAGAAATTTTTGGTTGTCAATATTAAATAATTCAACTATTATTATCCATAACAATAACTGGTTAAGTCTCACATATTCAGTTCGCAGTAACCATCACTCTATGGTAGAATTGTCATCAAGCAGCAGGGCAGACCAAGGTCTACTCTGGTATAAGTCATCATGTCCTAACGAAATTTACTGTTTAAGTCGAATGCCTTCTTCTTTAAGAATATTTGACTCCAAATCGAACATTCGATATGCTTTTTGTCCCTTTGAAACAAAATCTGGAGATATACACGTTAATCAATGCGTCTCATACACTTTAGCCGATATTGATACCTATAAATACATATATAAATTCCATGGCATTATCGGATATATACTTATATCAGTAATGTGTGCTATATGTGGTGCAATTTGCATATACGCTTTAATCCATTGTAATCCACATTTATTAAGGGGCAACAAAAGAATTTTGTTTGTAAAACACAAAGAAATAAATGCCCTTATTCTTCCCCCAGATGTGCCTTTGCGTAAGAATACCTTAACTGATTGCAGTTTGACTGATGGAGAGATGAATAATATATTTTTAGTTTCAAATCAGATAGAAAGTCTATCTTCATTGGAGAGATCGTTTTCATTTAAAAGCTCTAAAAGTATGAATAGCAATGATGTGAGTTATATATCAGCTATACAACCGACGGACGAACAATTAGCTCAATGGCGGATTAGAGAAAGTTATAAAAATGTTCAATACGATTCCATAAAGTCGGATAATCTCTCTAGCATTTTTGATACAGATTCACTCACATACTATTCACTGAAAGAAATTTACGAGACACCGCTCGAAATGAGCAAGAAGTAATACATTAGTGCGTCCAACGGTTGCTAAAAGAAATAGACGATTTCATAAATCACTTGTCAGTCTATCACTGTTTTGTGAGCGTTCATTAATCATGGTATTAAGAGATAACGATTATAGTTTAGCCGGGAGTTCGTCGAGACGTATTGAAATGGTCAGTCGCGTCACGGAGGTGCTCACAAAGTGAATCGATTCGTACAGTTGTTTCCGCACGACGTGTATTGTCTTCGCCGTGAGACGTCAGATCTATTTTAATGACTAGTTCAAAACCAACTGTAGCTCCCTGAAGCGTGATTAGTGAGTATCGGTCTATTACATCTCTTGGCACTTTGACGTTTCTATTTCTTGTTATTCTATTATATAGTGTATTTAATATCTGTGGACTTTTGATATGCTATTTTTCTTTTGAATGTATTTTTAATATTTTTTATTTTATAAGAATTAAATAATGACAAAGACAACAATAATGTAAAGACTGCCAACATCAGATTGGAACGAACTACATTATTATTGGCGTCCCTTACCTGTCGACTGTGGCTCGATACTTGGCACAGATTAATTGGATTGGCAGAAAGTTTTGCAAATATATTTTTTTTTTTTTTAATTATACATGTTCTTTTATTTTCTCACCTCACTTATTGGGAACAATATGTATTTAAAATCATTTATCAAAAATAGTATAAATCAATTATTATAAATTATAGGAAATGTAACCACAAACGATAATATCTTTCTATTCACAGGAATAGTATTACTACGCGTAATTAATTTAAAACTTTATTAGCTGACTGTTTATTATATCCGATCTAAACAACGATTCGAAGATGTGCACCTGTTCTATAGATTCATTATTAGAATGTACACTACATTTTGTCTGGAAATCTATTAATAAAGCGACATTTTAAATAGTTTTATCAAAACTATATCAATATATAATAACATTAAATTAGTAGTTAGCTTTGTTCCAAAAAAAAAACAATTTCACCTCGTACATTTTCTTTGTTATGATTTCTTTATTTAATTGAAAATAATATTATTTTATTAAATAAAGAATTTTAAAGATATTGTTAGATATAGGTAACTGTGTAATGCAGTATAATTATAATCTATTCTATTATCTTATATATAAAAATGAATCGCAAAATGTGTTGGTAAGCGCATAACTCGAGAACGGCTGAACCGATTTCGATAATTCTTTTTTTATTATATTCCTTGAAGTACGAGGATGGTTTTTATGTAGAGAAAACGTAAATATGTACCACGGGCGAAGCCGGGGCGGACCGCTAGTCTTATATATAAAAATGAATCGCAAAATGTGTTGGTAAGCGCATAACTCGAGAACGGCTGAACCGATTTCGATAATTCTTTTTTTATTATATTCCTTGAAGTACGAGGATGGTTCTTATGTAAAGAAAACGTAAACATGTACCACGGGCGAAGCCGGGGCGGACCGCTAGTATATTATAAAAATGAATCGCCAAATGTGTTGCTAAGCGTAAAACTCGAGAACAGTTCGATCGATTCCGAAAATTGTACCTATCTAAACGTTTTTTTAGGCACAAGGGAGGATATTATGGAGCAAAAACTCGAAAAAAGGGGCAATAGGACAGAACAGTAGTATTATTATAGTAAGAATGATATTCAACAAAGATAAGTTAAAAGGAAAGCAATTGAAAAATAAACATTTTCGTCTTGCTCTAGCAAACATCGTTCTTACGATGTACGTATGTACAGAAATGTATTACTTTTTTAAATATTTACCCTTTCCGCTGGTTTTATTGAATCTGTTTGGTGCACTTACTATTCAATTTGAAAACGTATTATAGAATTAGCTTTTCCAGCTAACATCCTATGTACATATTTTTGTTTAGCGAATTTTTTTTAAATTGTAAAGAAATTGACAACGTTAAAAAAAATAAAATTGTAATTATTATGATAAGATGAAGATTTTTTCTCAAACGTATAACATCATATTTTTTAAATATAATAATTACTGATGTTATTAGCCATAATAAGTTTTATAATCTTTCTTAATATATGTACTATTATAAAGGCGAAAGTTTGTAAGTATGGATGTATGGATGTTTGTTACTCTTTCACGTAAAAACTACTGAACCGATTACAATGAAATTTAGCACACATATATTAGTAAATGGTAATTTGGATTAACACATAGGATAGGTTTTATCCCGGAAATCCCACGGGAACAGGAACTATGCGGGTTTTCCTTTGAAAACGCGGGCGAAGCCGCGGGCGGAAATCTAGTATTTTAATATCGTAAAAAGTTAGTGTCACTTTTTTCGATAGAGGTACATCGAACAATTTCGTTACGAAGCATGCAACAATGTACACTGTTTTGAAAACGACAGCAAAATTTATAACCAATAAGAAACGAACAATATGACTTCACCACTCCAAACTACACGTACAGTCGTAACATAATTAATTATGTAACACCTGTACAATCAATTAGATAAGAGGTTTGTCGCTGTTGTCTGGTAACCCCGGCAGTGTCGCGTGCCAAATTGTAGAAAGGAGCGTCAAGCGTGTACGACAATCGTCATCAGAAGCAGCATGTGCAACAATTATGTACACGCTTTATATGAAATGGCCAAGGTCAAGGATGAATATTTACGAAACACAGATTATATAATTCACTAATGGAGGGATGAGCAGTACTTACTGAAACCTCGTGCTTTTAATTAACTGATTTTTAGCTGAATTTTATTATTATTTATTATTTATTTATTCATTTATTCAGGAAAACATTTACAATTCTTAAATACTAGACAGTTAAAAAGAAGAAAAAAGTGGATTAGTGGATTACCGCCTTATATTCTAAATACCACTAAATATTGAGGTGTTTAATTATTATTAAAAAAAGATAGAGCCTTATAGTTATGTTCGGATGGAAATAAATATTTAAGTTACACGCATTTTGAAGAGGTGCTACGTTGTAGCACGAATTTTAGGGGCCAGTTTATCGTATCGTAACTATCGTAACTTTTTTTTTAATTTCTGTTAGTTGCTTGAACTTGATTGAAATAAGTATATTTTTATATTTCTGCAAGTTGATCTAATCGTTTTAAACCACACACAACATGTTTTTTGTTTCACAATTTTCTTAAAATGTAGTCCAACGCATTTAAATAAACATTGAAATGAATGCGATTTCAGAACATAGGAATAACGTAGCAATTTGTGTCTTTACTCATGTATAAAATGTGAGTTGCGATTGAAGCTATGAATAACTGCAGAATTCCACTCAACTCAATTTTTCCATTTCAAACTCTCGGATATCAAACGCGCTGTAGTTTGAAACCCTTCTGGCACGTAAATATTACTATTGTTTGCGCGAAAGGATATAGATAAAACTGATATGAAAATAACTTTATAACTTTTATTCTGAAAATACTCTCACCTACTGTTCTTTTTCAACTACTTTTGTTTTTTATGAAATTTGAATAATGATATGTATATGGTATGAGTACTTATTTAAATGTTTTATTTCGAAAATCACGCTGTATTCAAATATTATACAGCGGTTTGTGTTTCCATGTGAACATCTGATTGCTAATTGAGTCGTATAATATGGGGCTTATGTTATTAAAAATTGTATAGCAAACTGCATTTGCATTTACCATGTGTTTTGATTTGGAATCGAGGCTATTAATGGTACGTTCACTTGCTATTGGTAGTCCGTGGTTAATGTTATCGCTAGACCACAAAATAAATATTAGCTGGCTTTCCTAGCTTTGCATGAAAATTCCTAGCTGCATTTCTGCTACAAAACGATTCTGCTACAAACCTATTAAATTACAAGTGATTTTAGAATTTCCCTGGGAATACACTTTAGGTTCGAATTTTTTGGATTGAAGCTTATGTAGTGAATAGTGATGTATATTTTAGCAAAAGTTGGTTTAAATAGTAGTCGCCTTTAGTTTTGGATGAGATTTTATTCTATTGGACGGTAGGAGTGGTAGGTTTAGAAATTCAAAAAATAAATCGACTGTCGGATCGGATGTCGAATTGACGAAGGACACGGAAGGCTCAAGGAATTCAATTTGTCAAGCATAAAACTGATCCTCTGTATAAAAATAAAAATTTTCAATCAATCAATAGTTATAATGAAGACAGAAAATATGATGTAAGTCAGCATAATACCATTATTTCATTATATTATAGCAATGTATGTTTATTTCAGTAGAGTAATTCTATACATTCGTAGCATAATCTATTATTATAGAGGATATTATAAATCACAATTTTCAAATACCAATTCATGTATTGCATGTTCAATATTATTTAAGAAATATTTGCACTGCGGCCAATATTGCAATTATGCTTGAAACATAACTATTATTATAATGCAATTTTCAATTAAAACATCTAGTTCTATTATTAGTATGGGTTAATTCTATTTTATAAATCCAATTATGCACTGACGTTACTCATAAATAACGTCTAATAATTATTCTTCAGTAACTATTGTAATTGTTTATTAGTCGATAAGGTTTTCATTTATTTCTTGGCAAATTTCTCTCCACTTCGCGCTAAATCAATATATAGTTTAGGGTGTTGTTTAGAATATTTTTTTAAAAATTTTGATATAGGTACCTACATGAAAAATACATCTTTTTTAGATCTTAGACGTTGTTATAAAGAACCTTATAGGTTTATAAAAAATTATAAGAAGCTTTGGTTTGACACACTACGACCAACTTATTTAAATAGACTATCCCTTGTACTTCGTTAAATGAAGCATTTATACGGCTTTGTTGCCATTATCTGATGATTTTTGAAAAAGGAAATTTGTTTTTTACCCTTTAATACTTAAGTGTTTTGTATTTTCTAACTCTTTAGTTCATAAATACTAGTCAATTTGCCCTTTGAGTTCTGTATCTTGTATCAATTCCATTTCTGGACTAACTAAATTTAGAAAAACATTATTTATACTGTGGATGCACTTGTGCGCATTAGCTGGAAGGTTATCCAAAATTATAGTCGAATAATAATCATTATTTACGATACCTCCCACGCTATGCGCTTCTGTTTGATAAGATATAAATAACTATGATAAAAGTATGTGCTTGGTTATTATTCATAGATAAAATACTAGGTTTCCGCCCGCGGCTTCGCCCGCGCAGTCAAAGAAAAACCCGCATAGTTCCCGTTCCCGAGGGATTTCCGGGATTGCATCATTTTTCCGGGATAAAAAGTAGCCTATTTCCTTTCTCGGGTATCAAAATATCTCCATAAAAAATTTCATGAAAATTGGTTTAGTAGTTTAGGCGTGATTGAGTAACAGACAGACAGACAGAGTTACTTTCGCATTTATAATATTAGTATGGATTATGTTATAACACGAAATATCAAAAGTATTCTGTCTCATACTCTATTCACGCACAAAATAACTCTATCGCACGAAAACCGCTAAAAGATAAGGCTAAAATTCGCCATGCAGTTAGATAATTAGATTATATCCCGAAATATAGGCTTCTATATAGTCAGTGTGTTAATATCTATTATATTATGTTTGTCGGGCCGATTTTTCAATGCTTGGATAAAACTTATCCGTCCAATAAAGTATTACACGATAATATTAAAATGTCATGTAAATTGTCAAATACGGGCAAGTTTTATCCAAGCATTGAAAAATCGGCCCTATGTTTGGACATTCTTTATAAGTAAAGTAAGACAGTATAATGCCATAACAACATGCTATGCTACAGGATGAAATAGTTGTTTAGATAGGAAAACATAAAAATAGTTATATAAACAGAGTTTAGTAAACATAATTTCAGATATTTAGATTTTCGGGATCATAAAGAAAATAATTTAAATGTTTTATATAATTACGTTATCTGTCCATGAAAAGATAACTATTGCTCACTTCTCGCTTAAATAAACTAAGTATTAACCGAGATAACGCGGCGTAGAACCTCCCTCAACTATCGTAAATCTTTCTGATAGGGTTGAGATAAGACAAAGTTTTGCTTTGAAAAAACTGTGTAAATTAACTTAGTAGCAACTTTACACGTGCCCTTGTCTTTGCATCGATAGTTATTTGAACAAAAATATGGCAAATATCCAAATCGACTCGATGGAGCATTAATAAATTTTTGTCACATAAATTTTAATTGGATCGTATTAATTTTATCGCGTCGTATTTGGCTTGAATGTGCGGACACGGGATCAGTCGTTTGACAGTGTATAGTGGCCTTAACGATAAGAGTTAAAAGCGATAGAGTAGCCAAAAGGAAAGTACTCACGGCTTGAGTCGGGATGTGAACCGGAGTCCGCCCGCTACACTCTGGGGATCGTATCGCGTATTATAGCATTAGCGAACTTCATCCAAATACAGGGACTAGTGTTCCTCATTCTGTTGTTCGCGATAGTTTACGTTTTAGTGCAGTTCTTTTAGTCTTCACTCACACGCCGCCCAACCATGGTGAGTGGTAGAAGTAGTGTTGTGCCGAATTTTAATTAATTTGTAAATGTAGTGATTGTGCCATTAAATATTCATTTGCTTATTTACAGGAGGAACTCGACAAAGAACAAATTAACAGTATGTATAAGTTTTAATTAATTTCAGTGATATTCCTTCGTACGCCAATTAAACTTTTGTGGTTTCAACACTTGCTATTCAATTGTTCGGGCGGGTTTAAATTTTCAATTATTTATTAAATTTTGTTTCGTGTTTTTTTCTTTAATTTTGAATTATACTAATTATTTTATTTAATGAATTTTAACCCTAACGCAAGATAGTTTTGATACTGATTATTTATTATTAAATATTATACAGCTAGCCTCTATATAGAGCATTTTTCTTTATAGTTCTCAAGAAGGCCTTCGAAGCTTTCGACCACGAAAAGAAAGGATGCATAGGCACGGTGATGGTCGGTACGATCCTCGGCATGTTGGGCCACACCATCACAGATGATATGCTCAAGGAGATCATCGATGAAGTCGATGTTGATGGTAAATTATTTGATTACTTTTAGTAATTAGTTTTTTGGCAAACATTTTTTTACGCTCATGACGGCAGAGACTTTTGATAGCTTACTCTATCTTAGGAGCTTTTATATAAATTCATTGTTTAAACATCTTTTTGCAAAGAATGATTAAAATAAATATAAATGTTTGCTTGTAACAGTTGAAAAATTTATATTCAAGTTATTTTTCCAAACCTATCCTCAACTTTCGGTTATACATTTTCAAAATTTCTTACATTTTACAACTTTAATTAATCTTATGAATTAAGTATATAGTTTGCGACTGCTTTCATATTTTTATTGTAGCTCAACATCAGTAAATTTAGATATTAACTATTCTATAGCTTTTCTGTAGTACCAAACATAAACATAATCATAATCAATGATACTTTTATTGGTATAGCAACAATCGTCTGGCAGATTGTTTATAGTTTATTAATAATGCTTCCCAACAGTCACGTTTACCTTGATAATATATTGTATAATATCAATATATTAGAATACTATACTTATAATATCTACTAGAGATCGTAAAGGAGTCAGTGTTGACAGATATTCACTCTTTGCCAATTATTTCTCGTGCCAAAACGTAGTGCTGAATGCTTTATTCTTTTTATATTAAATAATCATAAATAATAACTATTAGGTTTGATAAAATAAGAAGTCAAGATAACCAAAAAGCTATCTATGTAGATCATACCACTCTATTATGTAACATTACATAATACTTTAGGTTTCTGGTTATAACAAAAATGAACAATTATATGATTAGATAGCACTACGGTATTAGTGACTGATATGCCTAGAAATACTTTCGAAGTCAATGTTTCATCAAGGTTAGCCTTCCTCTATAAAAAATACGATAAAACAATGAATCTATTTAGCCTTACTACAAAATTTTAATTGTTCTTTTTTTATATTAGGATCTGGTGAGTTAGAATTTGAAGAGTTCGTGACGCTGGCCTCCAGGTTCATGGTTGAAGAAGATGCTGAGGCCATGCAGCAGGAACTGAAAGAAGCATTCCGGTTATATGACAAAGAAGGTATTATAACATTTTGGTCAATTACATCTTTAACGAATCCAAGTGATTATTTTATACAAAAAACTTAACCTCCTACAAATAATCAAAACTAGATCCTGGAGGGACGAAAGGATTAAAAAAATCATTAAAATCTGTTCATCCAGTGAATAGGTACCTCAGAACTTCTTTAAAAACAGAAAATACAGTCGAATAGAGAACCTCCTATTCGACTCGAGTCGGTTTTAAACCTACTTGATATTAAAAAAAAGCTTCTATAAAACTTCAAATAATCTTGTAGATTTTATCAAGTTTAATTATACAATAATGGTTAAAGCATTCTAATTAACCACTTGACCTGGTTGATTGTGTATTGTGTTCAGAATCAAGTTACATTTGAGACCATAGTAAATAATCAAAGGTCGAGAGTGGGCGGCAAATACGGGTATTGATTCCTCGTTTCAATGCGAATTGTAATTATAAGTTAAATTCATATTCTTCAGTGAAATTGCGACATTATTTATCCAAAAAGGTATCTATTTTAAAGCTAATTACATAATATAATAAATAATTCAGTGACCCGACGACGAAGTGAAAATTTATGAAGACGCCATTGCTTTCTTAATTAAAAAAAAATCCGTAATTTTTCTTTATATTTTTATAACGATTCCGCTAATTGAAGCAGTGAAGAATCTAAGAAAGATCATTAAAATAGCGACAATTTTGGTGTAGTTACCTATTGAATTATTTACTGAAACAATATTTAGAAGTAAAACAGATTTTTATGTTATGTTAGGCGAAACGTATGTTCATAGGAACACACATAGGTGTGGAAAGTATCTTCCCCTAATTAGTATCCATATTTTATAAATTAACAATTTTCGTCACAAATCAAAAATTTAATTTTGCACCAGCTTTAACTTGTATTAATTAGACTGATACATTTTTAAAGAATATAAAAAATTCGATCAAGAGGCGGGATTCGAACCTGTGTCTTTTTGCCATTCCTGTGCAACGCCTAACTATGTATTATATTTTTGTAACTGGTTTGTAAAATTCTCTGAAGGGAACGGCTACATCACCACCCAAGTGCTGCGAGAGATTTTACGGGAACTCGATGATAAAATCAGTGCGGAAGAGTTGGACATGATGATTGAAGAAATTGACTCTGACGGGTCCGGAACAGTTGATTTCGATGGTAAGAATTTTCTCTATTTTTTATATTCATAGAGCATTTCACATTACAATTTTTGAGTACAAAATAGTACAGAATATGACAAAAATTGTTATTATTGAATATTTTGCAACTGTTTACAGAAATATTAAAACATAAAGTTGATTGTGACAATTAACTTTACTTTTTAAAACATGTACCACTAACATCCTAACGTCTCATTTATTTCCAGAAAGATACAGATAAATATATTATTTAGAAGATGAAAATAAGAATAATAGCAGCAAAAATTCAGATCAACAGCCCATAATGTCCTACTTTATTAATTATTTTTAACCACAATGCTTACCTTAGAACAACACGAATTTTTAACAATAACATTAAAAATTCACAACGCTAGCAAGCTTCGGTACGAGCTATTAAAAATTTAATTTTCGGCAAACCAGCTTTATCTTGCCCTCTGCAACGTACTATGAAATAGTATTTATTCATTTTATAGTAAATAGACTCGTGGTATAAAAAAAAACCGCTCTTTAGAATAATATACAGTGTTTTTTTTGTTCTTGGATTATAAATAAGTATGCATAAATTTAAAGGTTATGTATATGCATAAATTTTAAGGCCTTATGGTTAAAAGGTAAATAGGAAAAGCTAAACGTAAAGATAAAATGTGGAAATCCTCTGTGTCAAACTATGAGAGTGGTGCCTAACTATTTATTATTAATTTTATTTTTTTAATAATTATCATTTTTTCTTTCAGAATTCATGGAAGTAATGACTGGTGGTGATGACGAGAGATAAGCTTACTACCCTTAATAATTAATAATAATAGGCAATAATCGCTATTAATGTTACCTATATGATTGCATACCTCATTTTTGAGATAAATAAATATCTTTGTCTACATATTTGGTCTATTATTTATATTGCTGATATATTTTCAAACTAGCTTTGCCCCGTAGTTTTACCCGCATATTGCTCCACTCCTGTTGGTCTAAGCGAGATGATATAATATCTATAGCCTTCCTCGATAAATGGGCTGTCTAACATCGAAAGAATTTTTCAAATCGGACCAGTAGTTCCTGGGATTAGCGCGTTCAAACAAACAAAAAACTCTACAGCTTTATAGTATTATTAGTATAGAGGCTTATCTTGCTAATCTATGATGAGAAGAAGCATCTGCCATTCTCGCAATTTTGTTTAAAAACATTTTCATGAAAGTTTAAATCAATTAATTTAATTTAATTTAGTTTATAGCCAAAGAATTTACCAATGTTTCACTCGTTAGTACTAGTACTTGTACATATGTTCTCAATATGCGAAACTGTATTTAAAAAAGTTTTACTAGAACATGCTCCAAACGTTATTTCTTAATGAACGTTATATTATAAGTCCTTTAAACGCTACTCTTTAACTATTCTTTGAAAACTTAATTTAAATAGTAAAGTATTTCATGCTATAAATAAATATAATATAGCACTTATTATGCTCCTTAATATTTTCGAAAGAAACAAGAAATGTTCAATGGAACCGGAGCACAACTTCAGCTGCAAGGATCTGATTACAAAGCGCGGCTATTGAGTACGAACACTTGAAGTGTTTCTTTCAATATTAAAGCTTTCCTTTGCATATATTTTCAATGAAATTATTTTTAATTCATGCTAAAATTAGACGAAGCAATGCACTTAGTTGTAATAACAAACAAAAAAACTTTATTAGGAATTTTTCGCTAATTATAAAGCTTTATATGTATATGAAGCTTAATTAAGGGCACCACCATATAATATAATTATTGTTAAACTGTTTTAATTTACAAAAATATTACCTTTTTGTAGCATATACCTACTCAATTCTGTTCAATATAAATTATGCCTGTTATTTACTTTACTTGTATATACCACTGTTGAAATATTGATTTCATTTACAAAAGTTTCTCTCTTAAAAAGCAATTACGTTTCTTACACTATACGTGTGATTTATTGCAACGACCTTTTTTTTCTTATCATGCACATTTGGTAAACCTATTGTGAGTTCTGTATACACTCCACACTTGGTAACACATGTTAAACCTTGTGAATATTTATTGTATAGATTCCTAGAAGTACGGGTAAGAAATACTCGAAGAGGGTCATAAATAAAGGTATAATTTTGAGTGTTATATAGACCCTAAAATAGTTGAGTTATATAGCTCTTTGTGTGTAGTTCACTCGTATCCTTCAGACTGTTAAGACATACCTTCGATACTCTATTAGAAGATAAATAAAGTGACTATCTTCCTACAACAAAGTGCTTGAATTATTTACTAAAATTAATCACACCACTATCCATAATCCCAATAGGTTATGGGCCCAGGCTACGTTGTTGATTAATTTAAATACAAATTTTATTGAGAGGAAGAAAATTAAAATTTCAAAGTGCAATTGAAAATTAGTGAATGTATCGTAAGTAAAACATTCAGAGTGAAGATAAAGATTTTATAAACAATATGGAAACTATAAAATCTAAAAGAAACATCCAACCTTTCAACGGTGAAAATTATAATATATGGAAGTTCAGAATCCGCAGTCTCTTAAATGAACTTGAAGTGATTCATGTAATCGATAAACCAGCACCAGCGAATCCTGACAGCAAGTGGAAGAAATCGGAGTCAACCGCAAAGAATGTGTTAATTGAATATTTGTCCGATTCGTATTTAAGTTACGTGAAACCAGAATCGTCGACAAAACAAATTTTTGATGTACTAAACAATATCTTCGAAAGAAAAAGTGTAGCAAAACAAATTGGAGCTCGGAAGAAATTATTTAATTTGAAGTTGGAAGAAGACACAGATTTGTGTAAACATTTTATGATGTTCGATTCTTTGATATCGGAGTTAGCATCAGCCGGTGCGACTATCTCAGAGGTTGATAAAGTGACTCAACTATTGCTTACTTTACCACCTTCTTACAATGGTGTTATAACAGCCATCGAGACTTTGTCAGAAGACAACATCACGTTAAGTTTCGTGAAAACAAGATTATTAGATCATGAAGTTAAACTTGTTAATGAAAGTCTTGACACAAGTAAAATGGTTCTACATGTTGAACAGAAAACTAATGAAAGAAAACGAAATAATAAGGAGCTTAGAAAATCATCGAAAATACGTCGTGGAATCGTCAAGCCGGAACAAAATGGTATAAATTATAAAGGGCACATTAAGTGTCACAATTGTGGAAAAAGAGGACATTATAAAAATGAATGTCGTAACTTCTCGAAACGCTTTAAGTCCAAACCAAGTACAGAAAGACAAAGGACAATTCAAACCATTCAAGCTGAGCCAGTGATTGAAGACAGCTTTGCATTTATGGCTGGAAATTTTCAGTTAACAAATGAAGGAAGTGAAATATCCTTTTAGCAGTTAGTAAGACAGCTGACAGTGAGGTGGAATGGTAAGACGGCAATGACTGGTAAGCCGAAATACAATATATCTATTCTGGAATTTTCGGTAAGTTAAACTTTATTAATTATTAAAATAAAGATTCTAATTCCGAATAAAAATATTAGCATCAGTGACGAGGTCAAATAAGAAAAGATAAATTTTAAATTATCTATTAGAAGTTTGATAAAGTTAAATTATCTAGTAGCTAATAGATGAATGAAAAGGTAGATTACCTGTTTGTGTGAAGCTTGTATAAACAATAAACAAGTTTAAATGTCATTTAATAAAATAATGTTGAAATCAGATGTTTATGGTTCTCATGATTAAAAGAAATGAATAAATAATAATAAAATTATTTTGTAATGTTTAATGATGAATTCACTCATAAGAGTGTAACATATTTTATGAGAAATAAATCTGATGTATTGTAAACCTATTTACTGATCATGTTAAAGAGAATTTATCTTACTACTTAAAAGGTAGATAAAGGTATCAGTTATCATCTCACATTGCCACGAACTCCATATTTAAAATACCTTTAGGTTTTCGAATCAGCCGTATGTTGAAACCAGTAAAACAAATTTGATGAAAAGTCATCAAAGGTAAAATGGGTATAGAGCGTATAAAGTGGAGAGTAATAAATATGTGGTAGAAAGAGATGTAAATTTAAATCAAAGGCAAAGGGAGACGAGGTTGATTCAGGTTTAAATACTGAAGTCCCTAACGATTCGTTAAACTCAGTTGACAACCTTATATATTCAGTTAAAAATAGCTATATGGGTTAATCTCAGTTGGTTGAAACTGAATGAATAGCTATATTATGTTAAACTCAGTTGGTGAAAACTGAATGAATAGCCATATGTGTTAATCTCAGTTGGTGAAAACTGAATGAATAGCTATGTGTTAATCTCAGTTGGTGAAAACTGAATGAATAGCTATGTGTTAATCTCAGTTGGTGAAAACTGAATGAATAGCTATGTGTTAAGCTCAGTTAGTGAAAACTGAATGAATAGCTATGTGTTAATCTCAGTTGGTGAAAACTGAATGAATAGCTATGTGTTAAGCTCAGTTAGTGAAAACTGAATGAATAGCTATGTGTTAAGCTCAGTTAGTGAAAACTGAATGAATAGCTATGTGTTAATCTCAGTTGGGAAAACTGAATGAATAGCTATGTGTTAAGCTCAGTTAGTGAAAACTGAATGAATAGCTATGTGTTAATCTCAGTTGGTGAAAACTGAATGAATAGCTATGTGTTAAGCTCAGTTAGTGAAAACTGAATGAATAGCTATGTGTTAAGCTCAGTTAGTGAAAACTGAATGAATAGCTATGTGTTAAGCTCAGTTAGTGAAAACTGAATGAATAGCTATGTGTTAAGCTCAGTTGGTGAAAACTGAATGAATAGCTATGTGATAAGCTCAGTTGGTGAAAACTGAATGAATAGCTATGTGATAAGCTCAGTTGGTGAAAACTGGAAGTAAATAGCAGCTATACGTTAAACTCAGTACCTAGACGAAAAACTGTAGTCAATAACTTTGCGTTAAACTCAGTAGCTAGTCATCAATAAAATAATAAGGCAGAAGGCTATCGAAGTATTGAAAATACAAACAATACAGTGCCTAAAATTTAATGACACAGACAATTAGTATTGACAATGAAACCGATATATCAGATAGATATTAAAAGCCAAACTTCATCTAATGAAGATGATTATTAGCCGTTTCATTATTTACTGTGCGCATAATACATTGTATATTTACTCCTAATTCACATGAGATAATTGAAAATAGGAATGATGCTAAACAATGAAAAATGCAATTAATGATGAACTATATTCTTTATTTGTAAATAAAAAGCTTGGACTTTAGTATCAAAACCAAGTAGTACAAATATTGTATATAATGAAAATGGATATTATAAAGTACGATGAGTTCGGAAATCCATAAAAGTGTAAAGCCCGTTTAGTTGCTAGAGGTATTAGTAAAAATATCGGTTGCAACAATTTTGAACTTAAGTCTTTTAACAGCAGCATGGCTTGTTAGTTTACCAGATTGATTAAACTGCATTTTAAGTGGTCAGTTAATCGTACAGTATATTAAAATACTTGAGGGTGTGAAAAGTGAAAACACTTGTGAACCCCGATTGTAAATTAAACAAAGCATTAGGTAGCATATTGCTTAAAAAGTTGCCAGATGTTGGATTGAAATATTTGAAAAGACTATTAGAAAAAGGTTTTACAAATGATTTTAAGGATCGATTCATGTACATACTGAATAGATGAGATATCTCTAATAATATTTATACTGAATTAAATGTGGACGATCTAGTGATTATAGTGAGTGACTATTGTTGAAAAACGATGCAGAATTTAATGAATTAATTTAAAATGGGTGATTTAAAAGGAGGTTAAATTCTTATTAAGCTTTAGAATCACGAGACAAAATAATGTCGTAACACTAGATCAAAGCACATAAGTAAATATTAAAACCGTATGAAATAAACTTAGTACAATGGGTGATCAAAATCTTCTTACATAAAATTCAATTTAGATTTTGAGGCAATGGAATCCAATGAGAATGACGGTATTCCATTTCGAATTCTTATTGGAAATCTAATGTATTTAATTTCATGTACAATGATCTGACTTTAACTATAAGCAGACATGTGAATGAAAATAAACAAGAACTCGGTAATGTTTAAAAACAAGTAGATTAAAATTAAATATGTAAAGGAAACATATAAGAACAAATTGATAAGATACTTGATTCTAATTAGACAAATTGATAAGATAATTGATTCGAGTTAGTATTTAAAAAGAAAAGTACAACGGGTTACTTCTTCTAGTTGTATGATTGATGTACAATATGTTGGAGTACAATAAGGCAGGTTCTTCTACAGAAGCTGAATATATGGCTCTGTATGAAGCTGTTAAATGCAATATGGTTGAAAAAAAAAAAAAAAAAAACTTTAGCAGCAGGTATAAACCTGAAAACTAAAGAACCTATCTTAATATATGAATAGTAAAATGGATGTACTAGCTAACAATCCAACAAGCCTTATTAGATCCAAACATATTGACATCAAATATTAATTCCTTTGGGATCAATATGAGAAATAATACTAAAATTATTAAACATATGTCAACAGGTGTTCAAATTGCAGACATGCTGACAAAGCCACTACCAGGGAGGTTCCTGGAGTTAAGAGCGAAAATGGCATCAGAAGATTGATTAGTAAATAAGTTGTATCTTGATGTAAACTTATATATTTTTAATGATCTGATAAGGTTTTTCTGAGTTTCCCTTATCGTGAAGACAAATGTCGGATCACTATGTATACGGTTAGTAACAACCGTCCCAGACAAAGAGTAAGCGGAAGGTATGTCGATCAGTATTAAGAGTATTGTATTCAACTTTAGAATTTTGGTTATCATGATGTATTAATATAATTGTATATGTATTAATATGTAATTGCAATTAAAATTGTAACTTGGAAAAGAGATTAACTTTTGAGGGGGCGTGTTGAAATATTGATTTCATTTACAAAAGTTTCTCTCTTAAAAAGCAATTACGTTTCTTACACTATACGTGTGATTTATTGCAACGACCTTTTTTTTCTTATCATGCACATTTGGTAAACCTATTGTGAGTTCTGTATACACTCCACACTTGGTAACACATGTTAAACCTTGTGAATATTTATTGTATAGATTCCTAGAAGTACGGGTAAGAAATACTCGAAGAGGGTCATAAATAAAGGTATAATTTTGAGTGTTATATAGACCCTAAAATAGTTGAGTTATATAGCTCTTTGTGTGTAGTTCACTCGTATCCTTCAGACTGTTAAGACATACCTTCGATACTCTATTAGAAGATAAATAAAGTGACTATCTTCCTACAACAAAGTGCTTGAATTATTTACTAAAATTAATCACACCACTATCCATAATCCCAATAACCACAGTTAATATAATACTATAACTAGTAATACTTAGGTAGGTAGGTACTAGACATCAACTATATTACTATAAGTTATAACCATAAATCAAGCTTACGATTTGTTTACATTCGTCACACGATTAAAGTTAAATGTTTACAATTCATTCCATTAATTTGCATAAAAGGATAAACAAATAACCTTTAAAATATTACCGATACAAAGTTATGTTGTTTTATGTGTATAATGTCTTAAATTGTGAATTAAACATACTATGTTTGCAATCGTTTGCCCCAGAATACAGCATCCGACGTGATATGGATGCACAACAAATGTTTTGTATGTTATTTAAGCAATTTATCTTCGCTTTTCCCGTATTTCTGTTAAATAGCTTTTGCAAATGGTCTATAAATATTCCCTCTCATCGTACGGTGGTCGGTAGTACGGTGACGATGGCCACCGAATTTGATCTGAAAGTATGAAAAGTCGTTAATTGGTTATTAAATATTTAATTTTTATATTAATGAAATGAGAAGCATTAGTCAAAACATGGGATGTTGATGAACCTTAAATTAGAAAACATTCTTATTACAAGTTACATCGATAAATATTTTATCACAAAATTGGGTGACAACTGACAATAGAACAATTACATGATAGACTTTGAAAGTTCAAATGATTTAAAAACAATAAAATCATGATTAACTAATCAATTTTGTGCCAAATGTTTTAAATACTCTATAAATAACCATGAATATCGCTATTGTGGTTACTCTACCGGCAGCTGATCGTTTGTTAACCCATGCCAAATATTATATAGTGCATCTGCAGATACGAGAGCTCAAAATTGTATTATTGATTCAAACGAAAATCACCTCTCTCACTGAACAACACGGCTGATATTTGTATGAATATATAATCCGAGATATATGCTGACAGCGACTGCACATTGTATAAGCAAATGGACACAGTAAAATTTATTGTTTCTTAGTTGATATTAAATGGGAAGATAAATGATTATAAACAAAGAGGGTTTATATAACATTGCATTATGTTATATGATGTTTTCATTTGCTTTTAGAAATTCAATTTATGCATATCTAATGCACACCTAATGTTTGTAGTGGTAATTAAATAATAATAAACGAATTATACGGAGTTATCCGTGCAAACTTATATTGTTTAAACTAAAAACTGAATACTAGTTAATAGATATATTAATTATAATTACTATTTGTCATTTGTTATGTTTTTTATGCAAGACTTGAGAAATAAATTGAGTATCCTACATACCTAATTTAGATTGCATGAATACAAGTTCGCTCTGCCAATTCCTCCATCTTTCAAATAAAAAGCAACGCTAGTTCAGAATTTTCTCCTGATTGCGATATTCTCGTCTCACCCGGAATATGGCAAATTGGTAGTCTCAAATATAATATTCATTCTCACTTTTTATGTTGAAAGTGACAATGCATTTTTATCCGTGGTTTCTGAGCTCATCTAAGCTAAGTTATTTTAAGAGATGTTACCGAGGACGGCAAATGCAAAGATATGTTTTATAACACCCTCTTCTTTTTAAGGACACTTCTATTATTCTTTTTAAATGCATAAAATTGTACATAGTGTCGTTTATCTTTATTTTTGCGATCTAACTTTAGGGACAATAATTATTTATCTTAATTTAAAATAATCCTACTTTATTGTATAATAATTATTTAATTAAACAATAGAATGACAAACGAGATTAGCACTCAATCAAATGCAAAGCAACTTATTGAAGGAACGTCTCGTTTCTTAGAATAGGGGCAGGTAACTCGCTTAGCGTTTTAATTTTCCTCTCGCCAAGCCAATCCCGCGGGCGGAAATCGAATCAGAGCGTTAAGCCCACGAAACCTATCAATTCCACGAACGTGTGAATGTGGCTTTATAAATTGGAAGAAAATAAATAGTGTTCTTAGAGATTTGTATAGGTGTTCTTATATAATAGTGTGTAGACACATTACTTGAATTTAAAGCCTATTGAATACTAACATGTTTATGTATTATGTTACTTCCCTTTAATCATGCGGAAAGTCTTTCAACAGGACATGTTTTAGTTTATGAGAACAGTATATAAATGTAAATAAATAAAATAATTTAATAAAAGCTTTGCTTAAAAATATTTATATGAACTTATATTGTAAGATATAGGAAAACAAACGCGGTTAAAGAAAATAAGAACTACAATATTTTTACAATGCATAAATAATGAAGTTTCCTTCTTCATTATGGTAATATTGACAATAGGATGGCACTTTAAAAAGTAATTTACCCCTATAACTAGACAATATACCTCAAACGAACTCACGCGTGTCCCCAATGGTCTAATTTGCAATGGCAATCAGTGCAATTAATAACATTTACACCTTATAACTCAATCAATCCAACACTGCGCTAAGATCATTAAATACAAATTGAGTGTTGACATTTTAATTGCACGATTTCCACGTAACGTTCAATAGATTATTGGCACATAGTAGTTCTAGTATTGGTTTATTTTTAGGAATCATTGACTGGGGCTTGAAATCATATTATTATACCTTTAAGGTCCTTCTTATGTATCTTACAATTGTCAAAAGAATAAAATATCATATCAACTTCAGAGCATGAGAACAGTTATATTTACTTTAACACTTTACTTTTTAAGCTGGATATATACCTTATTCAGGTACCTCTTTAACTCGTAGGACATCGCATTTGGCAATCTAGGTTTTACTTGACGTCGTGCAAAGTTTTATAGTCTAAATAAGGTTTGGTAGTTTTATAGAGTTTGAACTTAATTCATTATTATTTTGTATCAGGATATTGCTTTATTCTGAAGAAGTTGTGCGTGAAGTTTTAATCAGACAGTCAAACGAAACGAAGACGATAAATAAACGAACGATTTAACTATTTAGCACGGTAATTATAAATGAGATCTCCACCTACTTTCAATCAGTGTTGCGGTATTTATTTGAAATAGAGGTATATTTTCTGTATTTGCCGTTTTGAGGAAATGTTGGAAATATACTATTGAAATTTTATTCCATTAAAAACTATCGTTACAATTTGTTAACTAACTTTAATTAACTTTTTATTTTGATTGTCAAGTAAGTTTTACAAAAGGATTTAATTCTTTCATACGATATCCGCTGTAAAAATTCATCCTATCACAGAATTCAAAATAGTTAACTTTTGTTTAGAATTTTGCGAAAAATACTATGTGTAATAAAATTGTTGGCTTTCCCGGGATTATGTTGCAGCTACGTGATGTTCGGAAATTGAGCTCATTAAAGTACAATTTTTAATTGGAAAGGCCAGCACATGTTTAATCCAATGTAGATTTGCATTTATAAAATCGAGAGTGGGATCATGTAAATAATTTCCAATTATTTCAGAATTATTATCTTACAAAATATATCAAACATATACTGTTTGAACTATTATAGAAATACGCCTACATAATATTATAACGGTGCATTTAGATCAAACGAGCGAATGCTAATTCTAACCCCACTATGTCAAATTCTTTTAGTGTAAACAGGAGTAGAGCATTCTTTTAAAAGAAAAAAGATTTTAAGCAATGTTCGAATACTGAACAACACTGAATACGAGTTTTCGTTTACAATAAAAGAACACTAAAAAATGCTCTTGCTCTAGCTCTATGTTCGTTTGGTCTAAATGCACCGTAAAATGTAGATTTTTTTAAGTCATTGATAAAATATGATTGTGTCAAAGAAAAATGATTCAATCCCTATAATGTCATATGGGAAAAAAGCAAGATATTTTTCCCGCTTTACTAGTAAGTAAAGTAGAGTAGGAATAAGAGTGTCATAGAATTAATAAACTAAATTAAACTTAAGTTTGTTTGTCAACTCTACCTTGAATAGATAGGTAATAATGATACGCCCACATTGCGATAATTACACCTGAACACCAACTGAATCCAAAATCCATAGCTTGTTAAATTTATGGATTATACTACAACTAAAAATAGTATTTTCCAATTAAATGTTAATGTCTTTTATAAATGAAACTAGATTAACCATATGAATAGTTGAATTTATTATTTTCTCGTCTACAATTCTAAAATCTTTGGATAAATTTTCCAAAGTACAATAAATAAACTGCAATACAATAAATTGTCAGTTTATTTCATATAGGTATTATTCTCTAATCATATTTCTTTGGACCTGGAATTGTATTAAAATTACCTACTAAAGACCATTATGTACATAAAAATAATATATAATTTTATGTTAGAAGTTAGAACCATCAAACAAAAAACACATTATCTTTGTTATAAAAATGACAACTCTACACAATGTACTAACGTGTATCACGTTTAAACAGTTACACAAATCACATTCAAACTCCTACAATACGGAATTTGTTATGAAGCGCAGTTCAAGGGTTTCTCAGTGGCGAAAAATAAGTCTAATTGCCCTCCTCTGGCATTAAATGCTCAGCAAACCTGTGCTTTATGTTCAACTTTCTTTGTTGCCCGGTGAGGAAACTCTTTTGTTTTAGCCGTATTCTGATTGCTGTACAAAGCTGAAAGTAAGGAAGTATTTTAGCAAGCTTGCTTTACGAAACCATCCAAGGGGAAATCCATAGTCTTTAATTTTATATGATATAAGTACTTGTGTTTCGTTTTCCTGTCTCAAATGTGACTTTTTACAGATGACCTATAAAAGATGTACAACAAATGAGTAACCATTATAATATTGGGTTATGGGTATTCTCTTTCCTACTCGAATAGGAATATGTAGAGCAAAAAAATCAACCAACTTATTAAATAATATATCAGTTAGGGTAATTTGGTTTGCTGGAAAAGCACTTTTTTGACAGAACAATAAGTTAGTTTGTCTCCAAAAACCTCTCTAAAAATATTGACATTAAATTTTTCTGGGAACTGTTTCAGTAGTAAGTTTATACTGAAAGTTCGCACAAAATTCGATAGATAGAGTATTTGTGGTCCATTTGTTGATAGCGTTAAAGTTTCAGAAATTTTATATAGATGGCGCTGATAACAAACAAGAAAAAACAGCACTCCAATCACAGATTCTTACAATGATTTTTTCTGGCGTAAGTAGTTCAGTAAACACTTTTTATTAATTATATTTAATTAAAAAAGAAATAAATAGTTTCAAATATCATTCGACATATTATTTAAATTTAAATATAATGTTTATAAAATTATTGATTGGGTTATTTATTAATTTTTTTATAGCATAAAAATGAGTAATTAAAATAATATGAACAAAAATGTACGCCTCCCCGTGACAATGTTTTCACATTGCCGTGACCAGGATTCGAACCTGGGTTACTACGGCCACAACGTAGGGTCCTAACCACTAGACGATCACGGCTATAGAGACGATGACATGATGTTCGAATTTAATGATAGAATTCGGTCTACAATTATTTGAAAATTATTATTTTTATAAAGATGTTTTTAACTGGTTAGTACCTAGTTAAAAATTAATTATACAGGGTGTACCAAAAAGTAGTGATGAACGGAAGCTGAGAGGTAGAGGACCTAAAGGGCTATCCGAATCACCCCCATGTATGTTATGCGATTTTTCGTATTTTCGGAGTTATGACGTTTTTTTCAATTTTTCACCTATCGCCGAGTACGATGATATTTTCACTCATGCTGACGTCAATGATTGCGGAAGATGCTTGATTTTTTTTTGTGTGCTAAGCTGAAAGATAGGCCAATTCAGTATGGTAACATTTACTATCGTTAGATCTTTGAATGGAATAAAAAAAAGAATTAAATGGCAAGAAAGATAAAATTACCCAGTATGTTCACCACTTCAAGGGCCCGTAAAAAAATAAAATCACATAAAAAAAGTTTTCCGTTTGACTTTTAAAAACTTGTTCTATCTATCAGATAGCTACCCTGAAAATTTCATTTAATTATTCAGAAGGCTTCAATCGAAAAATTTAAATCTAAATGTGGTAAGTGCAAAAATTGAATTAACTTGATGATCATTAAAACCAATAAATAGGTGTTTAATTACCAGAAATGTTTAAAATAACCCCGCTGTTGCTCAATGCAAGTGCGACATCACCGTAAAAAGTTGTCTTTTGAATGTCTGAATGCCCTTTTATCATTTTTAATGGTTTCTTCTGCTACTATGAATTTCCGGGTTATTTCGTCCAAATTGTGGCAGTCTCTCGTCTTTGTAGTATCCCCAAGGAAAAAAATCAATAGGGTTTATGTCCGGGGACCGTGCAGGCCAGGCTAAAGGGCAAAGATACCCTGAAAGATGGATTGGTCGTTGCAGCCTGCGCATGCGCCGGTGATGCCTGCCTTAAAGCCTGGCCTCCACGGTCCCTCAACCTAAACCCCATTGATTTGTTTCAATGAGAATACTAAAAAGACCTCGGCTACTTGAGAAAATGTCACAATTTGGACGAAATAACCCGGAAATTCATAGTAGCAGAAGAAACCATTAAAAATGATAAAAGGGCATTCAGACATTTAAAAGACAACTTTTTACGGTGATGTCGCACTTGCATTGAGCAACAGCGGGGTTATTTTAAAAATTTCTGGTAATTAAACACCTATTTATTGGTTTTAATGATCATCAAGTTAATTCAATTTTTGCACTTACCACATTTAGATTTAAATTTTTCGATTGAAGCCTTCTGAATAATTAAATGAAATTTTCAGGGTAGCTATCTGATAGATAGAGCAAGTTTTTAAAAGTCCAACGGAAAACTTTTTTTATGTGATTTTATTTTTTTACGGGCCCTTGAAGTGGTGAACATACTGGGTAATTTTATCTTTCTTGCCATTTAATTCTTTTTTTTATTCCATTCAAAGATCTAACGATAGTAAATGTTACCATACTGAATTGGCCTATCTTTCAGCTTAGCACACAAAAAAAATCAAGCATCTTCCGCAATCATTGACGTCAGCATGAGTGAAAATATCATCGTACTCGGCGATAGGTGAAAAATTGAAAAAAACGTCATAACTCCGAAAATACGAAAAATCGCATAAAATACATGGGGGTGATTCGGATAGCCCTTTAGGTCCTCTACCTCTCAGCTTCCGTTCATCACTACTTTTTGGTACACCCTGTATATTTAAATGTTTGTGCTTATGCACAAATATTGTTATTCCTCAAGTAAGCAAAATGAAACCTAACTTTGAATAAAATTGGATTATAATAATATAAATGTTGCTATAAATATAGAAAGTAATAAATTGAAAATATATAAATATTAATTAAAATAGATCAAAGTGTGAAAGACTATTCAAATCACGTGCGGTATTTTGGATCTTGTGATCCCTGAATTTTTGACGCCTATTGAAATATTATAGCAATGTTCCTTGAATAAATAATGTGCTTGTTATTTTTTATGACGGGTGATAAATTTAGTTTTTACCTTTGAAATGAATAACAATTTAGAAACTCGAAAAATATTTCAAAAGTATATTATTTATGATATTCACTAGTTTCCGCAAATAAAGTTATTTATCATCTCATAACATTAAAATAGTAGTAATGGCTTCTTGGTAACAGATTCTTTAAATAGATTTCCCTCATGATAAACTACACAATTTAACAGGTGGCTTATATTATGTTAGCTTTCGCAAGCAAATCACCACAAATATCTCAATCTAGAATAAATATTCAATAGATAAATAATGTTTCACGTAAAAACCGATTTAAAATATAGATAATTTGATTTGAATTGCACTAAATTGTTTTCCCCTTCACTAAAATGATAAAACTTGTAAAAAGTCAATATAGTAATAATTTAATAGGTGGCTTGCTCTCATTCACGTCGTAGAAACACTGTTTTTGTGCACTTTATGTTTGGGCTATTGAATTTCTGTGTTTTATCTCGTTTCTTAAACAGTTACGTAAGATCGATTTATTTTCAATTGCAAATACTTAATACATTTTAGTATTGTGCTAGGTTTAAAAGGTTTAATCTATTTCCCATTGTTGAGACATGATTTTATTTAACTCTCAAATTGCACAAATATTATAATTATGTACATAAATATGTTTTCCTGTAAAAATAATTTTTCCGAGTTGTACCAATATATTTTGCAGTTTTGCGCTAATTTTTATTTATTTAGATACTTGAAGCCGTGAAGCTTTAAAGTGCTTGTTTTTTATAGGTAAATATAAAATATAGGTATATAACCTTATCATTATACAATTTGTATTGCACTATTTCATATAATAATATACTAGGTATTCGTATAACTATATGTAAACTAGGTATATGTAAGTAATTAATAATCTATGTTAATTTGTGTGAAGTTTTGGGGCCATGATAACATTAGCCTAATCCCTTCTTAACGGGTCTACAAATTGAAAATTTAAATTACTAGGAAGTTAAAACCTGACCAAAACTACCCATACGATGCAGTCAATTAATTATGACAAAATATTAAATATTGTTAATTAATTTACATATGCAAGGCACGTTAAGGGCATTCTATTATAAAAGCACACTAAATAAGTTGAAAGTCCTTGCATATACGTTTAATTTATTCTAATTTAATTAGACCACAAATAAGGAAAGAACAAGTAGTCTTTAAATAAATTTCGATAGTTTTAATAAAAATATGCTAATACTCTATACCTAGTTAGTATTATTTAGCTTAAACAAGCGTATATTTCAATAATTATTTACCATAATTTGTTATGTGTTTTTGTCGTTATCTTTTACAATATATAAAATCCTAATAACTTTAAACTAAAACAATATTAAGTAGTAAAATTCAGATAAGGAGAGCAAGACAATATTTTAGGCATAACTAAAGGTAGTGCCTATTTGCACGTACTTTGTTTTAGAAGTAAATTATCATCACACAATATAGTTCTTTATTGGCCCATGATTGGCCCGTACAAGCTTATAACAGCTCACAACGTATATTATCCGGTCTTTAGTGCAATCTTCTTCTCTGTCGATTCACTCTTGGCAGAGTGGTCGTGGTCACGTTGAGACGTCCACATCGGTGGTAGAGGCGGACATAGCTTTCCGCACGATCTCCCGCCATCTCTCTGTTATTAGACTGTCTGGCGCAGTCTGATACGCGAATTCCTACAGCAGATTTCACTTGGTCGGTCCAGCGCATTGGTGACCTGCCGCGCGATCTGATTCCTTCTACCTTTCCTTGAACTACTAGCCGCTCAATGGAGTTGTTATCTCGCCTAGACACGTGTCCAAAGTATTGCAGTATGCGCGATTGTACTACGGTCGATAAACGCTGTGTGATGCCGAGCTCTTGGAGTATGGACTCGTTGGTGCGAAACTCTGTCCACGATATCCCTAGCATCTTCCTCCAGCACCACATTTCTAGAGCATTTATCTTCCCTTTTTCCAACTCGCGCACTGTCCACGTTTCTGCCGCGTAAAGAAAAGAAAAAGCAAGTTAGTGCAATCACTGTTTGATTAAAGTGAGCCGCCATGTTACGTTCTACAAATTAAATATATGAATTGTAATAACTTCTGTCTATATTCAACGTCGACGATTTCCGTCAATCATTATATGTACATGTTGAATAAAAATTTTGTAAATACATCTGTATATAAAGTAGGTATTCTTAATACACGCTGAAGTTGCTACAATTTTAATAAATGATTGAACGTTATTTTCGAAACCTATTATTTGCCTGTAATGGTGTTTCACATGACCTAGCACTACATGGGCACCAGCGTTCCACGCACAAAGCTTTGTAATGAAAATACTTATAGATACAGGAGAATTAAGAAGATTATTACTGTCATGGAGTCGGTTAAATTGGCTGGATCTTTTAACTTTAAAGTAATAATATGTTTATTTCTCTCCTTTGTATAGTTAAATATGACAAATTCGAAAAAATATATTCTTATCACTATTCGTTATAAAACTTAATGTTCGGTATAACGCGGTTATAACATTATAAGGTCCGGCTTAAAAATTCTCACAATGCTCAGGTACATAGATAAAAAATATTCCACAGCACCGTGACCGCATAATAAAATAAATATTAATTTCTAACAGCAAGGTCATTGCAATCGACACCAAGATAATTAGAGGTAATTGTTATACAATAATTTAGTGTTTATTGCTTGACTTTTTTACGTAGTTATTTCTCTTTAGAATTTAGTAATGAATCGATGAAATACAAGGTCGATCTACGTCAAATGTTTAGTCTTCCTGGTCAAGGATCCATAAATTGGGATCAAATATTGCTTTGAAATATAATAACAATATCAGAGTACAAGTTAAGTTTTTGTTATAAGCACTAACAATGTCGGCAAAAAAAACTCATAAAACATTCAGATGCAGAAGGGATTTTTTGTAAAGCTTTACTGAATTTAGACGAAAGTTTTAACAAGATGTAACTGTGACAAAAGAATACTGCAAGGTTTTGTTGCAACAATACGTAAGTTTAGACTTTAGTCAACCTGCATCTGTTACATGACTTAATTGAATCAGGTATGAAGCACACGTAGCAACTGTTCTACGCATTCGTGGGAAAGCAATTGGTTAATTTTATTGAGATGCAACAAAATTGGTTATCGTAAATGCCAATTCCCCTGTTTAAGTACAGATTGGCTTTACATATATGTAATATGCAAAAAAAGAAACCCAATCATGTTTCCAATTTTCCTGTAGGTAAACTAGCACAAGCTTTATCAAATGAGAAATGGTCTTAAAGGCTGACATCACATTCACAATCATTTTTGTTGTGAAAGATCATGGGTGGGACCAGGCGTAATTCGCATACCAACAGTTGACGCTTCAGCTTGTTTTGTTATCATTTTAACATGTACATAAAGTTTTTCAAACAAATTTTTAACAACATTTACTTGTAAGTTACGCAGAGGTTATCGATGTCATTGCTCCCAAGATAAAAAATGTACCAAATATATTTCTGCATAATGATTACACATTTCTTGATATATCACAAAAAAGCTAAAATATGTCGCTATGCTTACATATATTTTAATGAACGTGATAAAATTTCCAGTGTGTCTTTAATGGTTCAGAATATAAGTCAGCAGCAGACAAATTGCGTTCATAAAAACTAGCGTAAAGCACGAGTGGTTACTCGATTATAATTAAGCTTTAGGGATTTTTTAATAAACAGTATTTCTTAATCGATTTAAGAAACACCTCGGTTGGAATTTTTAGTAAATTTTACTCACACATAGATGAAGTAGGTGAGGCCTAAAACAGGCAAATAAACACTGTGTTATTCAAAATTATGTTAGAACGTGTAGAATGCATGGATTAGTCCTTATCAAAAGAAGGTAGTAGGTAGTAGACGTAGTAGTGAAAACAAAAAAAACTAGGCTATAGAGTAGGTATGCACTTCATTAATACAAATCTCATCATCAATATTTTATATAAAATATAAGGCAATAGACGCACGACATTATATTTTGTCTCAAATTTCTATGCAATTCGTGGATCTAAAAGTAAAGATTATTTTTTTCACTGGCACAAATCCTTTGATGTTCAATTTCATGGTTTAGTTTGTCAACACTGTCCAGGGTGTCGCAAGATTCGAATCGTGACTGAAAGGAATGCCCGGAAGCGAGTAATCGATTTGCAAATAATTTTTAAGTATTGCTTACTAGTGAATTTTGATTCGAAATCACTGAATTTTCGTTTAAGATTGAAGTGAATAAATTATCAGTAACTAGACATAACAATTTAAATAATAATATTACCTAAATAAAAACTATAATATGAAAAAACATTTATTTTAGACCTTCTCAATCAATATAATAATAATATAATCTAGTATGGGATACGCAAATTATAAAAAAGTGCTAAGAGATTTCTATGGTGCTAAGTCATGATACTTCAAATTGGCCAGCTCTCCAAACGCACGCTCATCGTAATGCAGTTTTTTGCAATATGAGTAAAACCATAATAAATAGCGTAATATTTGAAACAAAATTCAGCGTTACTGAAATTTAATTAAAACATCGATAATTAATTTGCTTACAGTTTGTTAAAACGTGGTTAAACCACATAAGTGGAGCACTTTCGTTTTGTGACAGTGTCGACATTAAAAGCTACGTAACAGTTGCGTTTTATTTGAACTACATTAATTTTTGAAAAGCTATTCTAGATATTTAGTTTTAATCATCATTCAATTAAAATCAGATTGGCATTATTTGTTAGTGAATAAGTTTATAATAGGTACCTAACAATTACTTGCATTATGACAAAACTATTGTTAGCATTATTATTTTTACTATCACTTCATTGCAACATACAATAATTTTATTTGAATAGGTATATATATAATACACCACGTAATATTTCATATTGAAATTTTTCCTTATTCGTGAAAGCGTTCTAAAATTTGCAGGAACTATCAAATTATTATTTGATCTGAACCATGTAACCGGTCTCCTTCTATTACATTTTGAACACATTCAATTTCTCACGACGTCTGTCAGAGCGAATTATACCACAAATTAGCGGTCAAAGCTATCAAATGGACGCAAGTCGCAGGCAGAAATGTTGAAAACTAGCTGGTCATTGGTATGCATTCCATCTACTCCTGATTTATGTGGCTGGAGCTGTCACGTTACCGCATTTCTCACATAAACTACGGCTATTTAACAATCACGATCATTTTAGAATAAAAAACGGCTAGAAAGTCCACAATGTATTTCATTTCGACGCTAATTGTGGTCGTAAAACATTCATGGAATTTTGATTCTCGTTAGCCTTATAAAGCTAACAGCTAATGCAACAAATTTTTATTAATTTAGAAACTGCAAAAAATTAAACTGCTTATTTTGAAATATTCGTCGTTTTATTTCTATATTAGATCGACATTTTTCAAATAAATCGGTATTGGAAAATGTCAATTTGTACAATAAATTTAATTTATATTTTTGAATCAATTGTAAGATAGTATATAGATAATTATAGTAAAAACTGAACATAATAGCAATAAGATTGACCACGGACCAAATCTGTAAACTGAAGTCATTCATGGATAACAGCTTTTTTCCACTATCACGTAACAAGATTATGCGCATCATCGTCTGTAATTTACTGTTTTTCAGATATAATAAAATGTAACAACTCACAGTTAAGTAAGCAAATTATAAAAATAAAAGATTCGCCGGCTCATGAACCTATTTTTGTTTAGGTCTTTCAGTAAAGTTATATAATACTTAAATAATTGGCAAGATTTGATCTCTTAGCAGTCCGAAACTGTTTGTTAGATAATTGATAACGTTGTAAAGTAATATTGAGTTTTATTTTTTATTTTAAATATTTACAAGAAACTTAAAAAGGGAAGGTATTTTTTTCTAGTAGGAAACGGGTTTCATTCAAATCGGAGCTAAACAGAGAAGTTAAATACATATTTATAATATTCTTTCTTACATTTTATCTACTTACCTGGTGTTTTATCACTACATACTTTTTTCTAGGAAGGAGGGGTAGGTAAAGCCTTACCTACGAACTACGAACCCTTTCGTTTTAACCAAGTCTAAATTAAGACTTACTTTGCTCGAGAATGTAGTTTTTTTATCAAATTTATGGGAATGAATGCTATTAGAGCATAAATCATAATACTTTATATTCTCACTATTTATCAATTCAAGCTCCGCGTATTTTCTGGCTCGAAGCTATTCTGAGATAATATCCGGGATTTCTTAATTATAAATGTACCTAGAATAATAGCTAATTTAGAATGTTTAATAAGTATTTCAAGGTTATATTGAAATCATTACATTATTATTTAACAATAGGCTTTTTAGGACTTTTGTCTTTATAAATTATTACAATCAAATTGTTGCTCGTTATTTGAACTTTAATTTCTTATGTATAGGTAAGTCATGCTTATTATAATTCGGGAATTTTCATAATTTAATATCTTTAATCTAAATGAATACAGGATGTATCGATTATCGAGTACAGTTTAATTAATAAAAATATTATGGTTAATTTATTCAAATTATTTCAAGTCCTGGATAAATATATAAATCAAACAATGAGTGATTTATTACAACAAAATACTAAGTGACAGAATAAATAAAGGGTGTTGATTTAATGCGACAATTATGCGAGCTACACTTTATTTTACTTGAGAATGTAGGAAGGTTATTTATTATTATTCGTCGTATTAAAATTATCTTCATTAGTTGTTAAAATGATATATTATGTAGGTAGACTGCCTACATATTATAGAATATAGGCAATAGGTATATTATATCAGTGATCTAAATAAAGCCTTCTGACCTTAGACTAATTTACTTATAATTTACTTTTTGCACGCCTCATAAGCGAAGCGTTGAGGTGGGTACTACTGTCACTTCGCGCAAAACATCTGATTTTTCAAACTTAAAATGTCTTTATGTATCATACATTGCACTTGTAAGATAATACATACACACACATATTAAGAAAAAACACTATTTTTAACATTCATGATATTTTTGATGTCATTTTTGTTATTTAAACTAGTTAAAAAACAGTTTAAAAAAGTTCTGTCTTGGACGTCCGTGTGTCTGTATGTGCGGAGGATTTTCTTGTTAACACGATAGCGACCGAAATAGTTTACTAATCGAGTCTTTTTTTTTCTCTTACGCTTGAGTATGCTCAGGAATAGAACCCTTTCATTTTTCAGGGTCTGATTCGATGTGGTTTAATTGTTATTAAATAAACAAAAATAATTATTAATAAATAATTATTAAAAAAAAATTATGAGGCGTGCACTTTTGGATTTTCCAAACTATTTTCTAATTACACTGATAGATAAATTGATAGAACCAAGAGCCGGTTAGAGGTATGTGCTCTTACACACAAAAACTTGCTGAAAATCCTAAATTTTGGTACGACACGAGTTAATTCAAGGCCGAAACTTTACTTTGAATAAATCGTTGATAGCGTAAATACTGCACAGTTGCAACAAATGCTTTAAGGTCGTGGAATTGCCAAGAAACCAGAAGATACATATAAAGACAAGTCTAAATTTTAGTTCATATTGAATAAATACAGGTAGTCCCTGGACTGTGGTCATCAGACAAACACAATCAATAGAGACCGTAACGTCAAAGAGAATAACAGCCTCCGTGCAATATTTGCTTTAATTAACTACTGCGACCCAACTACCCTACAAAAGGTGCATTTTGCCTTTGTTGCGATCATATTTGTAAATCTTTAATTTGTATTTGGATTGTTTCAGAAAATACAGCATTGGAAGAATGTCACAATCCTGCTTCATGGAACCTTTAATGTCCTACTTTGACAAAACTATTTCTCATTTTTTCCTCTTTAAAAAAGGTTTAGCATGTAGCTGTTCAATTAACCTAACTGTTAAGCATTACTTCCCACTTAATAAAAGTGACTTTTTCAGCAATTAACATCACCGGTTACACATGCATTAAATTTGACCTCTGAAATGGAAACATCAATGACGGCTTACAGTCGAGTACTTTTCCACTATGAATATTGGCGCAAAGTACATTTCAAAAGATTTCATTAGGCCCAAAGATTGTTAAATCACTACGTGCAATCCTTACTAACACAATGCAGAATTTTGTAATTAGACCACTTCGGATTTCAAACTAGTTCGCGACAAATTATTGGCCTACATTCATTGTTGTGACGCGGTAAAGCTTTCAGCGCACTGTCCTGTCTAATAGACTGTCGTGGTCGTGGAACAGGTTGCCCGATGTTATCAGACTGATTCGTGTGACAGAATGCTCTGCTAACATTCAATTAAGTAACATTTACTGGTATCTAGTTCGCACCTAATAGGGAGGTTTACTTCGGTGATAACCATGTTGTGTTGTGGTCAAAAATCTTTTATGTTGTGTGTTTTGATCATTGAATGAAGTCAATCTCCTATTAATGTTTAGACACTAGCGGTCCACTGTGGATTTGTATGTGGTACAATACAGTTGCATATAGCTTGTAGCACGTTAATGTCCAAGGGTGAAAGATTTTTTTAATCTATCCAGTAGATAGTTCCTGATAGTAGCGCATTCAATAAAAAAGATCTTCCGCTTTATATTAGTAGTATATTTCGAAAGCCGACCCCAAATAATATAAGGAAGAAAGACAGAGAGATTGAAAAGCTCTGTCATAAAGACTTTCAATGTTTTTCATATTATATGAAAGTAAAATAGATTATAATTCATAGAATGTATTTCCACACATATGTCCCAGCAATAAAATTGTAAATCAGGCAATGCGGAATTATTGCAATTAATGTAATAATGCCTATTGTAAACAAATACCTCTCATAATTGATGTAGGAAGTTTGTGGAAAAATGTATCAGGTGCGTGTGTTACATTTTAGTTTCGTTTCGTATTAATAATCATTTCAATGCATATAACTAAGGTTAAAACAATAAGCATTCTAAGAATCTACAATTTTTTATTAACATTCATTATACCTTCTTCAATTTGTAAGAAAATTGGCAATCTCTTCATGAAAAGAATCGTAATTTATTTCGCAACAATAAAAGGTGTTCGCACTTCTAATTATAATTCTCCCTTTAACTTTCACTAGAAGTACTAAATATTGCAATATTCAGATAAATAACTAGGTAATCAGATATTTAGACACAAATTGTGCTTCCGCAATGGCGACCATTCATTCGTGTGATACATTAATTACATGGTACCAGCTATAGGTGCTAATCCAAATACCAGAGTAATCTTTCGTAACCTCTAAGAAATAGTAGCACTGTATTATTACCTACAATTTGTCATTTAATGGTTGAGTGAATTTATACCATTTTTACAATTACCTGTGTATTAAATGCAACTTTGAACACAGTTGAAGTAATTTATCGATGTTAATTTAGAATAGAATAGAAACACATTTATTCCCAAAAAAATGATACAGTACATTAGATACAGAAAATACTTATAACTTAAAAAACAAGGTATAACTGGGTAAAACAATATATTGTGTAGACGTAATAATATTATAATATTATATCTGTATCACCTCAGGGAAAAGGATTACTGACTCAGCATGAATGTTACAGCTGAGGCTGTAACGCTGTTATTCTGTCAGCACCATATAAGTAGAGAGGAGTGACTAATAAAAGTAGGTATAATTTTAAAGAACGGACTAAATTATGCTATGTATTACAATAAAGTAAGAAGATTTTGATGTATGAAGTATGTAACATAGTTTGCCAGTCAGAACGTAAAATCGGCTGAGTGAGTTGAGAGGAAACGAATCAGTAATAAAAAATAAATAGTGTGTAATAATGAATTTATGTGTAATTTATGAATTTATATTGCCAACGCCAAGTACGTAGAAGAAGTTAAAGACATCCTTACCAGAACAATAATATTATATAATTTTTAATTAAATAATTTGAGACTTGGTTGTTATTTTAATCTTTGTTGAGTGCAATTTAGATTAAATTTTAATTGTAACTGATACATTGTACATTTTAAATTATTAACAACCTGTTTTATTAATTTGTTACAATGGAATGGTTATACTTTTTAAAAATTTTCCATGCTCACAACTTTAATATTGGTGAGGATGTGGTGAGGTACCTAATACGGATAATATGAGGTTTCTTTAAAACGTTTAATAACAGCCTTTTATTACTGAAGCAGCGGCGTTGCGTAGACTACACATAATAAATCTAATTTCGAATATCATGGGTGGCCGAGAGGCTAGGCGTTGCCCCGGTAAGGCAAAAAGGCGCGGGTTCTAATCTCACCTCGTTTTTCTACTCTTTTAAATTTTCTCTTTTATTAAAAAGCATTTGCAATACTATAAAAAACTAAAAAAAAATAAATAACTTTATAACTTATAACTTATAGGTATACTATAAATTTGTAATTTCTATTAAAAATACTATTTTGTATTTTGTCTCTACGTTTAGATACTTGCAAACGTGTAGCAGTAATAATGTCAATGCAATTATTCGACTTATTAATGTTGGAATGGAATGCAAATTCTCGAATGTTGTATCAAGTAATTGGTCACTGATTTGACCTCGATTACCATAAAAATTGTATGTATAAACATACTTGTAATGAAATTTGTTTAATTGAAATGTGATTGAATTGTAATTTACAAGTTTATTATGCATTTATATTCACTTTCGTATAAAAAAATACCTAAAATTCAATTATCTTAATAATATTTTCCATTCGAAGTTCAGTTCAATTGTTATAAAAGTAACTTCAATATTTATTTAAAAAATATTTCGTATTATAATTAGGTAATAGTTTTTCCTAGTTTTTCAAATATTTGAGGTCAATGTTGAAAATAAATAATAGTCTCTTTCAGGTCAATGAAGATGTAAGTCAGTTCTATTTTTGGATTTGATATTTAAATTTAATAGATAGCATTCAAATGCATTATAAATATGTTTTTTAAAGAATAGATAGATATAACGGTGTATTTACATTAAACGAGCGAATGCTCATTCTAACCCCACAATGTCTAATTCTTTTAGTGTATACAGGCGTAGAGCATTCCTTCGTTGTTCTTAGTGTTGTCGAAAAGATTCTATGCAATGTTCTAATACTGAACAACATAGAATACGAGTTTTCGTTTACACTAAAAGATCACGAAATAATGTTCTTGCTCTAGCTCTAGCTCTATGTTCGTTTGATGTAAATGAACCGTTATAATATGTAAGTCAGTTCTGTCATACATCTTCATTTTGTTTGCATTAATTCTATTATTAAGGCTTTAGGAGCAAAATCAACTTTTCGGAAACCCATACTCTTTCGTACTCATTATTATATAAAATAAGGTAATACTAATTAATGGATCACACCAAACCAGCGGGTCACTAACATTGACCCAGTTGTAATAAATTACGCTCAATGTGTGAACATCGTTTACAAAGGAACTGTTAACAATTAGCAGATTGTCAAAAAGATAACTTAACATTTAGGTGTACGCAACTTTATGATATTATCTTTATGAGCCATTGCTGTCGCTCAATTAAGATTTTTCTATCGCTGCTATTTGCTTGCAAGATGCTGTCAGATTATTGCAATAGAAATCCATCGTCAGTTCATTTTGTTATCACGCAACTTCTCTTTAATCTATAATTATCACTTAAGCCCAAATCTTCCAAATATCTAGTCTTAAAATTATTGACTAAGCATCTTTTTTTAGGCATATTTTCATTTCTTTTTTCTTCCTTATTGTAATTATTATGCATATCGTGACAATTGCATTTTATAATAAATTTATCTTTTCCCACTTTCTGTTTTTGTTACTGTCAACATTTTATCATAGGGTAAAATATGGACCAAGACCTCTACATCTTGCTCTATATCATAGATTAGTATGATAAACGAAAAATCATTATTTTAATAACACGCTATCGTATGACTGGTACGACGCAGCATTGAAAAGCACCTAAGCATAATAATATTATGCTGAATCTGCAAAAACAACGCAGCGGTGATTTTCAGTTAATAAGCCATCAATCTGGAAAAAAAGTAATACAACATAAATTAAATACATATACAAAAACATCAACTATTTAATTTTGCCTTCACGTAGTAAAAACGCATGGCCTGGCCCAGTGCCTACTTTAGTTTCCATGTAGGGATATGCAAATATGAGTTCTAAAGGAACAAAACAATTAGTATAAATACGTCGAATACGATTGATGATCATACGGCTTAACACGATTACAATAACCGGTTTATTTACATTTAACAAATAATATGAACTAGCGGTAAATCTACTTCCAATTTAAAGTAATTCCCCACATCCTTTACGACACAGCAAGTTTGTATAACTAAATTAAATGTGATAAAACAGTTAGTTAAATTTGATATTGCCAATTTAACAGTCTGGTGATTAGATCTTCAGTCACGTCTTTACATTTTTATTTAATTGTTTCACGCTCACTTTCGCGGTTAAATGGACGATATTACATTTATGCAATATACGAAAGCGTATCTCTATTTTACTGATAATATCTCTGATAACACTTTTTGTTTACAACAAATTGAAGAAATTGAAATGTAGCACCTGTTCCTAGAAGCCAAAAGTAGTTTCACTGCTATTCAGTTCAGTCGACCACAAAATCAAATAAAAAAAATGTTCTAAAGTAGAATTCATACACACATTTTTAATCCATATTGCCGTTGGATATTGGTTTTTCGTCTTATAGAAATAAGTATTTTATTTGTTTGGGAAATTAAATTAATGTATGTGAGCATTCAAACTAAAACTAAAACATTAAATCATAAAAAATGGAGTGTATAAAATAGGTACACTTTCACCTTTCATTCCATTAAAAATAGAGATTACCGACAAATAACTAAAAAAAAAATATATATTCTGTTACCTACACGGTAAAAATGTGGCTTGCTCATAATAAAAGATGTGTTATTTTAATCCATACTATCCATACTAATATTATAAATGCGAAAGTAACTCTGTCTGTCTGTCTGTCTGTTACTCAATCACGCCTTAACTACTGAACCAATTTGCATGAAATTTGGTGTAGAGATATTTTTATACCCGAGAAAGGACATAGGCTACCTTTTATTCCGGGAAAATGACGCAATCCCGGAAATCCCACGGGAACGGGAACTATGTGGGTTTTTCTTTGACTGCGCGGGCGAAGCCGCGGGTGGAAACCTAGTTTAAGATAAATTGATTATTTAAAGAGAAACTAACAAACAAGAATTTAAATATTTCCTAATTAAAAGTTTAATATTAATTAAACTATCATAAAAAGAAACAGTTAAAGCTTGAAATGAGGATACAGTTAACATATTTCCAACTATGAGTTAAGCTACATACTCAGTTTATGGTTTTAATTAGCAACATGCAAATTGTAAATCTAACATCGTAATAGTTATATAAACGATATTGTTATAGTGTTTGGATATTATGTGCCTTAATAATAAGCGTTTCAAACAACATGTAGAATAGGTAATAACATAATATTATTATGTTACTGTAAAAGCTCGAATCGGAGCCATTATGTATGTTACTTACCTGATTACGCCTTAATTTGGATAAATTGTGGTATTAGTATATAACTAAAAACGAAAAAAAATTAACAGTTTGAATAAAAATATAGTTATTGGAGAGAAATTATCAAGGTATCTTGTCTCATGGAGTATATTCATTGCCAAATAAAAAAAAAACCCTTGCATCAATAAACACAAAGTAGAAAAAACTGATTGTAAATATTACGATTCCAGTTTTTTTTCTATTTTTTATTTTTTATTGTGTGATAGAGATGTGGCCTATGATGGAGCGCGCTTCCCTAGAAGGTACCCGTTCACTCTTCGCTTGAAGACCCCCATATTGTACTCGTCGGGGAACACATACTCAGGAAGCATTTATTTATTTATTTATTTATTTATTTATTTATTTATTTATACAAAACCATTCCTACCATTACAGTTTACCCAATGCGATAGGGAGGTCAAATTTACAATACAATTTTTCATTAATACAAAAAGAAAAAAAAAAAAAAAAAAAATTACATTAATTAAGATTATAATATACAACCGCTACAATTATGTTTGAAATTCTAGTCAAATATTATAATGATTAATACATTATATATAAAGCTGAATAATTCATCTTTTTTAATAATGTCAAATTTAAAACATATTAAATTAAAAGTTAAAAACTAAATTTAATTCAAAAACGCAATATTAGTACATAATATAATATAACAGTATCACTACATTGATTTAAGTTTTAGATAATTTCCAATTGAAAACATAATATTCCATTAATAGTCAGAAAATAAAATTCATTTATAAATCCAATATTAAAATAATAAAACAATAAAAATACATCAATTTAAATAAAGCCACTCATTTCTCAACAATTTAAATAAGTTGTAAAATCTAACACTGTATAATATGTTAGATTTTGGGACTAGAAGTAAGCAATAAAATTTAAAATAATCTTTGTCAATTCACTCAAATTATTTGAAAAAATGTCAGACTTACTGTGCACCTCATTGACAACATGGATGGCCTTTGTCAAAGGGGCTCTAGACAGTAAATTAGTTCTGGCCTGGGGAACAAGTAAAAGCGGCGGGCTTCGACGTTTCCATACATATGCGTCCGGTACACAGAAACTAATGCTTCGTAAAACTTGCGGGTTCTGGTCTTTGCCCCGTAGTATACGTATCAGTATCAGTGCAAGTTGGCACTCCCTTCGCACTTTTAAATCGTAATATCCTACCATTCCGAGAACAAAAAGAGTAGGATACTGCAAAGGATAATATGGGTACACTGCATAAAGTTTCATGTATAAATATCTTAAAAATTTATTTTGAATTCGCTCCAACATAAACGAATATTTTTGTTCATACGGAGCCCATACAACTGAACCATATTCAAGATGGCTTCTTACCAGTGCATTATATAGTGATTTGATAGTTCCGATATCGGTAAATTCCCGTGATTGTCGCAATATAAAACCTAGGTTCCTATAAGCCTTTTTGCAAATGTTTACAATATGATCAGAGAATGTTAAATCAGAGTTGAAGTATATCCCTAGATCTCGTATTTGAGAGACTCGCTCTATGCAACTCGACTCAATATTATATTGGTGAAGTAGCGGTGTTCGAGTGCGAGTGAAACTCATTACATAGCATTTAGTTGTATTAAAATAAAGTTTATTGCTCTGACCCCATTGAACAATTCTATTAGCATTTCCATATTAGCATGTTCCAGTCCCTCACGGTTCGGATGAAGAATGTCGATCCGAACCGCTTTGTCCGGGTACATGGAACGTCCACCATATGGCGATGCCTAGAGTCTGTGCGCCTCGACGATCGATGGAAAAAAGGGGATGGCGGAATTAAATCGTGCAAATTAAGTTTAATTGGAATTAAGTTTATTAGATTATTGTGAAATTTTAAATTAAAGTACTTATCCAGCTTTGATATTAATAGACAATATACAAAAAACAGAAAACGTATTAAGCCGTAACACAAAAACGCTATCAAGCTAACAACATAACGGATTAAATATCATGTAATATTTGCTCTAGAAATATCATTTGCCTATTCAATTATCTTCAATCATATCGCAATAGAAATGTAGGTATGGGGGATTAACTGTGGTCACTTACGAAATGGGGATAACAAGTTAGTAAGGGACAATTTTGAAACATACCCGTAGGCCTCAAACTGTATACGATGAATTTAAATTCATTCTTGCAAGGACATATTTAGCGTCAATTACAGCATAGTTTAGGTTCGATATTAGTGCAATTTTTCAATTATTAAACTATTGCATAGCTTTTATCTCAGACTTTGAGCGCGGTGATCGAATGTAAATATTCCGTAACGAAAAAACCTAACACCCCCCACTCCAACTGGCACAGCGATGCGATGCTATGCAATAGCTTTACCGCGGCAGTCCTCGAGTGCAACACGTATTTTTTTATACGTACCTGTTGTTAATAATTCAAGTTCAACATTTTGCTAAAAAATTCTCGCGATGAAATTACTTTGAATAGTTGGACGGTATGTGAAAACAATACAGCACTCTTCAATGGGTCATCATCAACATTAATATAACTAGTACCTACTTATCTATTTTTGTATATTCTTTATGTTTATGCAATGAGGTAAAAGATAAAAGATTGGTAGTCTTTGTTATGCCTGACCGCATCCTTGGATCGGTTGACGCATGAGCGTAGAACCTAGGAGTCCTGGGTTCGATTCCGGTCGGTTATCATAATATTTTATGCATTTCCAATTATTATCAATAACCCTTTGATAACACTGCAGATACTCTGAATAGAAAGGCTCTTACGTAGACTTCGTACACTCGATAAATAATAATTATCATAATATCATACATGTTATCAAAGATTTCAGATCAGTTATTCGTGCTGGGATAAATATAACCAGACCTGCCTATTAATTTGTTTTTATGCAATATGAACAAAATTATTATAATTCAGAGTAATTGCTTCATCCCAGTAAATACATGAGAAAATATTAGTTTTATTTGCTTAAAATACTAATGCGCAAAACATAATACTAAGGAAGCAGGTAACCATTAAATTTATTGATGAAAACACTTAATATTTCATCATTAGTAATGTATGTGTATAAATATTTTATACTAGCTGTGCCCGCGACTTCGTCCGCGTGTGATAGTGACTGCATAGTAGGTAGTTACTACTTAACTTTTATTGAATAAACACGTACTACCATAAACAATTAAACGAACTGTTAGTAAAATTTATTACTAAACTGAGCTAAAAAATAAAAATAAATTCCTTCCTTGTATGGATGTTTTTGACAATATATATAACCGTTTCTACGAAAAATCTATTTTTTCATTCGTTGATCTCAAAAATAAAAATTCCAATCACCAGAACGACAGGAAATTTTAATAATTTATTTTTAATTGTGTTTTGCACAATTTTGTTTTGACGTTTGTCTCAGCGCTCAGATCTTTCCTGTATCACGCCGTAGTAACTAAACCGTTTAGACCGTGCAATAAAAATTAAATAAAAAAAAAAAAACTCAACGCAACGAAGAAAAGTGCATAGAAAAAGGAAAAAATGTTGTGTGGTTTGATGAAACCACGGTAAAAGTGAAACTTAGGCACAAAATTATCGTATTTGTACGATAATGACTCCGAACACTGCTTTATACCTACTCGGCAGCCGACCGTCACGCGACATGCGCTACACAGACCAAAAAGTTTGAGACGATGTAATAAAAGTTTCACTAATTTTACAAACTTCCCGAAGATCTTTAAAAATAAATTTAGGTACCATTTTAAATATTTATAAAAATAAAAAAACAAAGTCATCGGGGCTGCCATACCATCATTATCATATCATATACAATTATATTTTTTTTTATAATGGTACTTAATTTTAAAGATCGTCGGGAAGTTTGTAAAATTATTATTTATTCCTTTTCCTTCGTTGCGTTGGGTTTTTCTTTTTAATTTTTAAATTTTTAACTTCGGTTTCTTATTTTCATGTAATATTTTCAAGTGAGCGAGACCTACCTCTACCTCCATATTACATTCCTACATCATATTGATAAGTTTGTTGCTCCTTGACATCTTTTAAGCTGGGCCGTAACCGTGCACAAATTGTAATGGATCACAGTGGCAAAAGAAGTGGTATCTTTAGGAAAAAAAATTGCCAAGAGCCAGGCCTATGTGGCTTTGAGTAGAGTTCAAAATTTCCAGGGTGTGGCTATCCTCTCGCTCCCATATCCCCCTCTTCTTTCACAGACTTTCAACCCTTCTCTTTCCACACCTAGTAATTGGCAGAACCGATTTTGATGTAAACCATATTATCTAATTATACCTATATGTACACGTCATATCCTGTCGTTTGATGCTCCATTTGGTTTATTTATCTAACCACTGTCACCCATAAATGTAATAAACGGATGAACCGATTTCGATAAAACACATTGCTCTTTTATATTTTGATATGCCGCTTGAGTATATTATTTGACCACATTCGATTATTGTTCATTCCCACTTTCACCGCTGTAATCTAATAAATGGATAAACCGAATTGGATAAAAATATAACTAATATTTTTTCCCACATTCCCACTTTTACCTCTATATACCTAGGTATAATAAATGGATGAACCGATTTTGATACACTTTATCTAAGAACCAGCGTCGGAAAATATGCTGCCTAACACGCATCTAATTCGTATTACCTGTTAGACCTATTATTACGGTGGCACAAACAGACAAACATAGCGGTTAAACACTTATCACCCATCTTTTTGATGGTTAAAAATGGTTAAAAGGGGTTAAAAATATAATACGACATAATTTAAAGGACATTTTATGTATAAAATTTACCTAGAAGTAAGCATAATTCTAATTTGACCCCTTCCCCCCCTACTACCTCAGCTTACCCCCCCACCCTTGGGGACTTTCGATATGATCACCTGGACATTTATAAGGAATAATTACTGTAGCGTATAACAGATAACTTACGTTTTATCGTACACTGTATAGTGTACAATAGAATGCCTTTGCAAATGTTCGCCGTGAATACTTAAATGGTCATTACTTTTTTATTTACAAACCGATTAACATGAAATAAACACTTAATGTTAAATGAAGATTACCACAATATATTAGTGAAAACCGCATCTAAAATTAGTGAAAACCGCATCTAAATCGGATAAGCCGTTTCTGAGATTAGCGTGCACAAACATACAGACAAACAGACAAAAAAAATTATAACTACAGTTTTGGGTTTGAGATCGATTTAGTAATAACCCCTGCTATTTTTTTTACATATTTTCATTGTACAGACATCACTTTTCTAGAATTTTATTATAATATGTATTGAATATTGATTGACCACGCGCAAGGTTACTAATTTCCACTACATCCTCACGCAAATCGTCAATTTTTATGAACATTGAATCTGTAAATAAAAAAAAATCAAAAGATAAGTGTACCTAATTTTAATAAAAAGCTACTAACAAATAAAGTTTTATCAAGAACTAAAGTGACCTTCTTTGGGCGTATAATATAGTCTTGTAAAAGTTATACATGATAAAAATAAAATTTCATCATTTTCTTATTTTGTCATAACTTTAACTAATTAAAAACATGAGTCTAACTATATAATTATAATAAACAATAAATATAAAAGCTACAACTTACCTTTTGTGGGAACGCAAGAAGGCGAAAATTAAAAAAAAGCCGAAGATTTTTAAAAATGTAACCAATGAACACAATCACTGTTATCTACTATTACCCAAAGAGAATACAAATATTACGTCTATTACCTATATAACTGTAATTAACATCAAATAATAAACATCTACCCTCACTTATAAAAATTTAGTATATTCACATGAAATATAAGCGCACCTGAAATTTACTCTGGGAAGATATGAATTATTTATTTAACTTTAAAAAAAAAAAAACAAACTCACCAACATCATAATATTTAAATTATGAATTTCCAAGGAGCGTTAATATTATGTAAATTGATTTAATTTTAATGAAATCTCATAGATGGCGCTGTTTTAAATTTGTCTTTATACTACTAAGATTCATTATACTGTTTCTCTGCCAAAATTACTTAAATGATGTAGTTTGTATAGTGTAAAGGTAGACAATAGCATGGCTTACTCAAAAACAACATTTAAACATGAGTCTTTATATTGTACGCTGTCGTAGTACACGGAATACGTAAGAAAAATAAAGGTTCACAGCTCCTCCCCCGAAGGTGATAGCATGATAATATGTATATAACAGCCTGACCCGACCTGTTAGTAATATTCATGCAAAATTTGAAGTAAATCCGTGCAGTACTTTCTGAGATTAGCCTGGACAAACATACAGACAAACAGACAAACAGACAAACAGACAAACAGACAAAAATTCTAAAAACTATGTTTTTGGCTTCTATATCGATTATAGATCATGGATTATGTATTCTTTTAAAAAAATATTCAATGTACAGTTTTGACTTTCCTACGATTTTATTATATGTATAGATTATCCATGAGAAACTGTGGGTGGTAAAGCATAGTAATTATTATTGCTCTACGAAATATTGTTATGAATAATGATATTAGCAAGATGTTCACTAATACATAAAAAAAAATTCATTGAAAAACATGAGTATGGGTACACGATGTACCCTGTACCCTTTTATGTAAATACTCATGTTTGCTGCTGCAGTTTTTTTTTATTCTTGCCAATCAGATGTTTATCTTTTAGACATTTTTTATGATTATTAGAAAAATAAGTATCTTTCGTTATATAAATAATTGAAAAAAGGCAATTAATTTCTTCTTTTCCAATTAAATCCCAATGAATATAAAATAAATATAAAGTATTAATATTAATTTTATGATATTTTCATATATCCGATTAGTAGAAAACTTATGCAAGGCTTTGCAATATTAAAGAAAGTAATAAAAATGCAAACTCGATTAAAATACTCATTTCGTTATAATTAACAACCACAAAATATATTTTCAAACGAATTAAGTACCGGTAATAACTACTTACGTATATAATACAATTTGCAATGTTGAGCAAAAAAGCAATGTGATTATTATCGGAAAGGCGAGTCATACATTCTATCGTGAAGCCTCCAGGCAAATAGTTACTTGACAAAACGAACGGATATCTTAATTTGCTCTATTACATACTCCGTAATGTTTGAACAACGGGCCCGTTACAAAAACAGCGGCCACCCACTATAAAATGATGAAATTTAACTTTATCTATGCCATAAACTATTCTGTAAGTCTGTTAATTGACAACGCTGTAAAAGGAATTTCACTCGATACGCGGCGACTAAAGGTGCAATTAATTGTGTAAGGATTTTGTTTTAGACGCGCAATTAAAAAAAATGTTATGTAAGTTTATAAACATTTAAGACAGTACTAGCGGTCCGCCCTGGCTTCGCCCGTCGTACATATTTATGTTTTCTCTACATAAGAACCATCCTGGTACTTCAAGGAATATAATAAAAAAAGAATTATCGAAATCGGTCCACCCGTTCTCGAGTTATGCGCTTACCAACACATTTTGCGATTCATTTTTATATTATAGATAATATATGCATATTACATATTTTGTATATAAAAGTTATATCATTTAACACGTACGATATGCAATATTAAACTTTCAGTTTATCAATTCATTTTTATAATTATGGAGGAAAATCACATCGTACTTCACTGTTAGGCATTCAGATGTAGTTCATTACATATAATCCACATCCCACGTCTAAAGCATAACCTCCTCTCCTAACTATTGACTTGCCAGATATCAAAACATAGACTAGTGCTTGTAAGCAGAAAAGCTTATTCCTCAGAAAAGAAACTCATGAAATGAGTATTAAAATATGTTAGTGTTATGTCCTCTTCTAAGTTCTATTATAACAAGTTTACATAGTAAGATAATATATTAGGATCAGGGGTGGGCGACATCCATGGGGTCATCTATGATACGTTTCTATCTGAATAAAGCCAGCGAATTAAACAAAATCTATGAGATTATTTTAATGAGATAGCCTTTATAAATTATTAGGTCCAGGATCCTTCGCCCATTTTTGCAAGTGATTACTATCAAGCTAATTTTCCGTGAGTAGCTTTATTTTGATGAGACGCCCAATAATTTCCTGTACGAAACTCTCGATTGTGGTAGCTTACAGAGGTAACAAGGATAATTTTTTTTGATTTGATGGTTCTAAATAATAAAATAAAACTAATAAATATTTGAGAGTTTCTACGAATATTAATCGTCAACAAAAGAGATAAGTTGAGATGATAAATATTTTAAATAATAAAATCAAGGAACGTGAGTCGTGAACATTGAACAATCAATCTAAGATTACATAATATTATTGTTTTATAACAAGTCATCGCCTGGATATTATACAAATACTAATTCATTATCCTCTAGATAACGGTATATGGAATAACCAGTTATTACTTGAAGTAATAAATGATTGCAACTTGAAGTGTATACTTATACTTAGGTATTACTTTTATGTAGATTTGAACTTGTTAGCTCAATTCGTTAAGGATAATTTTTAGCCTTAAGGTATAGATTCATTGAGTTACATGTGTTGATTAAAAAGTAAAAATTACTAGCATCTCTTTAACCGAACACAGACATAGTTATGAACACACTGACTAATTTTGAAATTAAAAGAATGTGAACATTCTATTTCAGGCGCTCAAGAGATACAGTTGCACCAATGAGTCTATAGTAAAAAAAAAGTGTATTTTATTAAAATGAACACAATTTGTTCCTCCTACGTATACATGACTATACTATATTACAAATATAATGAATAAATTATTTAGGTGTATTTACAGCGATGAATCATCTCGCTACATAAAAATTATTTTGACCGTTCGTTCTACTAACAATTTGATATTGAATATATTATTGTTTTCATTATTCAGGAAAATAAAGTAATATGATCATATACTGTTGTGATAACAAGCTCAAAACAAGAATAACTGCGGATACAGACTAATTGCGAGAATTTCAATCAAATGACATCTGTTACTACTTAATTATATGTATAGTATTAATATGCCTTGACATAACGAGGGTATTGATTTAAATTATCATTGCGTTTTGCGCCTGCAGCGTACACAATTACATAATTCATAGCGCGATCTAAATTTCTGTTCATTCATTACTCGTAAATAAGATCAATGATGTATGTACCTTTGTAGTTACAAAGCTATAAATTTATAAAGAATAGAAAAAATTCGATCACGAGGCGGGACTACGAACCCGCATCCTTTCACGCCAATCCGGGGCGGACGCCTGACTAACTCAGCCACCCGTGATCCCGCCAGAGCGATCGAATTTATGGAGGACCGCCTCCTTGGTAAAGTGGTTGACGCGTAAGGGTAGAACCGAGGGGTCCTGGGTTCGATTCCCGGTGGGGACGAAGAAAAAAATATGTCTCGGTCTGGCAAGACACAGAAGGCTGATCACCTACTTGTCCCTAAAGAAAATCGATCAGTGAAACAGATGTATGCATATAGCCCCTTACCCCACTTGGGGACACGGGACTTCACTTTTTTTATAAATTTATATTTGCATTTGAATGCCATAAACCAAAAAATATCCAATCCAGCTACAAAGTTAGCTAGCTGTGACGGTAAGGTAATAGAGAAGTGCGTATATAAAGGCGGAGTTATCTTAGGGCGTGATCACATGTACGTAGGTGCGTAACATGCGTTAGATGGTAGATAAGGCATTGCATAACTGTATCACGACAACGACGTGTGAAGGACGTCTCGGATACGAGATTGCTGACTTTGAAAGCGGCACAATGCGGCTGAGTTGAGAGTAAAACAAAACTGACCTGAATTCCGACATTTAGTCATCATAGTCATGTTATCATAGTCATGTTATTAACAATTTTGTGGTTGAAGATTAGCGTCGCATTTTTTATAAAGTCCCATGATATCACCATTATTATACCTATAAACTCTAGTTATATTAAGCTCCATACGTAGGGTAAATACTAAATATATATATAGTAAACTAGCTGTCCTCTCCGGCTTCGCCCGTGGTACATATTTCGCAATAAAAGGTAGCCTATGTCCTTTCTCGGGTATCAAAATATCTCCATACCAAATTTCATGCAAATTGGTTCAGTAGCTTAGGCGTGATTGAGTAACAGACAGACAGACAGAGTTACTTTCGCATTTATAATATTAGAGGATTGAATTGGCATTTGTAATTACAGCGTCCAGCAAGACTCTATAAACTTTAAAGTTCTGCCTTTGTGAGAACTAGCTGTCCCGTGCAGTATCGTTAACTTTTATTGGATTTAAATTTCAAAGGCCTTCGTTTACAACAATATGGGCAATACAGCACTAGTATAGTTCTAATAGAAATCTGTATTTTTACAAAAATATAATCAGTAGTTTTGAACTTGATTTTAATTTGGTGAAATAAGCTCATTGTAACGTTGATTAACTCTTAATAATAGAATTAAAATTACCTTGTTTCTAGTTTTCAGTTAAAATAATACAAGAAAAGAAGATGATATTTCTCCTACGAAAAAGTTATGATCGCTAACAAAAACATTTATATTTTATTTTTTAAATAATATCTCTACATCATGAAATAAATGGGAGTCGAAAAATAAAAATAAATGACACGAAACTTCGAATAGAAGCTTAAAAAACACAAACAAATCACACACAATTTTTTTATTTATTTTATTATTCAGTTAATTAAGGCGCCGAACAATGACTTCAGCACTAGATAACATTTTATTATGCTAGGTTATATAATTTAGTAATATAATCACTATGTGAATACCGGTCTATACATGGCCATTCTCAACATATATTGTACTATGCACGACTTACTTCTTACTGTACATACCTCATATTATTGTCTACAATCTACATACTTACGACAATCCCATACCACAATGGCTAATTGTAATTAGTTGCATAATTTTACATTGTAGTTCAATATGCGACCTCAATTCTTGTAAAGATAACTTTGAGAACCTAATACATAATTAAGTGGCCCTTAATAAGTGGCGTAATAGTTCTTATTTGATCGTTGATAAAGTATTCATAATAATGTTAGCTACATAATAGTAGAAGATATACATCTTTAGGAATATTATTAATGTGAAAGTAACCCTGTTTGATAGATCTCGCTAATTTTTTGTTTTTTTTTGCTCATGAAATATCTGTGAAAATGCTATCCAGCTACACTTCGTTGCAAGATGGTAGGAAGTGCAAATTTAAGTGCATCGAAGGACTTAATATCTTTAAAATTCCCTTCAAATTTCACTATACAATTAACAAGTAGCTTTTGTCAAAAAAACAGACATATAATTATTGTCAAAATTTTAACTATCTCATTATGATGATACTTATAATTAGCACAAACATTTTCGACTCAAAAAAGGCGAGTTGTATATATATACATAGTATACCTAATTAGTTTTGGTGTTACTAGTTTCAACCTACTCTGTTACGTATTCGTTGTCATGCAGCTGGGCGGTAAATGATCATGGTTGTTAGTACATAATAACATTTCTTATAGAGGCTTTTCAATAAATTATGATGAATAAATTTATCTTTCATTGACAACACCATCTATCTATTTATTTAACAGACTAGCAACTAAAAACATAAATGAATTACATTTTAAAACTTGTAACCCTTTTCTTATTCTTTATTTTAATAGGATGAAAGCTAATATTATCTTTATAGATTTAAAGCAACATTACTATCCATAAGTGAAAGCGATTGACTAAATTACCTACGTTTTTGCCGAATTACAAGGTGTCTCCATCATGTCAAATCGAGCGTTGAGTAATTTGATACTTGAGAACTAACCATTTTACTAACTCGCCTACACACCTATGGACAGTACTAAGCAACAGTGTGACAACATGCTAGACATTAATTATATTAATAATATAGCATAATATTAATAATATTAATGCTAGTAATATGTAAACGCGCTTATAATTTAATAATATACAACAGTACGGGACTTGAAAGAAAAGGCCAATGTATGTGTAACTTAACATTATATTTTGCATTAATTAATAATTTTATATAGGTGAAGTTTACGTAATTAGAAAATAGGCTGCTTTTGTTTCGATGGACTAAGAGCATACAAATAGTCTTGTTCACGTCGTCTTGAACACGTGAGCTTTTTTATTGCAAAATTAAAACTTGAGGTGCTTGCTGTACCTGAAAATGAAAAGGTTTTAATAATAACTTAATAAGTAAAAGAATGTTGTGCAATTTAAATATTTCACACTCAATTTTTATATAAAACAAGGGCAACAAAGTTTTACGCGACCATGTTTTAAAATATAGAGAGCAGTGGTGAGGACTTAAAATCGATTAGTCGGAGGTTCGAGAGCAGAGATAGAATTTTCATTTTATCCATACCCATGTGGAATCGTCACCACTGTTTGCATGTCAAAGAATCAAAAGTTCGACATGTGAGATCACTGATGTCAACCCGCACTTGGCCAATGGAATGGATTATGGCCTGAACGGTGAACCCCCACAGGAGGCCTGTATCCCTGCAAAAGGAACATAAGCTGACGATGATGATGATGATGATGTATATTTACACCAGTCGCAAACACACTTCAGACGACATCTGCTTTAAATATTTCCTAGCATGTTTATTTACATAGAACTATAAATACACATTTTTTTAAATAAAAAATAATCGATAATTTAAAGTATTTTTCGTAACCCGTCTGATAACTGTTTCACAAATATTTATGACAGATTGCCTTGATGTTGTTTACCTGTGACCGGACAGCGACTGGAAAGCGGCGCTGATCATGCCGTTGTTTTAATTATTGCCTCGAGCCCTAAACCATGACACTGTTTATAATATTTCACAAAGAACCGACCGTTTTTTTACCTGATAACTTTTACGAATACGTACATGAGCGTTATTAGCTTCTGGTTACCTATTCGACTGTTGCATTAATTATTATAGTGATACACATTGGTACCTGCCTATCTAAATCGCGTTCAGCTTTGTATACAAGTGAACTACCCTGGCTTCGGACGGGTGAAATTATGCATGGTATATAAACCTTTGCATGGTAATACATATTATGGTGGTACCTTCCTCTATCACTGTATATTTTTACAAATTTTATCCAAATCCGTTTCGTAGTTTTAAAGATCTAAAGCATACATAGGAACAGACAGGAAGCGTCTTTGTTATAAATTCTGTAGGGATTGGGTTTACGTATCATTTCTCTTTATTAAAATCTCGCAAATAATACTTTTTCCTTACAATTAGGTTAGTCAAAATTATGTACTACATTTTGCGAAAATAAATGAACAAACAGATAATATAATATAGAGCCAAATTTTAATTCTATTTTTTATTAGGTTAAATTACAGTCATTTATTTAAAAAAATGTTAAATTGACGTTACATATAAAAGCTTGAACTTTATTCATAAAATGGTATTATCATCTTAATTACGGATATCACTTCTCGCAATTAAATTCGTAAAACCTTTAATTATGTGTTAATGACTTCAATTTAGTTCTTTATAAACTTAACGTCTTACAAATGTGATTGAACTATAATTACGTTATGATTCATTTCAAACAAAAAACCCTATGAAAATAATTAGTGTATTTATTAAGAGCTGTAAACATCACTCTAATAGCGTAATAAAAACATGTTTTGCGCCATTTATTCATTCATTTACGGCAATCGGGTCACAATTACACACGCTAATAACTGTTTCCTATTGATCCGTAAGGACTTGAACGAATTTCTCGCATATATTTTTGCAATTAATACCGTGCAATGAATATTTATTCACTAATCGTATGACTTGATCTGGTCCGCTCTATGTAATATTGAAAGGCTATATCGTTTGATCAATTCACCATTAAGTAAATGGATTTTAATGTCGTGTACAATAAATTGTTAATGTTTTATTTTATTTACGAAATATCAGAACGGAAATCGGGTCGGGGCAGATATTATGGTCTTTAATCACTTTATAATAATAGCTGAAAAGCAAATTAATATAATAGTATCGGCTTATTATTTAAAGCCAGAATTTTTATATCAATTAAATATGAAAATTCTGGCCTAATTTACTCTCATGACTATATACACTATACATATTGATATTGATAAACCAGTGACCGAAATGTCAGTAGATACCTAAACACAAAATCGAAATTTCATGGAGAAAGTCTTTGCAACACTATTATTAGTTATAGAATATAAGGGAAAATTTTATAAAACACTTCTTTAGTATCATAAATTGTAACACTGAATCAAAGTATAAGTTTGCAATAAAGCAAGACAAATAACTGAAATTTGTTGGAGCACAGTTTATCGTTTACATTGTAATTGTTATTTATAACACTGTCAGTAACTCCCCTGTTTATAAAGACATTACGTACGTATCTATTTATCTGATTCTTAAAGTGTAATACTATAATCATATTTCTTAATAATTTTGCCAAACAAACAATTACTCAAATATGTACCTTCGAATGTGGGTCAGTATGCATGTTTAAAATTGCGTATGTTTTGATAGCTCTATATAATTGGGCAGCTACTTTCATGTTTTGTATGACGAATTAAATATTACATAATTGTTTTATTTGTTTTTCAGGTGTTTAATATTTCAAGGAGACAATTTAAACTATGGATACAAAATCATTTGATTTACTCAATGGAAGGATGGGTTAGATTGAAATTAAGAAAAATCTACCTAATACGAATAACATTAACAGTTCATTATTAGAACTTTGCTCTTTTTGGTTATTGTAAAAGATAATTTTAAAATTTACATAATTAATGTTATGTAAAATTATTGCATTAAAAATTTGAAAGAAAACTTATACAAAATTAGATAATAGTTTTGGGAAAATTGTTACTAGCGACTGAACGAACGAGGTGCTGAAAAATTATATGATGTTTTATTAAAAATAAACGACTTAACTAAATGTTTTATGCTCGACTGTATGCGTATACACCTGCTTTACTTTTTCAACAGAGTTATTGTAGAAGAAACAATAAAAATAGGTTGACTAGTTTTATGGTTGCCAATGATCAATAAAGTTTTAGTGTCTTGATTAGACTTTCCTATCAAGCTAATTAGGGAAAATAAAATACTAATTAGTCCATTTTATACTAGACTGTTTTGTATATATACTGTAACATAGTATAGCAAAGTATCAGTAGAATTCGTTCTAACAATTCAACTTCAACAATGGTCTCTGCTAAGGTAAGATTCACACTTTAAGGATAAATAGTATTTTCTCAAACATGCTTCCAAATTAACAAGTTGAAAGCATTTTGAGAAATGTTTTTTACGCTTGTGTTGACATTTTTGTCGAAATAAGTACCTATTTTATTTTTGGTATTTTGTGATCCTACTATTCCATGCAGAGGGTGAGGGTGTGAATTTAATCAAAAACAATCGGTGAACAATTATTTTCACATAATGTCTTTTATTTTTAGTGATTTTATTAAAGTATTAGGTATTTGAGTAAGTAACTAAACAAAGATCACAAAGATACAAGAAATAAATTCCGTGATTCAGTCGGATAAAAAGTTCCTTTTAACTGTGAGTTGTTAAGAAGAGATCGCTCCCAGCGATAAGGTCGACCTCAGTACACTTGTATATTTATATATATTTTGTTTACTTGTATAACAGTTTTATATAATAAAATATTCTTATGAATTTTATTCATAGTATAGTTAAAATTGACTAAACTGAGAAATAGAACTAGCTGCGCCCCGCGGTTTCACCCGCGTGGCTCCGCTCCTGTTGGTCTTAGCGTGATGATATTACATAGCCTATAGCCTTCCTCCATGAATGGGCTATCTAACAACGCAGGTATTTTTCAAAATGGAACAGTAGTTTCTGAGATTAGCACTTTCTAACAAACATACAAACTCTTCAGCTTTATAATATTAGTATAGATTTTATTAATGAGTATATAATTATTTCCTAGGTTCTGTTCCTCGTCGTCGTGATGGCCTGTGTGGCGGCTGCGCAGGAGACGGCAACGGAAATCAACCGTGTTGACTTCACAAAATTCATAACAAACATCCAGCAAATATTTGGAGGCTACAAGGGGAATCCCGACGAATTCGTCCAGAAACTTCAGTCTTTATTCCAAAAAGGAGTTTAAATAGTGAAGATTTTGAAAATGTGGAATGATAATAATATATTGATGGCAAGATTTAAGTTGTTTCTTTCCTATTCATACCGACGGTTATAGACCTATACTTCTAAGTATTTAAAATATTTCACATTTACAGACTAGTTAAATATAAAAAACGCTTTTTTAAATTTCTTACTGTCAACCATTGCCCAAGAGAGACTTTACGCCATATATAAAGCAGTCTACGTGAATGTATCCTTTGTATGTTATGCTTTCCTTAAATAATTAAAATAAAATCTTAACATATCCTTTACCTAACATATTTCTCACACCTTTCGGACACGTTCTAAAAGAATTCAATATAACAGATATGGTGCAGAGATAACGTTATCGGACACTAATATCCCGCTCGTGCAGTAGGCACTTGATAAATTAAATTAATTAAGTAAACATTGGTCACGAAAGGCTCAGGCCTTGGGCCAGCGGTGGGTGTTAACTATGTGGTAATAGCATTAGATTTGAGGATATGGAATAATACTATTTTTATAGTGTTTACTCTATTGTGACATTGATTTGAGGATATAGTGTAATTTATGTGTATAATATTTATACAAACTACGTATTTGTGAATAAATAGATTGAATATAAACAAAAGATTACAACTGTAAAGTTATTACTATTAATATAATAACGTACTTTTAAATCGGTAGTTAATTACTAATCATAAAATATGATAATGTTATGAAATAACTGCTCAATAGTTTATGCTCAATTGCTCAAAAGTAAACAAAAATAACAAAATTGAATTTCCAGCTTGCACTGGTAAATATTCATCCAAATCCAAGTGCTCTAAATTGGTCCAGTCACGTTAAACTGCCTTTCGAGTTAATGGTTTGTACAAAGGCGGTTATTAACTGATGACCTTAAGGACAATGCTGAAATGAATACATAGGGAAAGGCTTGGTCTAAACAAGTGAATAGATTAGTAACTTCACAGACTATGAAAGAATTTTTCTAGGCTTATTATTTAGTTATTAGTATCATAAATCTCGTGTGTAAATAAATTATTATTTGACAAGATCACGTTGTGGTAAGCATGTTCAGCTGCAACCCGACAAGAAAAATAATTCGATTTTTTTTAATTGATACAAATAAGTGGTGGTTTTAGAACATTTTCGTGCCTTGAAGAGCATATTATGCCTTCAATTGTTTTATTTGTTTTAAATTGGCCTGTATATGAGATTGATATAAAAGTGCACATGCAAACTCTATGTATATCTTCGGCTTGATTCATCTCAATCGAGATGCATCAGAAAGTTTAAAATCTAAGTTACTAGCTGTGTTCCGCGGCTATTGGTCTTAGCGTGATGATATGATGATATATAGCCTTAAGCCTTCCTTGCCTGCCTTATAAGTATAGATTGTAGCTCCCAAATATCTTACGCGATATACTACTTCATTAAAAAAAAATTGTTGGTGTATAGTTTTAAAGTTTAGTAAAGAAAGATTTTAAAAGACGACAAACTAAAGGCCTCAGTAGATACAATTTACAAGGCAATCGTTAGCAATAATAAATGAATGTGGTAAACTAATAGCAACGTTGTAGCCTATTCTTAGCTCACCTTATCACTAGTTATGCTATTAAGCTTTCAGCTACTGTACGAAACACAACAATTTCTTGATCGAACGAATCGATCTTTGGACACTGCAGTTACAAATATACTTTTATAGCTGTGATCGATTTGCGGATTAAATCTTCAAAGAGCCTTCCAAATATTTAATAACAATAGCATTTATTTTTGGATATTACGTAATCAAATAATAATATAAAGCTGAGGAGTAAGTTTGTTTGTTTGAACGCGCTAATTTCAGGAACTGCTGGTCCGGTTTTAGATAGCTCCTTTATCGAGGAAGGCTACATATCATCACGGTAAGACCAACAAAATGGGAGCAATGCCGGTAAAACCGCAGGACACAGCTGTGTTTTTTTTAACTAGCTAGTTATTAAATAATTAGAAAAAAATAACACGTCATATTTAAAGCAATGATTAAAATATTATACCGACATTGCGAACAGTCAGCGTGGTCACGGCCCACGGGCCTGTCCGTTTAATTTATAAATACAATAGGTACAATATTTGTATCGTTCGTAAAACAAACTAAATCGGAACTTTACATTTGAATATTTCTAAATCGAGAATTGGCCCGCGGATGAAAGGAAAGCCAACTCAATATTTATCTGTGCTTGTGTTCTGTTACCATAAATCACGAACGTAACAAGCGTTCGTATTTCGCATTCAGAAAATGTATTATCACTGCATTGCGTTCTAGATGGCGTAAATAAACACAAGTGTTTGGATATGTCTCTAAATATGATCGAATTGATGGTGATAATGGAAGAATTAAGTATGTAGCGTTCGAGTTTTCAAACGATAACATTGTGGGTAGAAGTCACTTCTCGTTATTTTTGAAGCTGTTTAGGGTATCGCAGTCTTTAAGACGATAAGTATTAGGATACTGAAATGTATAATTATGTGCTGGCGTGAAAGCAACTTCTAACTCATGCTGTTTTTATTCTGCGATTCCCTGAGCGATTGAACTCTGGTTATCTAGATGATCGTGAGATAGGTGTATGATGCTTTTAAATAATCAATACGAGTTTATTTAATTAATGATTTAAATAATAATTAATCAGGTATACCTGTGTATACCTGTCAGTATCAGTAAAAAAAAACAAGCAAAATCTTGTATTTTTTCGTGCCACAGTAATTTGAAAATAGTATAAGATCGAAGCACGATATCTAATAGATAACATTTAAGATGATGTTTTTCCTCATGATCATAATTCACGCAATAAAAAGATTTCAACGCGTGCTAACGATAAGCATTAATGTGGTACAACACGACACTTTGTTTTTTCCTTATTTCTGATATTCACATATGTTTTAGAATTTTGGAGTAAAATTTCAATTTTTAATTAAGGATTTTATAATCAGCCTTCCTGGATCTACCTAGTTAGTAGTTTCCATAGTCAACTAGCGGTTGCCGTAGCTAGTTGGCTATGCAAGTAGGTATACTTACAGCAGCATTGATCGTTATAAATGTAAGCCATTCAAACTTACAATAGAGTTATTAATTAAATTAAGGTCAGTTATCTTTCAAACCTTACAGTTACTCATGTGCTAAGAGTGAATTTGTTATGACTATTATGTACCATATGTGGCTTTAATTGACCACTTAATAATAGAGTTGTCAGTATTGTTCAGTATCCCAAGCAATTTGGTATTTGACAAGCGAATTTAATTCTAATCCATGTATTAAGAGAACTACGAACAGTTCCTTAATTGGATGTTAAATAAACGACAAGCAGTCAAGAGCTCCACTTCTATTTATATTCCCAAATACATTTTGTATAGATTGAACAATAGCACTTAATCATTTAGTAAAATGGAGGCTGTATTATTTTGGTTTGTTTTAATGTCATAAATACTATGAGATTTATATAAAGTGAATGATTACAATTTATTTACTAATTGAACATTAAAAATGTATTATTCTCAGAATTAGCACTAGTAATGGAAGATAATTACTCGTAACAAAACTGAGGAAACTCATTGTTGGCTAATCACGTCTAATAATGCTCAATATAACAAATATAGAGACAGGATTGGCATTACCGGTCGATTAAGAATTCGTGCAAACCCGGTCGCAACAGTAGTCAACCAATAAATAGCTATTCAATCATAATATTTAAATAATATTTCGTTCATTAATCAGACACAACTTGTCATGGAGATTTCATGGTGTAATTTGTGTTAAATCAATCAATAACCCCAAGGTCCTGACACCATAGCGCTGCGTGGGCCACGCGTCCATTTATAATGGCTTTAGAAATTTCAATTTATATTATTTAATAATAGGTTAACGTTAATCTATCACAGCACGTATAATAGTTCAAGTCCTTCAGAGTAATGGCCTAAAGGCATGTCCATATCAAAACAATAGTATGCTACGATTGTTTCTTACTCGGAATTTGACCTATATTATAATATGCATTATGATGTTATTTTAGAATATGCGGTATACATTAAATACGCTGAATAAGTTAGTATCAATTTATTTTACAGAATTGATTTACTTTTATGCTAACAAGGATATGAAACCATAAGATATAAACGAGTATTTAATTGTTTAGGTGCAAACAGTATACTAATTTCAAACATCCGATTGAATTTTAAATAAATCCATTATACCGATGCATTATAAAATAGCAATGACCTTAAAGTATTGGAACTTTTTATTCATCGCAGGCACTCATAAACAACTAAAACTAACTGGACTAGCGCTAGTAATTTTGGGATATAATACCAACGCGTAACGTACCTTTTCCCATACCCACCATAATTTTTCTATGTATTTAATTTAATTAACATTTTGCATAGAAACATTTATGTTGCTATAAAATAGTAATAACTTCAAAGAAAACAACAAACCTTGAAACAGTACCATACAATAAGTAGAGTCAGGATTCGTGACGAAAAGTTAACCCCGCCCAGAGCCATGAAGGCAAATCGAATATAACAATACAATTAAACCGCGATCTATCGATTGTGCCCTTACACGGAATTGTCGAATGGTCAGCTCAGCTGAATGTTACACAATTGAAAGTACAAGAGACTAGAACGATAGAAGTAAATTAGTAGATTAAAAAAAAAATTACTGAAACTGTTTCTTGAACATTTAATAAAGATATTACTCTAAAATTTATTTATCAGAAATGCATTTTTTTCCAAGATTATTCTTAAAAATATGGGCGATGTAGAGTATGAGTATATGCAGAAATGAAATTTAATAGGAAAGAAAATCATATTATTTTTATGTCTAGACAAATGAGTATTTAGCAAGACGTATATTTTATATTATTAAAATTGCACGATGTTTATAAGTTCTCCATGCCTGTTAAGCTCAAATGACAGAACTTTTAACAGCCCACTTCAAGTCTCAATTAAATGAATTTGTTCTGAAATTTCATTACAATCACATATTGAAATTTCGTATTTGATAATAAAAATTTAAAACATCAAGACACATTTACAAACTAACATACACGTATATCTTAACGCCTTTAATACTTTCTTACATCAAAAACATGGAAAATTTACCAAATCTTTATGTTAAGTGTGATGTTGCAATCTAACTACTTTTTGTGACATCAAAAGAGGTAAAAAGTATCCCATATTTTAATCAAAGTTTTATCGTATGGCTACATAGAAAATTTATTCCAAAACATTCACCGTATGCCATTTAGGCACGTTCACAAATATCCAGACAACTTCCACATTACGCAAAAAAGTATAAGTAAATAAATATTATTATTCGACTCTTAGTGTCACTCTGTATTCGCTATCTGTGCTAGTATTTTGTCCTTTCGCATAGACACCAATTTTAACAGCAATGTGGTAATGGTCATTTATAACCACATTTGAAGTCATTATAGTTTTTACAACATTGTATTTCTGTTGTAATAGCGTAAAATTTAGATATGGAATTTATGTATGGCCATATTTATATGATTTATATTTTCAATTGTATAATAAAATATGACCAGTAATGAGCGTAAACAGGAATGGTGTATTGTTACTTTGTCTTTTTTATGGCTGTAAAGAATGCATCGGTATAAACTTCAAACTTCTTCAAACTGCATGACACATATCCTTGTTCTCGTAGTTGGAGCATATAAATCGGGCTAAAAAGAAAACATCACATAAACGGTACTCATATCAAATCTCCCTCAATATACGTTCGTTAATAAAATGAACTGCGCGATTATAATGGAGTTTTTTAATAACATACATTCTCTCTAGATCGCTATCGTATGTAGAATGATTATAGAAAATTGTATTCCGTGGTAGCCGCATAATTGATTGGAATGAAAATTTTTTTGAATTTTATTCAAAAAAATTTTACGATTATTATTTGGAATTAGGAATAAAAAAGATTGAAGTATAACTATTTTATAATACAAAAAGCGATGACAATCTTTATTGGGTATGACGTAATAACCTTAATAAATTATGCTTTATAAAGTCATAGTATAAAAACACAACCAGCTCTCGAAAACCACTTCAAATAACACGCAAGCATTCTCACCCATTGTATGCGTTAAACATCGAGTTATTCAAATTATTTTCGATTGTTCCACAAATGTTATAGTTACGCAAGTTAAGTACGTTTATCTCAATAATCGGACAGGTGCCAGTTATTATAACACAGAATTTCATTCATGAACTGGTTTCACACCTATCATTTCGGCCGTCCTTGTCCTCGCTGCAAGTGACCATATAAACAAAAAAATTACTAGGTTAAAAATAGGAATTTTACTTGCAGGAAGTCGAACTAATATGTAGCAGTTAATTTGAACAGTTGAGTGAATTCTAACTGTTAATACAACTTTGATATTTTTTTTTAAATATACATTAATTTTAAATAAAATGTCCGATTCTATAATATTATTTTACTAAGATTCTTATTTTTCTTGCCATAGGAACTAGCTTTCAACATAAGTTAGAACGAATTTTTTAATTTTTTGTTTAATGAAAGTTACATCTTTGTGAAATTAAATACACGGATAATAAAACAAAATAATTTAATTTTTCATAAAATATCTTTAAATCAAAATTCTTGAAAGTATTGCGCTTCATTTTTATAAGTTTACTTTTGTGCAAAAGTGTTCCAAATTCTTTTAAGATTTTAATTAAATTTAACATTTCTTTAATGCCTTAGAATTAATTGCCTAATGTTTTTTAATCTAATTACGCAACACATAAAAGCATTTTATTGTTTATATACTGAATTAGATAAAGTATATAAATAATGCATGCGGCACTCAAGATACTTTCACTTTCTGAATATATAGTCAAATTTATTATTCATTAATGTTAAACAGCTATCGAAAAACAAATATCAGTTTACGTTTGAACATACTTACACACTTATAGACAAATCCAACAAGTCATATATTATGAACAGTTTCAAATAAGATTTTGCCACTGCCACATTTTTGATTGACTAAAGGGGAGTTGAAACAGGTTCAAAATCCTGTTTCAACTCCCCTTTAGTCTGATGCAGCATCTTGAAACTTATCCTGCTCCTTAATGTCGTTATATTAGGTCACATGAGGGGGTCGCGGAAGAATTCAAACCAATAATACCCGCGGCTGAGAGAAATCCAACACAACCCACGGCTCCATCCCCGAGGGCCATGGCTATACAAGATTTCCCCACTTTAAAAAAAAGAAAATAGTCCACATTACAGCTCTACTAGATACTAGAGCTGCTATTTCAGCAAAGGATTTCAAAAAATATCGATGATATAAGTTTTGGAGCGCAGATCGGTGGTTCAGACATGGTCTGTAAATATAAGTTCTAGTATATATTTACCACGCTCCATTGATAAAATTTTAGCCATACAGTTTTACTGTAGTTTATTCTTCCTACTTACATTAGAGTCGTAAAATCGGTTGAAGTTTGTAGAAAAAGCAGAACGCTAATGCATACCTTTCATAAATAGCTGTAAAAGAGTATTATAATATTACAAGTAGCAACTCCTTTTTAAAATTATAAAGAACTAGCTTACCGGCTACCGCCCGCGGCTTCGCCCGCTTTGTCTAAAACATAATAAATTATATACTAAAACCTTCCTCTTGAATAACTCTATCTATTAAAAAAAACCGCATCAAAATCCGTTGCGTAGTTTTAAAGATTTGAACATACATAGGGCTATGTCCCTATGTATGGACAGAGAAAGCGACTTTGTTTTATACGATGTAGTGATACTGCCTAACACTTCTTCTATTGCATCAAATAATCTCCAACAATGAACCGTTTGTTCTTTATAAATACTATATAGAATTTAATATAATATAATAGATTTTTAGTAATTAAATGTTACGCAGGTTGGTTTATGTCATTGATACACTATCTAAATACAATTCTCGACTAAATAGAACGTTGATTAATTCCCGAGGTCACTGATAATGCTAATCTGAGAAATATCGGTTCTGCGACGATGATAATCTCAATTAATAAAAATATGCAAATTTTATTACATTCAATTATATTACAGTACTTGTAAAATTAGGTATTAATTTATAAAATATGGTAACAAAGTTAAACTCAATGCATTGTTTTATAAAGAGTATAAATTCCGTTTAAAAATACTCTCGACAAAAAGCAGTTCATGAATTCCCACAAAACTTTGAAGTAATAACTAAATAAGTATTAACTTTGAATATAGTAATATTAAAAAATATGGTGATTTATATATCAATGGACGGACCTGCAATTAGGATGGTTTTCGAAATTACTTGTAGACGGCATACATTTTTCAGTTTAATGAATAGGTATATTATAAACAATTGCGGACTTATTGCGCATTACAATATAGGTATTCACAACTTCATTTGCCCCGCGGTTTTACCCGCATTGCTCTGCACCTATTAGTTTGAGCGTGATGATACATAGTCTTCCTCGATAAATGGGCTATCTAACACTGAAATATTTTTTCAAATCGGACCGGTACTTCCTGAGATTAGCGCGTTCAATCAAACAAACAATTTCTTCAGCTTTTTAATATTAGTATAGATACAGTTAAGCGTTTACAGAATAGGCCCCACACATAACAACGGACAACACCACGGACATATTTGAAATCTATAAGACAATATATAATAGAATGCGTGTTTTTCAAACATCTACATTACGTAAATATCACAATCTCATACTTCTATTTCTCAACAAAGCTTCGTGACATATTAAAGGAAATCTGATTGGATTGAATACTGATTTTTCATAATTAAAGTCACGATAACTTTAATCATTTCAGAAAGCAATCATACAATTTAAAGATTGTAGATTGTTCTATTGTTTGCTGGTTACGGTTATTTCGAGTATACAATTTTAGCAAATCTTTTTTATTTGAAGATAAGCAGATGGATAATATTAAGAAGAAGATAAAGTTAAAAAGTGAAATATCGTAAGGAAAGTGATTATTGTCTATATAATGTCTGATCAATCTAATTTCTAAAGCATACATTTGTATATTTTAACCGATTATTAAAAAATAATTATTTCTATAAATACCCTCGTTAAGAAAACATTCTTCGATAAATTTAATTGCGAGAAAATTTACCTTAAATATAATTACTATACATCGTAATTATTAAATACCGAATGCAAGTAGGTACTAAATAAATAACTACGGTATAATATTTACCTATTTTCATATATCACTGTCAGTTTTCAATTCTAAGTTAGAGACAAAAAGCGAACTCATGTGTGATATTAATTGTTAGATAAACCTTTATTATTTGACGTTAAAGTGAGCCTTTCGCGTAATTAATGTTATACGAGTATATAAGACATGAATGATAAGAAACATAGGCTCAATAAAGGAGCTATAGAATTTATAGGCTCTAAGGTAATTCCGTGTTTGTTTCGTAACACTGTATTATTGAAATAAGTGTCGGTATCAAGTTCATTTATTGCCTATAAAGTACAATTCAGTTGCTAATTTAGATTAACTGTGTTACTGTTATTTCTCGGTTATTGTTAATTCAGAAGCTTTTAAGGTAATTTCAATTCAATTAAGTAGTTAGAGCGGTTACTGCAAATAATAAAAAAACAATGTCCCTAGAGCTCAGGTGTTAATATATTTCTTATTGATACATTAAGAATTTTATCAAAATTAAAAGTTACAAATAGGTAACGTAAAAGGTTAGAAGGTGCATTGATAGCTTGGTAGTTTCACAAGCAATCTGTATGTTCCCCTTTTTTGCTAACATAGAAAATGCAAGAAAACAATTAGAGCACCCATTTCAATTTGGTGCTATAAGCTTAACTTAGGTAACAATTAATTATGAATCTTATAATTATTCTAAAGGACAAAGAAGGTCAGTGACTATTTTCGTCCAAAAAATTAACGTTTCATATTCCATCTTTCTTGCATATCGAAGTATAATCCCTGTAATCGTTTTAATACTGATGCTTTTTAAGTACTTTTTGTGATAGACCTTTCAAGTGAATGTAGGACAGGTATTATGTGAGATCATAAGCGACACTTAAGGTAGGTGTAAACTTATATAATCTATTTTTAAATACAAGATGTTATTGCTTAGTCAATTCCTACGTTTACCTTTAAACGATATTTTTTATGATGTATGGAACTTCTAAATATAAAATATGTACAAAAGTCCTAGAAGCATATATATTCATTATTATTACTGTAAGTTCCAAAAAAATCTTTCTGTACTCTAGTTCTTGAAGGTAAAAAGCAACACTTTTTTAATAAATAAAATAAAATGAATGCATTATAACCTATTACCTACAACAAAAAAGCATTTTGCATTTATATCACTTATTAACAATCAAAACAATAACAACAAAAATGAAAAACCACAGTAAAGACTTAATTTTTTATGCTTTCACGTTTATATTACATCAATCGTGTTCTCATTAGTCCTTTTACAAACTTTAACATGGAATAAATTAAAAAAATATGTACTGCGTAGTCTATTTTAAGATTTTCTCGATAAGTAAACCAACGTCCTTAATGATAACGAAGGAATGTAGTTCACTAGACAGAGTGCCACAGCCTGCGATACTTTATCATTGAATGAGGACATTGCTTTTATTTTTTTATTTTTATATCCAAATATACGGCATACTGATGCAATATTTACAGTGTAAATATGCAGCAACTGTTTGCATATTTTATTAATATAATCATAATCCTACTTACTATTTATAAAGGCGAAAGTTTGTAAGTATGGATGTATGGATGTTTGTTACTCTTTCACGTAAAAACTACTGAACCGATTACAATGAAATTTAGCACACATATAGAGGGTAACTTGGATTAACACATAGGATAGGTTTTATCCCGGAAATCCCACGGGAACGGGAAATATGCGGGTTTTCCTTTGAAAACGCGGGTGAAGCCGCGGGCGGAAATCTAGTAATATTATAGATGAGGACAGATATATGTATGTTAATCAAGTATATAAGTGACAGGCTACACTTACCTATACTTTTTTTACCTATATCTATATAGACATAGCATATAATATAGGTACAGAAATTATTTTCTAATATCTTTCTGTACAAAGAGAATAAAACACCTCTTTCAGCCTCAATTTGTATTCTTGGAACGTTTTACCAACACCTTTCTGTCAGAAACACGTCTAAAGACGATAACGTTGATAAAATCTCACCAACAATATGAATGTACCAAAACGGTGTAAGCCTTAACCGGCTCAATATAACTAATAGGTAATAAATACCAGCAATACACAGGCTTGCTATCAATTTATCCGTTGAATAATTCCAACTCAACTTGCACTCGCCTCATTGACATTCCGCCCGTTCTCGTTTTAATAGGGAGCGACTTAAATCCGAACAATTTGTAAATATTCCGCGTTCATAACTAGATCCGCACTTTCGTTCTCGTCTGAATTGCGATCACGAGTATTGATTAGAAATTGCCACTAGACACGTGATCTGATGTCACTCGATGCACTATATTACGAATGATTACGCTGGAGATATGGCTAGGTTCCGTATAAACGGCTATGGGCTGAATTTGAATGTGTCAGCTGCATCGATAAGGCTAGTGTTGTAATGCCCTTAGGATTTTGTAAGGTAACGCAGCACCTGTCTGAATCGTAAGTGTAGCTAATAATTACATTAATTATACATGCTTCCTAGTGTACAGGAAATTGATGAATGACAATATGGAAGTGTAAGTGTATAGTTTATTTTATTGGTTTTCATTCAATTGTCGTTAAATTCTAGAGTGAATATACCGAATGTTCTTACACCATTTATAGCTTTTTAATGTTCTTTCTAATAACGCAAACCTTCTGCTTCAGAAAAAGTCATTCCTGAAAGTTCAAACACGTCTTCATTACCATTGTAAAGGCCTTAAACTAAAATGTAGTAATTAACCAGTATATTCATGTTATTTTCAGCATTCGTTTTTTTTATAATCTCAATCACCTCAATGATTTTTTACTATTACGTTTCTGAAGTATAAAATCTCCATTGCTTTGCAAAAACACAGGATGTACGGCGACTGCATTTGTAAGAAGAAAAAAAACTGTCGTCAAATGTCATCTGGTTTAGATTTAAATATTATTTTTATTTATAACAAAACCCACAGACTCTCTTCAGGATGTTGTGTATATGTTTATATCCCTTAATTACCCGCGTCCATATAGTTACACTTACGCTCGCGTGGGGTATATTTCACCCCAATTTTAAAGGTACAATAAAACATATTTTTAATGACATACTTTTATTTTTATTATAAATATTAGAAAGAGACAACATTGTTCTAAATTATAATACTATCTTTAATCAATATAAATATAATAAACTTTTAAAGATGAAACTTTAAATTTAGGACCTTTTTATTTAATACATTTATCACATATCATAGTGGAATGGTCGTGACAAACTTGCTGGTGGAATTTGGCACACATAAATCTTATTTTTTTATCCTTTGACCTTGGACAGATATGGCACCTTTTATAAGTTGTCGATAGACCACCTCTGGAAGTGGGGCTAGGATCCTGAACTTGAGCATTTTTTTAGCCGTTTTTGTATGGCCCTAGGCAGTGTGGTAAATATAACCATAGGCCATCTTTTTGTTCGTCTGCCGACGTTATAGTTAGCACACATTTGGTTGAGTTGTGGTCACTCTGGAATACGTCCTCGTCTACCACATCTTCATCGGAACTATCTATGATGCTTTCTTCGTCGTCTTCCAAACGCTCAACAATCTGATAGTCAGAAAGACGCTTACTTGCCATTTAAGGCGCTCTAACCTAAAACAAAGATAAGTAAAAAACGAACCATTTAGTATATGTACTGTACATTATAAAATAAAAATACACATACTCACTCGTCCAAAAAAGTTGCACGAATACTCGCGTGGGGCAATATATACCCCAGACGCGATCTCCTGACACAACCACACGACATGGAGCGGCGCTCACGAGTGATTCACGGCAGGGGAAGGTATTTAGGCAGCTACTAAGAAAGGCACGCAGGTAGCTTTAAAAATGGCGGAGATACGACGCTTCAAATACGCCGTGGGGTTAGATATACCCCACGCGAGTAATTAAGGGATATCTTGTATATCTACAATCTACATGTTTACCAGTAAGAGGACCAGATTCACCTCTTGCAGATAATGCCATCGCTTATGATCTAATTTTGATACAAGATCTCATTTTAAGCGATAGATAAACTAAAGAGAAATATCTAGATATTAATATCTCTAGATTGAATAACTTCTAGAAGTTATGAAACTGTACTCGCCAACGGTTAACATGCACACGTCAATATTCTGAGTAATACATGCGATAATCTCAACAGACAATCGGTATTCATGTATATGTATTTAACATAAGAACGAGATTACAAAGTGTTACAATAACGTGATCGCCCAGTAACAATACGTCGATTAAACTGTCGCTCTACATAATTATTACGTAGGCCTATTAATGCCTTAGTGAAAGTCACTTTATGTGTATCTTTAAACTGAGTTTTAATCATGTTATTTATAATTACTTTCGATCGTTACGTGTTACTGTTCAATATTCATCATTGTTGTTGTTGATTTTGATAAACTAAATGTGTGACATTTAAATAATTAATTATCGATTAGTGTAAGAATTAAGGGTAATTTAAAAGTCAAACATTTCCAATTAATGGAATGGTTTCTTTTTGCAATAATTATATTTATTGGTGTCACAGTTACCTACAGAATGTAATCTAATATTTTTTTCAAAAATGCAAATGATTGACTGTTTAAATATATTATACCTATAATTATGAAATATGTGGATACATATATGGATGTATGAATGTTTCTTAGTAGATATATTAAATCTTTTGCACCTACTAGCATAACACTAGATAACACATACGCTATTAAAATAGTTTTGGTCGTTGTTTTGTCATAAAGTATAAAGGGTTGACTTTTCTTAGGGAAATTAATGAAAATAACATACTTCTAGATTATAACACATAAACTATTAAAATAGCCCTTAGCCGTAATTTTAGAATAACCAAGTCATTAGACATATGCATGATACATACATTTTTATATATGTGATCAATTTAAATATCTTTCAATTTCCTATTTTATTTACTTCCTTATCTATGTCTACTTATTGAGCTTGTCTTATATTTTTTGAGCTAATTGACTTGTCATGTTAATACATATTACATAGGTAGGTACTTAAAGTAACGTTCAATAAAAAAATAAAATAAAAAACCAAACACGTGAACTCGATCCAAAATTACAATTTTTTTCTCTCAGGTGAGATTATTCCTTTCTACTTTCACATGCCTATATTTTGAAGGGAATTGGAATAAAACATAATATATAACATTTTAAAAAGGGCCAAATACCTACAGAGAATTTATTAAAAATAATCTGAGCATTGATTAATTTAAAATTTTAATTATATCACTTTTAGTATTCAGACTTCTATGTCAGGCTTAAAAAAAAGACAATTCGAATTCAAATAAGAACTTCCTGTTATTACCACCTACATTTTCATAATTCAAACGCAACATAAAAAGTACCTGGGTATAGACAGATTATTACAAAAATGTAGGGAACCGGAATTAACAACCTTCATTTAACCTTAAAGCCTGGTTGTCAAAGCAATACGTCACACGCACCATGCCTCCTTACCATGAACCGCCTCGGGTTTACTGGAGTACAGTACAGGGCATAGTTGAATCAAGGAACTGGTTAACTCGACCTTACACGTCATCAAGTATACTTTCAATATCTCTCTTAACCATTGCGCAATGTCGATCATACTTCGTGTCATTGGGCGTTTGCATAATGGTCAGTGGTCACACCTATATTTTCGATTCAGCGTTATAATTTACGTCCCTAATACATACATAACGAGATTTTCCAAAATCTTCACGTGTTCGTGCTATTCCGTAATGAGGTTAATGTACTTCCTTATTATATATTTAAAAATTTTAAGTAACTGTTAGTTTAGATATACCACCTTTTCAAATTTCGTTTATATGTTTAATTCATAATGCTATTAAATAATAAACTTAATATTCCAAAACATCGATACAGCGCCATCTATTAGCAAGCAGAGTAAACTTTTTACTAACAATCATTAATTATTATTGTCATTCATCATTGTAGCTCGGGAATGGGGATTTTGGGATTAACATTTTTAAATGCAAATTCGATTTCATAAATAATATAACATAATTTACTTGAACAAATAATATAAAAAAACTATGTATTTACTGTTTAACTTAGAATAATTTACTTGAACACTATAAATGTAAAACTATGTAAAACTATATATTTAATTAAGGAAATAAAAAGGCTTTTTATTTTTTTATTTATTTATTTATTATATACTCCAAAAACACCATATTCATACACTAAAGCACAGACATGATATATTATGTCTGTGCACTATAGGGTTTGAGTTGGTTTTACCAAACATACAGCCTTAAAACCAGGGCTTGAGTAATCATACTTCAGATGTGTAGGAAAATTTTAATAACAAGTTATGACTTTGATATATTGATCAACATAAAATTGATATCAACGTAGAAGCCTGATAGCCTTATCAAATGCGAGCTTTCAACACCTAACCTATTTACATGCACAATTTTAGAGGGAAAGGCAATGGGTAGGTACGTTTACGTTATTACTTATTTGCATAATATAGATAAAAAAAATATAAGCAATCACTGTAGTATTAATATTATTAGAACATTTACACGAATAATATTTATGTCTTTCGGAGAAATTAACTGACTTATTAATGACGATATTATTTTTTAATTAAAGTTTAAAGTAAATAAAAAAAACTATATTGTTAGTATATTATCATGTAGAAGTTTTAATTAGATGCAGCTCAGTAATTAATTTCTCACTTAAATAAAAAATAAGTGCAAAAATGCAATCCAAAAAATATAGTCAATTAAAAATATACAAAGTTATTGACACTTTTGATTAAGACATAGTAAATCCACCGACCTGTAGGACTTTAAAATATATATGCATTAATTAATAAACTGGTACTGTAAATCATTTGTTTTTCTGCTAATTAACAACAATAAGTAACAGCTTGTTCACAATCCATTGTTCGTTTTTGTTTATGGAGAGTTAACACGGACTCAGTACATGTCACTTTGTACTAATGTGGCACTAAGAGCTAGCGCGCACGAGCAACTTTGTCTCCGCAACTATTTTGTCTCTCCCATCAATTGTATGGGGAGTTGCGTCGCTACGTGCGCGCACTTTCATACTAGCCCATAGGTGGGAGAGACAAAATAGTTGCGGAGACAAAATAGTTGCGGAGACAAAGTTGCTCGTGCGCGCTAGCTCTAATACGACTTTATTGGCATTAATGAAACTGTCAGCGTGTGAAGTAATTGCTGTGAACAACAGAATAACAAAGAAGAGCACTTTATTTTATAGTTCTTAGTAATAAATAAAATGTGATGGTTGAGGTACCTACTCGTATTGATATAAGAGTGATTGGAACAATATAACAATTTAATCCAATATTAAATGATAATTAATAATTTATAGACATCACTACCATGCAAACAAATACTTACTACTTGGATAAAAATTACAATTTATTGTTTCAGTACATAATTGTCTTCATATTTTCTTCTCTCTTTCAGTTATCGGCCGCCTTATTAAGTGGAGCTTATTAATAATTAATTAATAGATGACTTAATGATCCTAGATTGTATAATAAGTTAATAACCGTCGAGTTTTATCTCAGTTGCATAAAAAACTAAACATATTTTCAAAAGTTGTTATACGTGTTATGCAAAAGTTCGTATCCTATGCCAAAACTGTGTGTAGAAAACACAAAGTTAAAAATAGTTTGACATCTAAAACGTAACGTATTGCAAAATCGAGCAGAAAATTTAAAAATTCAAACTTTTGTCGGCAAACTGTTACGCCCACAGCTCTATAAAGTATTTTGTAACTTTTAATTTTTGAGAGCAACTACATTGATATTAAATTTTTAAAATATATTACGCAATATATAATATATATAACGTTATTTGTATTAAAAATTAACAAAAAGTATTTTAGTATTTAGTTTTCATTTGTTATCGTTTGCAAAGAAAAACGATGATTTTATAATGAAAATCTAAATATTTCTTAAATTTTCATCCACTCATTACATATTCATTTTTATCAAAGATTATCCGTTAAATGTATTAATTTATATGTGCTGAATATTGGCACTATAACCATCATGTCCCGCATTAGGTACCTACTAAGACACAGTTATACATAATTATGTAAAAGACAGACAAAAAATAAATATAACGTCTTTACTCGTAAATTTTGTCAAATGTAGCTCTTGCTACGTGAATAATAAATATTTTTTTGTTATTTTTGGTACGTGACTAATAAACAATACTTTCTTTCTATAAATTCCTACCATACAAATGTATAATGATGTTCTTTTAATGAAATGCGTGATCGATTAATCTTCGCCTCGATAGGCGTAACGCTAGAAAATGATGAAAGGTTCGCTTTCTCGTTTACAAAATTAATGGCAAATTAATAGATCCGAGTAATTGGATAAGAGAAATTATGTTCATAGAAAGAAAATTCGTAGTCATACTTACTCGATGACTGTAAATCATAGAGCTTCTACATAACTACATATAATATATAAGTATATTTCCTACTTTTACCTCTTCGAATACTTAAAGACTAATTACTACATTAAAGACTGCTCACGATGCCGTCCGCGGAGTCAATAAAAATTCGCTTCTCGTGTGGTCAATGTTTATGTTATTCTGCTTGTATTCTAAGCAGTGTTAACATATTTCGTGTTAAAAAGACAGACGGACAAATTATAAATTATTAATTTTAGATTATTGCTCTAATTAATACAGCATAGGTATATTTTTTTATTCTATAGGCTGTTAAATATTAATAAAATTTATTCCCTGGGCTACGTTATTACAATAAAACCAAAACTAGACGAACATGAGGTAACGCTCTCCAAACACATTGTTCTTACCACCGTAAAATTGCCCCTTTGCCCAATACAAAATGTTTTATATAATATTTGATAAGCATTGTACCAACATAGAGGGCGGGTGCGTATTTGAATACAATAGCATCATACAGTGTACAAAATCTACGTGTTTGAGATCATCCGAGATAACACTTGCATTCCGTACTATTTACAAACAATGACAACAGCCAGGTAAACGCATAGTGTAACGTGTTTTGACACAACGTGGGAAATGGGGACATTGGGGCATTCAATCTGTCTCCACTTAGATTGCTCACGCATTTATGAAGAATTGTTTAGATTGTTCTTGAGTATCGCAATTTGCAGTGAATATAGTTTACGTATGACCAATATGTTGACAATATTTTGGATGAGTTACATCATTTTAAAATGTCTCCATTAAATCTTACAACAGCTACATGTTTTCGTGATTAAATCGAAATATAACTGATACGAGATCAAATTAAGATAACATTAAAATTCTGTTTTCAAACAACCTTATGACATTACCCATATGGGCCCTTACATAACCTAAACCTACTTAGATTATGTCGGTCCACACGGTTATAGTATGTCAGGTCATTCATATTCCCAAAGTAATTTCTAAGTCGTGAACATAAAAGAAATAACAACATAAAAAGACATGAAATTTTCACATTAATGATGCAATATGACGAATAGACTTGGACAAACGATAAAACATTTGGACAAACTAACTTTTATGAGCGTTTGTTTTCTACATATAACTTTCCATTAGGTACATAAAAATATTACAATTATTTGTTTATTGCGCGGTGCTTTCGCAATAAAAATTTAACCGATAAAATAATGATCAAGATTAATTTTAAATAAGGCAAATAAAATACAATCACCAACTGTCTACGTGACCAACTTTGTATTACAAGAATCTACATAGTTTTGTCACGAATATCATAATTTAGTACTGCAGTGCCTTAATGAACGATGGATAAATTATAGACCAATTAATTTAACCCCTATAATTAATATTCATTGCGTTGCATTTCATTTGAATGGAATAACATTACGATTAAGTATTGTTTCAAGAATTTTCTAATATGTTTTTAGTTTTAGAATTCAACGGAGCTTTCGCGTTTTTTTTAACAGAATACTTTTCCCCAGCAATTTATTAAATATCACCATTACGTTAATAACAGCATTAAATAAAATACAAGTCCCTCATATCACTTAGGTGTAAAGTGAATTCCGATAGTCCCTTTTGGATAACAAAACGTGTTTACAAAATATATCGAAGACATTTTATTTCTCATCTAATTATTATGCAATGTCTGTTTTTTATTTATCCTGCTCTTATAATAATTTCTAACGTCTTTTATTTGGCAATTATTATTTCCTTTTCACATGTTTACAAACACACATTTCAAATTCTATATTAAGTTCTGAAAGTGTTTTCATATATGTATACGAAAATATTACACATAACGTAAATTTAGAAAATAAATAATTCATAAAAATAGATAAGTGTTGAGTGGAGAAATAGCGAGTTACAACTTACAGTTACGTAAATCTATTTGCAAATTTACCAAAGATAAGGAGCACTTTTATTATCGCAATGTGTCTTGTATACCTTGGATTGGATAAGGATAAAGCTTGTTATTCAATAAGGTGTAAAATCCTTTATAACTCTTTAGTCGCATGGTGCATTTTTTTTTTTTATAAAGGCACCCGCCATTACATGGTCCTCGCGCCACCTCTGGAATATTGTCCAGAGACATTATTTACATTTTTTATTTATTTACAAAAACACAATTTACAGCCACATAATAAATTAAAGCTAAAATTTACATTACGATTACGATTAATTAAAATACGAAATTAAAAATATCAAATAAAAGTCCTATCCATACTAATATCATAAATGCGAAAGTAACTCTGTCTGTCTGTCTGGTACTCAATCACGCCTAAACTACTGAACCAATTTTCATGAAATTTGGTATGGAGATATTTTGATACCCGAGAAAGGACATAGGATAGGTATTATCCCGGAAATCCTACGGGAACGGGTTTTTTTTTGAAAACGCGGGCGCAGCCGCGGGCGGAAAGCTAGTAATTTATATATTTCATTTAATTTAAAAAAATCGTCTTTCTTTATTTATTATTATTATTAAATATATTCTAGTTAGGGCCAATTTTTCAATGCTTGGATAAAACATATCCGTCCAATAAAGTATTACACGATAATATTAAAATGTCACGTAAACTGTCAAATACGAGCAATTAGAATACGTTTTTAAAATGATAGATTTTTACATTATTCGACGAATAAGTTTTATCCAAGCATTGAAAAATCGGCCCTTAATTAATTTCTCATTGCTATTACATTGACATTTGACACATATAGATAATGCATTTCTTGCAATTACTTGTAATATATCTAAAACACTTAGAAACAAACAATTGGCGCTTGAATTACTATTATTAGATATTTTTTTAAAACATAATAATGATATCTGCCCTACATTACGCATATTTCACATTAAATATTTTCACTTTCTATTTCAAATTATAATGAATAATAAGGTAATATTTATAATCCTTACTTCGTAACGCCTAGTAACTAGATCATTGCGCATTGTAATTAATAAAATAATTACTATTTATCGTATCTTAATGTATATGACAATAACTAACGATATAATTATAGTATTATACAGCAATTATCGTGAGGTATTATTAAAAATTACAATTATCATCCTGTTACATATTGTTATAACATATTTTTCTTTTCTGCACAAAACTGTACTAGGAACTTCTCTAGTAGCAGCAATTCTTATATCTAATCCATTTGATATAAATAAAATTTTATATCATTATAAGAAATACGTATCATATAAAATAAAAATATGAACAATTGGGTATTATCTCAATACTAAGATAGCGTGTTGTTAAAACTACAAGTAAAACATTTGAATAGTCAAATATATCGAGTTTACCGAACTGTAACACGTAGTTAACCGAAGTGAGTTTGATAGAAAGTCACCGGCACAAGGTCCACTGGAGGTCACCCGGATATTTTTCATAACTGCTTTAAAAATTACATTTATTATCAATTACAATTTGGGGAAATTTTCATTGATATACATACCTCTAAAGTATACACTATATATGTATTTGCTCTAGCTCTACATACACGAATCAAAGGTAACACAGTGTCAATGTTATAATTACGAAGACAATAGGAATTCGTGTGACCTTTTTAGACAAGGGCGTGTGTGGTTCGCTGAGAGGGCAGTCAAATCGAGTAATTTATAACATTAACCCATAATTGCTGGTATTGTAACTAAAACAGTGGTCATTTCTTATCAGACACCTGAAGGCCGCCCACCAATGCTACTAAATGAATATCGTTGATAATGTCCGGCCTCTTTGACGCAATGCTTAGATCTGGTTCCACGCTTTACGCCCTATGTGTAATTCGAGAAAATTACGTGATTGCGTAAACTTCATACCACATTAGAGCCAATGGACTTATGCTTATCAGTTATTGCTTCTGATTTCGTAGAAGGAAAATTAATTTAAGAACAACCTAGACTTGGTGTTAAGCGACTTATAATCTGTGTCATTGGTTCGCATTAAAAAAATCGATTCGAAAAAAAATACAATTGTATCCATTATCATAATCTTGTTCATATTGTGTTCATATTCCACAATTTGAAGTTAATAAATCGTTTGTACAATGGTGTATTAAATTTAATTAACATACGTCAATAATTAATGTATTTTCTATTATAAATAATTTTAGACTACATATTATTTGTGTCTAAAGTATGAATAAAAAATCAGTTCCGCATACACCACTAATAAGCGCAAAACAATTAGTTCCTTAACCATAATAATAATTGATTATATACATGTAATGGTATTAATAATAGGAAACCCCATAAAATCGATCAATTATCAAGATAAATCACTTTTAAACTAATAACTCATTGTTCAAAGACAAGGAACATTTCGTTATGACTGTTTTCACATGGTGGTTTATCCGGTTCCGTTTGTTTCATATAACATTACCTTGAACCTAGCATTTAGACACCTAAACTGTATAATTTAGTAATAAGCAGTGGGGTTTTTGTTTCTATTACATGAACAAGTATAATATTGTATGGACAGATGTTGCAATTATTTTATATAGATGTATGTATTAGATTTAACTCATCATTAGACTTAAAATTTATGTGGTTTTTAAAGTACATAAATATCTTTTACACAATAGGATTGGTTATTGGTAAGACCTTTTCTACAGCAAGTATCCTGTTTAAGCTATCGACATCATCTTCGTACATATAGACATTAATAATTGGTGTGCCATTTGAAATGTATTTATTCTAGGGTGAATTCTCTCTCTTTATAGGTATATAGGATGGGATGTTTTATTTGATTTTAGTGTACCAAGATAAAAAAAAACTGTTGAAGAAGCTGTTGCTTTTATAAAAATTGCAATCAGTTTCAGTCATCTGCAATGTGTCATATTAATATAATATTATCTGTACATAAACATAATACAGTACATAAGTCTATCGTTATATTTTTAGTTTATACAGTTAATTACCATCAAAGTGAAACTAAAATTACGCATATCCATTTTAATTATTTAAGAAGCGACGTTCCGTATCGGAGGTATTTATAATGTCGCGTCTACTGAAAATAATCGGAAGCAACTTGACAGTTACTTATTTTGAAGTACGAACTACTGTTATGGACTATGGACACAATTTTAACTACTTAACTGCCTGACTATTATTTGGCTGCATGTTTTTGATTTGTGGTTTATCCGTTCCATGCATTTTTATCATCAGAATCATATCCGTAATACCAATAACTATATTTAATTTTGACTAAGAGTTATTGTAGCATATTTAACCAACAGCCGCACAATAAATGCTAGATTACACCGTAAATAGTTCCTATTGAATCATGACAAGAGAATTTATAAGCTCAATCGTTGGCTAATTAAACCTAATATATATTAGAGCAGCTGTTTCCGCCGCCCCTTCTATTTTATAATGATAAATGACTTGCAAAATATTTGTTTACCATGCTAATAATATAACACATAATATCGTATTGCATAATTTTTTTATCACATCTAAACTTTTACCAAACAGATCTAAAAATGACGATTTTGTTAATTTATTAAAAATAGTATCAATTTCTAATTTTGGTTAATTTAGGCAATGATTTAAATAAAAAATACTTAATATTACTTAAGAATTTTGCTGAAAGTAGGTTTTAGATGTAATATTGATGAAAATTACGTAATTTTGCTATTCAAAATTCAAGTTAAAATTCTAATTCAATTTAATTATGATTTTTAAATGCCAATCGTATCCGGTGACCACAAAACTTATGTCTGTTTATATACCTAGTCTAGATTGATTAAAATTGTAAAACTTGTAACGATTTTTTATTGCTTTATGATTTATATATTTTATTATATTCGAGTGCACTTAGCTTTAATAAATATTATTTAAAATAAGAGGTAGAGTTTGATCTCTATGTTTTTTGCTTAGTTGTGCAGCGCCTTAATGTCTATGAACAATCTAGTTTGAAACTAAAACTTTACTTTAAGTACATAATATTCAGTTTTTGGGATTGAAACTAAGGTTTGCAATCATAATTAATTAGTAAGTATTCGAAAATATACAGATTATAAATAATATTGTGCTCATTGAATTATTTTTGAGCTGCCTAAAAAAGAAATCCAACACATTTAGTCATTCTGAAAACATAACAGAGAAAAGTTCAGATTCTTTTTTCTGGTTTTAAATATCTACCTACATCAAAGCTGTATTTTGCTATTAAGTGAATAATCAACCTTTTTGTGTCTTTTATGTCTCTCTGTTGTGACGCTACCATTCACGCTAAAAAAGCTTTCGGATCTGATTATTAAATGGAAATAATAAGAATTTGAGTTCATAAATATTCTCTGGGCCCTTGAAATAATTCAAGATCGTAATACTTTATCTAAAATAAGGTTAAAACGTATCGGTCACTTGTCAACCAGGTCGCTGCTCTAACACAAAAAAATCTCATAGCCGCTAACCTTAATCCAATAAAGGATTGCACAGACAGACCGATTACACCACTTCAACAATGAACGTTGACATAAGCTGTTGCTTTTACCTATTAATAAATTATTTCTTAACCATGACTAAGACTTATTTCGCAGATTTTCAACTATAGTTTCGCAGTTTGTTGCGTCTCAATGACGCATTTCTTGCCAATTCTATAGGAATATTCGAGACGGTGTGAAAATATTTGGTAACTAGAATAAAATTAGCTTTTCTTATATTACGATACCATTATAATAACTCCTCTTTGGATTTTATAACTCGTCATTTGAGCTAATGCAGTATCCATGTCTATAATTTTTTAATCTTTAACTATTTCCACTAACAAAAATTTATTGATACTAGACTAGACTCCCCTTTAATCTAAATGTTCATATAAAAATTTAACAATCGCTTACATTAAAAATATTTTAAAATAGTTAATTAAATGTAGAGCTCCAATGCAAAATAAAAATGTAGGCCAAAATATATCTGATTACAATGATTAAATCTATTAAAATAAATGCAAGGAATCTACGTTATCAATTTTAACGTTTATTTACACTCGGAAGGCCGCGCTAAGAATGTTGCATTACTTATGTAACATATAACTACTGTAATCACTGAAGCACTTACGCAAGCTCCACCTCATTGATAAGTCGAGCGGAATTCAGTACTTACACCCGACATTGGACCCGAAAACCATATTGCGTATAAGGAAATAATACAAATACATACAATTACGGCTCATTGAAAATATACAACTAATAAGCAAATAAAATTATGAAATGCCTTGATTTTATGTCATTAAAATTGATGAGTGGTGTTTTATGCGACGTGTTGAGTAGAAAACCCACTTTTCATTTAAATTAATTTGTTAACGAAGAATTTCACACCATTTTCTACTTAATTAATAATTTCAAATTAAAAGCATTGCATTTGCATAAGCCATGATACAATTTTAGTATAATATGGCTCAAGACTATTGCTGTCATCTTACATATTTACCACAGAGCATATTTACATATTTTATATTAATCCAATCCAATAGTTGTTAATTATAGTACCTAAGAGTGCGGCAAAAAATTTAACAAAATCAATTATTTATCCAAAACTACTAAATTAGTTTCCCTCTCATCCTATTATAATATTATAAAGGCGAAAGTTTGTATGTATGTTTGTTACTCTTTCACGTAAAAACTACTGAACCGATTACAATGAAATTTAGCACACATATAGAAGGTAACTTGGATTAACACATAGGGTAGGTTTTATCCCGGAAATCCCACGGAAACGGGGAAAAGCGGAAAGTATTACATAAAAGCTTAGCATTCTTATTTACCATAAGGTCTAAGGATCACCGTTTTATAGAAACTTTTTCTTAAATTTTAAATGAATGTAGGTATATAATCTCACTTGCAGTATCTTTTGTTTGTTGTAATATAGAATAGTAAAATTTACAAATAAGACGATACAGGAAAACATTTATATTAGATTATTATTACAAATTTAGATACAAATTAAACTTTTGCAAAATACTAACACGAGTAACACGGGGTTGCGAATGTATCGTAACGCCGTTATTTCAATAGCTAGTTATATAAACAGAAATGCATTTCATTAAAAAACATTACATTTTTATGATTATTGGCTTACTATGTTTCGCACCAATTTAAGATCAGAACGTAATTGTAACGGTTATGAAAGAGATAATTTATTAAGGAGACCTAAACAAGCTACTATAAGATATTATTAAATAGAAACCTGTCGTGTCTTTGAAATAAATTGGATTATTAAAAGAAGTTATCTGTGGTAGTTAGCAAATAAGTACAGCCCACGTTTGTTATCCATATTTAAAGTCATACTTACTTAAGGATTGAATTTAGACTACGAAAATGGACTACAAATTGCATATCTACACTAATATTATAAAGAGGAAAACTTTGTTTGTTTGATTGTAATGAATAGGCTCATAAACTACTGGACCGATTTTAAAAATTCTTTCACTATTCGAAAGCTACATTATCCACGAGTAGGTAATATAGGCTATATATCATCATGCTAAGACCAACAGGAGCGGAGTAATGCGGGTGAAACCGCGCGGCACAGCTTGAATTGAATAAAATACGTGTATAAAAAAATATGAAATATAGGTAACCTAGCTAGGACATAGAATTTTCATTTCAAGTTCATTACTGGGTTTTGTCTTAAAATTATTTCATAGTTCCATTACCTACTACGATCTTTTTATAAATTGAGAAATGTTTCTGACAAATACCCAATGAAATGAAATGAAATGAAATGATTTATTTTGCAATTCAAAAACATAATTATTTAACATAACCTCTACTTGATTTTGATAAAAAAAACCCAGGTACCAAAACCATAAATTTGACTAGGTTTTACCTATTTACCAAGGATAGTCATTTAAATGTTTTCCTCAAATACATTTTTATTTATGTAAACAGTTGTTAAGAACTTTGATGTAATATAATATTTTGGGTTATACTAATTATTGCTTTATAGTTTATATTAATTACTAGAGGTCCGCCCCGACTTCGCCGTACATATTCACCGGAATTTTATATAAGTCACAATTTTGCCTTTTTCATTAATCAAATGATTACCTACACCCCAAAACATGTGACTCGTGACGAAAACATATATCTAACATCCGTTCGAAAGAAATCAAAAACTTAATGTTTCCTGTATTTTATCACAAATATATTTTTCACTAGGGAATGACAAATATTTGTAGATTTTTGAGTTGACCCAGTACGAGTAATTGTAACTCACCTTGACTTACCAAAAAAATTCTCAAGTTCGAAAAATAATCATTTACCCCAATTAAATAATTAATCAATTTATTACGACTATATTAACAATTTTCTTAAATAAAATTAAGAAATAATATAATTTTCCTAGTTTAATTTTAGTAACGATTATTCTGTTACAAACATTCTTAAAAGATATGGAGATTACATATCAAAACTTGGAAACTTGTTTTTAAATCAATGTGATCATATTGTCGCCTTTATGTCTATTTCAAACGATCAATAATAATATTTAATTTGTTATATCGTTCGATCGATTAAACTCGTTGACTCTTAAAGTATCTGAATATAGGATAAAAATAAATTGCTTGTGGCCAGTTCCCAACTTAACATACACTAAACTACTACTAAATAACAGTAATTTTTACATGAGAAGTATCGTGAGTAATTGCTAAAATTACATTGAAATCTCCTTTTTTTAATTTCTAAAAATACAGATAACAGCAAATGTTATAAAGATGAGAGCTATCTAAACACAGACCCATTATGAGATTTTTCTCAAGCCCCATACAATGTACTTTGTTGTATAAAAAGTTAAGTAATTACTATTGAAATGCACAGATCATATGATTAATTTAAGTGAAAGACCACTTTCATCTGCCCCCGTTTTTAAGATAAGGCTAAGTATGAGACTTAACATGACATTCTGACTGAAAGCGTGTGATTTAAATGGTATCATTTCGTCCATCATATTATACAAGTAGGTTTTATTAGGTACTCTCACACACTACTATACTAAAAAGTTTATTGCATGATCTCTCAATCGCACTATAAGTTCAAATCAGTATTGTTCTTTTTTATTTAAGTGGTGATCAATAAAATGGATACTAAGTAGCCAGAATTAATATCTTGAATTGCATTAGGTTGAATGGTTGATAACAAAATAGATACATATATACTAATGCTATTCATAAAGATCACATTAACTTATCGAATATGATATCACTAGCTAGCTATTCTTCGCGGTTTTGATATAATAATATAGCCTATAGTCTTCCTCGATAAATAGGCTATCTAACACCGAAATAATTTTTCAAATCGGACCAGTAGTTCCTGAGATTAGCGCCTTCAAACAATAATATAAAAAGTATAGATTAACTGTATTCCGTCTCAGTCAAGTTATTAATATAATGTTATAAGAAAAATGAAAACCAATCGTAATTAAGAAACCCGATACTGCTTATTAGTATATGTGAGAGGATTTAAATTTGAAAAAATTATCCAACCATTGGTTCGAGCGGATATGCATCCGTTTGAAATAAACAAACTGGTTTATAGCCGTCATATTCCCATGGTAAATTAATTTTAATTCGTTGATAATCGATTTGAACATTTTTTTTTCTTCAAATTACAAAATAAATGCGTTATCAATGAGATAAGTTCATAAAGTGTTTCATAATTTGGCAAAAATAAATTAGTTTTTTTTATAATTTTTAGGAATTTTGAAAAACCTTGTAAAGTCGCCATATTATTTGACAAATGTCTTTTGGAAACGGAAAAGTGCTTGTAATTTATATAAAAAAGATATCCTTCCGTGTTCCAAAATCTATAATCTGCTTTTAGGCAAACATTTTACAATATCATAAGAAGGATGTCGTAAAATATTTACAGTATATCATAAATAAAAATTATATGCAAAAATATTAAAATATAAGCAGTAAAGTATTTATAAATATGTAATGCGTAAGAATAAGAAAAACTAATGACCGTGAGCTCGAAAAATATGCTTTTAATATAATAAAATTGAGACAAAAAGTTAAGTTCACGTCAAATCAAACACGTCAATATTTTATAATATTAGCTAGTGAAAATCTAAAAACACAATAAAATTATTGTTCTTATAGTATTAATTATCAAGCGTAGTTCCGATTATATCTCTGGGTGAGAACTGAGACGTTGCATCAGAAAATTTATAAGAAACGAGTGCATTGTGTCACTATATACTTTCTTTATTACACTTATACAATGATAATAACTTTCAATTTCATTCTTAATCAAGCATGCGTTTTATATCTTATAATGTTAGATTAAATGCGGCATAAAATGTTATTCTATTTTCTACAACTGTGATATGTCGCAGATTATGTGAATAAATATTATAGCTTAGGAGTAGAATAGAGTTTGTAGTAGGTAGTAGTAGTAAGTAAGTACATACTTATATTATATTTGCCAGATGTTTTGCCCGTGTATGCTCTCATAAACCATTTATAATAACGGTAACAAATACTTATAAATTATGCTATTTAACTTCAATTGAGATCTACTTTATGGTCTCTTTATTACCCAGCTATAAATTTTGTTATAAATCAAATCTCTAGCAGTTTCTACGTTTCATGTAATTTAAATTGCTTCACTATCTTTACTTGTATCAATATGTCCTGAAACCCAATGCACATAACAATTCAATCAACGACGCGACGGTGATTTTTAACTCATACGTAAAATTTCACTGTTACATAAAAGAGTTGCTTCCTCTAAATCCCTTCAAAGTAACCAAGCCGATAGTGAAGCTCGGCCACATTACAATAACAAGGCTCTTAAGACACATTACATATCACAACATCAATCGTTAAAGATAATCTTAAGGCGTATTCATAAACGGCCACACGCGAGATCGCGTGCGCTTGCGGCGCGGGCGCATTACGTGAGGCAAGAGGAAGTGATACCAAGTTGAATGTAAAGGAATGCTATTATCTTGTGAAATACGCTCTGATGAGACGAACGTCTTTGATTGATTGGTATTGGAAATCAAGCTTAGGTATACCTAATTTTTTAAGATTTATTGTAAACGTCAATAGTTGAACTTCATATACATACAGTATTTATACATAACGTTGTAATACGATTGGTTTATAACTTTTAGAACTGATAAAAGTAGATGTATCAGATTTCATGGACTGTAATTTGGCTCGAACAAACTACGCGCGAAATTTGCAACATCATTATTATCAATTATCATGTAAATATTTTCAAGTCATTTGTTTCTACAGATCTGACTACCAACTATTTCAACTATTTGATTTGATTATTATTGATGTATTTGAAAAGTTTTGATAACATTTGTTTATTTTCCTTATATCATATTTTGTAAACAGTAATTACTAATTATTGAGCAAAAAACACGAGCACATATTCTAATTATTGCCTGTATGTACTATACAGTTATAAATGCGATTTGTGAAATGGCAGGTGACAATCGTGACATCCTGAGGGCGTTATCGTACCCTAGAACCGAATGAACTCTTATAATATGCAGGTTGTAATTACCAAACAAACTAGGCTTTATAAAATCGATTCTGTACGCAACCATTGGTCCTTACAACATGACAACCTACACTTATCGTGTAACTATTTACACGTAAGAGGTAATAATATAATCATCAAATTTAACAGCGTATGATTAGACAGCGTTCTATACGTGTATTATTCAAACGAGTTGTTAAAATTCTTTCCTGTTATCATTACGTTTCCAGTTACATAATACGGTAATTGTTACAATCCGGACGCATCAATGTTGCGCCACGCCCTGCGAGAACTCATTAACTATATCGATATTCGATATTGAAATCGGAATTGAATTGAAAGTTACCAATGATAAAGAAAACAAAACGAATGAAATGCTTCAGATGCTATCGAACGTTCTTTTCATTTTTTTAGAAATTAAATGTACCCTTTCGATTAATTCAATTATACTTATTTGAAAAACGCAGTAGGATAAGTATATACCCGGCTTAATAAGTAAACTAACTTTGAGCCTGCAATTGCTAACGAAAGGGCATGTGCATAACATTACTTTCAACTGTTTCCTTGTTTTATAAGAATTGCATACCCAAATGTTATAAAAGCTTATATAAGTATTAATAGGTAACGATTAATAATATTATAGAAACTTTTTATATAAATACCGACTATTAAAAATAGATGCAACCGTATTAGTAACGCATCATTAATAGTTATTCCGCTACAGTTACCTGTGGGAAAAATATGAATCAAATATTTTATGATGATTTATAATCTGTGTAAATAATTATCATTAGGCAGATGGAAGCATCAGACAAAGTTATAATACCCTAATATTATGTTGGGACTTTTGCAAAGTAAACATATTGCTTAGCTCATAATATATGTAGACAAATAATAGTAAGTGCCTTATAATACCTAAATAATAACATATATAACTAAATACCATACAATAATTTCGTATTGAAAAATTTACTGTATTTTCTTAACAATTAAAAAGTAACAACCAGTGGCAAAATAATAACTATATTATTCATATTCACAGTGAGTGAACGCGGTATTTATAAATGTCAAATATTGACCCTTTCTGGCCCCTGGGCCTGACTGAGTTATAAAGCCAGATTGACATAGAAATTTCTAGATTAGATACATTGATCGTGAATACAAGATTACATCAATACTCATTTATCATTATCAATTATGCATCTAAAAATATACCAAAATAATATTATTAAAGTCACTGAAGACATTTATTACCTGCTAGAATTTTACCTATACCTATATGTTTCATACAACGTAATAACCGTCATTTAATTTATTTAAATTACCTACTTGTAAAGTGCTTAAAGCTTGCTAATTATTATGAGTTCATGCTTCACACAGATGGTTTCGCTGTACCTTTATATTTTGTAATACCCATATTATATTTTGAAATTATCAAAATTGTGTTATATGTATATACAAAAAGGTTAAGATTTTGGTTTTATTTTCCTATTGAAGTGTTTAACGTGTTTGTTTCTAATCTTAAAACTGTTATTTTCAGGAGTATTGCTAGGAGACAAAAATTTAATTATGTGTAACGCAAACAACTGCTATCTATTTTGGAAAAATATTACTTATCATGAACTTCCTTACTATAATATTCTGCTTACTAGGTACTGAACTGTTATGAGCTATTCCACATTTAAAGTCTATTAGGTAAATTAAATTACATACAGAATCGTCCAGACACTCTTGCTTCATCGAGGAACAAACATTGATAGCAACTATGTCTGTTAGATACTCAATGTCAAACATGTACCTCTACTCTACCAATTTATTCCTCAATGAATATTGATTTTTCAAGCATATAAAGTACTGTCCACTTCGATTAACAATACATGTAGATCATAACTTATCACCCAACATATAATTCGCATCAATCAATTACAAAATAACACTAACATACCCTTAATTGACCGCGGTACTGCGTTAATCATTCTATAATTAATAGTATAGTCGACATGGCCTTTGTTCTCAACTGTTCACGCAACACAAGTGCTTAACCTTACCAAAATTAGGAGCACGACACACCGGGCCGTGTCTATTGGAAACTGTTTCCATTATAACCGGTCGTGTTATTGGAAATAGCTTTAAATATTTATTTATAAGTTTATTGCACAAACTAAATGATGACCAAAATAACATTAGGTAATACAAAAGAAAAGCATCGTTTGTACAAGAGGCGGCCTTATTGCTAAGCAGCAAAATCTACCAGGCAACCTGATGGGAAAGGAAATATTCTATTATTTTGAAAGAAAAGATGTTATTACAGACTTTGATACAGTTTAATGTGCTTTCTAGCCAATGACAATGGTACTGAAATAATAATAAATGACATTTTTCTTGTTGCTTAAAAAAGTTAAGGTGATTCGAACATCGGTTTGAATTAGCAAGAATAAATGATTTTATTTGTTCAATATTTTTTAATTTTGCGTAATTTATTACATTCTGTGTAAACTTTTTTCTGGTAGGTAACACCACTCTGTTGCGAACGGCGCACTTCCTTACCATTAGCATAAAAAAGTCATTAAATTTTATAGCTATACTGTATACATTGTTGCAGTCAGTTAAATAAAAAGTACGGTCATATTGTATAATGGAAACATTCAAATCAGATTCGAACACAACTATCAGCGCCGTGAGATCAAATAGTGATCTATTTACCTTGAAAATATAATAACTACCCGCAGAATGCGGTGGACATGCCACGTCCATAATAGTAACCTTTGTAGGCTCTAAATCGTATAGAAAGACCTACTATCGCATTTCATGACGTTAATTACTCTTTACTTCCAAACTCACAGCTCAATCAAGCGGAGGTAATAAAATTTATATATTTAGCCTTCGGCTACACACTGCTAACTACAGATAACATATTACGATACCATATTGAATTACAACATGAAAGTTCATATGGAATTCCATTTTCAAAATAACGTCCTGCATTCTTCCCCGTCTTGGTAAAATGGGTTTTCCAGAATGGTCTTCCGTGCCATAAGACGTAAAAACGGAAATTATACCTGATTTTACTTTACGAAATAAAAAAAAATAAGTTTTTTGATGATAGGCAAGAAACATTTACGTCTACTCGAGAAGTCATATGCAATAAATCAAGAATTTTGTTACGCGAGAACTGTACAGTTTTTGCGCCTATTTGTTTGTTCTTAGCCGCTAATTCATTACTTAGTCATGTTTTATCTTGCAGTTCGGAATGTTAATTCTAACAAGAAATACTAATTTAACAAACTGGATAATGGCAGGGCCCGTCTATTTATTTGTAACAGCAATTATAGATAAAATGATAATTACTTTCTCTAGCATATTTACGTGTCTTTGTTCGTTAAAGACGATACAAGAAGTGGCGAATAACATAAAAAAAATACAAACAAACAATCTGCGACTGTTAATTTTAAAACTTCGTTGTTTTTATTACTTATAATAAAATATTTTATATAATTGTGCTTAAAACGTTAACGAGCGCCTTTAAAGCTAGGTATGTCGCAATGACAGTGGGTTTTGGAAAAAAAATACGGTCCACTTGACTGTCGGTATGTTTTCTTAATGTTTTAATCGTTAACCTGGTGAAAGGTATCGCTTAAAACTCATATGAGTTAACATAGAACCTCCGCAAGGTCCGATGACGTGAAGGTGGTGTTGTTTCACCAATTATTACGCTATGAACTGGGCTACGCCAATTCGACGTGATCGCTTTTTATGGAGCGCTTACGCAGTGTTTGATTAGAGCAATTCAATCTTTTTTTCTCCGAATTTATCTTAATACTATTATAAAGGCGAAAGTTTGTATGGATGTATGGATGTATGGATGTATGGATGTATGGATGTTTGTTACTCTTTCACGTAAAAACTACTGAACCGATTACAATGAAATTTAGCACACATATAGAGGGTAACTTGGATTAACACATAGGATAGGTTTTATCCCGGAAATCCCACGGGAACGGGAACTATGCGGGTTTTCCTTTGAAAACGCGGGCGAAGCCGCGGGCGGAAATCTAGTAGCACATAAAATGATGTCGAGTTTACAAAGAGTTGACAAATCAACAGCAAACTTACAACAAACTTGAATGTTCAAAAAGTTGACGCTAATTATTATTGTTGTCTAGACAATTATTTAAAGCTACTTTTAAAAATATATGACTAAAAATTTTGGCTTGCTGTCTGCAAGTTACTGCTTACTGCTGTACAGTCGCACTATAACTACCCACCAAAATTACATCGTTAAAATGAAAATCTAACACGCTTGAAAAAGAAAAAATGATTAGAGCAAGGTAGAAAGTTACCATACTTTAATAATTTGGATTTGAATATGACATTGTTTGAACACAATGCCCCTAAAACTTTTCACATTCTGGTTTTACAAAGTTCATTACCACAAAAAAATCATAACAATGTAAATTAATTGTTATCTTTTAATCAAATGAACCTTTTGTTCTTTGTTTTAGATAGTACAATGACATGATTACACGCGTAATGGAGAGTTTACATTGAGTTAGTAGCTTACTTGCCACGTATTTTCAAATTTGATAAGTCTTTAATAGATAATTTGGTATAAAGCTTATTACATTGTAGTAGCTAATGATATGTTTGAACTTTTTTAGGTAAATATAATATTACTATACTGGAAGTTTTGTAAACGAAGTTCATATCTCAATTGAATTACATTTTACCTAGGCTTATATAAGCACAGTAAAACAGATAACTTTTTCCCCCGTTTCTATCCTACGTTTCCTACATTTTTAAATAACAATTTTTAGAACAAAATTTGAACTTTTCACGTTCCAAACATTATATTGATATTATAAACTGTTTCCAAATACTAAAAATCCCAGCATAGACATACATGCAGCATGGCTTAGAGCCATAAGGCCGCCATTTGTACATTTTGAATGGTTTTGTTGTACAGTGTACTTTTATTTTATAAGACTGTTGTACAATAAAGAGTAAATAAATAAAAATAATACATCATCTCAATCATCATAATATTTACAGTAAACTATATAATTTTAAATCATAAATGTCTGGATAAACATAGTATTAGTACTAATATTTAGTTACTAGCTCCGTGTAAACTGTCCATAAATGTAAACATATTAAAATTATATTTCAGAGAAAAACAACATAAAACGGAATGGTTTTTACACGTTATGTATTGTTGGATGAAAATATATAAGTACGTACCTATATCAATTAAAATTACCACTGAAGATGTATTTGAAGGTTTAATTTTTTATAATTCACTTGATATCTTATTAATTATATTATAATTACTTGTAAACGTGGGCGCGGTAGTTGGTTCGTATTTGCTCATTTTGGTCAATTATTACGAAAATGATAAATTTTATAGTCAAGTAATTAAGAAAAAGAAGAGGCGGTCTAGTTGTTTTATATTCGCCGCCCCATTTAATGTGTTAATTGCTTCTTATAATGTTCTTATTATTGACCAACAAAATTAATCAATTTGTTTACTTAGATAAAATGCACTATAGACGATGTAAAAAATATTAAAATACATATGATAAATAATACCAAATTTTAAATTGCACACTTAAATAAGTAAACAGGATGACGCTTAATGCATGATATGTCATTACTGCAAAAAATTTCGTAACTTTGTCGTAGGTAGGTATCCTGTCCAAAATCTCTCTCACGCGGGTTTAAAAATAAAAATCAAAACCGGACCACATTCACTCTCGTCGTAACGTGTGTATCCCAAAATAATTATGTAACCATAAATTATACCTTAATTCGGTGTACTTTGAATGACATAAAGTGGTTCATTTCGCTACGTAATATTTCAATACGTTTTAACTAGTTGGTTTATTTATTTATTTATTTATTTATGACACTTTATTGTACAAATAACAGGAATTTAAAATAAGAGAATACATAAAATTGGAAAGTGTACAATAGGCGGCCTTATTGCTTAAAAGCAATCTCTTCCAGGCAACCATAAAAATAAAGGACATGTAAGACATTGGTAAAAAGCGAGGGCGCATCAAAAAGATTAAAAAAAAGAATAGATTATTAGATAACACAAATAATTCATTACTAATTAAAGAATAGACATAGATAATTCTGTATATATGTATTAATCAAGTTATATTTATATTATACATACAAATTAAATAAAAATAATAAGTTAAATACAAATTAATAAATATATTTAAATATATATATTTATATATATATGCATATAAATACATATTATACATGTATATAAATACATATTATACATAGTATATATAAAATATAAATACATATTTATAAGATAAAAAGGAAACTAAATACTGGAGAAAAAGTGCTCTTTTACAAGTGACTTGAAATGATGTGGTGTTTTGGCGCGTCTGATAGTCTCAGGAAGAGCATTCCACAGTCGAATCGCTAGGACGGTAAAGGAGGAGTTAAAAAAATTGGTATGGTGAATAGGGGTGGATAGGAGAAGGAGATCAGAGGAACGAAGGGAAAGGGAACTATTGGAGTTTAAATAATGAAACTGATTTTTGAGATAGACAGGAGTTTTGGGGTTAAACAGGACAGAGTACAGGAGTTGAAGGATGTGAGTATTCCGGCGAAGGCGAATAGGTAGCCAGTGTAATCTTTTGCGAAAATCAGAAACATGATCGAACTTGCGCAAGCCGAAAATGAATCTGATGCAAAAGTTTTGCAGCCTCTCGAGAGCATCAAGTTGATATTCGTGAAGATCGGGATAAGAGGAGTCGGCATAATCTAGGAGAGGAAGCAAAAGGGATTGAGTCAACGCAATTTTGGTAGAAATCGGCAGGAAGTTGCGTAAACGACGGAGAGAAGAAGCAGAAGCAAACACTTTTTTCTGCACTTCCTTGATTTGATCACACCAAGATAAACTTTCGTCCAAGTGCAAGCCAAGACTTTTCACCTTCTTACAGAAAGGAATCACTGTACCGTCTACCGCAATACTAGGTAGGGTTTCCCAGTTTATACGACCTATAAGCTGTTTACTGCCTAAAATAATAACCTTGGTTTTGTCAGGATTAATTCTTAAACCATGGTCTTTACTCCATTTAACGATGGTGGCTAGCTCAGTATTTATACGAAAAATCTCATTCGGTAGTTCTGATAATGAGGCGTGCGAATATAATTGGAAATCGTCTGCATACATATGATAAGGAGAATTAATATTACTGGATATAGAGTTAATAAAAATTGAAAATAAGAGAGGAGACAACACACCACCTTGCGGGACGCCAGCAGATACGTTGCACCAGGAAGAAGACAAGTCTTCAACCATGACACGCTGCCGTCGTCCAGACAAGTAACTTCGAAACCAGTCAATAACCGTTGGAGATATGTTGAGAGAGCGTAGCATTGCTAACAAAACATCATGATCGACGGTGTTAAAAGCGTTACTGAAGTCAAGTAGAGAAAGTAACGTTAGCTGCTTGTTGTCAAACCCCCGGCGAATGTCATCTGTGATCTTAACTAGAGCAGTAGTTGTGCTGTGACCTGGTCGGAAACCAGATTGAAAAGGATTAAGGAGATTGTGAGTATTGAGGAAGCGACTTAGTTGCTCTTGTACTAAGCGTTCTAAGACTTTGGCCAGGAAAGGTAAAATAGCAATTGGACGGAAGTCTGAAGGACTAGATGGTTTGGGATTCTTGGGAAGAGGAAAAATGTGAGCATTTTTCCAGTCTTCAGGAAATTGACCAGAGGAAATGGAAAAATTTAAAATGTGAGTGATGATAGGTTTAATGATAGGAAGGATGGGGATGATCATGTTCCGACCAATACAGTCACTTCCAACCGCCTTAGAGGTGATTGACAAAATGCACTTCTCAACACCACAATCGGTAAATTGACGCAAAACAAACGGAGGAAAATCAGGAGAAGGTAAGGAGTTGAGGGTATTTAATGTTCGCAATTTGGAGTTAGCGTCAAAGTCCAAAAATGGACTAGAAAAATGAGAATTAAGAGCATCAATATTAACTGATGACGGAAAAGAATTATGCGTTTTTTTGCCAATACCAAGAGTTTTTAGGAATTTCCAAACTTTAGAGGGGTCGCCGTTTTCGACAGATTGGGATATGTGTCGTCGTTGTGCATCCCTACATAATGTATTGCATCGATTCCGAATTTTCTGAAATTTTTCACGGTTAATATCAGAATCAGAGGAGTTTAATTTAGCTTTAGCACGAGCCTTTTTTTTCAACATAGATTTAAGTTCAGCCGTCATCCAAGGAGCAGGTAGCTGCTTCAACTTGACTGGACGTATTGGAGCATGAATATCAAATAGGTTCAGTAGTAAAGAGTTAAATAGAGCCACCTTTTCGTTAATGGAATTTGCGGAGTAAATAACCGACCAATCCATCTTGAGTGCATCATCACGCAATCGGTCATGATCGATTTTACCAAAATTGCGCTGCAAGATAGTTTTGGGTTTCGACTTGGGTGGTTTTACTGTATAAGAGAGGAAAATAAGATCATGGTAGGAGAACAGGGAACCGGGACATTGACCATGTTTAGCAACATGCTCAGGAGAGGAGATAATGATTAGATCAAGGAGGGAAGGAGAGCAGTTAGGAAAGGAGTGGGTAGCTTGAAGAGGAAGGATGTTAAGGTTAAATGAATCAACAACGGATATCAACTTTCTACTACGATGGTCATTCTTCAGGAGGCAAGTGTTAAAGTCACCCATCAAAATCACATGCTTGTAAAGAGGAGAAAATGAGCCGAGAATACAGTCAAAAGATGAAAAGTAGTCAATATTGAGGTTAGGCGAGTAAAAAACACCTAAAAGAATTTTGGTGTTTGATAAGGTGACTTCAACAAGAAGATGTTCGGCCGCATCAGATGGTGGGGGTTGAGGAGAACAACTAACAATTGAAAAAGGAATATAATTACGTAAATAGATTGCTACCCCACCGCCCGGCCTTCCGACGCGGTCGTTACGAATCAACTCAAAACCTGGGATATTGTAAGCTACAGAAGGTAAACAAGGCTTCAACCAGGATTCGGAGATTAATATGGCGTGCAGTGAATTTACATCAAACGAAGCGAGTAAATCAGGATAGTGTGCCGGAATACTCTGAGCATTTATGTGAACCACATTAAAATTTTTTAGCTCATTACAGAAAAGGGAAGAAATATCTAAGGAAGAAGGAGAAGAGGTACTATGGAAACTGTCATCACTTGAGCAAGTATCAGAACACACAGAGATAAAAGAGTCACTATCTGCAACATCGAGAGACATTAAAATATATAATATAAAATGAATATACTAAAATAAAATACTACTATTAAAAAAAATAAACAAATAAATAAAATAAATAATAATAAACAAACAAAATAAATAAGTAATATATAGTAACTTAAAAAAAAAAGCTACAAGTCTAACATATCCTTTACCTCCAAACATTACAATAGGAATAAATAAACACTTAAAAAATATTCTATAATAATTTACAAAGAACTACAGACTTCACAATTACATACAACTACATAATATGGCAAAAATGCTAGAATCCATGACAATTAATAAACTACATCATACGTCAAACAGTGGAGAGATTGACAGTAAAAAGTGACATTTGACATTTCGTTCAAAATATTATTAAAGTTTACGGGTAAACAGTAAAATTAATTTGCTAAATCACAAAAGATCTGCTTAGAAGTAAAAATAAGAAACTACACAAGGAAGCATTTAAGCACAAATCATCAATGTAAAATAGACAATAAACATAACAACATAACAGCTATAGCGACAACAAAATTATGGATATAGAACATAATATTCATTTTAAAAGTACACTTTATGAAAGGCTAAATTAAGCACTAATTGTAAAATTTAAATAATTTCGAGAAAGAATATATGAACAATGTTATCACTTAACTCTGCCAATTCGTTTTGGCCTCACATTCTGTAACTGTTTGCCGTCCCTGGGAAGACTAGATGCAGCAGCAGCAGCGCCAGGAGAGGAATTTGAAAGAGAGGCCGAAATGTTATCAAGGTCGGACATCAACGTAACCTTATGTTTGGAACCATCTTCAGTTTTTACAAAAATGCATCCGTCTTTGGTCCAACAATTTGTTACTCCAAAGCGTGATCTGGCAGCCACAAAAATGTTGTGCCTATCTTTAATAAGAAATTCAGAAATTGTGTAACCACTTCCCTTCAGCTCTGTTTTGGAAAACCAAATACTGTTTCTCATTACCATGTTATTAAATTTGACAACAATGGGCCGGGGCTTATCCTTCTTCAAAACTCCCAAGCGATGGCAGCGTGAAATGGCGTCCTCGTCGAATCCAGGAATCTTTAAGTGTTGAGACACAAAACTGGCCACCAATTTCAAAGGAATTTCCTTAGGAGCCTCCGGAATGCCATGTATTAATAATATTTTTCTTCGACTCCGTGTCTCCAGATCATTTACCTGATTTGACAGTAGTGTGATTTGATCATTTAAGGCTTTAAGAGATGATAGCACAAATGACTGGAAGGAATTAAATTCAGCAGCCAATTTAGAAGTAGGACTAGTTGATGCAGGTAGCGAGTTAGCATTATGTAGACTCTGTAGATCATGCTGAAACTCTGCCATCCGTTTGTTAAAGGAAGCTGTCATCTCCATCATGGTTTGCTGGACAGATTCCATAGTGCAGTGGTGCAAAGTGGTAATAGTGAAAAAGTATAGAAAATACAAACGGTGATTTAAAGTGTTGTAAAGTTGGAAATAATGTACTGGTAGGTAAAGGCACTGATTTAACACATAAACATACTTAAAACATTGAAAATAATAAAAAAATACTATTTAAAATATCAGAGCTCTTACAAAAAACGTTACGACTTTTTGAGCGCCTACCCTCGAAAAAGGTGGTTTATTCAATATTGCCTAATTTATCGACGTTTAATATAGTAAAGAGCACTCAATCATAGTGTAATAAATTTGTTTCTCAAATATATATCATTTATTTATGGAGAGGTCAAAATAGGTACGTTCGTTACTAGATACGAAATAAAAAGCCAACATTTATGGGTTCATATGTTTTATCGGCACACATTATAAACGCGAAGTAAACCCGTTCCACATATCACCTCAAGTCATGGAAACTTTAGACAATTACCAACCACTTTTGCATATTAAATTTGCGTTTACGCGAAATAATCACGTGTTTAATTCAAACTCATTTAACTAATGTGGAACGCTGATAAAGGATTGCCAGATACTATCATTACGGACACCATAATGACTCTAAAATGCTTAGCAATTTTCCTGTGATTACGACTAATGTTGATGCCAAGCTTTCCCATTAGAAAACGTCATCGCATATTTATTGCTTCGAACTTCACACATTCATGGTTCTAAGCCGACGTGGTGCAATATTGCATCAGAAATAAATAGAAATGACTGAACAAAAATTTAAATCTTTTCACGAAACATTCCGTCAATGTGCATTTGCTTTAGCCTTTGCTCTCATTTATCCAAACACCAGCAATTACCGAAAGAGAGCTATCTTATTTTACTCTGTTGTCGGTGTAAATTCACTCATGCTTTACTGGTTTTTTCTGTACTTATATAAATGCACAGTAACACAAGATTTGGTGAATCTCACGAGAAACATATCAATTTGAATACTTACCTCTTTATTCTTTTTTAAATATTTCTACGTCAACAGTAAGACAGAAATATTCGCCCAACTCTTACAAAAAATTACAGATGACTTACTGAAAGGTAACGAATTAGAAGAAGATTATCAAGAGATATATGAACAATATATAAAAATAGGTAAGCTTGGACAGTTTTGTTGGATTGTAATACCTCTACTATTGAGTACCCAGTTTCCGTTGTACGCCAGCGTTGCAACGATCTATGAGAGCCTCAAGAGTGACGTTGGTAAGCGATACATGGTCCACGAATTGGAAATTAAAAATCTAGAAGATAAACAATTTGAAACACCATTATTTGAATTTGTGTTCGGGTATAATATAGTCCAATGTATAACATTATGTCCAAACTTTGTCGGGTTTGATGGATCGTTTTGCATAGCCACGACACACCTTTGTATGAAATTAAAATTGGTCAGTCACAAGATGTATCGTGCTTTTAAAGATTCTAAAGACAGAGATGAGCTCAAAATACGCGTCAAAGAAGCTATAAAGGATCACCAGGAAGCCCTCGATTTTTATAATGATTTGCAAGAATTTTATGGTGGTTGGCTATTTATGGTATTTTTAGTTACGTCGCTTTTAATTGCAATGAATCTGTATCAATTATATTTAAGCGATCACATTGACGTAAAATACACTATATTTGCTATCAGCGCAGCAACCCATATGTTCACGCCTTGTTACTTTGCGAGTAACTTGATAAAGGTAAGGACTGGTTTAAAATCATCATCTCTATGCCTGCTTTTAAAATTTTGAAATCTTACACCATATTTAATTTGCTATAAAACCACTTTTATTTTAGAAAAAAATAAATTTATGCTAGTGACCGGCCGAATAAATTAGTAGGAATCTTCCTGCTTTCAAAATAACTAAAACATAATTTTATTCAAATTAAACTATTATGAAAGTTATACTGTTGTCGCGTGGCCGATATATAAGCCTTACGATAAGATACTCGGCTAGAGGCTCTCTCATGCGTATAAATTTCCTTTTTAAAATTCCACTAAATACTGCGGCAATTTATTTCTATATAACTCAATAGTCACAAATTAATGATAGAACTGACAGACCAGTTCCATGGTGAGATAGTACATGGATAGCTTCGACATTCCGTGTAAGGAACTTGGAATTTAATTCTCTCTGGGCGTCCATCTTCCCGTCACTTTTTATATTAAATTTATAGAAATTTGTTTTATTTATAAATGCGTACTTCTAGAGCGCATTATCGTTTGCCAGACGGAGCGATAATCAAAGACCCGCCTTTCACAGAACAAAAAAATACATTGAATTTAGTTCTTAAGCAAAAAATTCTTAACTCTTGCTAAATAAATAATTTAGAAACTTTTCGGTTTAGACGCTCTGCAGCGTTAAAATTACAACGCTAATTAACCATCATAACTACTCAATTATGTTTTTAAATCTTTAATACGACGGTATACAATAAGATTATCATCGTAATATGTATTTTAGAATTTGAAATTAACAAAAACTCAAAAAGATGAATTATTGAGCTCTACATGATCAGAAAGTTATTAATTTCATGAAGATGGCAATATATCTTCAAAAATTATATCAAACGGTCCCCTATGTAATATTCCGAACGTTGATTTATACGTATTTATTTATTACAGGCTAGTGAAGACTTAAGCTTGGATATTTACGCTGTGGAGTGGGAGCATTGGGCAGACCCACAGATAACGAGTCTTCTCATATTTATGATTGCGAAATCCCAACAAGTCCTCCTTTTACACGGTAAAGGGATGGTCTACTTCAACATGAAGCTATTTATATCTGTTATGCAAACGTCTTATTCAGTATTTACTCTAATTACAAGCTAAGTTGTGAGCTTACACTTTACAGTAACAGTAATAAGAAATTATACTAGTATTTGATCATTGTTTGTTAACTCTTATTGTAATAGTTTACTAATGTTATTGCACAATAAATTAGAAACTCTCCTTTTCACTTTCAATAATTCTGTATTATCTATTTCAGTAATTATACACCAATTTTTGCACACGGTACGTCTGTTTCTTTAATAACAAATAAATGGAAATTTACTGTGGATGGTATTAATTTCCGCTATAACGATTACAAAAGTAAATTATGATTGGTAATATTCCTTTAATTTTCCATGGTAAGTACCTAAAAATGTGAAAAATACAACAAAAATATATTTCCCTAATTCTCCGAAAAGTATTCATTATTTTGCATTTTAATTCAACTGTGACTAATCGTCAATTAGTGTAACATAACGAATATAACATATTATGCATACAGTACTTATTACTTGGTAGTCGGAAGGAAAATATAATGATTTATTGAACTTGATAAAGTTTAATGATACATGTAATAAATTCTTAAGAGATTACCTTTCTAGTCTTAGTAATGTATGAAAAATGTAGGAAAGAGGATCAGGAACGATAAATATTTAGAGGTTTTTGTGTTTTATAAATATCAACCATAGCGTTAAATATGAAGGCCAATAGTCATTTGAGTAAATCCCCCTGCAAAAGTATTCTCTGTTTTGTTCTTAAAATTTTCTCAGTTTTGTCTTTATGGCGCATATCAATTTAATCTCTACATTAAAATTATTGTTCATTTGAGGCACATAAGGGATATTTCCCTAAATCGATGAGAAATACATAATATGAGCATTTTTGGGTGTTTTTTATTTGTATTATGTTATAGCATTAAAAAATCTTTGGATCAAATTTATGAAGCTATTAATAATAGCCTCATGACAACAAAAGTATTATGACTACAGGAGAGAGCGTACAAAATGCAAGAAAATTATAAAGCTTACGTTGTCCGTTAAGAAATTAATTCTATGTGTTATTTCCTAAACACCTTCTATTTATAAAAATAGATACATATATGCAATATTATGTGTAACCTTTTAATGAGGTGAGATCATTTCTCTGTATATTTTAGCATAGGTATATCATATAAAAAATAAATTTCAATAAATTACTCAATTATATAATTTTATCTATTCAGTTCGTTTTCTATATGACGCAGTTATCTTAAAATAAAAAGTAGAACTTAAAAATAAGTGAAATCGGGAGTATAGTCTAAAACTAGCGTTAACAGTTTGTTTAATATTCAAGTAGCTGCATAGAGCGTAACTAAATATACGCTTCGATAAAGTCTGCTTATTAACTATATGTTTCTCCTTTAAAAACTTTACTTTCAGTGTTAACTTAATTAACAAACGATATCTTTTTCAATTTAAGACATAATTATAAGTATTAAAATAACCTTGAATCTGATGCTTATAAAGTGAATTCCTATGTCCCCTTGTGACGTATGGGGCAGGTGCATTATGCATCCGTTTCACTGTTGGGTTTTGAACGAAATTTTTTAATAAATTCAATTTTTATTTAGTCAGTTGTAATATTTATTTTTTATTCATATTACAAATGCAGTAATAATCAGAACATAAAGACATACTCCTGAAATACTTACTAGTTATGAAACGAATACCAACTTATGTAGCTAAATTATTGCCAATTTATTAAAAATTTATTTGTAATACATTTACGATCAAACTCAAACTCAAACTCAAACTCAAACTCAAACATTCATTTATTCAATTAGACTACTATTTAGTAGCACTTTCGAATCGTCATTACATAGTATTTTAACATTTACCACCGATTCGGAAAGCAGTATCTATGGAGAAGAATCGGCAAGAAACTCCATAGTTGCTCTTTTAAATAATGTCAATAAATTTACATAATATGTAACTTATATCTACCTAACTACATAATATGCCAAAGAACTGTCCTGTGGTTTTTACGCGACAACCCTCCATGGGTCTTTATCGTCCATATATTCCTGAATACTGTAGTGCGCTCTCTGAACTAGTACATTTTTTATGTAAGTTTTAAATTTAGTACTACTAAACTCTTTAATATTATGAGGAATTCTATTGTATAAGCGTATACCTTGACCCATAAATGAATTTTTAACTTTAGCTAATCGGAAAAATGGCATTTCAATTCTATTCTTGTTCCTTGTGCCATAATCGTGTCTATCTCCTACTCTTGTGTGTAAGTCAGAGCTTTTGTGTACATGCAAAATATTATTAAATATATACTGTGATGGTACAGTAAGGATACCAGTATTCTTAAAATGATCTCTTAGTGAGTCCCGAGCACGTAAATTATATATAGAGCGAATGGCTCTTTTCTGTAAGATAAATATAGTTTCTATATCTGCAGCCCTGCCCCACAGTAGAATTCCATAGGACATAATGCTATGAAAGTAGCTGAAATAAACCAATCTGGCCGTATCTTCATCGGTGAGATGCCTTATTTTTCGGACTGCATATGCAGCAGAACTGAGCTTACCTGCAGCGGTGTTGACATGGGCTCCCCACTGTAGTTTCTCGTCCAATGTTAACCCTAGAAATACAGTAGACTCAGTAGGATGCAATACCTCCCCGTTCAAGGTAATATCTCTGTTCAACTTTTTTACATTAGGAAGTAAAAATTCAACACAAGTGGTTTTTTTGGCATTTAATAAACAATAAAGATTGAAAATTATATAATAAAATAAGTAAAAAATAAAGAAAAAACATAATATAGACTCAGACATAGATAGACGGTTTAAAGTTTAAACTATGTTATCATGATGTTATCTAATACATACAATGTTCGCGTCATGGTGTTTGAAGTTAAAGTCCTCCGAAACGGCTTGACCGATTGTCATGAAATTTTATTTGCATTTCCACTAGGTTTAAGAATCGGACAACATCTATTTTTCATACCCCTAAGTGACAAGAGTAAGGCAGAACAACATTTTCCGGGACAGCTAGTTATAACATATTATTTGGTATGCATAGAAATACAGGCAAAAACGATAAATCACGTTTTCGTCTCTATTAACGTTATTGCCTTTTTCAGTCTTACGATTGGATTTCATATTGAAAAGTACGTAATAACTAATAAGTAGTATAATTAATTTGATTCTTTCAGAATCAAGTCTTTAAAAATATAAATCAGCTTCCCCATTGTTCGGAATGTGCATAATGATTTTATTTCAATCGGCATACAACTTTTCCATAAAAGTATAGATCAATTAACACTTTACGCATCTTTATACGACTTCCAGTACTTACATAACCGCCAAGATTATTTCCGTCTCGTAACTCCATTCCGCGACTTTTTTTCTTTTACGCTTTTTAATAGTTATAATAATATTTAATATTAAAATTCAATACGAATCCGTAATCTTACGTAAAAGTTACTTTCGTGAAATTGTATCACAGGTTTCCTTTTAACATTTTAAATTTTTTGAATATTATTAAATCAGTTTTTGTATATGTGTTAGCTGTAATATCTACTTTATTTAACGGGTATAAAAATAAACATAGTAATAGCACAAATAATATAATACTATAAGTACTAGGTAAAATTAAAATAATTGCAGGTCTTTTTAATTTCATCATCTTATTTCATTTCCTTTCGTCCATTCCTAAAAAGATTTATAGAGTATGGCCATACGATAGAACCAGAAAAATTGATATGGACGATACTGGAAAATTTAACTTTCACATTTGTGCGTTTCTCTTAACTTTTTAACTCCATACTTATTTCAGATTATAATCATAATAATTGAAATTAAGGAGATATATATATTATTAGATATGAATGTGGTGCAAACGTACGTGATGGCTTTTTATTAACTTTCGGTTATGGCAAATAAAAAGTCTTTAACGGTAGATCGAATGTCTATAGATGTTGTATACGACACTTCTTTAAATTAAAATTTTCCGATTGACATATATTTTATGTCTACTTATATGTTCATATGATTATTTATTGGAAACTTTGTGTTGAAATAAAAGTAAACAGTAAATTATTAATAGTATTTAAATATTTAACTAACAACCGGTGTGACTCCACCCACAGGAAAAAGAAATACCAAGCCTCTTACAAAAAGATCCGTAGTTTCACAAATACATCGAACTCACGAATAACTTATAAAAAATAATTAATGCATTTAGTTTAGAACTTAAAAAATGTTACGAAATTATTGCAGTAACAAAATACATTGAAAAGAAAACTGAAAGGTACATTTTTGCCTTGTATCGTGCTACAATTATTTCGTTACATTCCTATCTCATGGTGAACGATGACCTTAAAAATTAAGAGATTTAATTCATGAGAACGTAGATAAGTCGTCGTGACGTAAGCAGGGCACAACGGTACACTCCAGCGCATATAGCTATCGCTCCGACGATAGCAAAAGTGTCTGCCGACCCTGGCGCTGCGTTCCCCCGCTGCAGCCCGCGAGTGGGGGGAGTACCACTACCAGCTCCCTTCACCTTCGAGCGCGGCGCAGCCGACGCACAGCCAATGACCGCCCGCCCCGAGCCGGCGAAAGGTTTTATATACAAGTGGAATTCGCACTGCCAAATTGCTACAAGTCAAAATATAGGGTAGTCGGGCGGTTCACTTGACAGCCGTGTGCCTGCCTGCCGTGCATCGGCATAGTAAATTTTGTTTCGTGTGTTCGCGCGTGTCCCACGCGATACCGGATTAAAGGGCTGTTAACGTGTTGCAAATGCGCGGTACCATAGTGCCTACATAGTATTATCGGGAAGGCAAACGAACATTGTGAAAATGGGGTGCAGTGCCAGATACTGTTTATTGACGCTATCCTTGTGCCTAGTGACGGAACAAGCGTTCGGTGTGAGAGTGATGCCCAAAAGGAAAAAAGGTAAGTTTCACCTGATGTCTTCCAAATCCGTTCCCACAATACAAATTGCACAAGAATAAAATTAGCACTGAAAGATTCATAATTAATCCTTGTTCACAAGTTCGTAGTTAACGTTCACTTTACCGAATAAAATGAAATTTAGGAACTCATTTCGTAATAAATCATGCTCATAATAACAACAACGTTTCGATTCTAACATAATTATTCACTTTATTATCAACATGACCTTAGATTCATTAGAATAAATACAATCTAACGATAAAAATTGATTTCTTATTCCTATGCACAATGCACATACATATAGGTATGTATGTGCATTGTGAGATATTTATTTCATACTTGGGAACAAGATATATTTATATTATTTACCTACTAAAAAAATTATTATCACACACATATTAACACATGAACAAATAAAACCATTGATATTTATTCACAATTACATAGAAATTAAATTTTTAAGCAGGAAATATGATACCTACCTCAATTACTATCTGAAGCGAGGCGACGTATCGATATCAATATTACATGCATAACCACCGATAAAGTATTGAAATTAACGAACCATTATTTAACGCATGGACGCTGATTCTTTTCATCGCTTTTTGATATTATATAATTTGTAAATTCATAATGTACAAGTAAAAAACAATAAGAAGACAACGAAAAAATCTAGGTACAAAATTTTTTTTGAAAAAAAACGATATCAAAAGCGCGGCAAATGTAGTTGTAGGGCTTTTTGACAGGTTATCGTTCTTATGTCAACAGATAAAAAAATATTTGTTATCTATGTATCTAAGTAAGATTTTTTTTTTATTTTAGGTATAAATGTTATTTAATTTGACCCAAAAAAATTAGGAAGATAAAGAAAACACTGAAAAAGTTGTTCTTTATTATACGCAAAATGCCTTATAGGCGTCATCATCACTTCATTAAAAAAACGAGATGTATCTCGTATTACAAACCTAATATGAAGATTTCACACCGATTGAAAGTGTAATTTAAACATACATTTTATTCATATATAAACCGTTATAAAATAAAACGATTGAAATCATAACGGTAGACGCTGACCGAATCTCGAGTATTTACATGCCATGTAAAAAGTGGCTCGGTAACTCAGATAATAAAGAAATATAATTATTTCCGGTTTTTTGCACGTCAAAAACGAGAATCTCATATGTTTTATATTTTATATCCTTATAATTTAATCAGTTCTATTCAGTAGTTGCTTACCGTTATAGATTTATAGCATATAATGTACAGATGAAGATTGTTAATCAACTTGATTTATTTAATGATAAATTGAATTTGATATATCGGAAATCTGAAATAAAACGTTCAAGTATTTATAACATAAAAACGCTTGCCTTAGTTTGTCAAGGCAAAAGCTTATATTATGCTGAAACTCAAATAGATATGGGTAAGTATGTATCTCTTAATTATTATTGGAACATATTTACGATATTCCCATTTTTTATCAACATTGATTTTATAATAAGATTAACAACGCATGGAATTAAGGATCCATCTTTATTATTATTTAATCCTTGAAATAAATGAAATCGTTGTTTAAAAAAGTTTAAAAATTAAATAACACGCTATCTTTCTAGGCGGGCCGATATGCAACGCTGATTGATATGACGATTTAATTGCATCCAATTACTTTAAGATTAATTAATAATTATCTATAGCACAAAAACGTTGCATACACGAGACAATAACTCCGATAATACGATTTTAATCATACCAGAAACAATATTTCATTCCTAATTTGAATTACAATTGCTTAGATTTGTGAGTCATTTATACTTTTTCTAACGGCCGCGGCTGTAATAATAATTACCGTAAAATAACATACGTAAAGAATTCAAAAATCATTTTCTAAAATGCCCGTACAAATATGTATGCACTCTAAACAATTTGATGTGAACGGAAGAAAGTGTATGACGATTTCCTTATAACTAATTAACAAGTGTAAGTACAAGGTAATATGGTGGAATGTGATAATTCCAGTAACTTACCTCGGACGCATGTTACGGATTGCTATTCCAATTTCTCCTGAGACAAACGCGCATCTTTGCATCAATATCGTCCGCAATGATTGGAAAATTATTCCAAGAAATAACTATTTCACTATGAAATGTGGAAGCAAAATGTAGCATGAAGTATGTGAGATGCAATAATATCTAACAATGTAAAAAAACCTTTGTAGTTATGAAAAAATGTTATTTCTAGCATAATTGTTCAGGAATTATAGGGTGGATGGGATGGGTTTACTTAAAAGTCTAATTAAGTAATTAAGCAACGGGGTAAATCAGGGTGAAATAGTATCTGTTTTTTTCTAAGAGCCGTGGGTATTTATGTCTGATGTATCTGCAATTATAAACATATGAAGGCAACGATTATTACATTAAGTTAAATATAATATAAAATTAGATGAATTGGGTAAAAAACATAAATCGTAATAAAATTCTGTTTCTCTATTATGTAAATAAAAATAAATTGTATAAGTTTTATATAACGTTATACGGTTCCTTGTCACGAGTAACAAATTCTTTAAAGATAACAAAATGTACATAAATTTAACCCACACTCTTAATGAAACACGCTTTCTCAAAATTAATAAGGTGCCGACAGATCATTAACATAACCTTATGTTTTACAAAGTGATAACAACAGTTCGAATATTAGAAACTAGCTTTCTGCCCGCGGCTTCGCCCGCTATATCTAAAATCTAATAAATTATGTACTAAAACCTTATTGTCTTATGTCTATTTAAAAAAAAACCATCATAATCTGCTGTGTAAAGACATAAGCGAATGAACATGGACCTAGGTAGAGCATTCTTTCGTGATCTTTTAGTGTAAACGAAAACTCGTATTCTGTGTTGTTTAGTATTAGAACATTTCATAGAATCTTTTCTAACGCACTAAGAACAACGAAAGAATGCTCTACGCCTGTTTCCACTAAAATAATTTGACACAGGAGGGTTAGAATGAGCATTCTCGTTTGATCAAAAATCTAAATGCACCGTAATACTATGACGATCAAGTGAGTTTCTCCAAAGCCCAGTTTGCCGACAATTTACAAGAATATGGATATTGCAAGATGAGAGCTATGCAGACGCATCCGGGCTTCAACAATCAATTAGTGGCAGAACAAGTTTATGCTATCCATAAGCACTATGCCAATTTGCTAACGAGTGTAATCCAGTTGAGAGCAATAGTTCATAGATTTTCTTCTTAATTTTACGCGAGTGTTATAAAATAAAGAGCAATAATTAATTTTCCATTACATAAATCTCTACCGAGCTATTTTTATCACACGATTTGAGGTCTATTAAATTTGCATAAGAAAGCCTTAAGCATTGATATTAATAGAAAAGATGAATCAGACAGATATTAAAATTATTACGTAATATGTACATACATATATTGAAAGAAATCAATATTCATTTTTAGTCAATTAACATACATTTTTATTTCATTTGATGCTTTTATGCAGAGATTTTATCTTAAATTGAGCACCTATGATAGATCTCACTATGCCTATTTATATATACATATATTTATCCATGATATTAGCATTTTTATTTTTTCTTTATAGTTATTTTATTAATCTTCGTAGGCCTGTGATTTCTAATTTATTCGGAGTCGTATTTCGCCAAACATACCTTTGAGCAAGTGTCATTTAGAAATTCAGTATCATTATTAAATATTATTTGCATACATCAATCTGTTATTATAGAACTACGTTATGTTGTGAGTCCCCCTTTTACTCTTTCGTAACGAAAAAAATAAGGCACTTTTACCTACTATACAAAAATATATTAAATTAATAAAAAAACTCTATAATGTACTAAAATAGTCCATGCCTTGCAACTCGCTAATTAACTAATTTTTATTGCGATTTCCCAACTGTACGCCTTTTTAATTATCATCATCATGATTTTAATAAAATAAAAAATGATATTTATATTTTAAATATAATGTATTATTTATTATCGTCCATGAATTTCAATGCACCAATTAACAATTTTGTTTAATATCGCGATTTCCAAAATTTTTAACAACTAGATAATTTTAATGATAATTCAAATTTACAATGTGTTAATTGACTGCGTAACATTAAACTATAACCACGCGCTAAAATATACACAAAATAAGCAATTAAAAGAATACGAAATACCAAAGTGAGAGTTGGCCTTCAGAATACCTATACCTGTAATGATCGATTTTAGTTTTCCTACTTAATAAAGTAATCATGCATCAAACCAAAGCATATTTTTTAACTTTATTTATACGGCCAGTATCATGTAATTTATTCAATAATAACCATAAACATACAGATAATATAATCTAGAAATAAAAACTATGCTTTTAAAGGCTAGGCTTTTAAAAAACTATTCTATTTTTTTACATAGATCATAGGGCAGGCAAAGGTTCGAATTTATACAGCATTATCTTGGTTGCGGTGTCTTATATAAAGACTATTAAAAGTTTAAAGATGCTAAGATAGAATTGTACGGGATATAAACTTTCTCTTGTGATAAACCTAGGAATGGAATATTGAATTAGCATACAAAAATATATAATGAGCGCATTATAAATAGGAACTCTCTAATATGGGCAAAAAGTTCTCGAATTCTTATCACGCTTGCACTTTGTCGCTTCACGCACATCACATGCATTATTCATTCGTAATAAGTGTTAACTATACGCTTCTTGAAATTGGAATTATTTCATGTTTCTCGTACTTTTAATTTACTTAATTTTATTGTAGGTACTTTATTAACAGTACGTTCATTATTACACAGTTTTATCACAATTATAGGCCGGCAATTGTTTCGAATTATTAAGTGACAAATTTATCATTACGTTATCAAAGTAACACCTTCTAATTACAGTAATTGACGTATAAACAACTTATCAAATTTAATGTATTCAATTTTATCATAACATATGATAAAATTGAATTCTAAATATATGCCAGTAACGGTATCTGCCTTAATCTGCCATACTTTAATTAAAGCCTTCTGTCAGAATTCTTCGGATTACATTAAAGAATGTGGGTCAATCTTGTTAGCACTGAATCGATCTATCAATTCAAATCAATACAAATACAGTGACATGTATTAATATTCAAATATACGTCATTGGACGATGTAACCTGAGTTGGAATATTTTAATTGACATAACATTGCTGCGGGTTATTTGGAAAATGATTATATCCTTGATATATATAAGACGTACATGGTTTTGAATTTATGCGTAATAAAGATTAATATGCGATTCTCATTTGATAAGATCACAGCGATAGGGCGCGGCTTATAAACCTATAAATAGATTTAACCATGTTCCTTGAGCTTTCTTTTGAAGAAATATGCGAAGCAAAAAGTTTGGCGATAAGATAGACGAAATATTGTAGAAGAACAAGTTCAATTTGCTGCTTTTTATGTCCACCAAACGATCTATCTAATTCATAGTTCAACCCAATTTTTCTAATTATGCTACCGAAATAGCTTGTTTTAAATGGACATATAATGTTCTTGATTAACTAACGAGAGGTTTGAGAATTTTTTTATAATCATAAAATTAGCACCGCAGATAGACTTCATAGCGGGCGCATTTTTCCAATCGTTAGTCAAAAAACAATTTAAAATATTTCTATTGGAAGGTTAAAATTAGCTATTAATTTTATAACTTCCGCCTTTTGAAAGACCATTTAACAACATACCTATTTAAATAAATGTATACTTTTCAATTGATTACGTCACGTGATGACATTTCGTGTATATCTAAAAAGAAAACCGTATTTCACTTTCGTAGAAGATATTCTAATCGCATCGCATATTTTCTCCGAATTTCACGATTCCGATAGGTTTACTCTCTATTTATAAATCTTGCATTTAAAGCAGACTATTTTTAACGGCTCATTTACATTCACATTCCGTTCGTCATATAGAGAGCAGATATTTAAATTAATTGAATAATTCACACTTCATTTTTTATAACCTAATATAGCATAATATAAATAATTTTGTCACGCATAAATTTTATCTGAATCGTCAATTTAATCACTAGTATAAATTGCATAAAAATATATTTTAATTAAAACACAATAAAAGTATCAATATACTGTAAATATATTATAAACATTAAAGCTAGAACTAGCCTACCTTTACTAGTCAACCTTATGTATAATTCTGTAGGCATTCATAAAATACATATTATAGTATCATTGGTTACACTTCGAGATTCGCTTTGCCTAATTACTAGGTAATCTAATATTATATGCTATTGGCTTAATATGGTTGTTAAGTTGTACATATTATAATATCGATTTAATGATGCATGCGAATATAAATAAAGACTTGGAAAATAATAGGTTTCGTAATAATCAAGAGATCAAAATATTTAAGTTATTTAATCCGTCAGTCCTCGGATCACAGACACAATAGAAAATCTATATTGTGTCTCGGCCCGATCGGGCCGCTCGGTGGTCAATGGGTTAAATTTCATTAAGTCATCATTTTCGGGTCCAAAATAAACAGGATCAAAACACTCTTTCATAATATTTGCTGTTCAGTTTAATTTATATTCAAATACAGTACAATTTCTAAGACACACAATTAACGGAAACGTATTTGAGTCAGGAATTGAATTCCTAGGAAATATAATAATACTACAATGCCAAAGCAATTTAGGTATTAAAAATGTTTTATAAGAGACATTTTATTGCATACGCTCAGGAAGTATTTGCCTTAGGAATTTCGCAAAAAAAAATATACTTTTATGATTGTAATCACTAATCTAGATTCTAGATTATTATCTAGGAGGATAACTACTTAAATTACATTATAATAATTTGCATTGTCTGAAGAAATTGTGTACGTCCTTGTGTTAAAAAAAAAGTTAAAGTTAGAGGTTAGATTCAATATAGTTTTATCAATATAACAAACTTTCAACTGAGCAATCGTGCACATGTATGCAACCGAAACAGAGAGGTCAGTGTTAACAAGGTCTTTATTACAATATATTATGTATTTAGCACTACATTTCTTTGATAACATCATTTACCTCGTGTTAATCAGTCTTTTTTTAGATATGTTGAATAGTTTAAAATAGTTATTTACACAGTGCATTTTGTAAGTTCTAGACCGAGCGGATATCCTTTACCGTTAAGAATTTCGATCGCATTATTGAAGAGTAAACATGTTTAAAACGAGGATACAGCCTTCAATGCTATTTTTATAATAAAAAGAAAAAATCGCAGATTTTAAATACAACGCGCGGCGGTAATATAAAAAATTATTTAAATATGTCATCACAATTGAATCACCATTTATTTCATTCCGTTGGTAAACAATACCTGATTCTTTAAATATATAATACCTAGCATCAGAATTCAATCACCATTTATTTTGTTCCCTTGGTACTTAACAGGGTCAGTCTTTTATAAGATTTTTTTTTCTATTTCTCCTTATTTTTCAGACTCAGAATGAAGTGAGCTAAGCTTTATTCCCAAACGATACATAAAACCTTCAATTGATTTAGTTCACTTAAGGTCCAATATAAACAAATATATTATTGGCAAGGCGACCAACATTTCTCGGTCAATATTTAGCTTGCAGTACCTAATGATAACTGTGATATATATATACTACAAACAGTAAAGTAAACATAGGATATCTTACAAAACTCCAAACCAACCATACTTGATCTCAATACAGCTGTCATCGCTACTTATTCATTACCAAATTAAGTAGGCTAATCAGTACGTACTAAGATCTTAATTATAGCCGACCAAAACGTTTGCCTTTCCTTGCAAATTGAGTCATTAAATAAATTATAGTTTCGCACGTAATTTCTAAGTGGTTTGAGTTAAATTTGATATTACTTAAATAGCAGTGGAGCTTAATCTCAAATTCTTATACAGATAAGTATAGGTTATTTCACGAATGTGCATAGCATGCTTATAAGGATGTTCGGATGAACGACTTCTCGTATAAGTTAACACATACTGCCATATTTTGATATGAGTGCTGCATGAGTGCTTTCCTCTCCACGAGTGAATTCACTTTATCGAACTAATACGTTAATGAGAACAAACTGTTAATTTTCAGTCTTCATTTATTATTTCTCTTCAACGAATCTATAAAACATATTTATAATACACCTATATCAAACATTTATCGCTACAATCTATAAAATAATTGGAGCTATCTCGAAATTTGGCAATAAGTTAGCTTATTTAAAGTCTTAAAGCTTATTTTAAACATGTGAATCTTATCTACTGATAAATAAAATCTAAAATTCTTGCATTAAATAATGTTTCTGTCGCAGGCAAATTGTAGAATTTCGCCGTTTACAAACGGTCGGCATTTTGTAAAAACAAGAACCTAACCTAACCCACCCCCTTATCCAAACCAAAAATTTCTGATTACGAATTTTCGGCATAATTATTACAAAATGCCGACCGTTTGTAAAGTGACGGACGCCGTTTGTAAACGGCGAAATTCTACAATTTGTCTGCAACATTTCTACCAAGTTTATTATAGTCAAATTATCTTGCGCTCTACGAGGTTTGACATATTTATTTTACCGCCACCATAAATCTGGTGATTAGCACGCTTTACCAGCATTTATTAAAAGAAGAAAACGAATGATGCTCGTAAATCATAGAACCGGTTTCAAATTAAGTTTACAATTTATTAGATGACGTTCATCAGCAGTTGGCATCGTGAATTAATATCACTATGGCTGTCTGGCATCCGTCGCAGCATGTTGTCAATGTTACCAGTTTACTTGCGATGTATAATTTAAAACTTTCTCTAAAGACGACCGCTCAAACTGTAGCAGCAACGATGACCAGATTTCCCTTTTCATGGTCATATTCAGCGCTCAACGCTTATTAATAATATTACCGTATCGCTTATATAAGAGCTATAACGCTTCAAGTTGAGAAACTTTATTTTACGATATAAAATAAAACTATTTTTAGTTTATTTATTTAAATTAACTACGAATAAAGCTTAAAAAATTTAAGGTTTATGTAAAGCTAGGTGATAAATATACTTTATTTATTTTAATTGCCTATTGGTTATTTATTTTAGAATAATTATTGTTCACCTGAAATTATTCAGTGAATTGTTACGATAAATAGTTCATTACACTTCTTAAATTGTCTATTTAGAAATCTATTTAGTATGTGCAAAGAGATACGACAATTTCACTTTTTTATCACTTTATAGGAGAAACTGAGACTGAGACGCGGTTGAACACACATGATACAAATTGCAAAATATTAACAGGCACTAACACTTTCCACCTGATTAAGCATAAATTATAAATTCAAAAATTAATAAAGAAAATTGAATGAGCAATACATGATTAAATCGCTAGCTAATTATGTCACATGTGTTCGAAGATTACGTAATTCAGTGTTCTAAATATTTTAGAAAGTGAAGGTTTAACTTTGATCCGGTTAATGGTGTTGGAAATGGTTTTTTGGCAATTAGTTGATTATTTCGTACGCATCGCGGACTCTAGGTCAATACCGTGGGGATTGACCGTGGCATCGAATCGGTCATGAATCTCATCCGCTGTCATCGAACCCGCAATATTGAAACAAAAAATATAGTATTAATTTTGCTATTCGCTTGCATAATGCGGACCGTGTCGTTCAGTTCACATAGTAGAGCAGTTTGTTGACTAAGGAAAATCGGAAAATCTTCTAAATGCATTGATTAATGGGAAAACGTAGAAAAAACAGTGTTCGAACAAAAAAAAATACTCTTATAAAACGTTTCTTTTATTAACATTTATTTTTATGCTGCATTAAAATGAAATACACTATAATTATTTCATAAATATTTTATAATTCTGTATATTTATAGTATCTTCAAATAAAACCAATTCAATTGAAACTTTCTTAATTTATACAGCAAGCGATTGCATATAACTCAAGAAATAAGTACATAAATCCGCAAGGTTAAATAATGTCCTTTTATACCGTGAGAATTGTGTGCTCATTATTAAGTGAACTTTACTAATCTCAAACTGCACTTCTTGTAAACAATTCCGCATGACTTGCTTTTGTTTTCGCTTAAATGGACATGATAGAAACGTTCTTGTATAACACGCGTATTACTTGGTTACATGATGTACATTATAATAAATGAAAAATGTTGTGTGGTTTTATGAAACCACGGTAAAAGTGAAACTGTTCGAACGGTTCCCAACACTGCTTTGTGTAGCGCATGTCCTACTCGGCAGCCGCGATACACGCGACATGCCAAAAAGTTTGAGACGATGCAGATGTAATAAAAGTTTCACTTTAATAATATGTAGTTATAAAAAATCTACATTTATTTTTACCGAAACGAAATAAGTATATCAAAGAAATTCTTGGCAATGAAACACGTCTTTCAGCTTGTATACTGTGTTAAAAAATATCTTTATTTAAAGACATGTGGCCACAATATATAAGCTTATTAGATATGCAGGCCAGCAATAACATTTTATTGACCGAAATGGTTTGAATTTCTCTCTATATAGCTAAGTCAACATGCCAGTATCACAAAGTATTGCTTTTTCATTTTATCTTTTAAAACCTATTTTATTGTGGTTATTTCGTAAAACAGTCGGCATGTTCTACGATAATGCAATACAAGAATGTGATTTGGTATTTATTGATCTAGTTGCTAATATCGAGCACAGCTGGCGTCCACAGAATACAATATTCCCATGTGGAATTGGCTAACGTACTTTAGCAAGTACATGATCCATTACTGCGCCAGCCATCAATGGGTAATAATAGGCTGAGCGCAAGAAGTAATGTAAGCACTGTATTTGTGAATAAACGCCATTGTAGGCGTCGTAACAATTCATGGTAATTTTATAAGGCATGGATTGAATGAGATAATGTGCAGGCAATATTGCTATACTAAGCGCACCTCACTTTCTCTAAAGCACGCATTATGTTAATTTCGCACGCTTCGAAACAGATATTATCAATCTTTATCCACGATCGTAATTAGAAAATATTATACACGTTTAATTCATTACGTAGACAACATCTTCAAATTTATCATAATTCATAATACTTTCTAGAGTAGGTACCTATACATAAGTTTTCAATCTATAATATAATATGTATATTCTTTAGCCATTAAATATAATTAATGTGCAAGCAACGACAAGTATCAGACAACTCGGTCTCTTAATGGACCTTGTTAATAAAATTTAACAAGTTGCTAGCCCTGTAATGTCCACTTAAATCATATGACAATACTTTTGAATGTATTTTATCGTATATAACTACGCATTAAGAAATTTTACTATGGCAATCTATGTAGTAAAAAATATATGCCTCTAAAGTGTATATGGCCATTTTTTTTTTCCTTTAAAATAAAGTTATTGTTTTTCAAGAGCTGGTTTTTATATTATAACACTACGGAAGTCGTTGTTTAGAACTATGTGTATAATCGTTGTATTATGCATATAACATCAAATGACAAAAAAAATATTTTAAATAGAACCAGGGGTTAAATTTTCTTACGTTATCAAAATAAATTTATAAGAATAGTTTGTTACCATACTTTTATTATGAAAAATCAGATTCTTTTATATGTGCTTGTTTCTAATGATATGAACTAAAAATAGACAAGGTGAGAAATTCTTGGCTAGTCTAGCAACTAGCGAGTGGTGCTTACATTCAATTTGCTATCAAATGTGTGTTACACTTGATAGAGCTACAAGCCGTAAATCCTCAGACTTAACATTATTAATCTTTTGTATAATACAATATTTGTATTAGGCACTTTTTTAAACTATTTTCTTTATTTAAGACAATTTTCTTTTAACGAAAGGTTTCAGACATGAAAATATTATAAATTGCATATAGCTAAATTTAACAGCAAGAAGAAGTGATGAGTTGATTTTCAGCAATAATTTTACCAATAATTCCGTTCAACATTTGTATAGAAAGTGCGAAAACACGTAATATTTGCACATGTCTATAAAATTTCACGCCGCGCGCTGTAAAGCTCCCAAAAATTCAAGTAGCGCTCGTAAAATTAATTGTGGGAACTGGCGAGACGTCGATAAAAGTTATGCTCACGACTGGTTTCTGGTTCAAGTGCGCTAGTACTTTTACTTTCGCCCAACTGTAGTGCAATGACTGGCGCAACGGGTCCGCTACTGGAGCAGCGGTGACAAGGTTGAGAAACAGCCACCACGCGACTTTTCCATACTTCATCGAGCTACGCATTCACTTGCGCAACCGATCTCGTTCCGATAATTTGCTCTCGCTTTAAACGCTCCGTAAACATCACTTACGCAAAGCTTTTAAGCTCCCGTACGTCACAGTTAAGCCGATCCTACTAATGAGAAAGTTAAATTAAAAATCACGCGTTAGTTTACGCAATCGTATAGCCCACAACGGCGATTACGTTTTGACCGAAACGGCGCAAACGCACGACAAAACCTTTGTAATTTCCGGACCATTAAAGGTGCACCTCACTGTAGACAAGGCCAGTCTGCGTGAATGGGCCAGCGGTGTTCACGACAATGCATTCCATATTACTTCTGTACCGCGTTCGCGCGGATAAAGGAGTTTAGTAATTCCTGCGTTAATCATAAAGCTTACTTTATTGCGACATGATTATGACAGTTTAAAAGCGAATCTAATTGATTTTGAATAACGCGGAGAGACGGATGTCGACAACGCCCTTGTTGTATCGGTTCGCAATCGCTATGCTTACCTTTTCACCAATAAGCACGTAATGTCATTGTTATCGAATATCGATTGGGTGCAGCGGAACATTTTGCGAAACAATACGCCCAATTCTACGAGGCTTTCGCAACATTTGTTTGCTATGTCGTATCGATAGGCTAAATAGACACGAAAATCGCCGTCCAAACTAATCTAATTGGCAAAACAAAACCTATATCTGGATTATTTATCATCAATTAGACATTTACATCGTTAACTACGCTTAATTTAATGACAAAGACTTGGAATTTTTCGATAAGATAACGTTAAGAATTATGAGTTCCAATCCGGAGGTAGAGCGGTATTTCACTATTAATTATGGAAGCGGAACAATGGTACACAAAGTCCCCGCAAAACGTGACCAAACCCACAGAAATTTCAATAAATTAGTATTAAAATATGAGACCAATAGATCAGGTATTTATTAATGTAATTAAGAAACTTTAAAACATTATAAATGAACTAATTCAGTTAATCTTAACTCTAAACATCTATAGCTATGACAAAATTGATTTATAATAAACATTTAGCACGCAATCTCGTTGAATGCATAAATTACTCTTGCATATTAATAAGGCTCGTACACAAATCTTAATGATACAGTGACAACTTGTACTTTACGAAATGTATCGTGCAATACTTTATAATATCTATGTATTTTAAATATACATACCTTAGTGATGAAGTGATCTAATTTAGAGTAATTAAATTGTAGCTATGGATACACTTCTTGTTACTCTTTATTCTTACGTATGATATAGAGCCATTAAAAAAAGTGACTTGCGTAAGTAATATAAAGTTTCAGGTAAAAATTTTCTAATGCCTATCTTGCTAAGTGGCCATTTATTCCGGTTCATTTTAATTTTGCTGCAAAGAACTGGTCGTAATTTGTTTTTTTTTCTTATTTTTATATTTCAAACATTAAATCCCAAATATTAAAAAAAATATTAAATATGATTCTTACAATTTTATTACTACCATTAACCGAATATATTATCTTGTTTATTACTTGTATGCCATAAGAACAAACCATAAATATAAATTCATTATTATTAAACCAGTCCGAATATATACCTATTCAGCCTGTACCACTTTTTACACATTAGCATGGCTCGTAAGCAGCAAGACACCGCCCGAGTGAAGACGAACTCATTTCAGAACCAAAATCTACAAAAGAATATAACCAAAACAAAATTGACGATATTGAAATTCATTCCATTCAAACATTTGTGAGAACATTACAAACGAAATACAAACATTAGACGAGGAGCTTGACGACCGACAAGCTGTGTTTAAAAGAATGAAACTAACGACAATTGCACATCGGACCTATTATAATATCATTAAAGTGTCAAGTTTGTCGCAACACTATGACATTCATGTGACATTAAGTAGACATGAATTGCGTATGAACCGCTATCGTGAACTTGCTCGTCGATGTGACAGGTTGAACTTTCTAGGATTAAACAGCATTTTTGAATTCAAATACCTACTGAAAGAGTCGTCATTGAAATAATAGAAATGCTAAATGTTAAAGCATGCCACATGAGCATGCAAAAAATGAAATAGAAATTTTCGATGTATGTGTATATTGTTAACATCATTACTACTCTAATCGCGGAAACAATACATCCTTATGAAATCGGCTATCTCTAAACTAAAACAGCTACACTAGATTGCGAATACGCACGCCAGCTTCTTATAGATTGCACCCTCTTCAAACATAAACCAGACCGAAGATGATCTGAATAAGGTCCACTCTATATATATATCTTAAAAACATGTAGCAAAGTAATGGAATTTATTTCTTGAATTTATTTATTTTATCAGTTAGCTTATTTTCACTCTGACGCTTCCCTAACGCCTTTTAATAAACTCGTCCTTGCTCCATAAACAAGTCGTCATAAAAAGTGACATATGTCAATGTAAACAACTTTTACCGGCGCTGAAAAGAAGAAAATTTCTTACCAAGCGAGTTTAACTTGTCTTGTGCAACATGAAAATCTTGTAAAAGTTATATTTTATTTAAATATGCGATGATACATACGGCCAAAATATCAAATGCAAGACTAAACCAGCAAGACCGTTAAAACTAAAATGAGAGAAAATAAGTCGTTTTTCTCGTACATTAATGAAGCGTTTCTACGAGCTTTCTTTTTTATTTTTCTGCTCGTCTACATTTTATGCATGAAACAACTATAAAATACATTTGTTTGTTCGGTTACGTAGCCCTGTTTTAAATATACTAGAATTTACTAAAGTATACGTATATTATTTTAATAAATACATACTAACATTTATTACTATTCATTTTGCTGTACAAGTATGAATTTGTTAATACCACGCATTACGTACGTTAAAATTAAGCGTGCAACAATGTTCCCGCGAACGAAAAACGTTAATAACCGATTATGCAGAAAATTTCTCATGCTAAATACGTCTTTTAGGTTAACGTAATCTAATAGATAATTGGTATGCGCTAGTTTATTTCTCAGAGGGCTAAATGACCGGGCAAAAAATTGACTTCCGAGCAAATATATTAGTAGGCAATGGTATTATGTAAACATTTCGTAATCGGTCGCGTTATGTTATCGCATAATAGTCGCATAAGATCGTGTGACTTCTTCAGTTCCACACATGCCCACGTGTGCAATTAAAAGATCTCAGATAGAATGTGTGAAATGTGCCTACCATCACTGTTCGTGTCTGTTTCCTACATTCAAACATTAGTAGTATATTTAAACCCATGTATTACCATCGTGTTTTTAACCTGTGTATTTAATAGTCTTCTAATTTTCTAATTTAACAAATTTAGTAATTAATTCTTAAAGTTTTGTCTCTACAAAAAAGCTCTACATAGGCGCAGCTTAAAAATGTTGATAATTTCCAAACACAGTTGAATGTTTAACGTAAAATAACAATACACTGTTCTACATAACTCACTTTGTTCAGACAAAGTATTATTACATAAGTTGTAATACAACATATCTCCTAAGATCATAATTGTTATGCATTTTAATATTTTAACAAAAACTCTAATCACACTCATCACATAAAGAGGATAAAGGTACGATAATCAAAAAGTTCAATGAAACAATTATCATAATTTTAAGATATAAAGCCGGTTATTACTTATGATAACATATTAATTCCAACAAGAAGTACGAATAAAATTACTGAAAAAATTTCCCTACATATTTTATTTCTGATTAACTTAAAAAGATAGAGACAAAATTCATGTTGAATTCTTTTTTATCTTTTCATCCGTATTGAAATGTTTGAACTTAATACATAATATTTTCTTCTTATTTTCATGACCACATAATAAATTGTATTCATAATTTAATTATTTTAATTTGTTTTCAGGTAAACTATGATTTTTTGGCAGTCTACACTTTCATTCAAACGACACAGGTAAAATCTACGAGATGGTTTATTATAAATAATTACGTATATTAAAGATACTCGTATATCATCGATTCGCTTGGAGAAGCTTTAAATGCCATTTTATTATACGATTATTCTTACGTCTCATTACTTATGTAGTTTAGTTAAGATTTCAATGCTCTAAAAGTTTATCAGAGTCTTTTTCTAGTGCCCAGATATTCATTCATAAGAACGTATATTCACGGATGTGTTAGCAAATCTTGTACGGCGACAAAAGATCTTCCAGAACTCATTACCTTACTATACTGATGAATTTTAATTTAAGTTGTGCTAACTATTTTTACGATCTTTTCAACTTTAATAGCGTTACTTCTCAATAGAACTGCATCTTAATTTACGTACTGACTTTAGTAGCGTTTAAGTATTTTTAAGTATTCTAATAAAAGTTATATCAAGCGTTTAAATGAGGTTAACACTGAGTCATTGGTCAGCCAAGGTCTCAATAGTTCGTACAGACGTCTGTTATCATTTTTTCTATCAATTAATTTGTGAAGGTAGCCAAGTCGGACACGTCAAGTCTATTCAAATCTTAAGGGTGCACTCACACACATCAGTCACCGTCAAGTCACCGATGACTGATCGGTGACGGTTCGTGTACGTATTTACAAACACCAGTCACCGTCATGTTGTCCGTCAGTCACGTCGCCGGTTTGACTGAATCATTGAACACATACATCAGGTTAGTCAGTGATTAGACGTGTGTCACGCTAGAGAACATGTAGCAATTGACGGTAGCACGACGCTGACTGAACTGAGACGTGACGGCACCGGGTGAGTGGGGATAAAAGTATGATACATGTATGGAAAGATTATTTGACGTGCCTGACCGGTGACGTCACTGATAGATTTCGTGCCGGCGACTGTCGTGTGGGAACAGAGTCATACTAGAACTATTGATACATATTTTTTTTTAATCCTGTCCGGTGACGTGCCGTGACGGTGACTGATGTGTGTGAGTGCACCCTAAAGCGGATATTATGTCGTTGGGTCGAAGTTTTTTGGCCTTTGCTATGCGGAACACATGTTTTCTAGTATTATTAGTCGATTAAGTGGATTAAATTAATCTACAAGCAATTGTATGCCATTTCAAGTACCTCTTTATGTTTGTTTTATGTAAAAACCTAAGGAATAGTTGAATGAAAACAATTATAATGCTTTTTTGAATTGAGATTTCTGCAGAATATTTCGAGAACAATAGATTGAAATCTTTTCTTTATTCAGAAGTGTTTCGATTTAGCGAAATAAATGCACAAATCAGTCACCGAAACGTAAATTTTTTATTAACTTTACCATTATACGGTGACCATGATGTCTTTGCTTGCTGTTTAATATTCTACTATTATCTTTATTAGGTACTAGAAAGTCACATTTAACGTTTGTAAAACAAAGCATGAACATTTAATTGTATATATGTATATGAACTAACACGCCGGTCAAAAGCCCGGGCTGTGACCGTGCTCGATGTTATCTTAAATACAATGACGCCGACAACCGTGCCAGTTTTGAAACGTGCTATTAATATATTGTAAATTATAATAGCAAAACTTTTATTTTTCATTCATACTTACAGAGATCATATTGGGCTCTTTGATGTTTTATATCTGTGAATAAATCACCGGTGAAACTTAAAATACATCTCTACATAAGTGTTAGATATCCTGCTAACGAAACACATGATTGCTATTTCAGTATATTAAGATTTCGCACAAGCAAAAAGTAAATTACCATATTCCATATAATCTAAGATTACTAAACTTTAGACATTTATTACCGAAAGACATTCAACGCTTAATTTATCACAGTGCGAAAAATCTCACATTTACTAATGTTTAATAAAAAATTGTACATAGAATACTTCTCATGCGATAAATTACAAGCAAATGCCTAAAAACGTGTTAACGTACCTCAGACGAGAGCAAACATGCTCTAGTATTTAATGAACGGAAAGCCGCAGCGGAAACTCTATGTCAAGAAATAAATTCTCACCGTCACAGATTAAAATATTAACAGCATGATGGCAACATCCGACCGTCCGTGAATCTATAGTCCCCTTACGCCAATTCATTTACATACAGCTATTTCCCCTAACGCAATCGTACGCATTTCCTTCCTATTTTCTCATAATACATTACTTAATAGTTATAATGCTTTGCATAGTCATAACGACTCGCTGCGGTCATCGGCTGGATCTCAGTAACATTTCAACTTTCATACCATTCAATACGAATGCATTAGAATGTTCATTCCATAGGCTATAAAGATTTATACTAATCCTTGGCAATGTGAATTGATAATATTATGATCGATGAATAAGTGAAGCGTGAAATTATGCTTTCAGAATACTGTTTTTATTCATATTTAAGCGATTATTTTCTGTGCCTGCCTTTCCAATGATGGATGCGGAAATGGAATACCTACTTAAAATTTATGTTTATAAAACAATTGGAATAGCGCTAATAATATATTTTCTATCTAATTTTTATTAATTGTAGACTCTAATTTTTGGTCTTGCTCCTATTTTCAGACACTATTATTTAAAATTGTAGTCTTTCAATAGCAGTTATAAAACCATTACTAATTAAAACTGTAAAAATACTTCCAAACTGTGAAATGGTGACGAAAGAAGTTACAACAGCTTACAGGTTACCTAAAATTGATAGACTGAAAAACTGAGCGCGTCCAATTAAGGAAAATAAAAGACTTAATAGAAATAATAGGTATTGACACGGATAGCTGATAGTTAATCGTGTCTAGCGAAAGTGTGTACTCGCTCCAGATACAAAAATAATGTAATTCTATTGAATAGTGAAACCAGTCGGTGTGAACGCGCATGGAATAAACCACATATCTTAGACGTCGAACAAATACGAGCGTAGCGCGGAGTTATGGTCAAACATTAGGGAGCTTTTGCTGACAATTTGTATCATGTGTTATGTACCTACTAGTAATTTACTGTTTGCTGTGGCCGGTTTTGCTTGTCCATATATCGTTTATAACATGTTGTGTCATAAGAGTTCCGGTGCTAAATCACTAGTTTAAATGGCCCTATGTTTTAGAGCGCAAAAGACAAATAAACAAAATATATTACTGCTATAATAGGTGGAAGATAAAACAATAAACAAAGTTCTTTGCCAGTGAATTTATTCTTTCAGTTCAATTTTACGTAAATTATTTAAATCAACACAAATAATAAACAGAAAAAGGGACAATTACATGAGTGGCTGATTTAAGGTGTTAATTAGACGCACAAAGTAAAAACAATATTCGTGACCAATTAATAATTCCTGTAAAAAAGTTAATAGATACAACGAATTACAAATATATAATTGATAATAACATATTTTGCACTCAATTAACACATAAGCGTGAATGAGTCTTAGTCACATCCGCTTTTTGCTCTTGAAAGTGTAAATGCAAATAAAACAAAACGCACATTAAACAGATCTATGTTATTCACTTATATAATTGAGAAAGTTTGTGTGTTTTGTTGTTTTTTACTCAATCACAGAACATCTGTCCTGATGACGATGCAATTTTACACGCAGATAGTTAGAGAGCATAAAATTGATAGTTTTCGTTACACTTACGCCGTCGGTGCTCTATCAATTAAAAAAGTCTTGAAGATAGAAAAACAAACAGTTTTTAGGTGATAATTAAAACTGTCATACTTATTTTATATTTATAATGAAGTGTAAATCCGAGAGGCGGGCCCGGCGTCCTTTTTCACAGGTCTAACCTACTTTAAGGCTCCCACTTTAAACCGCTGTTCAAGTTATGAAAATAGTAATAAAGAACTTTAATAATAATATTTTAATAATTAACACATTTTTATGTTTTATGTACCTCAGTGGTTTTTTAATTCACAACTGTACACTAATATTATATCTGTAGGTAAACATTTTATTTTAGATAATAAATAAAAAAAAAATGTATATTTTTACCACAATTATGTTCGAAAATACAATGTATGTTGTATAGAAAAACCGGATGTAATCGAATATTTTCCATTACTATTCTCTTAAAAAACAAAGATTATGATTTCTTTGTTTCTTTTTAACTTTCATTTTATAGCACCTACTTGCGCATAAAGAATGGTATACATAGTTTATTAACACATTAACAACATGGGATATGTTACGCTTTCTAATATGTTTACTTAGCTAATAGATATTATGTTAACATTTATTTTTTTACAGTTATTGTTTTTGGTTCAAATTATATTTTTTTCACAGTGTTGAAATATAAATAAATAATAATAGTTTAATAAAACTAAAAAAACACGCTTTTTACAGAAAACCGAACTAAAAAATAGAAAATTTTATCAAATTAGTGTATTGTCATCGGTCCTCAATAAATCTACAAAGTTTGAACGAAATCTGGCCGTTTAAAGTGGGTCAAAATCGCGCCCAAAGAAGTCGGTTACAAACAAACAAACATACAGGTGAAGCTAATATAAATCATGTAAAAAGAGCGTGTGTATCGAGCACACGAGTCAGAAACTTCTTTGGCAAGATTCAAAGATACCAAAATCGTCGCCTTACTCCATGACGTGACCGTATTGCCATGACGCCACAGAAATTTTACTCTCAACGCGCCTAAACAAGTTTCACCTCAAAAACATAATAATTATATACATTAACTGAAACAATTTTCCTATAAGTAAAATTTTCGTAATATTTTCACTTTAACCTCATACATAGGTTCATGTGAAATATCTGTCAAGTGAAAATGATGGAAGTATTAATTTAGCTGAACTTTTAACGGTTGGCAACTCCGACACTGAAATATATGATATGTTATAGTCAAACCCCGAAGCTCGGTCGCTCTTAGGATGGTTTGGTCAAACCTCAGGTCTTGCATAATGACTTTGTCAAAGCCCAAATAAATGAGATATTTCGGCCTTTTACTAAACAGTTTTCGTCATTCGTTGTCTAGCTGAGGCGTCTTATGCGCGTGCGATGCCTATGCGTTCGCCTGCGCCCGAGACTGCTGCTGACTTCGGTCAAAAGGTGAAATTCAAATCTATTTCGAGGATTGCCCGAGGGCTTTTGCCAAACCTAAGATAAACCAGTCCTTCTGCGAAGAGATTGTGTTTCGGGATTTGACTATAACATATATTACATTATTTATAAGTCAAGTTGCGTTCAAGATGCAATCTATCATGTTTACGAGATGAGCTCATTCGGTCATTAGAGCTAACGACCAATGTAGAAATTCATTCAAGCTTATTCTTGCACAATTTAATAAGATCAAACACATGCCGAATACTTAAATGTCAACGGAAGGAAATTGAATGTATGGTGAATAATTATGTTGAACAAAAATTACATTGACAGAACTAGGTAAAATTTAAATGGGACCAAATAAAAAACAATCTTCAAAATCGGTTCACATAGTCAAAAGCTCTGGGTTTTTATAGTCAAAAGAAAATACAATCGAATTGAGAAACTCTTTTGTTGAAAATATTTTGTACATAAATGTACATAGTTTATCTATAATTATTAATTTGATGAATATTACATCCGATATCCGCTGATAAACAAATAATAGGTGTTTAGATAAGCTACTGTAATACCACTTACCACTTAAATTAATAAATACGTTCATAGAGCGATTTGATTATCGATATGAATAATGTACCTAAGTAATGTAATGATATATAATTTGAAACTATTGGAGCACTTTCTCCTCCGCTACAATAAAATAATTTATAAGGTTCCTAGAATACATTTAGAATAATAGAAAATGGTTCATAAAATGGTGGAACTGAGTTTTATACTTTTTATGACTAACCTACTTATGATAAAAGCCCTATAATTTAGTTTTGAACGTTTCCATTCGCCTTTATAGATACAATATAGAAAATCCATACGAATACTTAAACCTCATTATCGTAGGAATGTAGAGCTAAAATAAGACCAATATTTTCCATCCATGTTGTTTAACTTCTTCCTGACAAAAATCGTAAACAGTTTTAATGATATTTAAACTATGTTAAATTACGAACAACCCTCAAAAAGAAAACTGTTCTGGCAACCCTAACCCAACTTTGTAATGTAGAAGACCATTTGGCAACTGATGCATGAACCGTTCATTGTTAGTTAAGTAATATTAATTGCTGTACCATTATAAAGAAAAGATTGTTAGTGTGAATCTTGTTAGCCGTGACGTAACGTGCATTGCGAAAAATCTAATTGGCGCCAAAAATTGGAACAGTTCGATCCGGCTGCAAATTCGTAGTGTGATTGATTACCACGTGTTTTTTGATGCGTACAATCACTATTTTAAGTGCGTGCTTCTGTTTTAATTAACGTTATATAATACAACCTACATATTAAAAATAGCTATTTATAAACGTTGATTGGAATTTATTTATAATGCAATTGTGAAATTTATTTGTAAGTAGGTAAATAAAACCTCAAGCGGTATCAATCAAATCTATAATGCATTAACATGACTTTATCAGAATCAGTGTTATATATATGACGGCGCCACCGTCGAAGCTTTAAAAAATAACGAACGGCGAACCGATATAAAGCAGCGCGCGCGCACGACTCGGGTCATTCGTTCGCCGACCGTTGCCGAGTGTACATCTATTACGTAGTAGCTTACTATAACTTATTTGTGATATTTATTTTATTAGTGGTCATAATTGTAATACCAAGTGATTGTATTAGAAATGACTGTATTGTAAAACTGACATGATTTAAAAGAGCAACTATGGAGTTTCTTGCCGGTTCTTCTCTGTAGATACTGCATTCCGAATCGGTGGTAAATAAAGAAATGTTTGAGTTAGAGGTGTTTCTTTGCTCGATTACCCAACGCAACGCCCACAGCTTGAAAATAGATCCACATTCTACACGTTTCGCCGACATCAGAATTGGGATGAAATCGAGCAAATGAGAAAACACGTGGCGATAACCTGGATACAATTGATGCGTGCGCTGATTAAAAGACAAAATGCCGCAACCACGTGGCACTTCGATCCAGTTTCAACGGGAAGAGGCATCCTACAGTTCTACGAGCATGCGTGTCACTGAGCAGCCGGTGACAAAGGGAGAGCTCGTTATGTGCTCGTATGGACCCCGTATCATCGAGAGCAGCGCTTCATCATGACTTCACAAGTCTGGCATCGCAGCGTTATCGCAGTAGCAGTGGCGCGGGCGGTGCGCCTACAAGCCGTGTGGTTCATGGCAGAGGACCGTATGGTGTAACGAAACGACGCGTTGGCAGCTGCCACTCGGCACATGTATGAGGCTAAGTGCTGGTGAATCTGGTCAGTCGTACTATTTTTATTACTATGTTTCTGATGTTCTCTTGTAAGAAATCGGTCAGTAGATAACATTTCACTTTGAGTGTGCAATTAGATAAAGAAAGTAAGGTTTTTAAAATGTAGTAACTTATTTGAAAGAAAAAGAAATTTATTGCCAAAAACAAAATTTATCTTAAAATTAATTGAGGAAAATCGTTACAGCCTCAGCTAAATGCTGCATAAAAACAGCGCTGATTTACAGGCCGTACAGATTTTGTTAAAAGTTGTAACCTACAAGACCAGTGTATAGTTAAATCTTATTGCATTTAACTCGACTTATTCACGCAGTGATGTTATTATTAAGTCGTGCGATATTGCTTTACGGTTTTGTAGTTAGTTAAATCTTATTCCATTACATTTAGCCCATCTTAGTTACGCAGTGATAAATTATTATCAGTACCTAGGTCGTGTGACTTGTATTTCACTTATTCAGGGACACGTTTACTTGAGTAGGTAATTCGCGTTATTTTAAAAAAAACACTTTGCGGCGTAAGCACTGTCTTCAAGATGAATTAAGTAACGACTTGCTTTAATGTTGGTTAGTTTGTGAGCTAACACTAAAGAAAGAAAGCGCAATAATTTGTACACTGCATCCAGATACTTCAATCGAACGTAAACAATAAACATTCACTTGTCCGTGTATCGGAACAAAAAACAGTATGCGAATTACTTTTAAATTAGTTTCTTAACTACCCGCGTTAGTTTCTTGACTACCCGCATTCATTTCTTGAACTACCTGCGTTAGTTTTTATTTAGACTATACCCTTGACAAATACCAATTAATTGCTACACAAAGACAGCCTTATTGTTATTCGATTAAAAAAAAAACGAAAAGCAATGCGTTAACTAGTGCTTAGAGGTTTAATAAACTTTTCGTAGGTTTTATTTAGGGTGATATTTGAGGTCATTTCTTTATAAAATAAAAATAAAAAAAAATATTAAGTCGTGAACAATTCACAGTATACAGTTTTTACAATATGCAGTTTTATGAAATGTGGCAGACTTAGTTTGATCGAATGAAAGATAAATCGAGGCATTTCGTTTTGAATTTTTACTTAGAAAATTTATTAAGTCCCTATTTAGGCAGTTCATAATACAATGTCACAGATAATTATCGTGTGTTCAAATAAACATCTGGCGTAAGATAAACGTTATGATTGGAGTACGGGTCTAGATTCGGTTTTAGTATGTAATTTGATTGCTTTAAAAAAAGAAAAAAAAAAAAACTCGTAACTATCCCATCAACGTAAGGGTCCGTTAAATATTACGATAGTTTAAAAAAAAAATAACTGAAAATAATCTCAAGGTTAATCGCGCATTTACAGTTTACATACTGTCGTCAGAATATAATGTCTGTTTAATTGAATAGAGAAAAGAAAAAAAAATCCATCCAGGTTTTCTGAAGGTTATTTTGTAGCTTCAAAATATAAGAACGCAAATCCTAAACGTGGAGTATTCGATAGTATAATCGATTTACATTGTGTGCATTTTATGTAATTCCTTGATAATAGTTTTTGTGACTAGCTGCAGTTTGACATCAACTGAATACATCAATTAGGTAGTTGTACGGTAGTTGTTGAGCAGTACATTCTTATTACGTTGAAACTAAAATTTAGCTCAGCCCTTTTACCGTTCGATATGAGATTCACAGATGAGTTTAAGCCTACACTTATCAATTGTTTTAAGTTGAGTTTTCAAAAGTTAACATACCGTTAAGGAATTTTAACCACATGATAACATTAAATTCAAGTTGGTAAATCATTAAGTTTGAGAACAAGCTTTTGCCACTTTTTGAGTTAGTCGAAATTTTGTGATTTTTTTGCGGTTAAGTTACGAATTATTCGTTTTAAACTTTTTTAGATATTGTAATTTTTGCGCTATAGTCAATGATCATAATTAACGACAGGTAATGTCAGATTGATTTTAATTAGCTAAATTACAGAGAGCGTTTTACGACACAGCGTTTAGAAGCGAGGCAGTTAACAGTACGGCGCAGCGGTTGCGTAGCATATGGAGCAACGTAGCATCATCAATGGTACGGCTCGATGACGCGATGCCAGGATGACGCAGCACAAACGTTGAGGATACGGTCGCGTACCGTTTTACTGATTTGCTGCGGCAACACTCTGTTTTCAGTTTTCATAGTTGACCAGTAGCATACTGACATCTGTTTACTCGTACGCTGTACGAAGTAAATGTGTGTTGTGTCCACACAACACACATTTACGTAATATTCCAATATTACTGCGGTAATGTCGTTTATTAGAAGAAAGTGATATGCTATCTGGCATGAGGTCCAGGATAGTACATGTGTGTTCTGACCGGTCAGTAGGATCGGGGCAGTGTGGAAACCCTGTAAGGTCAGTGTAGGCTGAGGCAGGATGGATGTTATTTAGACAAAAAAAAAATGAAAATGAATTATCGTAGTAATGTAGTGTGAGATATTATGGCGTACGAGGACGCAAGTATGACTGTATCGGAGATAACTTGTGTAAAGTAAAAGTTTGTAACGTGGATTATTGTAACGGTAATGATTTCATTGCAGGAATTGTGCGTACTATCTGGTTTGCAGTCCACGGTAGTTGAGCCTTCATTTGTGGTGAGCAAGCGTCGTGTCTATGTTATGTGGATGTTGTTGGTGTTCTGTAAGGTCAGTATGGCCGAGCGGTATAGTTGTCTAATCCCGGGATGAAATACCGTAGTGCTGTAAAACAAGAAGGGACGTACGAGGACGTACGATTGTCAGTATGGCCGAGGAGTGGAGAGAGTGGAGAGAGTCGTGAGTTTGGATTTAATATTGTTGTGTTACAAAAAAAAAAAAAGAAAAGAAGGAAAAAAAATAATCCTTAAAAAAAAAATGATGCAAAAAGAATGATGCAAAAAGAATGATGCAAAAAGAATGATGCAAAAAGAATGATGCAAAAAGAATGATGCAAAAAAATGATGCAAAAAAATGATGCAAAAAAAAGGAGAGCAAAAGAATGGTGCAAAAAAAAGAGAGAGCGAGTTATTGAAGGGAGTCCGGTCCAATAACTCGGCTATAGGGATTGCAGATCCGGTCTAGCACGCTAGAGGGAAATCTGGAGAGATTTCCGGACTGGCACGCTAGAGGGAAATCTGGAGAGATTTCCGGACTAGCACGGTTGCTGAAGGGCTTGCCGGACCAGCACATTGTTTTAATTGTCTTGTTCCCAGGTGCTCAGAAGTCGCTCGAGGACGAGCGTATGTCAGAATGGCCGTGACGGCGCCACCGTCGAAGCTTTAAAAAATAACGAACGGCGAACCGATATAAAGCAGCGCGCGCGCACGACTCGGGTCATTCGTTCGCCGACCGTTGCCGAGTGTACATCTATTACGTAGTAGCTTACTATAACTTATTTGTGATATTTATTTTATTAGTGGTCATAATTGTAATACCAAGTGATTGTATTAGAAATGACTGTATTGTAAAACTGACATGATTTAAAAGAGCAACTATGGAGTTTCTTGCCGGTTCTTCTCTGTAGATACTGCATTCCGAATCGGTGGTAAATAAAGAAATGTTTGAGTTAGAGGTGTTTCTTTGCTCGATTACCCAACGCAACGCCCACAGCTTGAAAATAGATCCACATTCTACACGTTTCGCCGACATATACAATTAAATTATAATATAAAATATATTACAAATTAATTGTATGTATATAAAATTTTAACAATCAGCATTCAATATTAAATACATATAATGATACATCTTATCGCTGAATTAATCTGCTAGATCATACAGCGATAGCAAAAAATAGTTATTGTAAGCATGTAAAGAGATTAACGTCAAAGAATAATCTCAATTGATTGATAATACAAGAAGCAAACTTTCTTTCGATTCAAAGAAGTTCTATAATCAAAGGCTTGAACTATACGCTGCCTGAAATAATTTAAGACAGGGTTGTCAATGTATCGTAAACCGACTTTACTTTATAACATACTTCCGCTGTATTTACAAAAAGTTACTATGCAAAGTGAATAATATATTCGAGTTGAGTTCACTACAGTCATTGTTCGAATGCATTGCCTCTATGCGTTTCAAAACAAAAGTTTCATTAAAATCGAATACTTCGTTATTAAACATATAAATAAGTAGGTACCTTCGTCATTTATGACTTATACAATATGCAGTACAGCAGCCAAACAGCAGCGCTAGCTCGTTGTTTTTTTTTACTTGATTATTCGTGTAATTGGCGCCCCTACTTCTAACAGGCATTACCTCGATCTGTTCAGGTGCGACTATAAGATCAATCATCATTACATGACGCAACCAAGTATATTATTTACAAATTGCTACACGTTAAAAGTAAATAATCATTACATGAAGGCTTTATACTGATGAATAATTCGACAATGAAAATTGAGCAACGCAACGTTACTTTCGCTAGTAACCACATATTTAAATTTAATTAACTTTTATTATCTTGTGTGTAATATACAAGTATTGTATATTGGTATTAAAATAATATAAAACTTTATTGTAGTTAATTGATCCAATTCACTTTAATGCTGATTCTTTTTTTTGCATTTTTTAAAGGGTTAAAAATGCGTTTTATTATAATCAACCTTACTCATTCTGGTGGTTTATTATAAAAAATGTCAGTCTGTAAATTCCCATTATTCATTTATTAGTCATATCCTGTACAATCTCAGCAAAGCAAAAATCTGTATATGTTTTAATGAAAGTGCCACAAATGTTTTAATTACACACTTGTCTGGTAATAACATTCGAATGGTACAGTTATGTTCCTTTATTTATGTTATAATTAAAAATTAAAGAACCCTACTACACTCCTTAACACTTAAGTGAGGTTGTTAATGAAAATTAAGAAATAAAGCCAGGATCTGTTTCGTAACATAATGTGGACATAAGTAATTTAATTCACCTACCTTTAGTTCAAAGTTGTGAAACCTTGCGATACTAGTGATGGCAAAATTTAATGAATAAGTGGATAACACTTCATTACCCTAAATAATGTCAAATACACAGAACGCAATAGGTAATAACCGCAAGAACTTACGTGTGACAAATTATATTTTTTGGTTACAAAATATATCCAAATCGTGTGTTTGTAGTTACGTAGATTTTATCTCGCATGAAACACGAATTATTGCAAGCGTTCTTTAAAGCGTTAGATTTTATATTTTACGTCACGTAAAAATAATTTAGACCAATTCTCGCTAGTCTGGAATGTAAAGAATAGAGTACTTACCTTATTTATGAAACAATAGATATAAAAGAAACATCTGAATAGGTAGTAGGTACAATTATTGTTCTAATAGATCACAAATAATTATGTATTTTTACAGTACAGAGCAATGATCTACAATAGTGTGATACGAGTACTCCCATTAATGGGATTAATGGTTCTATAATATAATTTATCTATTTAACCATCTACTGTAACACGCTAAACAGTAGCCAATGTTATAATGAGGTTGTTTTGTACTAAAACAAAATTAACAAGTGTCGTAAAAATGTAGTCTGTCGGCCTCAATCAAAGTTTTCTCGTTCACAGTTACACCTCACAACATAAATTGGTGAATATTTCGTAACAAGAGTATCCTTCATATAACAAGACAATAGCTATATTTTAATAATGATTGAGGAAATTGTAGTCAATTGGAGATATAATTTTAGTTGTGGCATTGAGTGCTGCTATTATTTATACAAATCTAGATTGGTCCAAATTGCTCCGAAAACTTGTGACCTGCATTGTATCGGACTTGGATCACAATTCACAACACGTCATTGCGATAAATGTACTTGGTCATGGCAATCGAAGAGAAAATATTTTTGTTATAGTCATTTATTTAGAGATTTTAGAATGTTCAAAAGTGCTGATGCTTTCTATTCCATTGAATATAAAAAGGTTTAATGGCAAAATTTAGAAAAATAGTTCGAATGTTTTCTTAAAAAAATACAGGTACCATACTTTGCAGAAGATAATATATGATTTGGTTTATTTTTCTTTAGTAGCATGTGTTATTTTTATTTTCATAAAAATTTTTAATTGAGCAGAAATGTGTTTTAGCATTTGTCGTGCTAAAATGGGTAGCTATGTGTACTTGACTTAAATTTCTGTATTTGGTTAACTTACAAGTATTAAATCAAGAGCGAGTTTATTAAAGCCTATGTTCTAGTTTATAATTAACTCATCTGTATACAAATTTACTACTAAATGTATATTTTTTAGATTTATATGGAAGAATTTTATTATGAAAATGTGTCAAAAGTAATTGGATATATTAGTATATAAATTGCGCAGTTGCGCACAAAACATACAGTGCCATATTTATTTAAAACATAAAATGAGAGTTATTTGTATCTATTATTAGTATGCACTTTTAAATGCATACAGGTCAAAATTCCACGTCTTAAACTCTACAACTTAAATTATCCAAAACATTTTCGTTTATAATATGAGCCTAAACATTACGTATGTGCGTAATAAGCTACATTTAGTGACATAACAATAAAATTTTACTTGCGTGGTGAAAACGTTTTGCAAAACTCGAAAAATGACGCAAAAATATGGGTTACCCAAGCGACCATTGTATTATAAAATAATAATTATATCAAATGCAATTAATTCGCGTACAAAAAGTCCAAGGCCATCTTTTACGCTGCCTGACGCTTATGTCGCCAACACGCTTCCGTTGTTACGAATCACATCCAGTACATATAATTGAAAGTAACCGTGAAAACGTATTAATTATGTTATGAAATATATTTAACTAGCTGTGCTCCGCGGTTTCACCCGTATTGCTCTGCTTCTGTTGGTCTTAGATCGTCGTTTGTTCATGAATCATCACGACCAAACGACGATACGGATAGACGGAAGGCTATAGAGTATAGGCTATATTGAGATTATATACTCTATAGCCTTCCTCGATAAATGGGCTATCTAACACCGAAACAAATCGGACCAGTAGTTCCTGAGATAAATAAATTTAAAGTAAATACGATTAACATTTAGATTAAGATTTATCGGTATATAACACCAAAATATTAGCATTAACACTAAAACTGTCAAAAACGAAAATAAAATCGTGACTTTTATAATTTGAGGTGATAATATATTTCACGATGTTGAATTAATTGACTATAAAATCAAAAGATTATGCGTAATCTAGTAACCTGATCGCTAAACTGATCTTAGATAATTAATAGATAAATTACAGATAAAATCTTGGATAAAAATATTTTAAAAGCTGCTAAAAGTATACCATACCTACAATATACCGTTTTTTATATTGATAAAGTTATCCATTTTATAAATACATAGTTAAAGATAATGTGACTCATGTATAAGCGAATAATAAGAAGCGGATATTGGCAAATACTTGAGGTTTACTTTAGTGTCTCCCACGTTTTAACGTACAAAATGCTATAAAGTTACATATTAGTTTCGGCTAATTGTTTTATCCTTGGCCTCAGATTTAGGCAATCTCAATTATTTTGCTTACATATAGTGCTTTAAACAGGCCTATTTTGAATTGCTTAATTTATAATTAAGGCTTAAAATCGAAATTCTGATATTTGGGGATCTTTTACTATACTTCGTACTAACAGCATAGATCTTCATCCAGTAGTTCTAAGAATATTGTATTATAGTGCAAAAGGCGAATTAAATAGTGCAATAGGCCCACTACCATAACATCTGTGCAAACTACACAACCTTGATGTGCCTTATTTGAAAATAATGCATTTTTTGCGAACAGTAAAATCGCGACGAAATGGCAAAGAAATAAAATTCAAGATTCTTTCAACAAACTTTCTATTCTGATTATTATAATTATGTATTCATTCGATTTATAAGGAATAACAAAAGCATTATACAATTGAAATAAGATTAAAAAATACTGCAACGATGGTCGAGTAAGTATAGATATTAAAATCGACTCTATCTTATTTCGCTCGATAGATATTATTTTAGAAATTAACAAGCAGTTCACACCTTGATAATTTCATACTTGAATAATAGTTTTTCAAACTAAACCTTTATTATTATCACGATTTTATAGCATTGCAATATTGTTAACAACAGAATAGGGAAACATTTTAAGCTTTTTAAAGTTTAATCTACATAAAAGCTTGCTTCGATCTATCTTCCTTTGAAAAATGCAGCATAATAACCATTCCATATATTATTATACTAAAATAAAGTCCCATTACTTTATGATAGTCGCTGGTCTATAATTTTCAAGTACCGCCACAACATTGTGACGTTAGTTCGAAAACATTTATTGCTACTTAGATAATAGGATGTGATAAGTGAAACCAGCAGTAGATGTTAATTTTTGATAACGCGTGTCGTGATTTGATAGCTATAATAACCCTGACAATTTTAAATGTACCTAATATTGAAACGTTACCGCCTGCGGTTATGCCTTCTTACAACTGCAGTGTAACTTTCGAGGTTTTAATCGTAATCTTAAGTTATGAATTATTATCTAAGCTTTTCCTATAATTTCATATTAAATAGGATAATGATTATAAGAAGTTATTTTATAGCTTTAGAAATGAAAATTTTTATTAAGTGCTATGTTTTTAGTATGTTTTATTACGGAAAATCCATAACTGGTGAAACAATATAATGGAATAGTTTGTTTTCAAGTAAGTAGTAGCAAAATCCAAGTATATTTCTCACAACCAAATATGAAATCGAACTGTGTTTTATATTACGTATGCCATTTTGATTTTCAATTGATTCTATTTGTACTAATTCCAAACTCGTTAAATTATTTATGTCTGGGTATGCGCTTACAAGAGCAGTTTAGTTTTATTAAACCGACATATAATGAATACGTATCTATTAAGAAATCAAAACAAGATCACAAAATATACAAGTGATTGCAACGTATCGGTGATTTTGTAAATATTTAGTATTTAACGATACGCAATATCATTCATTGCTTATAATACTGGTCGTATTAACACTTATATATAGTTAAATAATTGCTACAGATAAATTATCGGTAAGCGTGTATAAAAAATAAATGGCTACGAGTTTATTTATGGGTATAATAAAGCTACATGTTATAACAATGCAGTTGCGACATTCTCGCTATTTCTTTCGCAATGTTCACCCTCTTTAGCTGCGACAGCATAATGGTAATTCAATTTCAATAGCATTTATATATACAATAAGTATCTGATAATTTTAACTAGAAGATATACTTCGTGGTCCTCAATTTGATTTAAACTGGCGCAAAAAATAAGAAAAAAGGGTGGCCGTGAGTTACGAAAGCGTAGGTAATGGTCGATGTCAAGGTACAAACCTGCCAATACAATCGACAACGATTGACGGATTATGAAGGATTTTAACCTATTGTATTGTTTAACCTATAAAATTGGTAGAATAAACAGTACTGTGTTTATAAACGAAACGTGACTGTCGTGAAGAAATGTTAGCTTAAAAACATAATCATGTGATTCTTATTTGCATGAATTTTAATATTAATTATACGAGAATACGTTTCTTATTCAGTGTATGATAATGGCACAGATAAATATTTCAATTAATTATCTTTTCAGGAAGGAAAAGGCCATTAAAGTTGGCATTATATCAGTAGTTATGAGTAATAATTCTAGTGGAAAATAAGTAACTCCCAGAGATAGATAGCCGGTTGTTGTAATTACCAGCGCATGCTAAATATTTAAAGAATGATATTGGATTTAAGTAATAAGTATAAAGTGTAAAATATACCAAAATCCTATACATAACAAAAACACAAAAGCTGCCTATAACGGTATCATAGAAAATACGTCTTGTTTTAATATCATAAAGGGTTGCTGAAGATCCTATAACTACACGATAACAACTAAAACTTATTGAATTTAAACACATTAAGTATGGTTTTCACTCTCACTCCACCAAGGCATAATGCACTCAATTTGTGTTCAATTGTTTTCTCTGAGACTTGCAGACAAAGGCGCTCTGTCTTAAACATGAGTGAATTAAGGTTAAGGACACACTATTATGAAATTTAGTTTTTAACTAAAAGTTGTCGACCTTTGATCTGATTAGTTTTATTGAACATTTATCGGTTCCAAGCCCATATGAAACGTAATGGTTAATTGATTTTCAATTTGCGTCCTTCATTGAAACAATATAAAAAGTCATTATAAAAATATATTACGATTGCATTATATTAGATTACTCTTATATTGAAATAAGTTAGTGCAATAAACATTATATTTTGAATTGTGCACGGTAGATAAATAGCTTTACTATGGCGTGGTTTTTAATTAGGAAACATACCCATACTACGTGACCAATGTAGGGGGGAGGGATCTTTTAAAATCTCTTGGATCGGTAAGGATCTTTAAAATCTTGGCATACACTACGAGAGGTTACTAAGGGAGGGAGGGGTCGAAAAATCGCAAAAAATAAGTCACGTAGTATGTACATTCCGTTATAAATACAATATATAAAGAACAATGTAAATAGCAGCTTAAATACTATTTTTTACATTAACAATATCTCTTATTCAATAGAAATAAAAATAGTTATAACAATAGAAATTGCACACAAGGTATAATTTATATGGCTTTATGGTAGTCTAAGTAGGTTAGCTAGAGCATTTTCATGGAGTCATGGGTTGATATTGTTCCATTGTTACTAATAAAGCTGGTACCATGCTTATCCACTTATAAGCGTGTTAGTAAGCCTTTAAGGTATAGGATCAAGCGATTTTTATCAACGAATATTTGTGATAATATTCTATTGACTAATCAAATGTGTGGATAACAGAAATAAAAATTTAAAAGAGTAATTGAATAAATAATTTTTATTATTTTAAAAAAACTCAATATTTCTAAAAACTCATGAAACTCTACATGAACTAACATCCACTCACATTTATTATCAACATAATATTCTCTCTGCAAAATGATAATATCATATCTCTGTAAAAGTATGTATGGAATTGATTTTAAATATATTTTTTATTTAATTCAGATTATACATCCATATTATTGTTAGTACTGACGACTATGGTATATCAATGAAAGGTATTGAATTTAAAGGTATTATCTTGCTCTGACATAAAAAAATAATAACACAGTTAATATTATTATAATTAATATATTTCTACATATTTTGTATCGTTTTAGAAAATAAGTTAAAACGCTCTGTGTTGCACCAAATGCGAATTCAACGACGTTGTAATGCGAACGTAATAACACGAGAATTACATATCCTCAAAACACCGTCTATTTTACGTGTCGCTTAGCATTGTAATGCTAATATTTCTTAACTACTTCATAAGTCTCCTAAATCGTTGTTATTATTTCAAAATTAATCTAGATAACTCGTTAACTGATAACTGTATTACATTATTTTACAGTATTTGACTATTTTAATAATTTTATTGCATGTCTCATTAAAAAAAAATTAACTGTTGAATTTATATTTTTGGTTTTATGGCATTCAAATGCTTTATAAATATAAATAAACAGACACATAAAACTGAAAGAATAGAATAAATTCGATCACTCGGGCGGGTCACGAGTGGCTGAGTTGGTGAGGCATCCGCCCCGGAATGGCGCGAAGGATGCGGGTTCAAGTCCCGCCTCGTGATCGAATTTTTTCTATTCTTTATAAATTTATATTTATAAAGCATTTGAATGCCATAAAACCAAAAATATAAATTCAACAAAAAAAGGTCGTGTTCCATCGTTACAATATTGTATTCACTGAAAAGTGCTTCATATTGGTTGAAATGGTTGTTAATCATCTCAATAGATGGCGCGCGGTGTGTCCCTTCAGACACATAAAACTGAAAGAATAGAATAAATTCGATCACTCGGGCGGGTCACGAGTGGCTGAGTTGGTGAGGCATCCGCCCCGGAATGGCGCGAAGGATGCGGGTTCAAGTCCCGCCTCGTGATCGAATTTTTTCTATTCTTTATAAATTTATAAAAAATTAACTATTTATAGCAAATAACGATATAATATTTCTCAAGAAATCTTATGCTTACTTTGCTATCCCTACTAGTATCATAACTTTGTCTATGCTATAAAAATAATGTTCCATTATTTTTTCTCGTGAACTATGTGAAATGAAACATTACTATACGACAATATTACTCTATACAACAGCAGCCAAAAAGATAACAAACACACACAAAGAAAACCTGCATGCGGGGAACCGTGCGTAGGTGAAATTTGTACCGTACTAAACAGCAGTACGCTACCGACATTTAAATTGCCTTGTGATTTCTGCGTTAGTGTTAAACACAACCCGTGCAATACAATAATTAAGACCACCTACTGTTGTTCCAATGCGAAAAAGCGTGGGAAAGGATATTTTCATAGAACTCTTGCCGACTTCCCACAGTACAAAGCAATGCAATGATTACTTAACTGAAACGTACCTCTTCCGGTTATCGATCTGTTCAATATGTGTGATAAATTAATTATGATGAATATTACATGTGGTAATATTGCCTTGGATGTATTGAATAATATGATAAATTAATACCTAATGATTGATATCTACTATTTTATGCCGTTTAAATCAACGATGTTCTCTATAATAGACAACTTTTCATTTATTTAGGATACGTAAATAAATAATAATAAATAAATAATAAATAATTTTTTTACCTTATTATATTATATTATAGTGATTATATTATAGTGATATATTATATTATAGTGATCATTATAAGTTCTAATGAATTTCCTATGTAAAAAATATATATGTTATTTTAGTCTACTCTATTGTCAAAGCGAAAAAACCAAAAACTAATCAAGTCAGTTTTAAATATTTAGTTATCAAGGCAAGATCAAGAAATACGTTTTATTATAACTAATAAAAAAAACAAGGATATACATTACGCTAAATAATTTTCTCTAGCAATATCTGGTAGTTATTGATATATTTAGGTATAATTACTACTGAGTCGTGAGTGATAAATTTGTCACGTTTCTTTTTATAATTACATATATAAGTGAAGGTATGTACCAGAAGCAAATAGACAGTTAGAGATACCCCTAGTATTATGTATGTATTAAGGCTATTAATGGCATCTGACTCTACTATACCAAGACTCTACACTAATTACTATAAAGATTGTATATATTATTCTTAATTTGACACAACAGTGTTTTTGTCTATATGTTTTGAAATCACCTGACTGTGACTCTATAATATTATCGCACTATTAAGGTTAATCAATTATTTTATATTAGAAGTCAAGTGAAACAATATAAATTTAGCATTGACTTCACATACGGATAAAATTTGATTAAAATTTATTCTATTTTTTATATTTTTCATAATATATAGAAACAAACGAAACTTTACGCAATAATAACTCATTTAAATAACAGTAAACAAATAGCAAGTCGGTAAATATTACGAAACAAGAACAAATTTATCAAAGAAACACGAAAATTAACGAATGTACGTACCTACTCTCGATTTCTAAATTTGCGATGAAAACAAGTTCGCATTCTTGCGCTAATGTTATGACGAAAAGCTGTGATTTATGAACAGACACTGATATGAGGAATGTTTATTAAATTTAACACAAATAAGTCTAAAAATTATGTTATAATTGTAATCCTTGGAAATTGGTTTATCATTAATTGCACGAAATAAATTCTACGTGCTCAAAGGCGTGTTAACCGTAATACATGTAATACTTTAAAGGCATTTTATAATTTAGATACATATATCAACTATAAAAATTTCATCAATATCCTCGATATTTTTGAACCAAATAAATAAAATAATATTTTATTTTTATTTATTGTAATTGAATACTTTCTATGAACGTAAAATAGGTAAATTTACAGTATGTTTATCTAATAAACATATTGAACTCCAATTAAGAGCCTAAAGCTTATTTGTGATTTAAAACAAAATAAATAGCAATTTTAGGGATTCAGTATTTCTGAAATAAAACCTTAAATGAAATAAAAAATGAAATTTAAATGAAATAGTACCTACCTATATAACCACAACAATGAAAAAGTACATAAAATATTGAATAACTATTAGTTATAACATCGATTGCATTTATCGCACTTGCATCGGTACCAGGAGATACAATCAATTTCTGAACATTTATCAGTAATTAAAAAAGCAATAAGAGTTATCTGACACGAATCTTATCCATTTCCTCCAATGCATGCAAACTTATGCAACGGAAAAAGTTTTATGTTCTATTCATTTCTTCGCAACTGCACTGTTTCGACAAATTAAAACATTTACGGCGTTATTGTTTCAAGTTATATTGAGTCGCTCTTACGTTTTAGAGGCAAAGTAATACACAATAATAAATTAAATTAAAACTCTCTTTTATCTATGCTAAGATTTGTATGTTTGTAACGAATTGGCTCATAAAGTACTGGATAGATTTGGAAAAACACATGACCAAAAGCAGGTAAAACCGCACGACATAGCTGTAGTTCTTATTAAGGCTCAGCAATAAATAAAATTAAATTTATTAATTGTTTCTTGAGACTTCAACTGCTACCTACACGATGAATCGTGTAAACTGATTATTGCGTTTAGATTAGACATTTACTGATTGTCTACAATCATAAAATCAGTCCTATATAATATCTATGTTACATATAAAACTCAAAGGTGACTGATATAATAGTGATCTATCAACGCACAGCCCAAACCACTGGACGTATCGGGCTGAAATTTGGCATACAGGTAGATGTCATAACGTAGGCGTCCCCTAAGAAAGGATTTTAGAAAATTCATCCCCTAAAGGAGTAAAATAGGGGATGAAAACTTATCTGAACATGAAAATTTATCTTTTCCAAGCAAGCGAAGCTGCGGGCAACAGCTAGTATTATATACAATTCAGCTTAACTAGTACGCATGTTTCAATATAACGGAAAACAATACATTAGTAATATAATAATAATCTTTATACAGATATTTGTGAGTTCAGAATCGGATTTTAGTCTCTTTTATAAAATCCTAACAGTAAAGTAGATGACTTTTGTTATAATTGTCATGATATAAATACGACACACCATTGATATATAAATTCTTGTTACCAAAAGATTATATTTCTTTGAATGAAATATTAAAACCGGAACTTATAAAAAAAAAAAATATATGTGAGGATATACGCATTTATAAATATTAATCGGCAATCAGCACCGCGTTCGCGATTCATTATGATTTATTGTCAAGTAAATCTATCGTTTTTGTTCCAATGCTATTTTATTGTACTGCTGTCATCTTGTAAGTTTATGAAATAATTGTTTCGTTATATCCATAAACGTTACTTGCGAAATCATTTATCTTTAATGACTTCCAGGAACATACACTTATCTCGTTTCTACGCAGAAAATACCTACTTTATGAGTTTCAAAAATTCGTGTAAAAAAAATTATTCATTTACCTTTTTGTCTGCTACTAGAATAGAATTTACAACATCAAAACTAAATACTTCCTATCCTATGCTACTCAATATTATAAACGCGAAAGTTTGTGTGTGTTTGTTACTCGTTCACGCAAATACTACTGAACCGATTACAATGAAATTAAGCACACATATAGAGGGTAACTTGGATTAACTCATAAAAGTTTTATCTCGGAAACCCCACGGGAACGGAGATTATGCGGTTTTTTTTTTTGAAAACGCGGGCGAAGCCGGGGTCGGAAAGCTAGTACTCCATATATTATGTATTTTTAACAAACGAGAAAACATCAACATTCATTTAGTCAGATCTGTGCAAATAGAAATCATTTTATTTTATGCGTATGTACAGGAAATACATTGACCTCTCACCTGAGTTTATATACTACGTAATCCAGTAACTAACAGCTGCAATTTTTCAAGATTTACACGAATCTTATTAGCTTTTATATGTTTATTATTTCTTTCAATCAAAGAGAACACCCATAAACTGTTAATCCCCACGATTAATCTTTGATGTTAGATAAAACGGTATTTCCTAGGTAAATCTTATATAACTTATTTCTTTTGAATTTACGTGAGAACAATGACTTGCTTGTTTCACATCCCATGCAAGGATTATGCGTTTATTTTATATAATAATGATAAAATTACATTTAATGTAACGAATCCATTGGGTTAGCTTTCTATATCGTCACAATAGATATTATTAAACATGGAAGTTAAAATGTGACACTTTATTGGTTGTATCATAAATTGCTTTCTTTATTATGTTATTTAAAATGTGCGAGTAATTGAACTTTCTCCTACAAATTACTGTCGAGACGCAATCAGATGTGGCGGGAAACAAATACATAGCATTGTGATTTCTGTAGTCCGAGTTACATTTCAATATAAATTGGTTTATATATATTGTGTCACTGTGTATAATAGCAAGAATTCTTGCAGATTTTATTAGAGCAGATGAATACAATCAGTCAATTCCATAATTTCTTATATTTATTAATTGCTAGACACGTGTTTGACGTGTGAAATTACTAAATATTTCAGTATAATTATTGTGTAATTATACCTATTTTTAAACGAAGTTTCATTTAATAATTATGATCATAGAAAACAGTATAAAAGACCTCTGCTAGTCATAATCATAAAATAACTATAATACTAAAAATTTATAACATCCACATTACAATATATAATTACTGTTCCTGCATTACACAACGAATTACGATCGATACGCTTCAACTTTTCACTTCATTACGCGCTGAAAGTGACTAAGAAGCCGCCTTTCATTGAATTTTTAAATTACCCGAAATATGTAGCTCTTAGTCAACAATGTTACGTGTTGTAGCGAACTCGATTTGTTCTCAAAGTGTCCGGTAAAGTGGACACTTTCACTATTTACGCCCGAGCGCCCACAATTGTTTAGTTGAGTAAGTAAAAGCTCCGTTTTCCGACTGCACAATAATCGCCGCTAATAAAATTTTATATCTACGACAATGCACTTATGTAACATTATGACGAATTGTTATGTTTCTAATTATAATCTCTCAGTTCGATACGGTTGGCGTTCCGCGCGAATGGTGACATTAGTTTTATGTGTGTTATAACTCTGTGTCAGCAAAAATGATCGATACAGAGCTAACTACTGAACACACCCAACGCAAATTATTGCACGCTATTAGAAACTATTGTCTATGTAGGGTCGTTAATCTCTGTTATGAAGTTTGTACATCGACCTTTATTTAATGATTTTTACTGATCGTCCCACCGCTTATTGAAATATGACCTTGTAATCTGTGAATGAAATTAATTGAATATTCATTAATCTTCACAATAGTGACATAAGTAATAACTTAGGATAAGTAAGTCATACATCATTGTAACGATGTGGTGTTTTTACTTCCACAGTCACGATCTTTTTTATCTGTAATTACCACGTAACGTTAAACTATGCGGTTTAGTTGATTGATAAATCTAAGAAGACTCTACTGTTACCAGTTAGCTAATAGCATTCTCAATCTATCAACCTCGATAAACTAAAATTTGTTTTTGTAAACTGCAACTAGAGACAAAACAATTGCTACCGTTGTCATTGTACTATATCGAAAACTCGCTGACCCATGTCAGTGAGTTTGATGCCATCATGGCCATGCCATCATGACCCCGTTTTCAAATATCTACGTACTTCAAGCTGTAAGATGCCATTTTCGTCCATCTAGTAAACACAACAGTCTGTAAAATCTACAAATAACAACAATAAGGTACCTACAACCGGAACTTTTGCGGATGTTGTGTAAAAGGCATATGAATATATCTGCATTAGTTGCTGCTCTAATCATCTATCAAGTTTTCCACGATATATTTCATACATTTATCCTCATAGTATTCTTGACCCACTTGAAAAGTTTCTTCAGCAAGGAAATTATGATTCAGCTCTTGAAAAACCTGGTTTCAATCAAGTGGAACGGTTATACAAATTAATTGTTCGTATCGTAACGCAACTAAGTTACGTGTGCATTTCATTGTTACATTCGTTCAAGGTTCTAATATTATAACTGTGTGAGGTCAAGTCGCGAATTATTATAATAATAAACATTTATCTGTACAGGTTTGGCCATAATTAACATATTAAGAACCACTGTAAGAACCACGAATTATAAAGAAGAGAAACTCGTGTTCTCTGGCCAAACTTTACCACTACCAAACCAACAACTTGTACCACTACAAAAACAATTTTATTTTTTTACTTAATCCATAACGAATTCAAAGTGAATTCTTCAGAACATAGATTACACGATAATAGGTTTATATTAAATTATAATAATAAGACTACACGTTACATGTACCTACCCATTAAATTACATAATAACTATTGTGATATGAAATTGATTTAAAATTCCGTATTAAAAATAATACATGATCTTATGAAGTGGAACTATTATTTACTTTTGTTGCATATACCATAATATAATTGAACAAATAGGTACTTACACTATTATTAACAAAATTAGGTTAATGTAGATACATAAAATAATTACAATGTCATACTAACCTTCAAAATTCAACACAAATTAAGATGATTACAGAATATAAAAACCGCAGGTGTAACGTTGCATAAAATAATAGAACAGTGGTTTAGTTAACCATAAATGTTACATCACACCGCAGCTTCAATAAATAGCGATTAACGTCATTTATCTTCTGCAATAAGGACTGAAATTGAATAACATAAAGGAGCCACGTGGGTTAAACGATAGATATCTTCGTATTTATGACTGAGGCGAATTGCAAACAACATAATTGAAACCCGATGAGTAGATATGCCCTAAGGGCAAGGTATTAATAACTAACACGATTTATATTTACTACTTTATGATTAACAACTGGAGGATATTCGTTAATATCTCTATCTATTTGGCTAGGTAAATATGTAGTTTCTGTTTTACATATTTATTATACCTTCTGTGTAAGCAGATAACCTTTTAATACCATTTTAAAGTCGGAAACATTGGAATATGTATATGTATTTGCCAAAATCGATATGATATCAAAAAGTCATTTAAAAATGTGTCCTATATTATCTATCTGCGTGCTCAGCTAAGAAAAAAATAATGTAATAATTAAAAAAAAAACTACTTAACTGTTTAACAAAAAAGGATATCTCTATCTCTAATTTTCTGAACAGCATGCGCAGGAATTATATAATAAAACGAATAAAATTGCGATAAACAAATAAACATTAAGATTACGACTGTAAATTACAAACGAGCATTGTTTCACAGGTTTGCCGCAATCAATATTATACAAGGAAGTTTGAGATTGTCTCGATGTTACAAAAACAGAATATTAGCAATATCTTGTTTGAAATTCAATTAAATGGACATGATTTTTTTCGACGTATTGACTCATGAATTTGTTCGTGAGATATCTTTATGACTTGGTCATAGCGGATTCTCAATAGCTTATAAATATCAAGACATACAATAAATTTCTTCAGCTTAAAGTTAAGAGTTTATCTTCAAATAACTAAACCTTTACTTTACATAGATTAAGAATTTCATAACCCAGTGTTATAAATGATAGTTGATAATAAAATATCTAGTCTTACTGATAACTGCAGGACGCCATATAAGAGTATATAGGCCTGAGAATAATTAAATTGAACGTTTTGGTTTATTTCATTGAGTGATTTTATTGCTGGGAGTTTAGATTTCGACGTGATCTGATTACATTATTTATTGGCAATTTAAAACAGCTATAGGAATAATCTGTAGCTACGTTTCATATTTGAGAGTGGAACTATTATACTATATAAGTCAGATCTAATGGTGAACTATTATATTTACAATAAAAACACACTGATCATTTATTAAATTTAAATATTAAGTATTTAAAAAGATAGTATAGAGAGATAGAGATCAGCTCTATTATACAGTAAAGACTGTGTTAGTGATTCAACCTGCAAGATACATTGATATGAGTATAATTAAAAATTATGCTTATTCAAATTAAATTTATCCATGTTGCGTATCATCAATTTATATGTATGAACCATTATCAATAATAATTTTCATTAATCATATTACGCAAAATATTTTAAAATAAATATCTGACGCATATGTATGTGGGTGCACAGACACTGATTAAGAGTTCGTACCTATATAAATTTTCAAAAGATGGATTAATAAAATTCCCTGGTACACATGTGTTAATATTGAATCATCACATTCACTTTCAAGGCGGTTTTATTGCTTCGATAGCTATCAATTATCCTTGTATTCAATACAATACAATGTAAGTGTAGTATTAAAACCAATAAAATAGATCCAATATTAAATAATACATTAATTACTGTTTATTAAAACTATTATTGCTAGCTATGAATGAATACGAATTGCCATCTTTAGATATAGTACCAAGAGAGCTATAAAATTATACGTTAAATTAAATACTTACAACAAAGTAGCCGTTTGAAATGTACACACTTAAAATAAACAAATTATATGTATTTATTTGTTGATGAGGAAGTAAAAGTAAAGTTGGTTCAAGGCCACCGTTAAAATAGTGTCGAACCATAAACAAAAACTGTCCGTAACGAAGTAGTCCACGATCATGGAGTAATAGACAATTTGGAAATCGTGTAACGCGATAGTATCGTACAACAAAATGTTCAATTAAGTGTAGCGATAGATAAAATATAGGCCGCAGCGACTGTCACAAAACTGTAGCAACTAACGAGGAAGTAAAAGTCCTTGCATTTAAGGATAGATACGAAACTAAAGTCCCTGCTTACTTATGGTATTTCAAAAGACTCGTGACAACACAGTTGCTGCTCGCTACTGTCTTAAATACAACACGATTTACATAAACGCACCTGTTCCAAATCGCCGTGGGCTTATCTGAGAGACATATTGCCTAAATAAATTCAACATCACCATACCGTAGGACTGACGAAATATTCCTGACTGTAACTACCATTTATAGTTCTCAATTTAATCAGAAGTCTGCCTCTGTCTTTACAATGTATTGAAATTAATTGGTACCTCTAGTAAAAAAATAGTTCAATGCACTTCCTGACAATAGCAAACGGTTTCAATTGCTACAATAATAACAGCGGAACACGCTTGATATAATTTAAAAGCATAATATTAAATTAGTATTATTTTTGTTTCAGAAGCGATAAACGCAGCGGATGATCAATCGACTTCAGCATCATGGTGGCAGGCGGGTACAGCGACACCATTCCGGGACAGCAGCAACGGATTCGCCTCAACCCACGGCATAGTCCAAACCCACCCCACTGCCAACGATCCGTTTGCATCGTTCGGAGGAATAGAGAGCACAATTGGACCATCGTCTAACCCTTTCGCTCAGACAAGCGGCAGCGGTCCGCTTAGCGGAACATTCAGAAGCAACCCGCTTCCACCTCTATCGCGAAGTGCTAATGGCAAAGCTGGACTAAAGCATTTGGACTTCACCAGCAGTGCAACAGCTGAGCTCCGAAGAAATCCTGCGTTGTCTGCTCCCGATGAGTGCGCTAGAGCCTGCAGGGAAAACGAGCCACCAAGGATTTGCTACTACCACTTTACATTGGAGTTTTACACTGTTCTCGGAGCGTGAGTATTCATAATTTTGTACATAGGCTGGCCGTCATGAATATCCTGTTTTAATTTAATTGCTGGGCGTTAACTTACCGGCGATTGATTATTATATACTTTACAAATTATATTTTAGGGTTCTCTGGTAGGTTTTAAACTAAAACTCCATCAAATCTCTTCGCACATAATATAATGTAATCGTAATATAATTTTATAATTGATTGAAACAGGACAACAAAATAAAAATACATTTAATTAGGAGCATAATTGTCTAATATGTATATGGTTTCCATGGTGCGAATGAACGAATAAATGATACTAAATTTGTTGTATAGAATTCAATACATTTTCATTATATTAATATTGAATACATTGGCGGTATTAATTTATATTTGATATGTGAAGGTTACGACATACAATGCTATATTGTATAATAACAAACAACATTCATGGGCGAGCACTCGCGCTTTGCCGTCTTTTTTATGATAATAAATCATAGTCATTTCAGTTTTAAGAAGTACTCACTTAGACCTGTATTTACTGGTTTCCTGAGACGCATCCTCTGTTGCAAAACATTGGCATTTCGATAATTATTATATTTACATAAACCATTTACATTGGGGTCACAGTAAATGACAGACCTAAGGTTGTTTTAAAATTATTTGGATTATATCTCATAATATAATTAATTAATTAAGTATAATATTACGTGTTATGACTTCATGGCTGACTTCACGCGAAACAGCCTGGTTCCATGAACGATGTTACGGTCCAAATGGTCTAAATTTAGCCGTACCTGTAATTGATAGCTGGTGTCGACAGCGGTTATGAAAATTATGAAATTACTTCTCGCCTTCGTCCTAGGATATTAGTAATTTGTAATCATATAATCTACATCTATCTCAGAATTAAGTTAATATACATACATAATGAAATATTTAGTATAATAGGGACTACATTTATTTTATAAGCAATTAAAATAACTCATTGTTTCACAATGCAATAAAATTTTATGATATCCCGCAGGGCGTGTCAAGTATGCACACCAAACGCAACCAACGTCGTGTGGTCACACTGCCAGTGTGTTTTGGCTGACGGAGTCGAGCGTGGTATCTTGTCAGTGAACAGAATGTTGCCCGGACCATCCATACAAGTATGTGAAAACGATAAAGTGGTCATCGATGTCGAAAATCATATGGAGGGAATGGAAGTAACAATTCATTGGCACGGTATCTGGCAACGAGGCTCTCAATACTATGACGGTGTGCCTTTTGTTACGCAGTGTCCCATCCAACAAGGAAACACTTTCAGGTTCGTTTCAAACGATTTTTTTTATAGTAACTAACAACTTACTTTCCTTTTTTTTAACTTGTTTCTATTCTGAGCGATGATTATTAACAAATGACCCTATTGACTTTTTAGAAAAATTTAATGTAATTTATTTTTTCGATTTCCAGATATCAATGGCAAGGTAATGCTGGTACACATTTCTGGCACGCGCATACTGGTCTCCAAAAATTAGACGGTCTCTACGGCAGTATTGTTGTACGTCAACCTCCTTCCAAAGATCCTAACAGCCATCTATACGACTACGACTTGACAACCCACGTAATGCTCATCAGTGATTGGCTTCACGAAGATGCTGCTGAAAGATATCCTGGTCGCTTAGCTGTTAACACTGGACAAGATCCCGAAAACGTACTTATCAACGGAAAGGGACAGTTCAGAGATCCCAATACTGGATTCATGACTAATACGCCACTTGAAGTATTCACTATCACTCCTGGAAGAAGATACAGGTTCAGAATGATAAACGCGTTTGCTTCAGTCTGCCCAGCGCAGGTCACTTTCGAAGGCCATAATCTAACTGTAATTGCCACTGACGGTGAACCCGTCCAGCCCGTAAAAGTTAATACTATTATCTCGTTCTCTGGTGAGTTAGATAACCATGTTTCCTCGTAACACTTCTGTCAAAAATTAAAGTATACTATAATTAGTTAACAAACGAGTACGATAAAAGCTGCAATTAAAAAAGGCACGCCCATGTTGTAACGTTGAGCTATTAACTGGTGCATTACTTGAACCGAAACGAATTGAATAATATTTTATTGTATAATAATATTAACCATCAACCGTGGTTAGTAATTACTTATGTTTTATTCTACAGGCGAACGATATGATTTTGTAATCGAAGCTAGCAATATCCCGGGCGCGTACTGGATTCAAGTACGTGGTCTTGGAGAATGTGGTATTAAAAGAGCACAACAACTGGGAATTCTTCGATACGCTAGAGGACCATACCAGCCATCTACTCCTTCACCAACCTACGACGTTGGAATACCGCAAGGAGTGGTAAGTGACGGTCAAAATGTATCTCATTGTATAGTTATGTATAAAAAATACTCATGAATATCGACTGTATATACAATATTAGATTGGTGACCCTAAATACCCCTCAAGATTGCTGTAATTATCTCCTTGAAAAAATAAGTAGTTACCCTGAGTTGGGATCACGGGCCTATCTCATATATTAATTGGCGGATATTGCATACTGAATACCTGTCGGCACAGCAGCCTCGATTTAAGTTGGTAGATTTTGTTGCACACGATTGCTCAAAGTTTAATATTGGAATTACTTTTGAGCGGTGCAGTACCTACAACTTTTTCAAGTGTCGACCAGTACGCAATTGTATATAATGGCCCATTAATTTTCAGATTTGTAAATTGTTTTTATAAGTATAAAAAATGCAGTAGCACATTTGACCGTATTTATAGCTCCTTTCCTAATGCGAATATAAATCCATATCCATTCATTAACAATAATGTTTCAAAGAAAGGTTTTCCTTATCTAGTTTCATGTACCTATATACATGTTTTATATACTTAATATAAGCAAATGGTATAATCCATATTATAATCAATGGAAACCTTTCTTTAAACAGTCAGCCGTATAGTTAACTACCTAGTAGTTTAAAATAATTCACTTACATTCAACCAGTATTGATTGCAACTGAATACAAGTAGAAATTATAAATACAGAGAAAGTAGACAATAATTTGTAGCGTAGTTAACGCACGTAATACTAGTAATTGCACGTACCTTATCCTAACTAACTATACAGGTAATGAACCCCTTGGATGCCAGATGTAACGAACCCAGGAATGACGCTATTTGCGTCAGCCAGCTGAAAAATGCAAGACACATCGATCCCGCTATTTTACAAGACAGACCCGATGTTAAAATTTTCTTGCCATTCCGTTTCTTCGTATACAGGCCAGAAATGCTTTTCCAACCGAACACGTACAACAGATACTTAGGTAAGATGGTCGTTGATACTTCAAAGATTCCAATCCATTCCTTCTTCCATTGGTATCCTGGTTTAATATGAGTGTTAACTTTCACAGTTGCCCCGCAAGGAGATCACGTTATCAGTTTAATCGATGAAATATCTTATATGTCCCCACCTGCTCCCCTTATCAGTCAGTTCGACGACATTAACCCCGATCAGTTTTGTAACGGAGACAATAGACCAGCGGACTGTGGACAAAACTGCATGTGCACACACAAAATTGATATCCCACTGAACGCGGTAGTAGAAATCGTTCTTGTAGACGAAGGTATGCATAAATAACAAGATTACATATCAGTTTGGTTTTCATTTCAATGCAAATTTTTCTAATTATTATTTCACTTTCAGTGCAAATCGTGAACTTATCTCACCCGTTCCACTTGCACGGATATGCATACAATGTGGTCGGTATCGGACGGTCACCTGACCAGAACGTTAAGAAGATTAACTTGAAACACGCTCTCGACCTCGATAGGAGAGGTTTACTGGAGCGTCACTTGAAGCAAGGAGACTTGCCTCCGGCGAAGGATACCATCGCTGTTCCCAACAACGGCTACGTTATTTTGAGATTTAGAGCTCACAACCCAGGATTCTGGCTTCTTCACTGTCACTTCCTCTTCCACATAGTGATAGGCATGAACGTAGTACTGCAAGTAGGCACGCAAGGCGATCTGCCGCCAGTGCCGCCGAACTTCCCCACGTGTGGGGACCATCTTCCTCCGATTACCGCCAACTAATTGGGTTCCTACAAACTATTTTCAGTTTACAGACGTGCAACATTGGTAAACCAGTTGACATTACGTTAACTAAGTGTAATTTTATGTTTGTTTTGTGTGATGTGTTCGATGGACTCGAAGTGCTCGACTCCATCGATAGTGTTTTATATGTATTCGAATGTTCAACTGAAGTTCTTAAAGATAGTGATTTATTTAAAAGGTGATTCTATTTCTGAGTGTATTTTATTTTATGCAATATTTGGTGATACTGTTAAAGTTGCATCGATGTATCACCTCGACAGATTCTGAGGCTCTCAATTGTACAAAACATCTTCCTATTATCATAATGAACGTCTGTCCTATGTACTTGCCATTTTATATATTTTCCAACAATATTTATTTAATTTTGTGAATTATAAACTAACAAATATTACATTGTCGTGCTAATATTATTCGTCCAATTTGCTTTGAGTATCTTATTGAATCATCACCATAATCCAAGAGTGAATTCCCATTCAAAGTACAATTTAGATTATTATTTAACGTTTTATGGATACCATTGAGATATAACTGAAAAGCAATGTTTGGATGGTTGGATATTATGCGCGTCAATGTAAATAATTAGGGAATTAATATATTATTAATAACTAACAAGCATGCAATACACTTAAAGTAATTGTAAATAAATACAAACCGCAATACCTGTAAATACACATACGTTTGTATAACGCTTAGTAAACCCAAGTGCACTGCCACCACATATCTACATTTTGAAGACTGTTCTTAACATCGCACTCACACATAAACCAAAATACTATTGGAGAGCGATATAACTTTAAAATAATATATTTGTGTAAAGTGTATTTTCTTCAAACCTGTGTTAAAGTGTGAATGTAGATAAAAGATAGGAACCTATACGTTACCATTTGAGTTACCATTATAACCATAATAAGTATTTTATTATTTACGAATCTAATTGTAACCAATTGAAAACTTGGCATCGAAAAATAAAATAAAACAAAAACAAAAATTCTTGTATCTTAAGACGACGGTGTAATGATTGCAAGAGTTTATTTATAACATTTTATAATATTAAGAAATTTGTAAATTTTTTGTACCATTTAATAAATGTATAAAGTAAACATGTTTCGTTACTAAACCTGTGTAATGCAATAAATCGTTAACTTTATTAGCTATAAACGTGTAGATAATTTATAAATCGCTGAAGTATCGGTAATTAACTGACATACCTAATAATTATGTTCAACGCTTCGACAACCCAGACGACATCGTTTTTAAGAAGATTTGTTAAAAAAACATCCACCTTCTTACCGCAAACGGACATATTGAGTAGTTTAAGGATTTTCGGATTTTGGAAAGTGCATAAATAAACTTTATTTTATTTTCACTTTACTCTTCGAGTACACTATTTGGACAGGTTAACATGGCCTTTTCTCTTATAAAGCGCATCTTTAACTAAGAGCCACGGAAATTGCATCAAAATATTATGAATTTTATACAATTTATAAACTTTTTCAGCTCCGAATCCTTTCCTTCCTTTTTACTTTAAGACACAGTAAATATAAGAATATATTGTAGTTAGTGTATAATAATCACAAGTAGCTATTTAAAGTAGTAGTAGATCTTTAGAAAAGATTTTGGGTGTTGAAATTGTTGGTGAAACATGCAGTGGTGTAAATCCAGGTTGTATATTTATTGTTGTTTCTATCTTTATCTTACTTAATTTCTTTCAATTGCTTATAAATACCCGTTTCATAGAAATGTTCTAAATATATTCAATTTTCTCTAGGTATTAAATCCTCTAGATGCGATATGCGATGTTAAACGAAATGACGCTGTGTGCGTCAGCAATCTGAAATCTGCAAAACCTGTGGACAAAGATATCCTTCAAGAACGACCTGATGTCAAGATCTTTCTACCGTTTCGTTTCCATTTCTACAAGCCCAAGGATCTATTTAAGGAAAACACATACAGAAACTATTTAGGTGTGATATTCTTATACTAAATAATTCTCATTATTAAAGTTCAAAATTATATAACTCTCCAATCTTCCATAGCCTAAAAATTGTAAAACTAGACACCAAAAATTTACTGTTTCAATATCTTCTTTTAAACTAGAGTATCAACATCTTCACCGTCATCACCTTGGAAGTTATTTCTTCCAAATAAGTTACCCTAGATCTTCAACATTATAAATTTAAAGTTTAATATGAAGGTTCAGAATCTAACCAATATTCCGTACATTTTAGTTGCTCCCGGTGGAGACCACGTGCTCAGTTTGGTTGACGAAATCTCATACACGGCGGCTCCAGCCCCGCCACTGTCCCAAATGCACGAATTGCCACCAGAGATATTCTGTAACGGAGATAACAGACCCGAAGATTGCCCCGTTGATTGTAGATGCACGCATATGATTGATGTCCCTTTGAACTCCATTGTGGAAATTGTTCTTGTGGACGAAGGTAAATATCATAGAGTACATAGTTTCATAAAATGTAATTTTAATTCTGAACCGCTTTTTTTTCATATGCAAAATGGAAAAGTATAATTTTTGCAATTTATTTAAAATTACTATTTTCTATTAAATAGGAAAGGTAAGAAGTATTCGACCTTACCACTATCCCACTTTCTGTAAAACAGAACCAAGTACCAAATCTAGCACTCTCAATGAAAATTAAGCGGGTTTAAAATTATGTTAATATTTTATAATATTATATTTTCCTCTAATTACAGTGCAATCCCCGAATCTATCTCACCCGTTCCATCTTCACGGGACGCCATACAACGTGATCGGTATGGGTCGATCTCCGGACAAGAACATTAAGAAAATCAACCTCAAGCATGCTCTAGATTTAGACAGGAAAGGCCTATTACACAGACAGTACAATCTACCGCCCTTCAAAGACACGCTCGCGGTGCCTAATAACGGATACGTCGTATTAAGATTAAAGGCTGATAATCCAGGTATTAAACATGAGTAAATTCATATTTCATGCTACATTTTGCATAATTAAAGACTTGATTTGTAATGCTTACGTTTACTTACTTCGATTTGCAAATTGTCGATCAGAATTCTGAGAACTAGTTACTCGTAGTTACCTATAATTCAAGTGAGTAAACAAAATTACATTAAAAGTAATTCATTTAATTATGAACCAAAAATCTATTAAGTTTAAGATTATATTATGTACCTAATACTTTTGAATTGTCGTTTCAATCATAACTGTCTCAGTTATTTAATTCTTAATAATTATCTTGCAGGATACTGGCTGTTCCACTGTCACTTCATCTACCACATCGTCATCGGAATGAACTTAATACTGCACATAGGAACGCAATCTGACCTACCGCCTGTGCCGCCGAACTTCCCCCGCTGTGGCCACCATTTGCCATCGATAACACCCCCCTACTATCCAATAATACACTAGCCACTTGCATTTCCTCCTAGAACCGAACAATATCTTAGTTAGGTCATCAAATGTACGGCGGCATGATTTAAACTTCAACGTCAAGTATTGCCATAATTTATTTTGTTGTTGAAAATATCAACATGCGACCAACTAATACGAGTAAAAATGTGAACAACTACAAATTACACCTAGAAAACCAAAGCTCCTGTTACTTTTTTCCTCCTTCCTCCTCTTTATTTTTTCTAGGCGTAGAAAATTAGAACGTTTCATTTTAACAGTTTCATCTTTGTATTATAGTTTTGTACATAATAATTAAGTGAACTCGCATAAATAAGTTTTAATGCTTTAGATATAATTTTGTTTTATGTACAACCAAAATAACATAAAGGCTATAGAATATTAACAGACATCAAAACAATATTTTATATTCAAACTTTTAAATGATACAAAGTATTATGAAACGGCAATTAAAGTATTAGTTACGTCTTAAATATCATCTTAGGTTTTTATATTGTATTTATATTTAAATTTCATTTCTATCCGAATGTTACCCAAGATTTTGAAATACTAAATATTAGTTTTATTTATATTAAGTTTATGTAAAATAATTAATGAAATGGGTGAACATTCGAATAAATATGGATCATTTTACTAATTATTAATATATAGATTATAGTATGTAATTTTAAAGAATATTATTTATGTTTACACGAAATTCAGCAGTGTGTAATATTTCGGCGTGGAAAAATACAAAGAAGATATTTATTATTCATTGCATTTTATATGAATAGAGAAAGTATAATAAGACCATCAAATGTGTTAGATGCGATCCTAATAAATATTTTTAATAATATTTATTACGGTCTTAATGTCTAGCTTCACTCATTTATTATATTTTTTAGTTCGCACCACAGTCAAATTATATTATAACATATAAGTATCTACTTTTTTTCATTTATTTTCGCTAAATCATCATTCCGGGAAAGTTAAACTAATTTCAATCCAAACGAGGCGAACTTCATAATCATAAATAATTTTTTTATTCTATATTCTTTATTGCCAAGATTCAAAGATACCATAACGATCGCCCTCCATGACGTGACGGTATTGCTTTGACGCAACCTTGAAATTTTATTCTCAACGCGCCTAAAGAAGTTTCACTTCAAAAACTAAGAAAAAAGTTTGTTCGTCTCGTTTGTATAGAAATTAAGTGGAATGCGTGTTATATTGACACAGAGTAATATTTTAAAATAAAGTATACTGCTGTGGTTGGTCCGCATCAAATATATTTATTATATGACAGAAAAATCCCTTAAAACTTTTTTTTATTATTCAACTACTACAATGTTGAACTTCACCTCAATTTTGTGTTATTTATAATCTTTAAAGCTTTATTATATTGTGCTTATTTTACTGATTCTCTATAGTTAGTATAAGTAATATAATTTATAAGTATGTAGTTATGTATTATTGTAATATTAGTCAAAATTATATTAAATAGCGTGATAATAAATGAAATTTCCACGTCGAAAAGAATTTTTTTACTAGTGAGTAATAGTCAATTTCAATAAAATATTGTATTTTTATTCACTTTGTGTTTTATTTGTCAACGTTCAAAAGATGATTGTAACAATTTGGTTACAATAAATTTATTGCATGTCTATAATTTATTTACAGCTACAAGAACGAATGTCACCGACAATCATAGAGATCGGCCATTCTCCCATTACGATACGCACAGGCGATTCAAGTACATATCCTGCAAGTCTCGGAGACTAGTCGCCGCGGAGTATCTCTCATACATTTGTATGTAGGCTCGCACAATTATACAATGTATGTGAGATATTCCGCGGCGACTAGTCTCCGAGACTTGCAGGATACTTGAATCGCCTGTGCGTATCGCAATGGGAGAATGGCCTAAATAACAAGCCTACAATCTACATAGTTTTTTTAATAGATAGAGCTATTCAAGAGGAAGGTTTAACTACAGATATTATTTATTAGGGGCAAACAAAGAGAGCAAAGCCGTGGGCGGAAAGCTAGTTAAAAATAAAAAATAGACTTAATTTTCATCCCATTAAATACAAAAAAATATATAGATTCTGCTTAAATACATGAAAAAACGTCCTTATTATGCGCAAGCTATGTACATAATTCACGCGTAATATTCCGAGGTTAAATAACTTCAGGTTTTTACAGATATTCTTGAAACAATGTCATCTCTTCATAGCATAAATAAAAATAAAGTCGTTCTGTGTGTCTGTCTTTTTTGTCATCTTTCGACTTTGACAGTTTACACTGTTATTTAGAAAAACTATTTCCGACGGGGTATGCAAAATAATTAATAAAGTTTGATCAAATTGTAAAAAAAAAATTGGAATGTTTTATTGGAATTTACTACAGTTAACTCATTGTAACTCACAGTAAATCAAAAACTTCCTTTCCTTTGCCTTACTTTAGCTAAATTATTAGTTAGGTACCACAGTATGCCATCTAAACGCACGACGGTCGACGACATACCTACTGCTGAAGCACAAACAAATTGTTCTTAGAGCTCTAGTCACATGAATTTTAATAAATAAAACATGACCTAGCGCATAATTATGTAGAATATAATATTATGTATATGTTAAATAAAACCCGTAATAAATTTTATAATATAGTCAAAAAAAGATACGGAGTTAGTTGAGTAGTTGTGAGGATTTCTGCAAAAAGAGTGGAATGTAGTTCACAACATTTAACTTGAAAGTTTCTTATAACTTTATTAGTGTCGAAATTTAAATATTATGTACAAGGCTAAATATTAATTTAGCACATGAAGAGCAACGTGGAATGCTATAAAAAAGATAACTAGTACTGGTGGAATATCTAATAATAATAGAGACATTCTGGCTATTGACGAAGACCCAAATATGGCAGTTAATAAAATTAACCACCATTTTGTGAGCATTGGAAAGGAATTGGCAACTAAAATACTGGTGAATAGTTTTGACAAGCCTACTAATAATAATGATAATTCTCAGAATAATTCTCAAGTTACACAGTTAAACTCGATGGCACTTCTGTATGTGGATTTCTGTGAAGTCGAATCTGCAATACTCAGCCTTAAATGTAAAAGTGCTCCTGGTTGGGATAACATTCCAGCCAATATTATCCAAAGAGCTAGGAAAGCCCTAATTTCTCCCATAGTTCACATTATTAATCTGTGCTTGGATAAAGGGACCTTTCCCTCAGTATTCAAAAAGGCGATTGTTCGACCTATACATAAAGGTGGAAGCAGAGACAGCATTCTAAATTATAGACCAATATCTATTCTTTCGTCATTATCTAAAATCTTTGAAAAACTTTTACACAAACGTCTCGTCAACTATTTGAACAAATACAATATCATCTCTAACAATCAATACGGCTTTCGCAGAGGTCGATCGACGGAAGATGCTGTACTTGAGTTAACTAATGTTATCACAAGAAATATAGAAAACAGAGACAAAACTATAGCTATATTTCTTGATCTCGCCAAAGCGTTTGACACTGTGTCTATTCCCATACTTATTAACAAAATGGAATCTGTTGGAATTAGAGGAGGAGCATTGGAAGTATTTAAGGACTATCTACAGAATAGGTCTCAATTGGTTAAAGTCGACGAGTATATTAGCTCTGAAGAATCTCTTTCTTATGGCGTCCCACAGGGAAGTGTTCTAGGACCGACACTGTTTCAAATATATGTCAATGAATTATGTGAGTTGCCCATTACGAACGCTAAAATACTTTCTTATGCAGATGACACAGTCTTGATCGTTCACGGTAGTTCTTGGAATAGCTGCCACAAAAATGCAGAAGCCGCGCTACAAACAGTAATGTTGTGGTTGAAAAGAAACTTATTAACCCTTAATGTCAATAAAACTAAATTCGTTACTTTTGCTAGCAATCTGTCACAAATACCTGATGACGAATTTTCAATTACGGCTCATAATTGCTTGCAGCAATCAGATACCTGTGATTGTAACTCAATTGAGAGAGTCTCTGAGATTAAATATCTGGGAGTAATAATAGATTCGACACTGCGATGGAGTAGTCACATTCAAATGGTCTCAACTAGACTTAGAAAAGTCATGTACCCTATTAGAAAACTCAGACTAGTGAGTGATACTAAATTATTAAAAATCGTTTATTACTCTCTAGGTCAATCGCTAATCACGTATTGTATTACAGTATGGGGCAACACACACAAAACAAAACTACTTCCACTCGAAAGAACGCAAAGAGCCTTGTTGAAAGTTATGTTGTGTAAGCCCTACTATTACTCCACCTCTTCATTGTATAATGATTGCCAACTCTTATCTGTGCGTAAACTTTTTATTTTCAATGCAATGTTAAAAAAACACAAAACAATTACATTTAATCCTAATATATTGATGCATCGGAGGAATTATATTGTCTGCACGACTGCAGCAGTAAGAACGGATTTGGCCAAACGTCACTTTAATGTTGGTAGCTCATTTTTATATAACAAAATAAATAAGTCTCTCAATATTTACTCTCTAACCTGTAATAAAATAAAACCGATTTTAAAGGAATATCTATTAAAACTATCATATGAGGACACTGAAGCTCTATTATTGTAAAGATCATAAAAAAAACACACACACACACACACATTCTACACAAACGTATACACACATTCACACACTCATACATACTCTCTCACACACTCATGTTTATTGTAATGTAATGTAATTTTATCTCCAATGTAATGAAATTCTAATATAAACTGTAATTTTAATTTTAATTTTAATTGTAATTTTATCTCCAATGTAATGAAATTCTAATATATACTGTAATTTTAATTTTAATTTTAATTGTAATTTTATCTCCAATGTAATGAAATTCTAATATATACTGTAATTTTAATTTTAATTGTAATTTTAATTTTAATCTTTAATTTTAGAAATAACATAGTCATTTCTAGTTAATTTGAGGGGTGGGCGCAGGTGTCTGTAGCACAGTTTTTACTAACACAGATACCGGAGTTCCTCCTATTTTTATTGTATAATTTTTCAAATAAGTTTATGATATTAACTTTATGTGTAACTTTATGTGTTATTTTGCTGAATAAATGAATTATGAATTATGAATTTACTGCGTTGTTAACTGAATAGCTGACCTGCTTCAGTATTATAATAACCCGTACGTTTTAAGGTATAAGGTTTAAAGCGTAGTGACTCGAAAGATGGATTGCCTGGAATTTGATGGTCAGAGGTGATAAAATACGGTTCGATTTTAAATAATCTATGTTTCATATGCCAGTGAATAATATTCAATGACTAATTTCATACAAGTGGAAGTAATATCTAAAAATACATCCAAATTATGATTTATGAGTTAACTAAAGATACTACGATACTATTTTTATGAGAGCTGATGTAGGTACGTGATTGAACTATGAGCAAAATCTAGATACTTTACGATCTAACTACTCGCTAGGCTAGCTAGAGACTAACCTAACACTGAAATATTAACTAGGTATAAAATAATTTGATTTCTAAAAGTAAAATTTTATAAATATTTAAAAAGATATTTAAGCCTGATGCCTAAATTCATATATATTTTTAATAGTCATGTATCTTGTTATGATAAAAAGGAAATGTTTAAAAAAATAAAGGCAACGTTTCATTTCAAGAAACTTGCCTGTTGCCTTTGCTTTGCATAAAAGTTTTGTAAATTATATTCAACTAGCTTTCCGCCCGCGGCTTCGCCCGCTTTGTCTAAAATATAATAAATTATATACTAAAACCTTCCTCTTGAATCTCTTTATCTATTAAAAAAAACCGCATCAAAATCCGTTGCGTAGTTTTAAAAATTTAAGCATACATAGGGACATAGGGACAGAAAAAGCGACATTGTTTTATACTATGTAGTGATTACTCGTATTTGCAGTTAAATATGTACTTCCTGAGTTTTTTTTGCAACAAGGGAGGGTAGGCATTGTAATATAATATTAAAAAATTGCCTAAGAAAGTTAGACCCACTTTTTCGATGTTTTCATAAATTTCAGGGAAATTAAATTTCCAATTTATTTTCATGTTGCCGATTTGCAAATGCAAGCATAAATCGGTATTTGGCGAAAAACATGTAACGTAGAGCTTTTGTTCATACCAAGCTATAATTTTAAGACGAATATTTATTGAATAACAAATAGGTTTCAAACATCTGACCATAATTACATACATTATGATAAAAGCGCGCTTCTCAATGACAACGTGAGTAAGAGCGATTAGTGTCTACAGCACCATGAACTTTATAGTGAACTTGTTATTTTTAACCAAGTGCAGTTTCGTATTATCAGGTTAATATCAATTATAAGTGATTTAACTAACGGATACAAAATTGATACAATTGTGGTGATAGATAAGTAAAAATAACAAATTGAATGAATGACCATAAACCTAGAAATAAATAAAGAAAATTCAAACATATACAAAACTAATAAGTACCAAATCAGAATAAAAATCAATTTCGTTTTTTTAACACAATGTTTTCCATCGATTAGATATTTCTCCATAAAAATCCTAGACAAAGCAATAAGAATAAAAGTTAATTCTCTAAAAATTTCAGCAACAATAATCGAATCTGAAGCAGAACCAAGGATAGTTGGAGGTCATGAGGCTAAACCATACAGTCACCCATACTTGGTGTCGTTACAGTTAAGGTTTCTGTGGCTAAGAGCGCATATATGTGGTGGTAGTATTCTGAATGAAAACTGGGTAAGTCCAATAAACTTATTTTACCTACAATAAATAGTTTAAAAACGAACTGCCTCAACGAAAATTTCAGGACTAAAATCTGTTTTTTGGGGTCGAAACAGCAAGATATATTATAACTTCCATTCAAGTTAACTTTTGATTTTTAACATAAGTAGTTAACATATAAGATTAAATAATAATAGACTTATATATATATTGTTATACTCCGCTATCTTGATATTATTTTTATGAATAAAAATATATGGCTTTTTTAATTACACCCACAACCTTACTATAATTTAAATAATTATCTGATGGATTGCTTTCTGTAAAAGTTGTCGAAACGGCCTTTGATCTACAGGTCGTGACAGCAGCACATTGTATCCCTGACTCATGGTTGACAAGTTGGATGCCGATGGATGCTATCGCTGGAACTCACGATGTATCTGACTATGGATTAAAAGCACAAATCAGAACAGTCCGTTCAAGAATCACTCATCCAAATTATGCTGGGTACGTTTTAAATTGATTTACAATTGTTTAAATTGTTTTAACGTCTTTTATGCTAAAATAATGATAAAAAATATGCTCCTTTGTTAATCATTGACAATTATAAAAAATATATAAAAATAAATAATATTATATCATCCTTAAAACTATTTCTCTTCTCATTCTAGAACGACATAATAGTCGATAAGGAATGAGAAACATAAACATACTTAGAATGAATAAAATCTCTTAACTACGTTTATATCATCACTTCATATTTAAAGTGGTACCTTTAATAGGTTCTTAATTCTTATCTCTAATCCCGTTTGAGCAATTTGGTAAGATGTATCTCGATAATTATATATTGAGTACCTACTCTAATTCCAATAGTCTCAAAGAATTTCTTTTTGTTTTACAGCGGCATAGGTCCATACGATATAGCTGTGCTAAAACTTGGATTGCCATTTTACTTCACTAACGAAGTGCAACCAATAAGTCTTCCCAAATACTATGATGAATTCGAGAACAAAGCCATGAAATTAGTTGGTTGGGGAGCTCTTAGCACGACAGTGTTTATACCAGATTTGCCCAGCAGGTTGCAGGAAGTACAAGTGAAACACCTTTCTTATGATGGTAATGATTTTAATGTACATACATAGTTAGTTTACGACTATTACTCGAATAATAAACAAAACAAAATTATTCTCATAATAGCAAGATAAATTTAACTGCATTTAAATAAAAAAAACGTCTACATCTACCAATAACATTTTTTTCATTATTATGCTCATAGATTGAAACCTTTTAAAGTATTGACTTCTAGATAATCTATTCCTATTTTACATTTTCAGCTTGCCATGATGCCATTGATAAAGTAAAGGATGTAAATGAAGGTAATCCCCTGGACCCTACTGCACACATTTGCACTGGACCTATTTCTGGAGGCATCGCTGCATGCAACGGAGACTCTGGCGGACCATTAGTTCAAATGGTACCAAAACCAACAGATTACGAGGATACTGAGAACTATGATGATAACTACATAGAAAATGATAAGAAATCCAAACCCAATAGATTCAACGCTAGTGATTCAAATGAAATTCCCGAAATTGTTGGAATTGTTTCATGGGGTCTCTCGCCATGTGGAATAAAAGGTGGTCCTACTGTTTACACAAGAGTTTCTGAATATTTAGATTTTATTCATGAATATATTGACCTCGCGTAGAATTTGATGTACCCGCATTAGTTGTAAAAAGATAAGTTTGTTACGATTGTTATGTGTTTATATTACGTACCTCATCAATGGAAATAACAAAGAAAATAAAAAACAGATTTCGGTATTTACTCATTTATTTCGTATACTTATCATCACACTTTCAAAATAAATACAACTTATAACTACCTTATTTACAAATAACAAGCCTTTGAAATAAAGCACCTGTTACAATACTTAAACTTAAAAACTATATACAATAAATACGATTTCCAAAATTGTGCAGTACACGATTGAGAATATTACAACTGTATTTTTACTATTCCATAGTAGCTATAGGACGTATAGGCAATTGTCACTATAATTATTGTAAGTAACCCTTAAATTTCTTCCACTTTCTTTCCATACACAAACACTTAAAAGTCAATCTCTTCAGTGAAGTAATACATCTGCTGGTTTATAACTGCCACAACTCGGTAACGTATCAACCACTGCCTTAGGTATTGATATGGGTGTGTTAATTAATATTGCAACAGGTAATGTAAGGCTGCACGACCTACACTCAAACAACCAGGTCCCTCCATTATCTGGGTTGATCCTTACGATCGTAAAACCTTTGTTCGGTACCGCTATTGTGTCCTTAATTGGCGGGTTTTGCAAGTTTCTGAAATGTTAATTGGTGTTGTATTGATGTTATAAGGCTTGTAAAGTCCTTGGCAGTTTTATTGCCATTACAATAAAAAAAAAGAAAAATAAACAGTCAGGTCAACAGAAAATATGGATAATATTATATAAAATTAAAATATGTGAAAGCAAGATACAGGAAGGAATGCTATGTAATAAAGAGATGGCTAGTAAGAATTGTCAACACTATACTTAAATATATTTAAAACTTGTTAATTTTTATGTTTGCAAAACAAAACAAAACATAACATTATCAAAATCTACTTGACATTATAATAGACTACAGGCCCATGTTGAAAAAAATATGGGTCATTTGACCCACCACCTGACCTATCTAGAATGATATAAGAGCATAAAATAATAAGATTCAGCACTATGACGACACTCGTAAGCTGTCCACCTGAGTGCAGATGAGAATTCGAAAGTTCAGGTAGAGATTTTCTCCCCTTGTCTCCATGATTTTTGTACGGCGTTGCGGAATAATGGCTTAAAAGCAGTATAGAAATAGTATGACACAGATGCCGTACAAAAATGGTGGTCCACAAAGTCGGAATTTATTTTTATTTTTCGACAGTTGCCGGGGTAAATTTGGTCATTTGATTTTGTACGGCATCTGTGTCATACTATTTCTATACTACTTTAAATCAATTATTCCGCAACGCCGTACAAAAATCATGGAGACAAGGGGAGAAAATCTCTACCTGAACCTTCGAATTCTCATCTGCACTCAGGTGGACAGCTTACAAGTGACGTCATAGTGCTGAATCTTATTATTTTATGCTCTTATATCGTTCTAGATAGGTCACCTGGTGGGTCAAATGACCCATAATTTTTTCAACACGGGCCTGTAGTCTATAAAACAATCAAGGTTTTTGTTATTATTACATAGTTACTAATCATTATTATTTAGATGGTTTTGCAATATACTTAGCTATTTACCCATAAATAACTACTAGATGGCGCTATTGCTAGTGAATATAGAAATAGAGCCTTGAGAATATTCATAACGTGGCCTTTACAATATACATATTACGGTTAAAATCAGATATACAGTACTCAAATTAATGTCATCTACTATCACAATATCCCTTTCCCAAACAAAAACTATAAAAGACAAGAAACAAATTATTCTATTCTATTCAAGACTTACCTAACTATAAGACCGTCTTTGTCCAATTTCTCAAATTCTTTTCTCGATAGAGGGAGTCCTGCTGGACTCTGCCAAGACGCAACCACATGCATACTATAGCCGTGCATGTGAAAAGTATAAGAGTCATTGCTGTTGAAACCTGAAAATGTATGAAAAATATTTTTAAATGATGTAGATTATAGAATCCTTAATAATTTATAAATGGTATAATAACGATTAAAATAGTGACCGAAAGACTAAAGGTAAGACCAATAAAAGAAAGGTACATTGAAGTCATCTCGAAAACATTTTTTACGCACATTACCTACCTACAATTTTCAACCCCGAACCCAAAAGAATCTAAAAACAAATATCGTGCACATGAAATTTTCATATTTCGAGTTTTTAAGATGAACATAGACTATAAGAATACCACTTTAGGCAATCAGCATGGTTCTCTTGGGAAAGGGGCTCAACGCGTTGTCCGATTCTATTCGAACTTTTTTTTTGTTCTTAGAAAGTATCTTTACAGAATGTACCGTTAAATTTTCATGGTTTCGTTTTGTAATGCAGAAACAATCTATAAAAAGCATCGCTACAAAAAGTTCCTACTACTTGTACTCGCTTAATTTATGTTGAGCTAAAAGTAATTGAGTGAACGGAAATTGTTTCGTAACTTATGCCTAGCTAGGTCACAAAATACCTTTTCGTAGTTCTAATCTGTGCGTTATAGAATTAAACTAAGAAAAGTTTATAATCCTAGGTATATTACATTTTATAAATTCGGTATTAAAATAAGATCTAACATATTTTTTACCTTTTTCACACGTTTTTATAAGTTTGTAAGTGACCTTTAGACTCGATTTCGACCCACTTTAATCAGACAGATTAAATTCAAACTTTGTACACTCGTCTAGAATCCGTGATAATAAAATATTTTCATGAGTATAAGCTTGTTTTTAAGTTGTTTTATTTTATTATATTAATTAACTTAAAAATAGTAATCAATTACCTTCATTAACTAAAATGAGTTCCACCTCTTCATTGGCAGTCTTCAAAGTCTGCAGGCATTGTACATCATAGTGCTTTTCTTCAGCTCCCACATCACAGACAATGTGATTGAAGACATCACGTGGTTTCAATAATAATGGTGCGTTAGGGAACAAGAAGTTTTTACGATTAATTTGGACTACACTATCTATGAGTGCTGCAATATGAATAATATTAATTAATTAATAATAGGTACATTCAAAGTTCTACACTAAAAGCTATGTGATTGGAACGAAAATATTTTTTACACATGAGGTTTTTCTGCATTGACATATCATGGCCAATAAGAACCTTTTCTAAATAAACCTTTCTGTTAAAAAATAACAGAAACCTATTTAAAGGTTACATGTTCATTTGTTTTTATTAAATTACAATTACGTTTATATTATTATTTATTATCATAAATATGTATGAAGATTGAAGTTGTTCCAAAAAAAGCAGATAGGTACACTTTGTGTCAAATAAAGATCAAGGTAAAATCAAAGTTCAAATATACCTTTCTAATATGGAGTATAATTATTTAAAAGTACTTACACAATGCTGAAGGATATAAAGGCTTCTTTGGTAGAGCATCGCTTATATACCGATAGTCTAAATCTTCGTCTTTAACCTTAATTGCATTTTTATCTATGCCAAGGTAAAATGATTTTATTTTATTTGGGAAATTTGCGTCTTTGTTAGATAAAAGCTTCTGACCAGTGATTATATTACTAATATCGTAATTCAATTCGGTATTCTGAAAAATATTTGAAATTTATGAATACTTTTCAATTTAAAGCACATTGTGTTATTGTGGATTCACATTAGCGCATAATTTAATTTACATACAAAAAAATCGTACAAGGAGTTTATACGTTAATTATAATTATTATGCTTAAATATTTATGTTTATGTGCGACGGACAGAAAAAGAAAAAAACAGTTTGTTTTTTATAGCTTGACTATAAAAGTCTTAGCCACAATTAACACGTCATACTAAAAAAAACTTACCGGCACATTTTCTAACATTGAAGTATAGTTAAATCCAGAATAAATGAACATAGATCTAGCTTTCAAACTATCGCAAGCACTTTCTCCTGTGACTATAAGCCAATAGCCTCCACTTCTTTGATCGGCGCGAACGACGACGTCCATTCGTTCACCTGTAATTTGTTTATTTATATATTAAAAAAATGTATAGATGACATTTTGAGACATACTTATGCATATGAACTTTATGAATATATTTTATTTCTTTGTTTCAGCGTTATTTCGGATTTATTCTAAGTCAGGTAGCAGATACAGTATGATAGAGTATAAAGATCGAATCGAATATTTTAATAACGAATTATCGAAATGAAGTTTCAATGCATTGTTTTATTTTCAGTCCTAATACTATTCAATCAAGTTATATGTAAAGTGAACTTATGAATTTGGTTATATTGTATAATGGTTGCATTATTGAATGTATTATATTGTTATAATAATGCCGTTATACTTTTCGATTGACACTTCGTTTTCCTATTTAAAACCTTGCAGATAATAACTGTTATTCGACAACGATTGTTTACACGTCGAATAATAATAATCAGCCAAAACAATATTTATAACAGCTAGGTATATAATTAGATTATGTAACGTGACAAGGAATTATAAAGATAAAACATGCAACGCAAGAAAACCATGAATAATGATAGTAATATTATAGAAAGTGAAATTGAGAAGAGTAAAAGCGTAACTGGTTTGTGACTATCTTGGCCTTAAACTTTGAGTGCAAGTACTCAATAAGACAACACCTTTCTCTGTACATTTCTTATTAACTTTTTGTGACCCTTTACCTTTTAAAACATTTGACACTGTTTTCGAGGTGAAATTTTTGTGCACACCTTTTTTGTTTTAGCACCTTATCTTTATGGTATGTGTACAAATACATTATGTAAAATATTTTTGGAAACAATTTGAAAGAAGAAAATGTTTTCCATGTCGATATACAGTGTTATATATCTTATATATATATAAAATTCTCGTGTCACAATGTTAGTCTGCATACTCCTCCGAAACGGGTGGACCGATTCTCATGAAATTTTCTGTGCATATCGGGTAAGTCTGAGAATCGGCCAACATCTATTTTTCATAGGTATGTACCACGGGCGAAGCCGGGCCGGACCGCTAGTGTACATATACTATTAAAAATTAAGAATCGTTTCGCTCGTAAATTGAATTGTGCATTATATAATGTAGTTATTCAAACAATCCTCTTATATTTTTAACCATTGCTGACTAATTTAGTTTAAAATTAAACACTAAATAGGTGATATAGAAAACAGCTCTATATTGTTCAATTCCATAGCCTGTATTCTTTCAAATTAAGGATCTAATATTGGCATAACCGCAATATAAAATGCTTATTAGTTTTTTGAGGTACCTTAACCACAGTATAACAATTTACAATACTGAGATGAGAAAAACAGCATGACTCTACTGGACTGTAGTCATCAAAATGATGTTACAAGTTTCACTGTCGGTAATATCTCGTGACGTAGATACCACTTTCATTTTTAAATATAATTGAGATTTTTAAAGCAGTGATTCTTTACTTTTAGTGTTTGCAAGTCTTAACTATAAAGTCTTAACTATAAAATATTAATAAATTTATACGTTGCCTGTGATATTACGTAATATTTAAGGTTATTATTATTATATTATTAACTAAATAAAAAGAACTAAAAACTATAATTAGGTACATTCTAGAAAAAGAAAGAGAAGCGATAAATGTCACACTGGTTTTAAACCTATTTATATAAACAGTCTCTTGACTGCATCTTTTTTTTATTATTCTGCGTAAAATTTAATGAAATGACAACTACATATTCGTACAATACATTCAAGTGATTAAATAGTCAATTAATCATTATTTATAAGGCAGATCATGTTAACGAGGAACTAAAAGTGTTTAAAAGGTGAAGATTTTACGTAATTTTTCACTTCCTTCATCCAAGCTAAATGTCATAATGTAAAGCCGTTTCAAAACTGAAATATGACTTCGTGTAACACGCCATACGTAACATTTCGTTTCAGCATCAATTTAAATTAATTCATTTTAGTGTCCATATAATATATGAACAATAAGATAATGACATAATATGTATGAGTAGGAAAATAAGCTTGACCCACTCTTAATTTACGTTACACATTTCGTTAATATTATTTAATATTTTTAATGTATCGTCGATAGATGAATGCCTTCTTATATTTTAACGTCATAAATATTCAATACCAAAGTTTTACCATTTTACAAACATAGTGTTTCTAATTTTTATCCTAATGTTTTTCTTAAAATGACAATCCATAGGTGGAAGTGTAACCTTTCAATTTAATTGAGTTTCGCTTGTTATTGATCCATACAATATTCTTACATAAGTTATCTTAGTTTTAATGGCCTCTACAGAATAACGGCAGCTCTCAATTCTTAACATATTTTTTCTCTATATTAGGTACTCCTCATTAACCTCTCGTATACATTGGTTATTCATGATTAAATAAAAAATAAACAACTCATTGAACCAATTACCCTGACCGTAACCTGACCTTTTGTGTTAATATCATAATATATGAATAATCAAAAGCAGAATGTAATAAAAGAATTCAAGTTTTGCTTCATATTTGTCGATTTTGTCAAGAACCAGTTTAAATATCATGCTGAAAATATCATGAACGTTCATGATTATCTCGATATATTTAAATTGAGATAATTTTTGGATGAATTCTGAATGAAATTTTCCGCACCGAGACCAACCAATTTAATTTTTAGTCATTAGACCAAAGCATGTTTTATTCATCGTGTATCTCTCATTTTAAATATGACTTTTTTTTTCTAAAAAGTAAAACCTTTCATAGGTTCTAAAAGTTGATCAATAATAGTTCTGATGATGTTTGAAGACGGGATATATTTTTTTTACATTTGCTCCCGTGGATTTAAAATACCTGTTTATTATTTAAATCAAAAACACCTGACCTGACCTGACTTTTCCATTATATCACATAAACTTCATGCCTTACCAGGATAAAGTTTAACAGCAGCTGCAGTGACTGGTTGGACGGGTTTCCCGTCGCTCGCCACGACCGTCATCAAATGGTCATTAATACTGACCACTATGGGACACTCGATCCCAATCGCGTTTATGAGCCGCAATCGATAGCCGTATGATTGCATTACGAATAATCTACAAAATATAGATTAGATGAACTTACAGTCAGACAGTTAGTTTTTAATATATGGTATTTAAGTTATTGTACCTTATGGTATATAGGTACCAATATAGTCTACGAGTTGGTATAGCTTTGAACTGAGCAATGGATTTGTATTCAATATATATTGTGTTATCATAGTGGAACATAATGCAGTCCAATCCACTCTCCTACATGTGAAAGTTATGCTTGCAACATCTACGTTAATGTACCATATGAGTTCAATAATTTTTAAACTCCAAATTTATCTATTGCGAACTAATTTATCGCTTTAAAACTTAAAACTTACTTAGATCCCTTGGCGTCTCCGTTTATGACTAGACTACTAGGTGGTATGTCGTTTATTACGTTCAAACTTGCTGAAAGAAGCTCTGGGAACCTCGCCCCGATTATAAGAGTGTGCTCTTGGCTTCTATCGTAGTCGTATAGAGAAGAATGAGGCTCCATAGGCTGTGGTTGGTCTACTATCAGGCTGCCATAGACACCGTCGCTTTGATGAGCCACTAGAAAGGAAACATTAATCTATAGATGTATTAACTTCTAAAAAAACTGTTATGTTATTGCTTTTCGTTATGTAATCTTGCCATAAATCATAACTTTTTTTATAAAAATTAACATACCAATTTATCATCTTTTTTGTCTAGTGACGTAAATTCGTGGAAACAAGTTTTCAAAGGAAAACATCGATTATATACAATGTTATTTCTTTAATATCTTCGTTCAAAATAAAGATAAAATAGTTAAAAGCAGAGTAACCTTACAAATAATCCTTATTAACATCACACAATATCTCAAATAATATGAACCAAAATACAGTTTTTTCAAGACACTGATAAGGTTCCTAAATTCAAATTCTTATATTTGGCATTTGTGATTCCAACTTGCATCATCACGAAGTTACAAAATTGTGAGATGAAGATGTAACAAACAATCAAAAACACATTTACTTTCTCTAGCGCGAATATCTCACTTTCTTCGGTACATTTTACATAATTTTACTAAATTAACGCTAAGTATCTACCGGATAGTAGGGACAATGTGTTTGATTACATAATATAATGTTTTTAATTACATAATATAATGTTTTTAACCAATTCAATATTTTAAGAAAAATGGAAGTTACCATTGTCGGCTAATAGAGTTCATAATTCGTATTCCTATGTGAAAATTACCTGAATTAGCATGATAGAAGAATGTTCCTGGAGACGACGCTTTAAACGCATATTTATACGTAGATCCATAAGTAATAGGACACTGCGTGATCATGGGAACACCGTCCATGTATGGCGTCCCGCGCTGTTCCAGCCCATGCCAATGGATGGCTAAATCTTGATCCGGGATCTTATTCTTAACTTGGACAATAATTATATCATGAACACACACATGTATAGCCGGTCCTGGGCTCACACCGTTGATGGTAAGCGCTGGACCATCGTCCTGTAGTGAAGGCTCCACGTCGAATTTATAATAGCATCTACGAGGTTTCACGTTGAACTTGCAAGGTCGGTGGCATGATTTGTCTGCAAAGGTTTCGTATTTTGCAATGTCCGTAAATATTGTGGCTATTGCGGACATTAGAATTAATAACAAGGCAAAATATAATTTTGCTGAATCGGGACATTTGATTTGCTGATTTATAAATTGAGAAGGCGGAGTTCAAGAGTCTTTTGTTTGAAATATTTAGGCATTACCTATTTGAAGAATACAGCAAAAAGAAAGAAAGACAGACTTATATTATATCGCTAGTCAGACGCTATAAAGAAAATAGGCGTAAATTGGATGTCTGGAGCGCACAATAGTGCAGCCTGGAGGAGACCTTCACTATTAATTGAAGTAAATACTTAGTTCTCCCTTAAATTACATTTATTTATAGGTCTAATTATTTTAAATAAATAAATTGCTCGATTATCTATAATTATTTACATATATACAATTAATTTCCTTTGGTTCTGCTAATACAATCTATTATTTTCTCAGATTATAAAATTAACTCAATCGAGACTGCATAAAAACAAATACCTACATATATTATTACTCACCTGATTTCTGTGTAGTATCGGTCAGAAAAATCGTATCACTCGTCGGAGCGAAGCTTTCCAAAGAAGCCTTACCATTGTTGCTTATATTAGCAATAACAAAAAACCAAAAAACAAACAACTTCATATTGTAAACTTCACTATAGATATAGAACTATAACGACATGAGCATGGTACTGACTATGAACGATGTATGTAAACAAAACAGATAACAGATAATATAAAAATGAAATGAATATTTGGTATGCCGGTACACACGTGTCGTTCCTCCGACGACTCTGACTCACTCTGCGCCACACTCTGCGCCAAACAAGGCAAAGCCAAGACGGGCTGAATTCAGAAGCGAGGAAATACCTTTCTAGTTTCGTCGTGTGTTTCTTTAATACACATGCAGTTTGAACTTCTTTTACATATTATTTATAAATATTATACACATTATTTAAATGTTTTTTAGACCATTATAATTTTTATGTTTGTTTTATGACAAAATATATAATATTGCAAACCACACTAAGAAAATTTAATATCAAGGTAAAAATAAACACATGAAAATTTAAAAAAAAAAGTAGAGCTACGAAATATTTTATAATTCATTTGAGCTCAAAATAAAATATTTTTATTTGTATGTAAATAATACATTATTCTACTCATGTGAGTAAATGATAAAAATAAAATATAGATAAATAAAGGTATTTAACTGCATTAAATATATATAACGCTCCAATAAACGAAGAAGAGATTTGAGCTGATTCGTTTTGTTTCTTAACTGAAACCCGAGTTGACATTATTAGGGCAAAACATTGCGAGTTCCGTATGTTTAGAAATATTATATAATACGTAATGGCGACATAGAAATGATCGAAATATATCCCAGTTGTTCAAACATACATATACAAGCACTAGCTGCTCCGCGCGGTTTCACCCCCGTGGCTCCTCTCCTGTTGGTCGTAGCGTGATGATATATAGCCTATAACCTTCCTCGATAAATGGGCTATCTAACACCGAAAGAATTTTTGAAATCGGACCAGTAGTTCCCGAGATTAGCGCGTTCAAACAGACAAACAAACAAACAAACTCTTCAGCTTTATAATATTAGTATAGATAAGTTGTACGTTCGGTCTTCGGAGGGTTCGCGAAGTTTTCTATTGAAATTACATTATATTCTATTTCTGTATGTAAACTTTCATTTTTTTCTGACAAAATATATTTTCATGATTGGTAAGACATCTAAACATTAATAAAAAAGTATTTAAGAAAACATAATTGGCAAAGTTGATCCGTAATGTGTACCTTATAATTTATATTGTAAAATAGGCACATACTTTACAGAATACTGGCGTTGCTTATTGGGACAAGGGTAAAGAGGAAAAGAATTATTATTGTATAGAAAACGCATGTAGAGCAGTTGCTCTATTTAGTGGATTTAAGTAGTGCAAAGTTATACATGTTGCTATTTTTTTAGAAAATCATATTATTTATTTATTTATTTACTTACTTTATGATATGATGATACTGTGATGGTAGGATGATAAAATACGAATTTATCTTTTTGCTTCAGAAAATGCAATAATTACCAAATATATTTCGGAACTGAGAGATAATCTAATAAACTGTCAATACAATAGTTTAGTTAATTCAAGTTATGAAATAACGCAATAGAAAAGCACCCAATTACCAAAGATTTTATCTGTAGTTTATCAGCTAGTTTCGTATATTAGTTTTGCCTTTGTTACAAAGAACACTAATTGCTGCAACGCCGAGCGAACCGAAAGCGTTCCAAATCATATTATTGAAAAGGATAAAGGTAAGGATTAAGGCTTATACATGCGCTAATAACCTTGACCATACTTGACGGATCTCAAACCTCTCCCGCTTCACCTTCTTTTTTCCTCGCATTTTGTATTTAAAAAGATACCAATCAGTGAAACAAAAAATCCTCGTCAGGGACTGTGTGTAACTGATAATTTATTAAACATAAAATTTTCAGAGCTCTAAGTCAGCAGGTTACGAAGTTTATAGAGTATTTGCGGAAAAATCGATGACCACGGCACATTTTTTTTCTAGAAATCTATTAACTTTGGAAAAAAGTCCTCGCGAGCAATTAAAGATCAAAGACCATCCTATTTTATATATTTTTTTCGGTATTGTGCTTTATGTTGTACCAGACTTTATAGAGGTTGAACATAGTCGAAATTGCCGGGTAACGCCTTAAACTCAAAATCAGTAATAAATATATTTTATAATTATAATTTAACCCGTATCATGTAGGGCAGATAAGTCAAACAACAAACATAGCGCCAAAAAAACTGATTTTGTTTGTGTTGATCATAACTGATTGTTGCTAAAAAAATATCAAAGTAGTGAATAGTGAAATATCATTTTGAATTATATTTATTGTATAATTTAATCTATCGGAAATAAGAATTTTCCTATATATTATCTAACATATAGGAAAATTCTGAACCAAATAACAATTATTATGCATTTTCTGAAAATCCCTTGTAAGCAATTCATGGTGTTGTTTGAAAATGCTAGACTGTAATAGCGATTATGACATGATGTCATTATAATTATCTAATTTATTTTTAAGTCATCTTCATTAAATGAAGAAAATCAAAGACAAAAATTAAAGTTTGTGAATTTATTAATATTCAAAATTCAAATACGAAGGCCAAATAAAAGAAGAATTTCAACAAATGATAATATATTGTGCTTTGGTAATTAGCTTTTAAAATAAACAGTTGTTCGAACTACAAAATAAACAATTATTGAAATGACAATAACTGACACGTGATTAAAATTTAACAACAGTGACAAATTTGAACATCGCTTGCAATGTAGTTGCAAAAGTGTAAATATTTACAGGTATTATATCGGCTGCTAACAATTGAATTGGTTTCTGAGCCTCCAATAACAGAAGGTATACTATCTTTTTCTCCTTTAGATCAAACTTTTCCCAGCCACATGCGTACACTGATCTCTCAAACGATTCTGAAGCGTTTATCAATTTCTGACCAAGATAGCAGTACAAAAAGAAGACAAGAAAGCAATATATTAATATCGGAGCAAATTTTACCCATTCCTGGAGGGGTAAATAGAAAAATAAGCTGATACACACGGCGTTTGAACCAAAGTTGACTCCGAGAGGTACGCTGTATAAAGATTTTAGGTTGTATGTAAGGTCCACGGTCAAAGCGTGGCGAGCGACGAGTGCTGGCAGTTTTTGTTTTACCAGATCATTATGAGATTGGTCATATACAGGGATGTCCAGTAGATACATCTCCTCCGATAGCATTTGGTACATGACAGCCGTGTGAGCTATGAGGAACAGTAGGAGAGCTTGATAGTTCAGAACTACTGTCATTATACAAAATTCCTGAAGGCAAAGAATTGTCAGACATACTTCCCGGTTTGGTGATGCGGTTAGGGGTTCCAATCCTGAAAATAAAGTTTGATCAATATAATAACTAAATTATCGGGAAACAATCTTACCGTATCACTCATATTATTTTAAACATAAATTTTACTTTAGCTTAAATACTGTAAAGTACCTAAATAGTCATTCAGTCATAAGTCAAATTTCCAATAGAATATTTGAATAAATGTTTCTAGATCATTCTTGACTTTGTAAATATGTATATACCTATAGAAAAAAACTTTAAAACATTTTCCTGCTTACCAACACAAGGTGTCATTGAGTAGTAATCATTAGTAACATCAACGCGATGAGGTAAGTAAATAAAAAATGCATCCACTAAGTTGAATCCATAAAAAATAAATACAATTATTTTCACGACTGAGAGAAGTTTCTCATACTTTTTCGTGAGACACAATGTTTCTCGGGTCAATGTATCATTTTCATTTACTTGCTTCAAAACAGTCTTGAGTAGAGGCCTGTGAAAATAAGATATTATCATGGGCTTATTGCTATTTACGTATTACCTACTTTTTAGCTTTCCGCCTACGGTTTCGCCCGCGTAGTCAAAGGAAAACCCGCATAGTTTCTGTTCCCGTGGGATTTTTTTAATAAAACCTTCTCATCTTACGTCCTTTCTCTGGTCTCAAACAATTTTCTACCACTTTTCATCCAAATTTGTAATATTAGTTGGGTTTGTAATATCAATAGTCGGAATTCCATTGCCAAAGTATTATAATCCATACTTACCTTTTCATGATAAACCAATAACTATTATTAACGGTAAGCGCAAAAATAGAGATGTTCACATAGCTCTTGATGAAGTCGCCAGCTCCCTCCGCGTACTTTGCCTGGTAGACCACACTGCCCACGCCATACACGTAGAACAGTAGAGACAAATGGACGATCCAGAATGGTGCTATTGCAATAATAGAATATGAAACTCAACCTTGATACTCTGATTTCCGATTACCAATACCAACAAACCGCCACGGTCACATCCGTGCGTAAAAGGGAAAATCTATTTGTATTATAACAGCACATAACAGTTCAAATATTATTTATTGTCATATAAATAAAATGTTTATCATACATGAAAAGTGTAATAGAATCATGCAGTTTTTTTTTTTCACTTAAAATTAAGTAAAATGCCAATATATTAAATAAGTATTAAAAACATCAATTCTATACATAGTCAATAACAGATTACCAAAACTTTTATCTTTGTATAGAGAAAATCCAGCCAATTTCGGCACGACATTCACTAGCCAAATCAAATTATCAACTCGATTCCCTTTCAATCGGGACTTAGTTTCCAAGAAACTTTCTTTTAAACAACGATAGAGACCCATTTTAGACGTGAGGTACTGATGCACTTCGACACTATAAAAATAATGGCATTGTAGGTGGGAACAAATAAATGTAGACGCCGAATGCGAATAATATGTAAATGAAACATATTATCGCGTTTGGATTCGGTTATTTGGACGTGATATTATTATTTTTTTTATGTAGCATATCATAAAGCATATGGGTCAGACGACGTGGCCAGCCCAATTACCATATTTACAACACTGGTAGATCCATAAGAAACTAATATTGTGTTCTAAGCCCTAGGGGATATAAAGAATACGCAAAAGAGGCTCCTTACTTGAAGACTGTTGGAAAAACATCGCAAGTGATAGGTTATTTGAAAAGTTTGCCATATCTGAAATCAAGTTACGAAGTTGGTTAGGTTTATAAAATTGTCTAACTTCTATAAGTCACTTATGATTAATTATTAAGGACATAACTAACTCATGATTGCGTTAAAAATGCATAAGATATGCAGAGTTTAGATTTAAAAAAAATTGCGTCTTTAGTACTTAAAGAAAATATTTTCTGGTACATCTCTATTATATTTTGAACTTAAGTATGTATTATGTCAAAAATAGGTTCACCTCTAATTTCAATAAAAACAATGGTGTATATATTCATATTTTTTTCCTTAAACATTGTCGTAGATAAAATCTATATATATATATAAAACTCAAAGGTGACTGATATAGTGATCTATCAACGCACAGCCCAAACCACTGGACGTATCGGGCTGAAATTTGCCATGCAGGTAGATGTTAGGACGTAGGCATCCGCTAAGAAAGGATTTCCCGAAATTCTTGCGGGAACGGGGAAAAACGGGGATGCACGTACAAAGTCGTGGGCGGAAGCTAGTAGGTTATATGACGTGTTCATTTAAGCTTGGATTTTAAGTCTATATTACATTATAAAAAATGATAATATCAAACTTGATATTATAAAATATAGTAGATAGAAATATCCTACGATCTCATAACTTTCCTCTGTGGTCACAATAATATGCAACATCATTCAACTTTATTACCAAACAAACAAACTTTCTAAATTAATTCCGGTATATATATTTAACAAAAAGTCGCAAAAAATATATAATTAAAAGCACAAGTGTCACTCTTCACCATCAATTAACCGCCCATGATGTATCATTATAAACGTGACACCCTGATAGCAAATACTGTTATTTACAGCGAACATTATATTAAAAATATAGTCGATAATTATACACAATTTTAGGGTTCCAAATTGAGAAAGAAAATTTAGGAACGCGATGTTACAGTTGGTCAGTTGGCAACGTGAAAAGTTTCCTCACTAGAACTCTTCAGTTAACTTAGATAGGGATTTGTAGATCTTGATAAATAAGAAAAACAAAATCATTACTGAAAAATTATTATCTGAATCTAAAGTAATTGCAAGAAATAATATTCTGAGTCACTATTCCGTAAGTAGAAAGAAAAATTACAATAAAAACATCGTAGCCCAGGTCTAGTCTCTTTATTATGTTTCTAGCTGTGCCCCGCAGTTTCACCCGCATTGCTCCGCTCCCGTTGGTCTTAGCGTGATGATATATAGCCTATAGCCTTTTTCGATAAATAGGCTATCTAACACCGAAAGAATTTTTTCAAATCGGATTAGTAGTTCCTGAGATTAGCGCGTTCAAACAAACTCTTCAGCTTTATAATATTAAGTATAGATATTTAAAAAAATCTACTTAATTAATTTACTCATTAATTTTTACTATGTTAACATCGTAATTCTCAGAAATGATATAAGTGATAACTAACTAAAGTTTATTTTGGATATAGCATTGTAATTATTAAATTAATAGCACATAACTAAGCTAATGAATAAATAAGCCAATAAAGTATTACACGATAATATTAAAATGTCACGTAAACTGTCAAATACGGCCAATTAGAATACGTTTTTAAAATGGTAGTTTTATATATTATTCGACGAATAAGTTTTATCCAAACATTGAAAAATCGGCCCTTAAAATATTGGATAAATCAATAAAAGTGCATCTATGTATTTATTTTTTAAGATCACTTTATTCTGTATTATTTTAATTTGCAACCTTTTTTTCTTTTCACTTTTGTTTAACGTGTAAACTGTAAAGTAAAACAAATCAGATTCGATTTTCATTTTCATTTTCACTTAGTGGGGTAGTTGTACTACACTCCTGTTTCTTACAGATCAAGTACAGTTCATGTAACATAGAAGCCTCAGCTATTTGCTTTTTTCGTGTGTTCGTTCGTTATTCGAATTATTCAAAACACCTTATTGTTCACCTACCACACCACGAAATACAGCCAAAAATATGTCCCTATTTCAGCCGTTTTGGTCTCTGGGCGTATGACAATTTGTTAATCAATCAATCCTACTAATATTATAAAGGCGAAAGTTTGTAAGCATGGATGTATGGATGTATGGACGTATGGATGTATGGATGTATGGATGTATGGATGTATGGATGTATGGATGTTTGTTACTCTTTCACGTAAAAACTACTGAATGGATTTGAATGAAACTTTACCACAATATAGCTTATACATCAGAATAACACATAGGATAGGTTTTATCCCGGAAATCCCACGGGAACGGGAACTATGCGGGTTTTCCTTTGAAAACGCGAGCGAAGCCGCGGGCGGAAATCTAGTTTAGAAATAATACTAATGTTAGCTAGCTACTAGTTATTATTCTGTGCTAACGTTTAGGTCGCATTTTCTGTGTCAACTGTCGACTTTCGAGAATCGAGTGTGAGTTTTCTTACGGATATTAAATTTAGTAGTTAGTATTTAGATAATTCAGTTTTTAGATTTGGTTAGGTACGTTCAAAGACAAGGGGGGCAAGCGCCCTACCACCGCGACCGTGGCGTGGCTAAGCCCATGGTCATCATTATTATTTATTATGCTTTTGGTAACGTGTAAGTATAATTTAACTAAAATTGATACGGGCTTTTTTTCTATTTCCTTGAATCTTATTCTTATCTATTTATAAGCAGTTTATAAACTATAAAATTTAATTTTTCATTGTAAGCTTAGATTCACGATTGAAAAGTGGCGCCATCTTCCGATAGAAGGTAGAAGTTTTTATCATTATACATTCTCATAGATGGCATTGACTGTCATGCTTTACTTAATGTTATACTAGATGGCGGTAGAAGTCCAGATTAAGGTTTTATAAAATATAATATGATCCATGTGACCATATCTAGTTTTTATTTTTAAACCTTCTCAAGTATAAATTATTTTCTTTGAAGGTCAATTAATTTTAAATCAAAATCAAACTGGATTAATCACTACTTGTGTATATGAATTGATTTTAAGTAACTGTCCTACAGTGGATCGGTCACGTGATATTCTAGAACTAAGTAAGTACATAGGTTATATATTTTGTCTATGGTACATACATATTTTATGGTAAGGTCATTTTCATTGTACTGATGCAACTTGTTTTAAAATAAATAAAATCTTTTGGTATTATTGAATATGAGTTTGTAAAATAAGGCTCACAATACAGATTCATTGAAAAATGTGGCATTGAAATAACTTATACACAAGTAATTTTTTCAATATGATCTATTCACGTGCTTACATATTAATATATCTAATAATAATTTATACTTGTATTATTTGTCAATTTTTAAGGTAAAATTTAATTAACTATATCTAAACAATAGAAATCAAACAAATTTTATCCGTTTATCTCACATTTATACTCCAAGCAATTGACGTTCCATGTAAGATGCACAACAACAATCACAATAATATCAATAACATCATTCAAAATGTAAAATAAAAATACATCTACTATTCAATAAATATAAATAACGTCTGCCTATTTACAAAATTCCACTAAAATAAATTAAAGCTTCATTGCGTGACTCGATAGGCCGGTTCCCGGCTTGTTTCTTGTCAACTCCGTTCCGAGCTAACACTACGGACCCTTCTTATAAAGTTCTCGACTTTTCGGCACGGGCTCTGACATTCTTGATTCGATTCTATGAGGTATGGTCCGAGGTGATTTTCACGTCCCTCCGGCGTACGGCTGCCCGAACCTTTAATTAAAAATGGTTCCAAATCAGCATTCACGGACCGTGTTGTAACCGCGTTCGTGTTTTCCTCCAACGCAACTCTTTCCGCTTCCTTTTGTCGAAGCCACACTGGAGAATTAACATAAACTCGAGGTCTCTCTCTCAACGCGTTGCATCTTTCCAACGCTGGTCTATAAACTGGTGCCGGGGGTCTGTACGCAGCTGGTATGGGCACACCTCTTCCAATGACACTACAAATTAATCCTTTCAAAGCTGCTCTAAAGTCTTTTAAATGATATGCATACAAAAGTGGATTAATTGCCGAGTTTAAATGGGAGAAAATTATGCAGAAGTATGTGAGAGGGTTCGGTATGTCTAGCTCCGGCATAAACGCTTTTATGGCATTGATAGTGTACAAAGGTATCCAACAGATAATGAAGAAAAAGACGATGATCGCCAGGTTTTGTGTAGCTTTTACTTCACGTTTCTGGGCCGCTCCGAGCACTCGCAGCATAGTTCCAGCACGACCCTGTCCACCTTCTACGGTCACCACTGCACTCATCTGAAAAAATAATATAAACTCTATTATATTATTTAAATGCAAAACGTTGAAGGAGAGTCAATTATCTTGATTAGGCAATTGTAGGAACTTCTACCATCGAGGAGATTTCGGTGTGACTACAATGAACATCACACTCGACAATGGTCGAAATTTTGTTCAAATATTATGACCTTGTTACGAGACAATAACCGCATATAGACAATAACCATAGACTATGTTTAGCATGTCTATAACCTATTTACATAAAAAAGTTATGCTATCATTGTAAGCTATACATACATACTGTAGATTTCGTTAGAAATTTATTTGGATACTGGATTTGTAGGTCTATTAATGTATGTGTTTTATGAATATTTTTATTTATAAAGTATCTAAATTAATAAAAATACTAGCTGACCCAACAAACGTTGTTCTGTCCTTAGGGGCATGAAAAATAGATGTTGTCCGATTCGCAGGCCTACCCAATATTATGCAGTACCTATCAACCTATGCACACAAAATTTCATGAGAATCGGTCGAGCCATTTCGGAGGACTAATTATTATGAGAATATTATACCTACTTATAGGATGTACATGTATTATACCTATTTAAACTTGATGTAAAAATTTGATAATATCGTCCGAATTTATTACTTAAGTATGACAAAAATTCGTAAGCAATAATATAGGTACAAGATAACCATTGTTACATGAATAAATATAAAAAAAACATAAGTACCTAAGTACATATTAGATAACATTGTCATGTAAAATCAACGCAATTCGTTTGACTTCGGTCGTTGACATCGTGGTAACTGGTAGGTGAAAGCATGCGTAAATATACAGCTTTCTACTTAAAAATCGACATGCCAAATTTTCAAAATATGAATCAATATCATTCCTATACTTAATAATAATTACAGAAATTTGTAATTACACACAAATATGTGATTTCTATTTTCTCCTTATTTACATACTTCCATAATATTGAGATACATGTAGTACATTGTTCTTTATCAATCTTTATATTTTTAAGTTCTGAATTTTTTATTTAGATGGCGTGCGAAGACGACCTGTTTATTTATCTTGAAAACACGCAGTATCTCGATTGACACCAATTAATTATCTACATTCAACTCTGTCCAGTGTAAATCGATGAAGGATAAGAAATAGATAAAAACTAAGTCTAATTTTGTATTACTATTTCAGTTTTATTACATTTCATACATTTGTATGCATTGTAATATTCTCATTTACCTAATGAAAATACGCCTTGTCGTAAGGTAATATTTATTTTAGGTAGTATTGATACTAGTTGATAAAATATATTAATTTGAAAGGTTATGCTTTCACTATTTGGCTAATTATGTAACTTTACCTTTTTCGACACAGCCGGTTACAAAACTTTATTGTCTAAAGAAACTGTACAACGCTATTGCTAGAGGAAGATAGGTAATTGATCCATAATTTTACTTCCTCAAGACTTCCAACATTAATTAGTACAGTTTTAAAGGCTTATTTACACAGTTGTTCATTGTGTAACTAAATTAACAATAAATGAACGTAGTCAGTATTTTTAAACATTTTAGACAGACGTAATATCATGTCTATTTTGTTTTAAACTGCATGAGAATAAGACCGCCTTCTGTGAGTTATAATTTTTATTTGGAGAGCACAATAAAGTACCTACCTACCAATAATAAAAAATAAAAAACTTTGTAGGCGTACTTTGCATACATACTTACTTTAACATTTTACATAACTATAGGTACCTAATTCATAAGTAAGTATTCAAATTATCAAAAAAATATACCGAATTAAATGATCAAAATAATGTTTTATGATTTATCATTAGACCGGGAGATACTGACACAAAATTTCGAGTCATTTGTAACAGGATGGCGGTTCTACAGGGGTCTTAGTACGCAATGACAAAAAGAAAAACGATGGCGTGAACGCAGCTCCGTCACGCTGGAACCCGCTTTAAAAAAAACCTTACTTTTTTTCAGCCTATTTTACCTACAAACGATGCTAATAAATGTAGTATAGGTCAATTTTTTGTAGTCTTATTAGTTACTTAGAAAACATCATTGATATCGTTCGAAGTAAAAAATATAAATAATAGCGTGTTGATTAGTTTTGGAATGGGTTCCAAATTGATTGTAGTTTATTGTAGTGGCAAGAAAATTCTTTATTTGCGTTGTTTTATCTCAAATTATTGCAAGAAGGTCACAATAACAAGATTTAAAAAAATAAACAACACTTGTTCAAAAACTACAAACGATGCCAATAAATGTAGTATAGGTCAATTTTTTGTAGTCTTATTAGTTGCTTAGAAAACATCATTGATATCGTTCGAAGTAAAAAATATAAATAATAGCGTGTTGATTAGTTTTGGAATGGGTTCCAAATTGATTGTAGTTTATTGTAGTGGCAAGAAAATTCTTTATTTGCGTTGTTTTATCTCAAATTATTGCAAGAAAGTCACAATAACAAGATTTTAAAAAATAAATAACACTTGTTCAAAAACTACAAACGATGCCAATAAATGTAGTATAGGTCAATTTTTTGTAGTCTTATTAGTTACTTAGAAAACATCATTGATATCGTTCGAAGTAAAAAATATAAATAATAGCGTGTTGATTAGTTTTGGAATGGGTTCCAAATTGATTGTAGTTTATTGTAGTGGCAAGAAAATTCTTTGTTTGCGTTGTTTTATCTCAAATTATTGCAAGAAGGTCACAATAACAAGATTTTAAAAAATAAATAACACTTGTTCAAAAACTACAAATGATGCCAATAAATGTAGTATAGGTCAATTTTTTGTAGTCTTATTAGTTACATACTTAGAAAACATCATTGATATCGTTCGAAGTAAAAAATATAAATAATAGCGTGTTGATTAGTTTTGGAATGGGTTCCAAATTGATTGTAGTTTATTGTAGTGGCAAGAAAATTCTTTATTTGCGTTGTTTTATCTCAAATTATTGCAAGAAGGTCACAATAACAAGATTTTAAAAAATAAATAACACTTGTTCAAAAACTACAAACGATGCCAATAAATGTAGTATAGGTCAATTTTTTGTAGTCTTATTAGTTGCTTAGAAAACATCATTGATATCGTTCGAAGTAAAAAATATAAATAATAGCGTGTTGATTAGTTTTGGAATGGGTTCCAAATTGATTGTAGTTTATTGTAGTGGCAAGAAAATTCTTTATTTGCGTTGTTTTATCTCAAATTATTGCAAGAAGGTCACAATAACAAGATTTTAAAAAATAAACAACACTTGTTCAAAAACTACAAACGATGCCAATAAATGTAGTATAGGTCAATTTTTTGTAGTCTTATTAGTTGCTTAGAAAACATCATTGATATCGTTCGAAGTAAAAAATATAAATAATAGCGTGTTGATTAGTTTTGGAATGGGTTCCAAATTGATTGTAGTTTATTGTAGTGGCAAGAAAATTCTTTATTTGCGTTGTTTTATCTCAAATTATTGCAAGAAAGTCACAATAACAAGATTTTAAAAAATAAATAACACTTGTTCAAAAACTACAAACGATGCCAATAAATGTAGTATAGGTCAATTTTTTGTAGTCTTATTAGTTACTTAGAAAACATCATTGATATCGTTCGAAGTAAAAAATATAAATAATAGCGTGTTGATTAGTTTTGGAATGGGTTCCAAATTGATTGTAGTTTATTGTAGTGGCAAGAAAATTCTTTGTTTGCGTTGTTTTATCTCAAATTATTGCAAGAAGGTCACAATAACAAGATTTTAAAAAATAAATAACACTTGTTCAAAAACTACAAATGATGCCAATAAATGTAATATAGGTCAATTTTTTGTAGTCTTATTAGTTACATACTTAGAAAACATCATTGATATCGTTCGAAGTAAAAAATATAAATAATAGCGTGTTGATTAGTTTTGGAATGGGTTCCAAATTGATTGTAGTTTATTGTAGTGGCAAGAAAATTCTTTATTTGCGTTGTTTTATCTCAAATTATTGCAAGAAGGTCACAATAACAAGATTTTAAAAAATAAATAACACTTGTTCAAAAACTACAAACGATGCCAATAAATGTAGTATAGGTCAATTTTTTGTAGTCTTATTAGCTACTTAGAAAACATCATTGATATCGTTCGAAGTAAAAAATATAAATAATAGCGTGTTGATTAGTTTTGGAATGGGTTCCAAATTGATTGTAGTTTATTGTAGTGGCAAGAAAATTCTTTATTTGCGTTGTTTTATCTCAAATTATTGCAAGAAGGTCACAATAACAAGATTTTAAAAAATAAATAACACTTGTTCAAAAACTACAAACGATGCCAATAAATGTAGTATAGGTCAATTTTTTGTAGTCTTATTAGTTACTTAGAAAACATCATTGATATCGTTCGAAGTAAAAAATATAAATAATAGCGTGTTGATTAGTTTTGGAATGGGTTCCAAATTGATTGTAGTTTATTGTAGTGGCAAGAAAATTCTTTATTTGCGTTGTTTTATCTCAAATTATTGCAAGAAGGTCACAATAACAAGATTTTAAAAAATAAATAACACTTGTTCAAAAACTACAAACGATGCCAATAAATGTAGTATAGGTCAATTTTTTGTAGTCTTATTAGTTACTTAGAAAACATCATTGATATCGTTCGAAGTAAAAAATATAAATAATAGCGTGTTGATTAGTATACGATCCTTCAACTGTATCGTAGCTGTTGTTAAAAATACTAACAATTACTCTCTGATTATTGATTAACAATTTTCAATTATCAAAAACTTTTACACTTTCAGAAATTATATTTAAAAATTCAACTCATTTGCAGCTCAAGTTTTCAATACTTACGAAAGTCCGTGTATAGTTGGCTGTCATTATTTTTTAATACGAAAAACAGCACATACTTGTAAGTCCAACGATTTTGAATTTATATTTTGAGGTATAATCGATGCTACATTTACTGTAGGCACTATAGTAACTGTAAACTTGTGTACGCACGCTTATATTTAATCGGTAATGTCCATATATGTACATATAAAGGTATGCTGTCGGAAGACAAACTGTGAAACTACGAACGATTTCCTTTTCTATTTTCTAACGTCTTAAAATGTATCACTCTATCAAACACTAAGTAGATTTATTCATTCGCACTTATAATCAGTAATAAGCAAGACATACTGGGTACTGTGACAATTGTTCATATCGTTTGTAGTTTTTATGCCAGTGTCATTTTATTATACCACTACAATTTGGCTAGTTTTATCTGATTTTTCTTGAAGTTATTTTAGAGGATAAATTATTTTACCAGTACTACAATAAACGATAAATGACAATATTAATTCCAATTTTTTATATTGCACTATTTTGAGTTTTTTTTCGTTTCGGATGGAATTTATCCATTATTTCATTTTAATTACTTTTGTCGTCTCAGCAGTTTCGGATTATTAAGTGACTTTGTAACATTGAACAGCAAACTACTGAACATTAAAGATATCCAACTCTTTTTTTTTAACATATATCATGTGCAATTTAATGTACACTAAATTACGAAACTCCCACACGCATACACAAACACGCACGTGTGCGAAGATGTATGTATGAGCATGAATATTTTTTTTTCTAAAACTACAAACGACACGAAATCCAAGGCTCATAATTTTTTTGAATATATTAACTTATTGAACACTAAATTTTTTGTTTTTTATTGCTTACAGGGGTTCAGCAGCCACTACAAACATATGAGTTTAGCTACAATCAACTACATTGTTTGTAGTTTTTGAACAAGTGTTATTTATTTTTTAAAATCTTGTTATTGTGACCTTCTTGCAATAATTTGAGATAAAACAACGCAAATAAAGAACTTTCTTGCCACTACAATAAACTACAATCAATTTGGAACCCATTCCAAAACTAATCAACACGCTATTATTTATATTTTTTACTTCGAACGATATCAATGATGTTTTCTAAGTAACTAATAAGACTACAAAAAATTGACCTATACTACATTTATTGGCATCGTTTGTAGTTTTTGAACAAGTGTTATTTATTTTTTAAAATCTTGTTATTGTGACCTTCTTGCAATAATTTGAGATAAAACAACGCAAATAAAGAATTTTCTTGCCACTACAATAAACTACAATCAATTTGGAACCCATTCCAAAACTAATCAACACGCTATTATTTATATTTTTTACTTCGAACGATATCAATGATGTTTTCTAAGTAACTAATAAGACTACAAAAAATTGACCTATACTACATTTATTGGCATCGTTTGTAGTTTTTGAACAAGTGTTATTTATTTTTTAAAATCTTGTTATTGTGACCTTCTTGCAATAATTTGAGATAAAACAACGCAAATAAAGAATTTTCTTGCCACTACAATAAACTACAATCAATTTGGAACCCATTCCAAAACTAATCAACACGCTATTATTTATATTTTTTACTTCGAACGATATCAATGATGTTTTCTAAGTAACTAATAAGACTACAAAAAATTGACCTATACTACATTTATTGGCATCGTTTGTAGTTTTTGAACAAGTGTTATTTATTTTTTAAAATCTTGTTATTGTGACCTTCTTGCAATAATTTGAGATAAAACAACGCAAATAAAGAATTTTCTTGCCACTACAATAAACTACAATCAATTTGGAACCCATTCCAAAACTAATCAACACGCTATTATTTATATTTTTTACTTCGAACGATATCAATGATGTTTTCTAAGTAACTAATAAGACTACAAAAAATTGACCTATACTACATTTATTAGCATCGTTTGTAGGTAAAATAGGCTGAAAAAAAGTAAGGTTTTTTTTAAAGCGGGTTCCAGCGTGACGGAGCTCGTGAACGCTGGTACCGGCGGCTTAGTCGCGTGGGCGTTAGTCGAACTCGTCGGAAAATAGCGAAAGTCAAACGATTTGTAACAGTATGGCACTTATTTTTCCTGTAAGTTTGAGGATCAACAAATATAAATACAAAATTTCAAAGATCTATGTGTTGGAAATCTTAACTTATATAAATTAATAATAAATTAAGTTTTCAAGTATGACAGCACTTTTTCCCCCTACTAGAAGTATGGCAAATATAATAATGGTCACATTTTATCAAATACTCTCCAAAAATCCAAATGCAATACTGGTACAAAAAGTTTGGCGAAATAAAAATTTTTTGCAGATTTTCGGCGGTATGGCGACCATTTGGAATCGTCCGAAAAGTATGGCATGGCGATTTTCGTAAATGGCTGCACGACGATAGTTACCTGTGCAAAAGTTAGCCTGGTACAAATGGTTGAATGATTGTTTTATTTAAATCAACACATTCGCGTCGGTATGGCGGGCTGTAAGTCACACCGGAAAAGTATGGCATGACACTACCGCCTACTACTTTTTTATGGGCTTTTTTATGGGTAAATTCTAAAATTTTTGTGTTACAAATCGTTTGACTTTCGCTATTTTTCCGACGAGTTCGACAAACGCCCACGCGACTAAGCCACCGGTACCAGCGTTCACACCATCATTTTTCTTTTTGTCATTGCGTACTAAGACCCCTGTAGAACCGCCATCCTTGTTACAAATGACTCGAAATTTTGTGTCAGTATCTCCCGGTCTACATGTGTTTCAGAAACAAAACAAAACAGCAATCATACCTGAGAAATGTAAATAATAGCCATATCGCACTTGATTTCCCAAACAATGTTTTGTTTTACAATTTACACCGATAAGCGTATCACGCTGTTTATTATCTAAATTCTGAAAGAATGTTGTTCCGATCTGCTTATTAAGAAATAACGTCTAGTAAAACGACTTGTTTTATATATAGGGAAAAGGAACATTTATACGTTTTGTTACAATAAATGTTTTGAGCATCCAATGCAATATCGTTTTCAACTACCTACATCTTTATAATATAAAAATGAATCCCAAAATGTGTTGGTAAGCGCATAACTTGAGAACGGCTGAACCGATTTCGTTAATTCTTTTTTTATTATATTCCTTGAAGTACGAGGATGGTTCTTACGTAGAGAAAACGTAAATATGTACCACGGGCGAAGCCGGGGCGGACTGCTAGTTTAAAATAAAAGACATCTGTAGTTAATTACATTTTACATATTATTATTTTGGTTTTATGTATTACCACTAGGTATTGTTATTTAACGAGTTGTGTCCAAATGGCCGTAGTAATAATATAATTCATATTAATATTACGTTCAATATAACGCCCATAGCAGGTGATATATTATCATGATCGTGAATCTCGAATGTCAATCTAATAGTATTATCAATGCCCAGGCACCTATTTATATATTATTATCTGTCTAACCCTATCTTATCTTACTGATATTATAGAGAAGAAAGTTTGTGAGGATGGAGGTTTGTATGCATGTTTGTTCCTCTTTCACACGAAAACCGGATTTTGATAATAGTTGGCATTATGTGTCAGAATAACACATAATAAGCTATAGAAATATTTACTTGATCTTCCCTTGTTCACGTCACGGCATCACGGCCACGGGTGAAAATCTGGACCGATTTGGCAAATTCTTTTACTATAACAGCTGATACTCTATCGTGATAAATAAACATTAAATATGATATAGCAAAAGAAAGCGGCTTCCGTTATTTTTTCTTCCATATAAAACATACCTGTTTAACAACAACGCGGTATATATGCGCGTAGAATGCGGCAAGCAAAACGCTGGGCGTGACAATGGTCGCGAAGTATAGGAAGAGGAGGTAGTTGTAGTCCATGACTTCCACGAAGTAGCAGCTCGGAGTGGGCCCGACGGCTGCATGCCAGCCCAGGAGCGGTAGGAACCCCACGCCGGCGCCGGCCACCCAGCACACAGAGATTATTGCTGAAAATAAACAAAACTTAACTGAAAAAAAGAGCGTGTGTGAAGCACACGTGTCAGAAGTGAAACTTCTTTGGCGAGATTCAAGATAGGTACCAAAATCGTCGCCTTACTCCATGACGTAACACCTTGAAATTTTACATTCAACGCGCCGAAAGAAGTTTCACTTCAAACACATGGATATGTTTGGGGAACAACCACCTCTCTAACTACCCTCCTACCTTCTATCTTTACGTTGCAGGTTGCTAAAATCAAAATATGTAGTAACGTAACTCTTAAGTCTGTTAACTTTTTTTTATATTAAAAGCTAATAATTCTAACCCAATAAGTTGTCTTTGTTATTGTCTTGTTTCTAGTTGTCTTACTGGTAATTAATTAGTTACTTTAGTTACTACCATACAAACTTTTAATTTGTGTATCAACAACAAATTTTGTTGGCTTATCTCTCTAAGTATCTCGAATGTTGTAATTATTCCACTAAATATACTGAATAAACACACCGAGGATGTGTGATAAGCTTTGTATGAAGGTTATTTTTGTTTCAGGATAGACAAAATATGATTCATGCAAGTATCATATGCCCCTTAGATATGCCTTATCTCAATCCAATAAAAAAAATATGTTGTTGGTATAACCTAAACCGAGTCTCTAATATTTCATATTTACCTAAGTTATCCTTACTAATATTATAAATGCGAAAGTAACTCTGTCTGTCTGTCTGTTACTCAATCACGCCTAAACTACTGAACCAATTTGCATGAAATTTGGTATGGGGATATTTTGATACCCGAGAAAGGACATAGGCTACCTTTTATTGCGAAATATGTACCACGGGCGAAGCCGGGGCGGACCACTAGTTTTATATAAGTTCGATGGTTTTCCAGCTCATAATGCGCGATATGTAAACATTTTGATAAGTAGGTAAATATTTTAGAATACCTAATCGATGAGCAAATATATATATTGTTTACAAATTTCTTATCAGATAGTAGGTACCCAGAATCTAATTCTTATACAGTTCTATCGTGCCAAATAATTTCATAATGGAGCCTGTTTTACGACGGAAAATGAAGACAAAATATGAAGGTATTAATTATTTTGTTCGTATCATTTTTTAATATGAAACATTTTTAATATGAAACGTTAAACCAATTGAGCAAAATTCTTATAATAGTAATGTAACAACTAATTGAATTGCGTAATATTTACCTACGCAACAACGTCATTGAATCGCATATATGTTATATCTATAATATTTTAATATTATTTACGTTTTTTCATGGACAGAGATCGCTTATTCATCTGCACGGTGTTTATATGACAATTTTTATGAATCATGTCGGTACGTACACGTATTATTATGTACATTCAATTGAAATGGGTTGAATGAATTAAAATTCAGATCCATTATGTGCATTGTGCGTACAATAATAAAAACTTACATTTAAAGGTAATATACAGTGGGTAAGTACCTACTGGGTTATCTCATCAACGTGACGCGAAGTAACAGTAACAGGAAAATCATTATATTCTTAGAACTATTCGTAGTCTTAAAGATAAACACATTCTCTGTTACTAGGTATATTGTATCCTGACTAAGAGTAAATCACTTCATAGTATAAACTATAAAACAAATTCAATTCATTAAATCTTTAAAACTACGCAACTGATTTTATTACGGTTGTAGATAGAGTGATTCAACGGTAAGGTGTATATTTATTAGGTTTTTATTTAATTTTATACAGGATTATATACACGTCAATTATATAAAAAAATATTCTGTGGCGCCAGCATGATAGGTACACGTACCTACATGCAAACAAAAGGAAAACGTTCAGAAGAGCGTCACGTCACGTCACGTTGCGTATTTCCGAATATTTATTTGATATTTCCGTTGGTCCTTACTAGCAATTAATATTACTGTGATCTGTGGTTTTATGAACAAATAAACTATATTTGTGTATTTCTTAACTATAAAACAATAACGTCATTAACCGTAACTAATTTATCTACTAAATTACATAACATGAAATGCTTGAATTCGATAAACGATATGTTTGCGCTTTGTAAGTTTTTCACAGTAAGAATGTATAATTTTTATAACATGTATTTTAAAGAATGATACATTACCAATGTTTAAGATTTATATGTAGTTGATTAACCACATTAGAAACTGGTTTTTATTGCCTTTATATTACAAACTAGCGACCCGCCCCGGCTTCGCACGGATGCAATGCTGATACTACATAAATACACTACAGAAAAACTGTGAACGTTGTACATATATAAAAACATAGCGGCCCGCTCCGGCTTCGCACGGGTATAAAATATATAGCCGGGCGGCCGGCCGGTACCGCCGCAAACGCTACGTCCCGCAATTTTTAAATCTGTAATATCTTCGAAAATATTCACTTAAATCATACGGTGTAAAGGGCCATATAGATCTATATTAAATGAACGATGTATTCAAGGTATTTAATTGGTTAAGGATTAATGCTGTATTGGTTAAAATCGCTTCGAAAATTAGCCATTATTTGTTGTAAAAAGTAAATTACAAAAAAAAGTTATTGTGGGCTATCCATAAGAGATAGATATATACCACCGCGGACTTTTCTGTAGACCTTTTCAATGTGTATAATACTTAGTACATTATTTTGATAAAACTCTTAGGGTTCAGCCTGCGTTTGCAATGTAAGCGGAAAATATGTTTTTTACGACATCACATTAGAAACCTCAAAAATAACAGTACTTCTTCACTATTTGATGGATGTTATTATACATATAAACCTTCCTCTTGAATCACTCTATCTATTAAAAAAAACCGCATCAAAATCCGTTGCGTAGTTTCAAAGATTTAAGCGTACAAAGGGACATAGGGACATAGGGACAGAGAAAGCGACTTTGTTTTATACTATGTAGTGATATAATCAACGATTGTTTAGTAAATATTGACGAAATTGCTGTACATATATTATATTTTGTGGAGTCACTGAACTATATCAGATTTAAAACGAAAGACCTTTTCTAGCAATAAAAACAATGGAATAGTGTATATTTTCTTTCTTTACAGTTAAATCCTTATAATTACCACGCAAAGGTCAACGGACAACGGTACAAAGGACAAAAACATCGAGTTTATATAGTATGTTAAAAAATAAATTTATAATACCTCTTATACATATATACTTACTTACCAAGAGTTTTACGTAAACAAAAATCAACTATACTATGATACAAAAAATTGTTTTTTAGGTACCTAGATCATGGACATTTATCTCACATCACAAAAAGTAGACAGGGCAGAATGCAGATATTTTTTTCAAAACCAATGTAGATACTTACTTACTACAACCTAGTACCTACCTACCTACCTAAGCTTTTTATAAAAACTGCTATTCTAAAAAATATATTTATATAGATGTTATAGTCAAAGTCCGATACACAGTCTCTTCGCGGAAGGACTGGTTTATCCTAGGTTTGGCCAAAGCCATCAGGCAATCCCCGAAATACATTTCAATTTCGCCCTTTGCCTGAAGTATTTTTAGTCAAACCCAGGAGCTCCTAACTTTTCAGTCAAACGTCGAAAGTAAATTATTCTGTTTCGGTTTTGGCCTAGTCAATCCTAGAAGCGACTGCAATTCTCGGTCAAACGTTGATCTGAACATGTTTAAACAGGTTCATAATGTCTCTCGCGGACCTCTTGCTCTTCAAAATTATGCAAATGTAAAAGGTCTAATGTATTGTGCAATTCTAAATGTCATAATGCCTCACCATGTCAGAAAAATGATTAATTTTTCATTTTAATTTCTTAAGAAATTATTAAAACAATAAACATCAAAATTTAAAAATGTTATTTTTTTATACTTAATCACAAACTAACCTCCGTATATTCCAAAGCATTTATTTATTTATTTTATACTTTATTGCACATCGTACAAAAGGCGGGCCTAATGCCACACGGCATTCTCTCAAAGCATCTCAAATATAAAAGTGAAAATCACGTAAGCTGACCAATCAGGTGTCAGAACTGGCAGAGTTAAGCGGTTCTTAAGACTTGAAAGCTGCTTAAATGATAAAATGCTTCCAAATATACGAAGATAAGACACTTCATACCTATATCGGAGTTTGACTCGTCAAACCCCGATTTAATAAAATTGTGTTTTGACGTTTGCCTGACCAAATTAGTCTCTCCCAGGTTTGACGAAAATTGTTTAGTCAAAGGCCGAAAATTTACATTTGTTTGGGCTTTGACTAAGTCATTCAGTCTGACCTGAGGATTGACCAGTCCAACCTAGGAGCGCCGGAGCTTCGGAGTTTGCCTATAACATAGACACTTTGATTATAGATATATGTACATATACATATTATGTAGGTATATTTCTAAGCATGGAAAACTGAAGTGTAAACAAGAATATTTACTTAGTAAGAGCCTTACTATTATTGTATACGTAGAATGTTTCTAGACGCAATCTACATAATATCTCTATATTGTCTAATATTTATTTTATAATCATTATTTATTTTTATATTTGTACGGATATGAACAATAAAGTTCCTAATTAATTATTATTATCTAGGTAATATATAGTCTCTGACTTTCGTTTCTTGAGTTTTGCCTTTTTAGTGTACTGGATACAGCGTAACTGGGTCCCTGTTGTATGTACCTATTTTAAAGATACAAAATTATACGGAAAACTTATTTCTTAACCGACTACAACATGATCAGTTTTTCCTATTGTGAGTGTTCCACTGAAAGCATCGGATAAAGCAAGTTGTCGTAGTTCGAGGGTATTGGGATTGTATATCCCTTTTAAATAAATATCTCCATAATAATTCATCTTAAGGTTTGTATAGGTAATAGTTTCAGTCGTATACCATATATTATCATAAAGAGCTCACAAATCACTAAATATGTAATAAAGTCAATACAGCGACAGACGCTGTATGGTTAGCATTTTTTTTAAATAGATAGAGTCGTTCTTGAGGAAGAATTCATTTCATAAAACAATTTGGTTTTCTTCACAGTGGGCGTTGCGGCCGCGGCGCACGGAAAGCGCCAACAGTGCCAATTTACAATAAAGCAAAATAAAATAAGAACTAAGTCTGCGTAAAGTAACGTTTTGACACGGCATTTATGATTTAAGGACAATAGTATAATATTATAACTAATGAAAACGATGTATGGTGTCAATACCAAGTGATGAATGTGTTAATAAATATTCATCATATTATATAGACTGTTTTGATGAAGAATATGGTGGTGTAGATATAATTTATATACTAAAGTGTTCATAGTAAATACGAAGATTCTAGATAAAATTAATAGAATATTTAAGATTTTCTGTTTAGATATGACGATAACTAACGATAATAAATAACTATGATGTATGCATAATTTGTATACGTAGTAGGTATATTATTATTAGTCTGTGGCATAATGCACTGTGTAATAATTGATGTACAATTGTACAATGTATCCATAAATTAATTATAATTATTATAATCATTACCTATATAAAACACCGTTTAGATTTCCATTTGCAACTGCATTCATTGGCGAGTCAAAAAAATATAACTGTATACGAGTACTACTTGTAATATGTACTTATTTATTATTTTTCGGCACCCTAGCTTTTGAGATAAAAATTTACACATAGCCCTAATTTTTAAAAAAGGCGTCGTTCAGTTATACGTATAATTGAGAATATTATCCAACCCAAAAAGGAGAAAATGTTATAATAATTCAGTAAGTAAAGGACGTCAGATATAAATCATTGACAAATCGACGATCGAGAAAGTACTGAAATTCTTATTAGATATTGATGCAATAATTCGCTACGGATATCAAATAAAATACATTTTGAGTTCTCGTATTACGATATAGTCGTAAGTCTAAGAGAATTTCATTAGTGACGAGCTGCGCTCCTCGTGAACGGTGATCCGCTTCTTCTTCTTAGCGCAGCGTGACTATAGCCTTCGTCGATGAATGGGCTATCTAACACCGTAATAATTTTTCAAATCGGACCAGTAGTTCCTGAGATTAGCGCGTTCAAACAAACAAACAAACTCTTCAGCTTGATAATATTAGTAGGGTAGACTGGGTACAGTTGTGCCAGGTCCCGGTAGTGACAGTCGTCATATTTTCGAAAATATAGAGGTCATGCAAGGGGAAAGAGGAGCGGCTTGCTCGTCTCAACCTGTTTCACAGGGTTGCATCATTTTCCGCGCAGTGAGTACGTGAGCAGAAGCCCATTTTGATTTTAACCGCCAAAAAGTAAGGTTTTTCGTTCATTTTCATTTCCAAATTACTGTAATATCTATGCTGATAGGGTATTGAGTGTTATTCATCGATATAAGTCACATATTAGCAGTTTAATATCAATAATTACATTTTTATTGTAGGTTATTTTGTCTTGGTGTGGTGATTGTATTTTTATAAAAACAGGCTCTGGTTACGGTTGTGACACTTTAACCGGGTACGGTTGTGACATAAGTAAAATCTGTTGTTTTTGTTTTATAGATGCCTAGAAATCGCATCAGAAAAACTCAAAGTGTGTACCGTGTACTGTGTCGCAGTACGAAGAAGCGTATGATGAAGTAAAACGCAGGACTTCTTTGCGCAGTGCTGCATATTATTACTTATTTTGATAGACTTTCGCATAGCTACCTACTACTTTACTATGAGAATATTTTTTTGTTTTTTTTTTGTTTGAAAGATACCATGAGAATATTTTTATTTTTATTTGAAAGATGAGCACTTTTATTACGTTTGGAGTTTTGTTTCAAAGTAAAGTAGAGTTCCTTCAAACATAAGTTTTATTGTGATGATGAATGTGATTGACATTTCTTTGATAAGTATTGTAATTTTTACTAATTTTTAATGAAGACTATTATAGAAAGTCAGTATTAATGGAGACTGATAATACATATATCTAAAGATACTTTAGTGCAATGAAAGTTGTGAAAGTTTAAACTGTTACCAGATTTTATCACTTTTGTGAGGAAAGTATTTTTTGTTAAATGAGTCATATTATAAAAAATAAATATTTCTTGTAATGTAAGTAATAAGTAAAGTCATGAACAAGTATTTCGTGATCATTTAGAGCATTTCTATCCTCTTGGGTAATCATTTCACATAATTATCATACTGTCACTATTGACCCCCAGTACTGTCACAACCGTCCCTGGGATGTGGTCGATTGTGACAATCTTCCTTTGTTTAAATAAATATTTTTCATAATTTAACTAATTGATTTAGGCCTAAAGTTTTAAAATTAAGTCGTTAACCAATGAATAAACTACATACATTATAAATTTATAACACAGTTTTTGTTCAGATTATTAGCATAATTTAAAAAATATAGGCGGACAATCTAAAATTGTCACTACTGTACCCAGTCTACCCTATAGATTGCCTGAGCCGCCAACTTAGAATCATCTGATTTTGTGGGAACATTTCTCCTCATAACCATCAAATCCTTTAGTAAACCATTTTACCGATATTGCTCCTGTCTTTAAACGATCACTTATCTTCATACAGCCTTGTCTCATGAATTTCTAAGCCATTTATTAATAGCAGGTATTTGGTAATTCAAACTAATGTTATGAATAGAGAGTACACTGAATTCATGTCTTGTTATGTTAAGACAGGAAAAAAATATATTTTTCTATTGTTACGTTTTCTTATTTGAACACGCTTTTGTTGGCTTCACCTGTATTTTTGGACGAAATCGACTCCGTCGAGACTTGATTTTGACTTACTTTTTTAATTCAATCTTAGTACACTTATCAAGGATCCGTGACATTTCATAAGTTTTATCGTTTTAGTTTTTTTTTAACTAGGTATATATAATTATTTTTAGTTACTTATATGTTTTAAATATACAAGTTTTCGCCTAACAGGTTTCTGACCTGGAATTTTCATACAAATACATATTGTAATACTGTGCAAATACTATGTTACTTGGAATCAATTAAATCGATCGACTTTCGATAGGAACAAGAAACGTATTCGACTGCGTGTTCTTCACAATTATGAACACCAAGATGAACACATTAAAACTTGTCGCATGTCAAACCATAATTTTCGAATACATACTACTTCAGTTTTTATTTTGTGACGAATAATGCTCAGGCAATCACAACTCTTTGTTTTATTGAGTTTTTCAGTAAAAATTACATTTAGGTACATAGGTATATATTGCAAGACGTCAATCAGCATTAAATAAACAAGGTAGGTACCTACATATTATCAAAATTTTGATAATTCAATAGTTAATGTAGTTACGACAACGGCTACATTAACATGTGTTTTTAATGTAGTAGGCGATAGATGCAGTTTTAATTGTATTGCAGTCATTAGTACCTACCTACTCAAACATTTCAATCTACGATTGGTTCATCTAATATCATTTTTAATTAAATAATAACTGTATACTTAAATAGCTGTTGAAGTCAGTTTAATAAAACAATATAATTAGTAACACAACTTTAATTAAGTAATAAAAACTATCAAAATATCACAAATGAAATAATACAATACAGTCTCTAGAAACTCCAGAAAACCCGAAACGTTCGAGAGAATTAAATATGTATTTTAGCAATTTAAAGAGTTTGCGTTCAAGGGCATATTAATTATTAATCCTATACCTACTGAGCTCTTACATAAAAATAGATATAAATAATTTTTTTACCAGCTATGCATAGTGTTTCCATTACTTTTGTAGCTATCGCATTTTTTTGCGGACGGAGCTGATTTTACAACTAGCTACATTCAAGTTTGTAAATTGGCTAATATTCAATACAATCGTGTATTAATTTAAACATACGACAATTTGGATGTTACTCTTACGGTTTATCATAAGACCCCTTAGAAATTTGGTCTTTAAGCATTACATAATTACGATCTAATGAAACACTAACATTCCTACAATTACAGTCAATATTGTTAAAGCTGGCATATTTTTAGACGCCGAGTTCTTCTTTAACGATTGATCGGCATATGTTTGCAAAAGTTTACAAGGTACAGATCGCTTCATATTCGATGTTGGGCTGTGTCGTATCACATAGCACTGCATTCCCGGCGTGACTTCAACGGGCTTTCCCTTCACATCGAGTGCATTAGTGACTGTCGTATTCGTTGTAGTGATCGTCACTGATGACGTCATTGTGTTATTCGATTCATTATTCATATTACTCGTAGTATTTGCTGGGGCTTCGTTAGTCACATTCACAGGAACTAACGTACCATTGGGCAACATTTCATACAATTGTTTCGGAGCTGGTTGCGGAGAGTCTGTTGCTGGACCATTTACGGTTGTTACATTGGTCACCGTTGTAATTACTGTCGTGTTTGTGCCTCCTCCGCTTTGGGTCTTAGCTTCCTCTTCGAATATAAAACTAGTTATCAAGTTGCAGTCTATTTTGGTTTCTTCGTAATCGCCGTTGTCTTTTCTAACACCGAATTTGCAAACCTCGCCCGGCCGGGGCGTATAATTGTTTGAAGAATGACTTTTACTTAGAGCATAAGTTCCAGCAGCAAGTGTTCCAAGGTTGAGCAGCGCAAGCCCAGCCAGCAGCGTACCGTATTTACTGCCGGAGTCTTTGTATTGGTACACGTAATTTGGGGGCGATCCACGATAGACGGGATAGCTCATAGGTGCACCCCCGTGAACTGGAGTGTATCTTATTTGTTGTGGAGGATTATAATTGTAATGATAGTGCACATTAGTTGTATGACCCGCACCCGTACTTGGGGAATTGCCCGAAAGTCCTTTTCCGGGTGGATATCCATGAGATCCGCCGGATGATGGATATGTATGGCTGCCACCGGACGATGGATATCCATGACTACCCCCTGAAGAAGGATAACCGTGTCCTCCTCCAGACAGTCCACCAGACGGATATCCATGAGCTCCGCCAGACGAAGGATAACCATGACCCCCACCAGACAATCCGCCTGATTGTGGATACGAATGACTGCCCCCACTACCCGAGAGGCCACCAGATTTAGGATAACTGTGTCTTCCACCACCGAAAGTTCGTTTAGCTTCTAACGGACCAGTTATAGATAGCACTAGGATTGCAAAGAGCAATCCATAAAAATACCGCTGCATATTTTCTAAAATTTCTATTTTCTTCAAAACAAAACTATTCACACGTTCAACACTGTCACTCGCGCGCAATGAACTGAAGTAAGCGCCAAGCGCTGCATCATGCCACGGCCCGGCTCTGCTTTTGAAAATTAGCACAACACAATGCAAATAAACATTGTGAATATATCAGGGGGGGACACCTCGAACAAACTGACATTTATTAAAGAAAGCGACGCCATCTATACTTTGGCGAGTAAAAACTTATTTTAATTAGTTTATAATATAACCCCAAAAGATGGCATCGCACTTTCCGAAGTTATTGCATATTGTTTATAAATATTTAAATAAATGGCAGAAGCATTGTTTTATTTTATTAAATCGAATGCGAAGCTTACCTTTTTTTAAATGCCATTAAATGATTTTGCGATTTCGTTTCATTTTATTCACAGATTATAATAATAATATCGTCATAAAACGGTTCTACCAATATAAACGCGCTGTTCATATACCAACATAACGGCATATGAGTCATACCATAGCTGAGTACAACAAAGACTCGACAGAAATAATAACTTAAAAGGAAATTTCTTTTTGTTTTAATTACATCAATTTTAACCGAAATCAGTAGTTCTTTTCATTTTTTTACAAATAACTAAATTTCCAATTAGTAAATGTAATACACCTTAAATTAGTGACAACGCCATCTATCGTGAAATAGAGCAATTTAATGTAGATGGCAAGGCAAGACTAGATAGTAGTACGTTATAAATTTTACAGATGGCAATAGTACTATCACCATTTCCACAGACCATTTCATCTAGATACTAATATATCTATACTATAATACATACTATAATACATAATATTATAAAGAGGAAAAGTTTGTAATTATGTATGTATGTATGGTTTTCACGCATATACTACTGGACCGATTTCAAAAATACTTTCACCATTAGAAAGCTGCATCTTCACTGAGCAACATAGGCTATATTTCATTTTCAAAAAAATTAGAGATCCTTACCAAAAATGCAATAATGTAACCCAAGGTGTAAAAAATTCCTCAATAAAACTTCTGTCATCGCGTGCGCTGCGGAATCTACCTAATGAAGATAGAACAAAAAAATGTTCTACGGTATTATAGAATGGATCAATATCTACAAGAAAGTCCGCGATACCACAGACTAATAATAATATACTACGTATACAAGCGATACCATATGTCCATCTTCAGTGGTTATGTAATATGTTACTACAACAACTTTTTTTACGTTTTCAAAGTAAATAGAAGTGCCGACAGTAATCAAACCATGTTATCCATTACATGACTTACTTGACTTATGTTCCTGTGTCCCCTAGCTGGGGCAGAGGGCATCCACAGTGCTCCGCCAGGCGTTTCTATCGAGAGCTTCCCTTTTGATTTCGCTCCAGGTTTTCCCGATTTTCTTGGCTTCGTCTATGATTGTCCGCCGCCAGGTTTGTTTAGGACGACCACGCTTACGCTTTCCTTGGGGGTTCCAGTCTAAGGCTTGCCTTGGTATATGATCAGTTTCCCTTCGGAGCGTGTGGCCAATCCAGTTCCACTTGCGGCGTTTAATTTGCTGGTCAATCGCGATCTCACCACAGCGTACCCAAAGCTGGTCATTGGATATCGTCTCGGGCCAGTAGATACCGAGGATTTGACGAAGGCAGCGGTTCAGGAAAACCTGGATTTGCGAAGAGATGTTCTTTGTCACCTTCCACGTCTCGCAGGCATACAGCAACACGGTCTTGACATTGGATCGAAATATCTTTAGTTTTATTTTGCGGGTAAGTTTCCGTGATTGCCATATATTTCGGAGCTGTGCAAAGGTTCCTCGGGCCTTGGAAATCCTAGTGGCGACATCTTCCTCTGATCCTCCATTTTCCGACACTACACTTCCGAGGTAAGTAAACGAGTGAACGCGTTCACTCGCGTTCAATCCATTACATACACATAATATATTAATCCTTATCCCATTAAATGATGTTTTATTATAGATTGTTTCAATACCAGCAAAACACTTTTTAAATGTAAAAAAATTGGATATTCCATTCAAAAGATATAACGGATTTTTAAAAGTGTCAATAGTGATACAGAATATAGTAGGTATACTGCTCAATACAATGAGCAGGCCGTAGTGCGCGCGCGGGACGCGGGGTAAAGGTGATTTTCATGTGATTAAAAATTAAACCTATAGTCACAGTATTACCATATTTCCTATAATATTGTAATACTGTGCTATAGTTGACTTTTCACTGTCACGACTCACGATATCCGATATCGCTATCTATGCGGGTGAAGCCGCAGGGCATTGCTAGTGTATTATAAAGAGGAAAGGTTTGTATGTATGTATGTATGGTTTTCACGCATAAACTACTGGACCGATTTTGAAATTAAACTACTAGGCAACGCAATCAAAAAAATACAGACGTTTCAGCTGCAAATTTTTGACACTAAACCTAACTATTTTTATCTCCATTTTGCAAAAAAATATATATTACCAGACTATGTACTTTTGACCTAACTATGTACTTTTCTAAAAAACCTTTTATTTCATTTAAAACTGCAATTAAACTTTGGAACCAAAAGGTTTGTATCATAATCTTTCTACTGTTATTTTCTTATTAAAATACTATTGTATACTCAACGAACCTTGAAGGCACAGCGTATCATTTACCAATAAAAATAAATATATGTTCATCAACTTGCCCATTCTTTAATAACATTGTTGAACAATAGGCAGTAAATTGAGGCAATAATCATTTAGACTCGTGAAGGCAACGCACTATTCTCAATTCTGCACTACCTTTTACCGCAACAACATTTAGTTCATGACAATCGGTTAGTTACGATAATGACGTCGATACAACTGCACAGTTAAAATGTTATTCACGTTATTATTTACAAACATTATGCTAACCGGCGCCGAAAGGAACGTCGATAATAAGCCGTATCTTGTGTTGCCAGTACCTCTCCAATTGCCCTTCCGTAACGAGCGCTCCGAGCAATGCTGGCTCCGGATAGAGGACGTAGAGCTCATAGAAACAGTGGCCATCTACTGCTATATAGCACAATCCTTTCTAAGGAACCATATACATGACTATAACACTAGGAAAATGAGTGAAGACGATGTCGATGTCAGTTTATGGAGCGAAGAACCAAGGCCGCAAGAAGATATTGCCCCGAAAGTGAACAATCAAAAGGAAAGCGTGATAGATTGGAAAATAACCACTGTTTTGGATCCCATTACGCGTATGCGGTTGTATGTTAGTCGAGACGCGTATTGTAGGATTATAATGTATAGCAGAGAAGCAGAGACGAATTATAAAGTGGATTGTGATAAAATACTGTACTTCATCAATAGCCGTATGACGAATAGTGCAGCGTTACGTAACGTTACAAAATTGCCTGTAATCATGTTAATTGCTATCATGTTCCTTGTTTAATAGAAAAATTGTCATTGTAAGTATTATTTATTTATTAACAAAAGTGAGAATCTATAAGTTTATTTTGTAAGTTTGCGCAATAAACCAATTTCATACATGAATGATTCTGTTATTTGACTTCCTCAAACTACTTTTAGTAAACAATTGTCAAGGTCTTTTATTGATAAAAACTGGTTCGAGAAGACAGGATTATTCGAAATTAAAACTTCATAAATATGAAATTTTTACATTTTTATTTATCAATTTAACATAAAAAACTGTTAACCGAATAACAGCTATTTTACGGCATATTTATCATTTGCTGTACACAATAAAACTGTGATAAAACCATGGATCATGCTTTATTCGTCATAAGTACCTAAGTAGGTAAGTACTAAAAATTACAATGGAATATTATCTACATTGTCTAAAAAAACAATACAGCTGTAAATGAAAATCTGGTCCATATCTAATTCCCCTTTTGACAACATACCTATTGTATTTTTCTTTGCCTTCATTCACATACGAAAAAATTACATGTATATCACACTTCATCAAAGATGATATTAAAAATAAGAATCAAGGAATATGTACCAAAGTAGGAAATATGTACCTATAACTCAGAAACGGGTACCTATCTAAACTGTAAACTGTAAATTGTATAAACAAACCCTCTTTCAAAATCATCATTATCAATCAATAGGTAAATTAATACTAGTGATTATTTATTTCATTATGTTTATAGTACCTAGTTAATTTGTAAATCAAGCATAACTACATAATGCAGAAGAATTTGTTTGTTTGAACGCGCTAATCTCAGGAATTACTGGTTTAAAAAATTCTTTCGGTGTTAGCCCATTTATCGAGGAAGGTTTATCATCACGCTATGACCAACAGGAGCGGGCACCGCGGGGCACAGCTAGTCTATGATAATGACGATTACATCTGCAAATAATAAGTATAACAATGTTGAATAGTTTAAGGGGGGAGCAAGTATCTCGCCTCGCGGCGGTGCTGAAAAAAAAAACTCCGGCTGAGTGGCCAGACGGCCGGAGTCTAGGGCGTCTGAGTGAGGAACCTACGGACTATCCGAGCGTTATTAAGTTGAATAGTTTAAAATACTTGTACTATTTATTTTGTGTTTAATGACACAGAAGTGTTAATTGACTTTATCGCTGTATTAATAGCTATGAGATATCTACCGAGTAAGCTAGCTTTGAAAAACCATGATGTACAAAGAACCGACTGATACCAGTTAAATTATTTCAATTACCTTTATATTTATGAGTCATGCATAATGGCTGCTTCATTCATTATATAAGATACATAATGTACCTATTGTTATTTTTTCCTGAAATAATGCCTTGTTTGTAAATCAAGCATAAATTATAATTATCCTTGTAGAGATCTAAGATTTTTTTTATAGTACCTGTGATTCAGATTATTTTATAGGTAGTATTACTTAATACATCTGATAAATATGTTTATCGCAATATAAATTAAAATTAAATATCCAGTGCTCTACCTTTTTCGTGACATACATACATTTTTATGTGTAAGTAAAACAAAAACATGCGATTATCTTTACTACGCAGCGCAGGATTTCACGGATAATCCTTAATTTCATTTAGAATTAAAATGGTATCAGATCGTCCTGCAAAGAAGCCTGAATCCACACGATATATTACGCTGTATTTGCTTCACGTATTTCATTCTGGCCAATCTGTTGTCTGTAGGCGATTTGTTACGGTTAAACTTATACAAAACAGTCGTATTAGAACAGTCAAATTCTAACGTAAACTTCTTTATAGTATTTGTGAAAATCAAAAAAACACTAAAGCTTTCATCAGTTTTTAAATTGACATACGCATCTCAGGAACTACTGGACCGATATTTATAATAATTTTATTATTGGATTTATATATGATTCCAGATTAGGTAGACCGTAGATACTATACATCCCAGATCACTCAAAGATAACAAATAAATATTTAGGTAAAAGGGGCAAATACCTACGGGCGAAGCAGGAGCGGACCGCTAGTAAAATATAAATTATAGCCTATGACTCTATTATGGCTTTGCCTGTGATACTCGCAATTTAGTATCATTCTTTTAAATTTTCTGTCAAAGAGTTAAAATATTCACAGTTAATCTACCAGTGGTACAACTTTAAATTTTTTTGAATTAATAAGAGAAATCATACAGATTTATTACAAATACTTTAACTAACTGGCATGATTAATATTATTAATAAATAATAAATTCCATTGAATTTGTGTTTTTAATAAGATACATACTAGCTGATATAAGGCTTAGAATAATATTATATAAAAAAATGGAAATTTTTATACGCGAACATTAATAACATTTAATTTATTCTTTAGGTACGCGTAGTCTTATAATATAGCTATAAGTAGGTACTTCATTTTTTCTATTAGTCGCAGAAGTTTTAAATGATAATATATTATTTACCTACATCACAGTAAACATACAGCAGAATCAACATTTCACATATTGGTGTTAATCGAGGGATATGGGAATAATTATAATTATTAAACAAATGTAAATTAGTTAAATATGTAGCAAAAATAATGACACTAACCCCGATGTTCGTTATAAATACAGAACCGTTCAACTTTAACCGTAACACATCGACACCCACGTAAACAAATTCGCCAATTATATAACATTGTTGTTATGAATAATTTGAATTTGAATATTTTCACCAAACTCTAATAAATTATTCACATAATCCTTTTTGCATATTTTTGTAGAGCTCAAAGTACCACAGCTCTACTTTTGCAATATCAAGTGAACAAATATTGGTTTCTACAAGGTTTCTACTGATAGGCATAACTATAGATAGGTAATAGGTATACCAAAGCTCTTCAGTACATGTCTACATATATTATATAGACGAAAGAATAAAGACCCTTTAAAATATAAAACCACTTGAAACATAATGTGAGCCTCGTTACAAAAGGGCTCAGTAAAAGTCCTCTTGATATTCAGAATATTGACCAACTAAGTTTAATTAATTCCTACATATTTTACAATGAGAAATATTGCGTTATTAGTTTGCCAATAAGAGTGCGATTATACCTACTGACACCTTAGAATAGATATCCCGTGAACTGAATAAGAGTAGTAAAGAGATTTCCAGTGATGAAATTAACAAAAAATCCAAAGGGCCTCAGCTAAATTCTATTTATATATCTATCTAATTTTATACAAACAAGTCGCTTCTCGCTTCACAAACGATAAATTTCAAATTGTATATAATTACCGTATGATGCTGAGCAAAAACACTGATTCAGCACTTCCGCAACAAATAGTATAATTTATTGTAATTAATATATTACTATGTATCGAAATCTACAAAGAAGCATTTACATAAACGAGTCTTATAAGTAATTACTCTATTGGTCCCCATACACTCGTTAAAACGTCATTGTCGGGGAAATAATTAAATGCCCTCGATTGGTTCTCACCGCTCGTGCTGTCAGCTGACACTGTGAAATGCATTTTATTAAAAGGTATTGTTAATTTAAATTAAGGTTATATTATATGATATATCGTAATGAAATCTTCACGCTTACTTGGCTTCGACTTTCTATTCGTGACAATAGGCCTTCAAGAAAAGGAAAACCTTTATCAAACATTAGCTCATTTCAGGATAAATTTGAGCCAAATATTATCTATATTAATATTTTGGTTGGTGCCTTCGGCAGCAGCTGGTTGTCAATTATACAGATACATTCAAAGCTGAAAGGGAGCGAAAGACATATATTGACTATTTAAACCGGTCATCTTTATATAATAGCTAATCTTCGTTCAAAAATATTTTTAATTTAATTAAGACTGGTAAATAGTGCCTAATATGACTGTATTTGTTTATCTGAATTATGATGCAATGGTAAATTGTGCCTTATATTACCTACTGCATTGGTAAGAGATTCCCTCACGTATAGGCTACTTGGTAAAATACCAATTACAATACATTTCACCTCCAAGAATCTGCACCCAGTGGAATCGGACACGTGGACGTGAGTCGATTACTTTATAGGTAAGTAAAAACAGTAACGAGTAGTAAGTGTTATTAATATCTAGTAACAGTTATTAAATAAAAGCGATATAATGAAACAAAGGCTTTTTTTATTTCTTTATACAAATAGGATTCGGTTTAAATAAAACAATTTCTCCAGGTTTATCTACGTCCTACGATATAGAACTTGACACGTCGTTGTTTTATAGTAAATTATTTTTAATTTGTGATAACTTATCAATTTCGATGTTTATGGGAAGGCTTACTTCGTTTAGAAGCCGACTATCCAAATAAGTAAAAAGCATAGCAAAAAGATAAAAAGATAAAAAATAATTAGTTAGATTTTCTTCTTTCTCGTACAAACAATCTCTAAAAACCCCTACCTATTTACTTGAAAGGACTCCTTGTAAACTCCAATAAAAATACTAAGAAATCCTGCATTTATTTTTTTCTCAAATAGAAAACGGCGAATAGGCTAGCAGTTAATTTAGTAAATCAGAGGAATATTACATTTTCCAGTCCTTCACTATTATTATAGAACAAAAACTTTTTGTTTCAAAGCTTCACCAAAAACTACAGGCAATCGATTTTATTTGGAAAATTCTTTCACCACTAGAAAGCTACATTATTCCTCCGTGACATTGGCTGCACTGTGAGCTACATTTTTATGTTTATTTTTATACCGGAAAAACCGAGCGCAGTCATGTGAAACGGTAAGTAGGTATATAATAAAAAAGTATTTGGCCCATGAGGGGATCGAACCCGCGACCTTCGCGTTATTAGCACGACGCTCTAACCAACTGAGCTAATGGGCCGTTGTAGAAAAACGCTAAAAACTCACATATTTCACATAAAAATTGTACATTTTATAGAGAAATAAATATTCTTTGGTAAATTAAAGCCCAGTAATTAAATTTGGTTCATACAAGATATAGATTACAAACACATTATGCGGTATTTAATGACTGAAAAAAAAGTCTACATTAGGTAAGTACGTGTATATTTTATTCCTTTTCTCCTTTTTCAGATTTCAGGGTGTAGGTATAGTGTATACCCAGATAATTGTGTTTAATCTGAATGAGCGGTGACTCTATAGTTTTTTATTTATGAGTTAGGTATGTACGTACTACTAAAATTATCTGTGGTACCTACTTGTGCTACTACTATGTACCTTTTTCTTATTATCTTTTAATAAGGCAAGTCTATCGTAATCGGCTGCCATATTACGTTATTTTCAGAGCTTTAAAATAAAATACTAGAGCAATCAAATTTTTAGTCCATAGAAGGTTTGTACCTTTTGACAATAAATTCTAAATATTGGATCATACATGTTACGGACAAAGAAACCATAAATAACTTAAATAGAGCATTGTAATTTCTTACTCAACGACCATTTGATCCTTACTAAAATATGTCCGTAGAATCCCTTATAACACCCACCCTTTTGTGGACATACACTTTTATTAGCGTCAAGGAAAATTAGTCACAATCTTCTCTCCCAGTTACTTGGTTTTATACGGCTTTTTTCGCGCATTGTGTGACGTAATAAAATCTCGTGACCGTGAAACGACACAAGGTCAAAAGGATTCGCAATTCGCATATAAATTAAAGAAGGGAATGTTCCAAGAAACCGGAAGAAAATGTCGCAAACCCACTTTACTGCTGTTTTTCCCACCCTCATTTCAAATCGACAATGAATGTTTTTACGTCTACACAGAAGAATCTTAAATTGCCAGTTATTTTGGAAAGTAAACAATACAAATACTTTGAATGCATTATGCGTAATGTTATATGTATTTAAGTTTAATTACGATGTTACCTACTTCATTATAATTTTATAATATTCCAAAAGAACCATCAATTTTGCACGAGCATCGTCACAGTTGAGCCGATAAAGATAAAATGTTGTCAAAGTATTCCACTTATTTAAACACCGAAAAGCGTGTTTTGAACCAATTCCAAATTCAAAGCAATATTTTCACGCCAATTAGAATTGTAGTTTTATCCGAGCTGAATTACTGCAATTGCTTGTGTATTTTGTTGAAACCAATTGGATTTCAAGCCTATGATAACGTCGTAGCTGTCCACTGAATGGTATTGAGTGTCGTCCTCAAGCAAAGATAACGATATTAAGCCGCACCATTTCTCAAGGGACTTTATGATAGCCACGGAAGTTATTTATGGTTTTCAGTTATTTTTCGGTGCGTAACGAGCATATGCTCGTTTTATGCACCAATGTATGGTATTTAGATATAGAAATTACATATTATTTACCTGTCATATTAGCACAGAATACATAATAGCAGCTAACGCTTATGTATTAGGAAATACATAAGCGTTAGCTGCTATTCTGCTAATCATTAATTTTTATGTATTAGGAAAAAAATAGGTACACATAATATTACCTATGTAAAAGTTGTGCGTAGTATATTGACAGCATAGATATCTGAAGACTTGAAATGCATTTGGCATATAAAAACAATGAGTTTAATTTTAAAGATTTCCTTTGTAACTATTTTAGCACAATTTTGCAATAAGGAAGCGAAATTGCAAAATGTATTTTTTAATCCATCATCAGAAAACGTTGTACATACCAGTGGTTCGGTAAATTTAAATTATTTGCAGCATAGTTATTATTTATCGCCCTTGGCACTCAATTCAGAAGTTCTCAGGATATAAAAATGTCACAAAATAATTTACAATTCACAGACATCAGCTCATAAATGCCTGGAAATAATATATTCACTTGGATAAAACACATAATATATCTAAGGATTATTTATTTGGTTTAAAATAGTAATTAATTAATGCATGCGTTCGAAATTCATTATTTTTTATTTCAGTTAAAGTTAAAACATGTATGAACTGTTTATATAATTTTGTACAATATCTACAATATTATAATAAAATAAAAATTATCATAATTAGGCCTTACAATAGAGAACGCTAGTTGATCAATATTAATTGATATTTATTGACGATTTTTAATGTTATATATTTATCGAATCCGGCGACATGACGTGTGCAAAATGAAAGGAGAATGGGCATTTTACTATGGAAGTTGGGCCTGAACCCTTGAGTTAAACCAATACACTTGAGATATTGTTTTTATAATAGATCATAAGACGTACATAACGGGAAAAATATATATAAAAAAATAATCAACCGGGTTTTTGTACAGTCACATCAAGTTTTATTTCTTTGTGTATAATATTTTTTGCAATAAATAACTGTTATAAGACAATGACAATATCTTTATGTTACTCCAATTCACTTTCACTTACAAATACGTACTAATCTTAAGCCTTCTAATAAGCGAAATACACTAATATTATGTTTTGTAACAGGTACCTGTACCGTGTTTATTATAATTTAACGTAGTTAGACGTTTTTTGTGGTTAAACTCAGTCACTCCAGTGACATGTTGATTTATATTTACTTCACTCGAATTAAAAACACCGTTATTGTGCGCAAAATAATAGCCAAATAAATAAAACTTTTTGCCTTGACTGTACAAGAACCCGGTTGATTTATTTTTTTATTTTATTTTTTTCGTAAGGTATGTGTAATGATCTATCACAAAAACAATATTTCGTGTGTATTGGTCTTAGCCCAAGTTTCAGGCCCAATTTGCCCATTCTCCTTTGGGGCAGTAGAACAACGCAAGACTTTTATACATTTTGCGTCAGTTGAATGTCTCAAGATAAAACTTTTACGTACGTGCTATGTGCTATACTAATATAAGGCATATGAGAACCAAGTTCCGAACTTCGAAACAGCAGATGTGAGATGGTAGCCGAATACAATAACTGTTTTTAGTAGGTTCTTACTCTTATGCTATATAATGGACGAAAATCACAGGCCTAGCTGATAGCTCCACCCTCCTTCTGATTTCCGTAATTCTGCGACATTTTAAACTTCAAAAGGTAGAGTTAAACACAATAAGATCAGATTCAGATAGAAGATTAATTGTTAGTAGATTTATTCGTTAGTTATTGTTCTATTTTTGCTACCTAGTTTGCGTTATTGTTAAATTTCAGTTCAAAAGGTAGCTACACAATAACGCCGACAATATACAAGAGTATAGGTGATGGACATTGTTATGACACAAGGAACAGAAATAAAATGGAATGCCTGTTTTCCGGCTTACTAAAGTAAAAAATTCATTCATAGGTTAGTGTGTGCTTACAGTCTGGTGCTAAATTTAAAAAATTAAAACCAATGTAGAGTCTCGTTGTCATCACTGTCGGTTATTAATAACACTTATTTCATTTAAACATCTTTTAACATAGGCCTTTAAACCTGAGTAACTATACATATATATTATCCTTAAACAGTTACATACAATTCTGTTTCTGAATATACCTATAGCAAACGTCAAACTCAGCTCAAGAAAGTGCTTTTTCATGTATTGTTATTACGACTTTAAGCAATGAGTCAACAAACCTTTGCTGTAACGAAAAACACTAGACGCTCGTAAAATGTAATATTCATAAGAAGCTGAAAAGTTCACTTAAGAAGTTAGATGAAACACGTTCATAATAAAGTTACAAACAATACCAAATAATAAATTCAAAAGTATATTTTTATTTTTTAGCTGTGCCGCACGGTTTCACCCTCGGACAATCCCATAGGCAAAAGTATAATTCTATAGCTTATGTGTTGTTCTGGTTTACATAAGCTAGATCACTGCCAAATTATAAAAAAAACTATGAGTGGTTTTCCCTAGAAAGAGGAACAAAAAACATCCAAGCATCTTCACAAACTTTCACCTATATATTGTTAGATATTGCATCTAAGCATAGGTAGGTATACATGTTTGTTCCAAGAACGATAATAAATGACATCATTAGCTGAAAATACATCTTTATATCCCGAGATTTATCTTAGCATAATCCTTTAGAACAATTAATTAAAGCTTGTGATTTCCAAGGTTGTGGAGCTACGACGCTACATAAACATAAGAAATGCCATAAATCCTTCACAAAGATAAAGACGACAACGTGCAAGTATTGTTAATTTGCGTACCGTGGCACAATCAACCCTGTTATGTTAAACAAAGCCTTGCTATTAATTATTCGGGAATCTTCCTTTTGATTTTCCAAATTTAGAATGGCGCGTTCAGGCTTGGTGTTCAGGAGTGATATCAGGTTAAAATTTCTACGACACACATTTATTACGTAAAGCAAAAAAAGGCACCAAAGATATTATCCTACTTTGACTAAGTAATAGATATTGTAAATCGAGAAAGTTATAAATTTGTAGAGAAGCAATAACAACTCAAGGGATGAGATTTTGTGTATAACATATTTACCACCTCCTGTTCGCTTAATTCTAAAACTTAAAGCTAGTGTTGAATTACCTATGTAAAGTATTCAGAGACATTCATTCATTCATTCATTCACATGGCAAAAAATTATTATGTACCTATCGCTTTACATAAAACTAGGTCAGAAGGTATTATTCACTTCTTTCTTATGGACTTCACATAAAGCCGTCTAGACCTAAATCAAGCAAACTTGTAAAACGGACGCTATAAAATTGAACGTTAACCTCAGATACGTATCATCTTAAATGAATATTATGTAAACAGCCATAATAATAGTTTGCCTATATCCAACCCCTACACAAACAATCTTTATCACAAAAAAAAAATATATACGTATATATGTATTTTCATTGCACTCGAAAATTTATTATCAAGAATGAAAATTTGACTTTCTTCAATAGGTTTACGTATTAAATTTATCATCGATAATATTTCAAACTTTTGTTCGACTGCGCATAAATTTGATACCAAATCTAAATAGATCTTTTGAATTTGGTCTATCTGAAAACTAGCATGGTAGGTGGCTTCAGTGGCGTCGTACCCAGTTACAAAAATTATTGAATACCAGACCCTGGAACTATTTAGGTATGTGCCAAAAAACACGTCATTATGTTGTAGCCAGGAAGGAATTAAAGTAGTATCAAACCAATAAAAAAATCAGCAAAATATGTGCTAACATTCTTTAGTATTTATATAAATAAGTTTAAAGTTTAATTTAACTAGCTCGTGCTGCATAAATAAATATCTCATTATTATACTATTTTATTTTTTATAATACTTAATACTTTATGTAAAAAACATTTTTGTGTGAGGACTTCTTACGACAATAAAATCGTGACATGTGCAGCTTGCGAAACACGTCACGACTCACGAGCTCTAATCTAAAAAGTTTTATTATATCATAGAAAAGTCATCTTCCTGTATCAAAAACAAACCAATAAGACGAAGTTGCGACTATTAAAAGAAGAACAACCGTTTGTTTATTTATATGAAACTTACAGAAAGTATTTAATAGATATACTATAAAAATACGGATACTGTACATCTACTGCATATAAATGTTATATATAAATCTCCCTGTATTTGAATTTTGTATTGGTAAATATCAATAATATTAAGTTGGATCAAAAATAAATTAATACGAAATTATTAGTGCAAATTAAATGGCTTATAACTAGTGGAATAACGATTTCAGGGCTGGGTAATTGGGTATTATACCAGAGAAGCCACGTAATGAAGCTGGTATAGAATAAAATAAAACGAATTATTTATAATGACATTCACAGAATAAAAATAACAAAATACAAATCTATAATTCCTGACTTGAAGTAATATCCTAACATTTTCACGCACCTTAAAATCTTAGATCAGTATTACCAGGCGCTTTTTCCCTTGCATGACTCTCTGAGAGTTCTTTTCTTTCCCTAAAGTGTCAAGATTATACTCATTGATTATTTTAGTCCATAATTCATGTCGAAGCATCCATTTATTTCCCTCGTGTGATACATGTGACATGTTCTCTTGGCTAAAAAAAAAAAACTATTGCTCAGTGCTTTACGTCAGATAATGCATTAATCTCGCTAAAGATGATTTTTGTTTTACGAATAATAATAATTTAGTTCCCAATAAATTATACAGTTTAACCATTAATCTTGTATATTACGTTTATTTTATTTTCTTCAATTAATCATAAAGTATGTACTTTTAGTAGGTATATAAATTATTAGTCGTAGAAGGGTACCTATCAATATTTCAATACCAAACATATTTGTACTGCGTTTACGTCTCCAAATTAGAGTGTTAGCAAAATGTAAAACAATACATCTATAACTATTCACACTAATCCATTCTAATATTATAAATGCGAAAGTAACTCTGTCTGTCTGTCTGTTACTCAATCACGCCTAAACTACTGAACCAAAATACATGAAATTTGGTATGGATATATATGTATTTTAATACCCGAGAAAGGACATAGGCTACTTTTTATTGCGAAATATGTACCACGGGCGAAGCCGGGGCGGACCGCTAGTTTTAAATAAATTTGTCCATGCTATTAGTCGAGTAGACTAGATACACCATCCAGTGTTTTGTATTAAGAATAAATTTAAAATTGTAAATGATGCGAATATATTTGCCGGAATTCGGAAACTATTTTGTATTGCCATTAATTAACAAGAAGATATCAACGCCAAGTGTTTTATCTTGTAACGTTTCTATTATTATTAGTAAGCCGACGCCAGTTAATGTGTAAAACTTTATTGACCATTCGAATTCTATTTAAATTACACTATTCCGTTAACACCCACGTAGACATCAAATGAACATAAAATTACATAACAATTAATAATTAAAGTATCAAAGTAATATTCCTCTCAAAGAATAATTTGGTTTGATTTATAATACTACAAGCTTTTCGCCCGCGGCTTCGCCCGCTTTATCTAAAACCTAATAAATTATTCAAATTCAAATTTATGGTATGTAGTGATATCAATCATTCGTGAACCAAATGTCCCAATTACTGTTAAATTGAAACATAAAAACAAAACCTATTATGTAACATCAAAACTGCATTTAAACTGGAATAACAACTACAATTTTAACCAAAATTATAATTATTTTAGAAACAAAATGAAGACGATTTGAAATTATAAGTACCTTTACATTACGTACCTTAATTATATAAGTCCATATCATGTGATAATATAATATAAGACAAACTAGTTTCTTTATTTAAATACCTCTTGACCTTTTTAGTTAACTGAACATATTTTTCTTCAGTATTTTTTATTGATTATATTATACCAAAACAAAGTGCACAATATTTATTTAGTACTTTTAGAGATAATCATAGACTAAATGTGACTACGTAATCGTGACATGAGATTTTCATGTAGATACACATAGCAGCGACCCCGCCAGGTTTTATGTTTTTAAATTTTTTTAACAGTTGTGATCAGATAACAAATCAAAATTTAATAAAATCAGTTCAGCAGGTTTCGAGTATTAAAGGTGTAGGTACCTACTGTAGTAAAGTTTTGTACATTTGCATTGGTAGAGACAAAACTACAATATTAAATTTTGAGCCTAGTAATCTTAATTTTTGTTATTTATCTACAGTATAACATATATATGGACTTTTATTATCACGTTGAAAAAATGGAAATAAGCTTGCAATTAAACAACATATTTTATGAGGTCAATATATTTCTATGTTTCTGGAATCTAGCCAAAATCCTTGAGTTATTGATGCAGATGGCATTAGATCGCCGCGTAGATTATGTCACCAACTAATAGTCACAAGCACAACTAGAAGTTCAATGAAAAATTATTAGTTTTTTTTTACAACCTCATCTTTGTTTTTGTTACGATTTCAAATTAGCTTTAGTAAATATATTTTGCAGTTTTTTTACAGTTATTTAACTGAATAATAACGTTGACAACCTGACTAGAATAAAATCTGAAGTTTTTAATACTTTTATTTTTTATTCAGAAGGACGGTCATATAATAATTATTTAGGAATGGGGATTATATTTTACGAGTGTATTACATTGGCACGCTCATTAAAAAGCCAAATTATAATATTATTTCAAATGTTTTCAGGTAGTCGAGTTATTTTGTTTCTATCAAAAAATAATCTGTGATGTGACATTTTATTTACGTAGTCCAGCCCGTTTAATTTTATTACAATCGCCTGGGTACACTCTCACATAATTAGTTATTAGTTAATATTTATAGTTAGTAATTAGTTAATATTTATTGGGTACCTACTACCTACCTATTATTTGCGCAGTAAAGCACAATATATCTCTCATTAAGCGATTTTAAGAATGCTCAAGAAAAACAAATAATACCGATAAGATTTCATTTCCAATACAAATTGTTCTAGTTTGGATTGCAGCCCAAAAACAAAATTTTGCAATTTTTGCGCGCCGCGTTAGCGGAACGTTAAGAATATAACGCAATGTGGTTGCTTGTCTTAATTAACGCTTGGTTTGTCACTTAGCTGTAGTTCTTGTAGAAATATGATAATTAAAAGAAGCTAATTAGAAGATACGAGAGACAGTGTAATATTATTTAATCAGGTGAACGTGAATCGACCTTGTCACTATTTTTTCTTGCTCGTAACAACCGTGCAATATGAGCCATAATATTGAGTTTCAGCCTTAGGGAAGATAGCTTTGTTTTGTTTTTTAGGTGAAAGAGCAGTAATTTCATTTGGTTTTATATAGATATATTTTACTTTATATTTGTGAGCATGTCATTTTAATATATTCAATATAAGTAAATACTATTGTTTTGAATGTTATAAGGCGTTAACCGTATGTCCTAAAATATCTCTAGGTAAGCTATTTTAATGCGGGTATGCGGTATTTATAGCAATTCCTAAAATGAATAGCACAAATTTTCTTTCGATGTATTTTTTGCTTTTTTGAGTCTTGTGTGTATTCACTCTTGTTCCTCGTTTTGATATGGTCTTAAAAAATTTAAAATTTTGTATACTAAGATAGGTTCAACGAAAACACAAAATGAAAAATAAATGTTGTTCTTACTGTTCTCATAATTATTCATTCCTATTTATATCAGTTTGTCGATAGGAAACCTATTAATGAATGTTTGAGCAACAATATTTACTCGACAGCCACTACAGTTCATTTAGCGACAGCGTGTTATAATATAGCAATTTAGGTAGATAACGTTACACGAAGGCTAATGAAAATATAATCGTTGTTGTTTATCTGCTTACGTCACCTGAAAACCTGCAAGTAATATACCCTAAATTACTACCACCTTCGGCATATTATAGACTATAGAGCATAGACCGTGACATTACATACGAGCTAATTTAATTATCGGTTCTTATTTGCAAAGCATGTGTGTGTGTACTTATGTGTGTGTTCAGATTTGCTTTAATCGAATCGGGAATCGAGTGCAATCCGATTGCACTACTACAAAAGGTAATGCTCGTTGTGTGAGTAATTGATGAACGCAAGTTACGTAGGAAGTGAGTATTTTGCATTTGCTATTTCAATTAAATGCAGTGGATACTGAAGCAAACTTTATATTGGCTACTGACCTCGAAAGAAATTAACTAATAAACATTCATGAGCATGAGAAGAGCATTTTATTTATTTTGAAGGTTTTGTATTATTTATTTCATTTATATGCAATGGTGTATGCTGAATCAAAAAATATTCTTTATCATCATGAGAATAAAGAAGCCATTAAAAGATTTAACCCAGCCCTGCCCTATCAAACTCTGAACTAATATAGAGCAAGAGCACCTAATTCACCTTACAAACTATAAATCTATTTAATTTGTAAGTATGTTTATAATAATAGAATAGTATAGTATTAATAACATTCAGATACTAGAAACATACATTGTTGATACCACAATAATTTCCCAACAATCAGAATTGAGTGAATTACCACCTTTAGAGTCTAGGTGATCGTCATTAAGAATAAGAACCTATCTAATTTATTTTAGTTCGTAATTCGTATAAATCTGTAAGGTACAAGATTTTATGTAAAATACTTTCAGCAAATGATTACATAATATTCGTCCCCTATGTACTTATAAATTGGTACTTATTATGTAGACTCATATAACATATTCAATCATAATATAACGTGCCAAGTGTTAGCAAACGAATTACACAGGATATGGGCATAGCCATTTTAACTACGAATTTACTCACAGAGTATACAAGAATAATATAATACAATGTTAACAAAAATGTAAATAAAGCAACTGAAGCTTGTAAAGAACGATCAATGTAGTAAATACTGTAGCTAAATCAATAAATGTGGGTTTTGAGTTGCAATAATATGTCAGTACGTACCTACTCATGAAAAGTTACGAATAAAATAAAATGTTTTAATATTTCGCACACACATTTATTTCAATTCACTTCATAGCACATGATAGACGGATTTTATCAAATACTCGCACACGCTATTATCATATTAATAAAAGCATACACTTACTAAAAGCGTTCTTTTAACTATGGTTAAAGACCCTTAACAAATAACAGCTGTCTTAGAATAAACAAAAATAATTATTATTATCATAGACAATCGCACAATTTCTAATATACATCTAAATTATCTATCTTTCGTACAATATGTGCCTGCCTCGTAATAGGAACTAAAATCCTAAAGTATTTATATTTTATTTTCAGTAATAGTAGTGTGAATAAAATCTAACAACGTTTGGTTTGAGCGGTGTCTCGTTTTTCCTTGGCTTGCTCTTACAACAACACTGACAAATCACGTAAATAGCAATCACAACTCCGATAGTAATTGGAAGCCACACATACACCGGTACACCAGATGGTTTCATAGTTTCTGCGTATTCTTTAAGTAGAGCGCACGGTACGGTATTCTTCTCTTTCGATAAAGAACTATTGTGCCAAATGACGCATTCATAGTCCTTAGTATCTTGCAACGCAGTCCCGTTGTATTGAATGAACGGCCTTACATCGATCTGTGGTGAAGTTATGTCTAACGCTTCAGGGTTGGGAATCAAGCTCTCTGGCGACCGTTCCATGAAGGACGACATCATAAAACATGGGAATCCGATTTCTTCAAAATGCTTCGGATGAATCGCTTGCATGGAGCAATTTTCATCGCGACGTACCGAGTAGAAATGTGTGTATTGCCAGTGATCAGCAGATGCTCTTCCCAAATTGTACAACGCCAAACCGCTTAGCAGATATCCAAATCTTCCATTAGATTCGCGATACTTATACACATATGAGGGCGGAACGCCGTGGAACACCGGGTAGGGTGCAAAGTTTGAACAATGTCGACACATAAAATATATCTGACTGGGTGGGTGGTAGGAAAAGTGCGTGTGATGGGCAGTGACATGGTGATTGTTTGTGTTTTTACGATGGTTGTTATTATCGAATCTTCCACGTGGTCCTCCACTTATTTTGGCACTGACAAACACGATTGAAATATAAAGCACTGTGAAAATATAAAGAGGTTTCATAGTGCAGCGCGAAGGGATCCCGGCGCGCGACTGTCGTTGACTTTCAGGAAAAGTCGGCTTGGCGCCATGGGGCCCGGGCGCCATCCTGTCGCGCCAACCCATGGATAAATGAATGGTGGATTTCTCATTGATTAAAATAGTTCATGTTAATAGTACAATGCACTTTGCACCGTCTACAGTGCAGTGTAGCTTTATACGACTTCACTTCATGTATTAGCATTTTCAACTTGTATTTGTAATGATCATGAGTAAATATTTAAGTAAAATACATAATATAAAATCTCAAAATATTAGAGCAATTTAAATTCGTACAGAAAATGTCTCACACCAGTGGATCAAAAGTTCACATATAATCTCTGTAGTAAAATGTTGTGTGATGTTCAGCTTCAAGTGACTCTTCAATTTTGATAGTTTGACAGAATCCGTTTTATATGGAAATCGCTTTATATTACAGAGGAAACAATGTAACGAAACACTTACTATATTTTGGACTATAGATTACGTTCCCGCCGACGTGTATAAGTTCTTTATCAACAAAGTTCCCAACAGTTCCGATGGAAAGCTCTTTTAACAAACATAAAGCGTATATGACACGCTTCGCATTATGAAACATACCTAACTGCGCAAGTACTGTTTCATGAACAGATTAATAGAACAAATGACGCCTCTTTCGACTCGATTTTCGAGATCGACTATGTAACTTGCATAACTGACTTCTATGACGAATTTAAATACTTCGTTAACGATTTTGCTAATAAGGAACACAACCGCTATAATAATCGCTAAAATTAACACTATTTTTGAAAGAAGCAATCGTATTTGAGTAAAAATACAATAATTCTTATCTTTATCTTATATGATGAAAACTGCACCCGCTTTCATTATGTATCCCCTCCTTGATGACTAATCTCACTTTGTATCATCATTTAATCTCCTATTTGCATTCCTAAGAACCTATTAGAGTATCGGACCATATCCTCTACGTATACCTACATAGTTATACCACAGACTAATAATAATATACTACGTATACAAGTTATACTATACTTGTAGACTTACATGAAAAATATTGAAATAATGTTAAACGCATAATACAAATTTGCAGGAAAGCAGTGTAATTAAGGTCAAAATTACACGAGTCTTGTAACCTGAAAGATACACTTTTCTCAAGGATTTCGCTCTTCTCATCTTACAAAATAATTATTATAGGTTTAGCTAATGAGATAGTCTAACTCTACAAACATACCTTTAGAGTAGAAGAAAGTTACAAGAAAGTTATAATAACATGAAATTTACTACGAATATACTAAACAATTTTTAGGTACCTATGTTGTCAGAGACAACAAAATATCTGATATTTAAATTTTATTTTATATTTTGATTTATTATGAAAAATTATTATTACTGTAAAGTAAGGTAGAGTCGATGATTTTAATATAATGAAATTAATATACTTATTGTTATTTCTTAACCATAGTTAAACTTTTCTAAATTTTTTCATTCTCACTTTATTTAAAAACTGCTACGTTTGTTCCTATTTTTTCATATTTTCCTTTTACAAACACTTTGATATTAAAAGGTTTTAGAAGTTTATAAATTATTTTTCATTCAATAAAATTAAAAGCTTTCCACGAGTTCGAATGATTTAAATAACTCACAGGAAATTCTGTATTTTCTCTTTGAACTTCATAACAGGCGATTTGATTATTTTTTTTTTTTGTGTGTGGCCTCTCAATGTTAGCCAGAAGGGCTTTTACATTTTAACGCGGACGCTATTGATTATAATTAATCAATAACAATTAACAGTATAATTACGAACGTAGAGTAAATTTTTGAGCAAATATTAAGTAAGTGTAAATTTATTAACAGAGAGATCAGTTCATGTGAGAAATAATATAAAAGATAGAAAAGAATCTTTTCTTCCTGTAATTGTGCTGCACGTGTTTCATATAATGTCAGCAAAAATACAATTTACTTTGCTATTCTTGTGATACCAGTTACCAATCATACTTATACTATGGATGCTACTGATCTGATCAAGGCTGTCCAAGATTCGTACGTGACAATGTAGACGAAGCACGCCTCCACAAAACGATCTCTTCCTGTGAACTGAGATGAACGACTTCCTGAACATTGTCCCCGTACAATCCTATGTCATCATGCTTCGCCATTCATGCATTTTAGCGTGAATGGAATACAAAAACTCGGCGAAATGATAATTTGACGGATCCATATATCTTTCTACATTTATTAATGCCCAATTGTGCTGTGGATACAGTTGTAAATAGTTTTGGAATTTTCCTCTTACTTCAAATTTAAGAGACACGTACAATCTCTACAAATAGGATAAAAAATTCTATGGTCATTTATTTTGGTACTAAAATTGCGGGTTTTGAGAATTCAATTTCGATGTTGATTGTTGTGACCGCAATAACAAGGCAATAACGTATGAAGACTGCGTTAATATAAATTATTTTGTTGCTACCGAATCGGTTTTCGGTACTGTGTGTACCTACATGATAGAATTGTTAGAAATGACTTGCCAGCTTCGTGACTAAATGAGGTTGGGGCAGATTTTCGGTTGGCTATTTGGGTTATGTATATTTATTTTCGTTATCAGTTGCAATTTTCCTCGTCATTTGGTGTACACATGATAATAAACCACCAATGATATTAGTTATTAGAAAAACGTATAAAATAAATGTATAAACAAACAAACAAACAAAAATATTTTATTGTGCACCAGGACATAAAAATTACAAAAGCAAATAGCAGCAAATATAAAGTACGTAGGTACGAATTAATTTAAGAATTTCGCGGTCGTGGTGTCACATGAAATATTAGAAACGCCGGGTTATCAATGTTTTATCAGTTCATAAACATTGTTGGAGGAAGTTCATTTCATTGATGGCAATAAAAACTTGTATTTGTGTAATAGGCTCTTACGCTCTCGAGCTTATCTCGTAGTCTGACTAACGCTTTGAGTTGTCCGAGCAATAATAACTTTTCTAGTTTCTAGTTGTTTACTTCGGCGGTTTCAATGACACGCATTTATAATTTTTATTTTAAATGCGTATTTAATAACTTTCAAAATGTTTAGTAACGATGCTTAAAAATAATCCCTTAAATTCCAAGTAAAGATTTATAGTAAATTGGCAGACCTATCTATAGGCTAATTTATTGGAGGATAAATTTAGAAACGTGACGATTCACGCATCTTCTTTAGTAGTAAAAACACGTAGACACTATCCCTCACCTTCATAGGTGGTCTATTATAATCTATATAATATATTTAGTTGCGACAATCAAACTATAAATTAAATCCGCTATATTGAATATGGTAAATCCGTAATTATATGAAATTTTGTGCAATACAAGACTGGATAGTCATTAAAAGTAGATAATCCACCCCCGTTTAAGCACTATTTATTTTAGTATCTAAGTATATTATAACAGATTTGCAATATGAGTGTATACACAGAAGTGATAGGTAAATCTGTACATAGCTTAGTCACTTTTATTGGAATATAAAATTCCCATCGTACAACCTTTCAAACAATGAAGACCTCAACATAACGAACATTTTCAAACAAGTAATCTGAATCTGAAATGCTGTAAATTTTTTATAATGTTTATAATTACCTTTTGCGAATTACAAAGACGTTTACATATATAGGTATTTGCAACACATTTTCTTTTATGTTGCAATACAATGATAATAGCATAATATGTATTTTTCAAGCAGTTAGGTTCAAACCACGCCCACTGGTGCAATAGACAGACACTAATAGCGGCAATCAGTTTGGTTCAACGTTGGCGAAGAAGTCTTTCCTACGTCATTATGACGAGAATAAAGGATCATAACTACTCAAAGATCCCTATTATAAACGTGTGTACGTCAATCTCATCATACGTCATCATTTATCTATCACTACAAGCTTTGACTTCCTATTAGCGTAGTACTCATATATCCTGCTATTAGGCGTAATCCCGTCGATATTTGGCTGTCCCATTATGTTGTCAAACTATACATTCGTATCTTGTACGTTATCACTAGACAAGTACTCTATTTTTGCGTTAAACCTGTTGTTTTGCGAAAATTGAACGCCACATTACAATGCATTTTAATACGTAAAATAATATCGTACCACAGTTCAATTGTGGAATGTCCTCCAGTGAGAATTTTTAAGGCGCCTTTACAATTTACATACTTACCTTACCAGCCTACTATCCAGTAAACAATGGACGTGAACAGTTAATAATTTTCTTAATTTTCACAGAAATTGCAATCCATTTTAAAGTATTGAAGGATAACTTTTGTTACGGAACTTACGAAACCTTAATTTATAACATGTCGATGTAGAGTTTTCAGATTGTAAAATTGTAGATATTTTTATTCAAATAATCAAAATTTGTAAACACGTACATAAACTTGCTCATTAATTTGAAACTACCTAAGTATTATTTATTACTGTAGTTCGCAATTTATTAGATCATTTAATTTAATGCAAATTTATCTCGTACGACTCAAACGAGGCACGACATTTATCAGTTCCAATTCTTGAGTGCCCATTATTTACTTGAAATTAATTAAGGAAAACGTAAAGCAGTTATAATTTCTTAAACTTGGAAAAACAACACGAAGCTCCAGCAAAACAATAACAGTAAAGTCAATTTGGTGTGATGATAGTGAAACCTCACCCATCGGAGGCCATTATACCGACACCCACCCTCATCCACATTCAGTCATTTGGAAATGTTGTTACACTTATTTCAACGACGACTAATTGCTTTTGCGAAAACAATTTAAGTTTCCTTTTTCCACACGGTCGATGCCCAAAACGTGTTTCTTATTAGATAAGCAAATTCCCCTTGATTTATGGTAGCAGCGGATTTGTATTAGATTTTTAAATCCTACTTATAACTTTTTATCTGATGATAATATGTTGAAATTATAATTAATATAAAAAGCTAACTGAGAGTTCCAATAGGTTTGGTTTTAGTAATTTTTTTCAGTGCCTACGAAAGCAACTGCATACTAAGTAAATATTTTATCATAATATATTTTCGGAAGTAGATAAAACCTAGAAGTGGAAGTGAAATGGAGGGAATCTATCATTATATTCATAAGCATCAAGAAACTTTTACAAGGGCAGATATTTCATTAAGATCGCATTAACATGTGATGAGGGTTCAAGAAGTATTTTTAAGATACAAAATTCTAAGTTATTGGCTTATAGATATATAATATAAGACAATGAGTCTTTGACGAGATACATTTTTATTTCCGAAACCCATTATATTCTTAATTTATTATATTATATTGGTTCAAATATATTTATAACTATTGTTTAATTTAGAACTGAGCACTGCGGTGAAGTGAGATATAATGTTCAATATCAGAACAATATATTACTCAAATACTTCAAATTCTTTCTCGTCTCAATAGCTTACCTACCTACCACAATATCCCGTAAATTAAAAATAACTTTTTTGTATCGTGAGAAGATATATCTAAGAGTTAATGGACTTTAAATTTATTATATAGGCATAGTGTTCAAACTTCTAAATATACATCTTTAAAAATATTACACCTTTTGCATGATTCCTTACCAGATGGAGGATCGTATGTCAAATGTCGTTCACACTGAAGATGAAAGACACTATCAATTGGTATTGGTCCACGATTAGAGAAACGTTAATGTTTTATGCTTGCTTTGATGTAATGGTTGTTCGTTTGACACATTGAAAGCTTTTGTATTAAACATGTATTAAATCATTCTATTAAAAGTCTGTTCAACCATCCCGCCTACATCTGAAAATACCTATCTAAGGGTGCACTCACACACATCAGTCACCGTCAAGTCACCGATGACTGATCGGTGACGGTTCGTGTACGTATCCACAAACACCAGTCACCGTCATGTTGTCCGTCAGTCACGTTGCCGGTTTGACTGAATCATTGAACACATACATCAGGTTAGTCAGTGATTAGACGTGTGTCACGCTAGAGAACAGATACTGCCCTGACGGATAAAAGGCCACGTTTCATTGACGGTAGCACGACGCTGACTGAACTGAGACGTGACGGCACCGGGTGAGTGGGGATAAAACTATGATACATGTATGGAAAGATTATTTGACGTGCCTGACCGGTGACGTCACTGATAGATTTCGTGCCGGCGACTGTCGTGTGGGAACAGAGTCATACTAGAACTATTGATACATATTTTTTTTTAATCCTGTCCGGTGACGTGCCGTGACGGTGACTGATGTGTGTGAGTGCACCCTAAATCTTCTACAATCTATCATAAACAATTATTATAACCGAATGTTAACAATTATAAAACACAAGACATTTTTTACTACGTGACGATTTATTAAGTATCACTAGTGACAAAACAAAATTTTTTTGATGTCGTTAAATGAGTGGGATGAATGTATTCGTAGTTGAGACGTCTATTTTATCTTGATTTTATCCAACATTTTATCTGTAACACAGGTTATTAGTTTCTGCTGTTCCTACTTCAAAAAATTATTTATCCAATTCATCTTGAAGCGCTTTTGTGTCTTAATGATGTAGGCATGGACGTATAAAAAAAGACGGACGGTATATCGCCTAAACATTGAGTGAAGCCTAGTAATGGCGGCGAAACATCCATGTGTGTGTGCCATGTTGCCATGGCAACAGCTGTGTTGATGACAATGGCGGCTGTATTTTTTTCTATAAATTTTGCCGTAATAATTTTATCATTAAAACATAAAAGGAATAACTTGCTTCCCAGTGGAATGTAATCCCTTGTGTTTTGTTATTTAAAATTGTACTGTTGCGACACCATTTACCACGCAAGACGGCATTTTAAATATTTTTTGTGAAACAGTGACGCAGTTAATCAGTCGGTAGTTCACGACGTAATGGCGGCCGACTAGCTTACTATAGTGAGAGTGTGTGCGTGTTTATTGTCTTTACACGATCGCTAGCTTACTATGGTGGCTTCACGTTGTTTGTTCGTAATACGGTGTCCGTCTTTTTTTATACGTCCATGGATGTAGGTATGACATTTACGTATGTTCTACCGAAAGCCATTTTACCTGAATAAAAATAAAAATACGTGAAGTCGATTTATTTTATCACAACGTTTTCTTTAGATATTTATAAATCTTTAGATAAAATAAAGTTGTATTAGTTACACCGGTTATAGTTTAGGAGCGGCTGATCATTTTTTTTTTTGAATTGTTTCCGCCTTAATAAGGTTAAACACGGCAGACCCGGGAGAGCTACAAATTTTCAACTAAATACTCTATTCAATAGGGGATAAATTTTCGGTACAATTTCAATGGGGAATACACCTACCTACAGTTATTAGAATATATTTCATTCAATTTAATAATAATGTTGCCTAATGAACCATTTATTAACATAAACTCTACATTTAACGCATTTATTTTTACTTTACCGATTGTTTAGCATTCGTAAAAAAATCGTTTTATCGTTGTATTGATAGATGAAGTTGTAATTTTACATGAATTAGGTAATCTCTAGCGGCAAATAGCACACATGTGACTATATTTAAATATAAATAACCATCGACTACAGCAGTTACTCTACATATTTGTTTTGGTAGAAATAAATTACAACCACCTGAATAGTTAAAATAAACTAATGCTTTAAAAATCTATTAACAGACAAATAAATGAGTTAGATTGAATGTTGTTTGTTGAAGCTATATAATAATAGTTTAAAAAGGAAGTAAAAGTACGTCGATATTGCTTTTATATTGTGATTTATCCGTCAGAATAATTCTTTGCAATTCCGTTTTACTTATGTTTCGTTGTAGTTAAAATGTGTTTAAAAGTTGAAAGTAACAATTTTAAATTAGATATCTTTACATACCTACCTACTTACATTATTCTTTTATTTCCAATCGACCAGCGCACAAATTGATTGAAGCCTTGATGCTCATGTGAAGCTTTTAATTGCTCTCCAAAACTTTTCGTAGACATAAACAGCAATCAAAGTTTAACAGAACAATTTCTTGGTAATTCATCTACACATAAATTAAACGAAGTGTAAGTGTTCTAATGTGGAATATGTTTCCAATCACACATTGCTATTATAATTCACATCTAAACATTTGTTTAAAATGTGTTTGTATGAAATGTTGCAAATGTATTGTAATAAAACCAAGAATCATAATAAAGCTATTACCGGTCGTTTAAGGAATGGGCAGTCATTGTTATGAAGTAGGTAATGATAGCTATAAAAAATAACTACTGACCTCTGATAAAATAATCCTCCTTACAAATTAGGTTAAAATAAAATAATCAATCGTCATCTAACCTCGAATTGACGATCTTAGAAAAATATCCGTTCTCTTTATATCTAGTCTTGACTAGTTTTGACTATAGGGTGTTCTCACTTGTTATAAAATATAGAGATGGTAATATTAGACTATTATGGCTTTATTTCATAATACTTCTATTTATTTTGGTATCAAAGTAAAATTTACTAATAAAATAATTTATATTTTAATTATTTAATATTTAAATAGCGAAATTACATTTGTGCCATATATTTTCGTATGGACTTAATATAGTTCGAATGGTGTAGTCCAAGTTATACGAATAACTATTACCTATTATAAATTTTAATAATCAACGTAGTTATGTATATATGTAACTAAAAGTTAGAATAAATATTTTCAATACTTACAAATTGCGGTTTTGGTTCGTACATTCCTGGAGTAGCCCATGGGGTGAAGTATCGCCCAGTAGCGGTCCACTGATACCGCTACAAGACAGAATATGCTAATGGTGCACAGCATCACTAACAGCGAAACAGTGAAGAGGCAGGCGTAGAGGTTCCTGGGCAATCCAACGGATGCCAGTATCGCAAATGGAATACCAAGCAAACCAACTAAACAGTCTGCAATAGCTAAAGACACAATATAGTAGTTCGTTCGTCGCCTCAACCTCCTGTCTCTACGGAACACGTGTATCACCATAGCATTTCCAATCACTGCCACTAACGCAACCAGAATCTCGAGGGAAGTATACGTCGCGTGCAATTCTGGAGTCGGGGACCGGTGCGGAGTCGGGCTGACAGTGCTCGACACTGTTTCCATTTCATCCATTTCGCAATGACTGTTTATAAATAAAAATAACTAACACGATAATGTTTAAGTTTGACGCATATGTGAAAATATAACATGCATCGTTTTTTTAATATTGTCGTAGCCATGTTTAAATTTAAATTTTAAATAATGGGACATAGATCACGCACGCGTTCCATTTTCGGATCGTTATACGTAGTGGTTATTCTGCTGGGATTAATCGAAGTTAAAGTTTCAGTTTCGCGGTTAGGGTCGGGTTGATAGTGTCCCGTTCGCGAGGCGCGTTTCCCAGCACTGCGGCCGCGAATTGGCGCGAAACTCGCCGGCGGACGGACAGGACGCACGCCCTACGCCGACGCGCACTTGTTGCGGCCACCGCTTACCCTTGAAATCGAAATTGAAACCTATAAAGCCAAACGTAGCCGTTGCGATCAAGGTGTATGGAATTTAGCACCCATTTACAAAGTACCCTTATGATCCCGTAGGCGTACACTTCGGATTCAATACAATTAACGGCTGCAAGTAAGTAGGTAAGGTACCTACTTTTTAGTCTTACCGACTTTAGGAGAGTAACTACTTCCCTACATATTAGTTTGTGTAGATATATGTACTAAAATTACCATCTTGCTTTTCAATTTAAAGTTACGTTTTTACTATTTATTTTTAAATCCAGTCGTTTAAAATTTTATTGAAAAATAAAAACGTTGTTAAGATTGGCGCTAATAATTTAGATATTGTTTGACATTACACACTTTGTAGTAATTATTATTAAAGTAATTTATTCAACACTAGCTGTGCCCGCGACTTCGTCCGCGTGGAATAGTGACTGCATAGTAGTTACTAAGTAGTTACTTAACTTTTATTGAATAAACACGTACCTACTACCATAAATAATTAAAAAAACTTTTAGTAAAATTTATTACTAAACTGAGCTAAAAAAATAAATGCCTAATTAATTTTCTACGTAAAATTTATTTTAAATTATGTCATATTATTTTTAGGCACCAGGAGGGAAAGGAGCAAATTTATTTTCCTTCCTTCCTTGTATGGATGTTTTTGACAATATATTGTGCAGCAAATGAGTGCCGAGACAAACGTCAAAACGCAAAGGAATATAATCCGCTATCGATACTAATTGACATAAGCGTACTGATGATGTTTTGCTAAAGATTTGTTCACCCTACCAACGACGACGACGATCACGAACAAAATTTTCATCCAGTCGCAATTTAATAAAATTGTGCAAAACACATCATGCGCTTATGACAATTAGTATCGTAGCAGATTCCTTCTATTCCTTTGCGTTTTGACGTTTGTCTCAGCGCTCATCTTTCCTGTCTCGCGCCTGTAGTAACTAAACCGTTAAGACTGTGCAATAAAAATTAAATAAAAAAAAACCCAACGCAACAAAGAAAAGTGCATAGAAAAAGGAATAAATAATTTCACAAACTTCCCGAAGATCTTTAAAAACCATTATAAAATTTACCATTTTAAATATTTATAAAAATAAAAAAAACAAAGTCATCGGGGCTGCCATACCATCATTATCATATTTTCATAATTTTAAAGATCGTCGGGAAGTTTGTAAAATTATTTATTCCTTTTCGTTCATTGCGTTGGGTTTTTTTTTTAATTTTTAAACTTCGGTTTCTTATTTTCATGTAATATTTTCAAGTGAGCGAGACCTACCTTTATCTTCATAATACATTCCTACATCATATTGATATCTATAAGCTTGTTGCTCCTTGACATCTTTTAAGTTGGGCCGTAACCGTGCACAAATTGTAATGGACCACAGTGGCAAAAGAAGACGGTATATTTAAGAAAAAAATTGCCAAGCGCCGCGCCAGGCCTATGTGGCTTTAAGTAGAATTCAAAATTTCCAGGGTGTGGCTATCCTCTCGCTCCCATATCCCCCTCTTCTTTCACAGACTTTCAACCTTTCCATCCCTAGTAAATGGCAGAACCGATTTTGCTGTAAACCATATTATCTAATTGTACCTATATGTACACGACATATCCTGTCGTTTGATGCTCCATTTGGTTTATTTATCTAACCACTGTCACTCCTAAAGTGTAATAAACGGATGAACCGATTATGATAAAACATTACTAATTGTAATTCACACGTTGCTCTTTCATATTTTGATATGCCGCTTGAGATATTATTTGACCACATTCGATTATTGTTCATTCCAACTTTTACCCATATATAGGTATAGTAAATGGATGAACCGATTTTGATTAAATATGTCCAATTATACTTTACACGTCATGCCCTTTCATTTCATGTCACTTGAGTCAAAATTCATTTTTTTATTACCTACAACTTTTATACCGTATATCAAATAAATGGATGAACCGATTTTGATAAAATTTGACTTATTGTTACTGATAGGTCGTTCACTTTCATTTATGATTTAATATATCACTAAAGTATATTCGATAACTTTAGTTATTTTCATTCCTACTTTTACCTCTATATGTATACCTAGGTATAATAAATGGATTAACCTATTTTGATACAGTTTATCTAAGAACCAGCGTCGGAAAATATGCTGTCTAACAAAAAAACCGCATCTAATTACCTGCTAGCGAGCTACGGTGGCACAAACAGATACACACACAGACACACATAGCGGTCAAACACTTATCACCCATCTTTTTGCGTCGGGTGTTAAAAATATTATAATACGACATAATTTAAAGGACATTTTATGTATAAAATTTACCTAAAAATAAGCATAATTTTAATTTGACCCCTCCCCCCCTACTACCTAAGCTTACCCCCCCACCCCCACCCCACCCTTGGGGACTTTCGATATGATAGAAATAACTGTAGCGTATAACAGATAACTTACGTTTTATCGTACACTGTATAATAGTGTACCATAGAACGCCTTATGGCTGGTTCACACTTTGATTAGTGCGAGTGCAGGTGATGAGTAGTACTACGTGTGGACAGCGACTGTTTAGTGCGAGTGTTTAGTAGGCTGTGTAGTAAAGTGAATAGAAGCGTGTTCTATTTTTTTGCGAGTGGACTGCGAGTAGCCACGTCCCGCGCGCCCTCCCTTCCCCCTCACTCGCAGCGTGCCTGCACTCGCACTAATCACCTGCACTCGCAGTGAATTGGACACTACTCGCACTACACACCTGCACTCGCACTAATCACCTGCACTCGCAGTCAATTGGACACTACTCGCACTACACACCTGCACTCGCACTAATCACCTGCACTCGCACTAATCAAAGTGTGAACCAGCCATTATTAGCCACAGACATGTATCAAGATAGACTAAGCGAGTGTATGTACTTCCCGTGTCCAAACTAAGGTTATGAAACTTACTTGACGCTGGCCTACACTCAGTCCGCGCTTGCAGTTCGCCAAGGAAAGACGTGAAGCTGAATAAAGTAAAATGCCGAATTGCGCCGTTATAAACTGTAGAAACTCCACAGCTGTGAGTGGCCGAGTTAGCAGAGATGTTTCCTTCCACCGGTAAGTAATTTTCTAATCAGAATATGCACTATTTATTTTAAAATCAAATAAAGAATATCTGTGGAAAACGATCGTGACAAACACGGATACCAAATCATACGAAATGATTCGGAATACATTGCGGCTTTTACTTGGCGCGGTAAAGATCGAGTCGTATGATAACAAGCAATGAATAGCGTCTTCTCATTTTTCTGTTCTCATTTTTCTGTCCAATTTTGTGGTTAGTGATGTTCATTTGATGCAACAGTTCTCGATTCTAATCGATTTTATAATCGAACAGAAAAATGATAATTTGAAGGAGCAATTTCTCAGAAAAAAAGGCATAGATTTTTTTTGTCATTTAATACGACTTGACCTAGAACTTTTAAGTATTTTAATACAAAGGTACTAAAAATAAATATTATGACATGGACGCCATTAGTTAAAGTGTCATCTTGGGAGTTTTTTAAGAAAACTCCTTATTGCTTAGACTATGTTTGTTTTTTCAGTTTTCCAAGTAACCCGAACATAAAAGAAAAATGGATTGATGCAACGGGACATAAAGATTGATTGATTGACAGTTTCATTACTTTCTTTCGATGGCCTCTCTAGTACGTAGTACACGGTAACTCAATGGGCATATGTAAGAAAAAGCTAAAACACATTAGTTTACTTGTTAGAATATTAAAAGGTTTATAAATTTATTTTATCATCCCTCTGTCTATGGTAATTATCATTTTTCTGTTTTGAATCGATTTAGTAATCGATTACGATTCATTTATTTAATTACCTCTTAGACATAGATCTAGTTTGATCTGATTTCTTTCGATTTACTTCGATGGGATAGGACGATACTAGAATCGCCGCGCGAGTGGCGTCCTAATCGATTTAGCGTAAAATGAAATTACCATCACTAAAAAGCGCTCGTGACGTCATAACGCGTCAAGGTCAGTACAAAAAATATGACACGCTTGGTTTTCATACAGATCGCGGTACTTGCGTAGTCTATCTATGTCTGTGGCCTTAGCAAATGTTCGCCGTGAATACTTAAATGGTCATAACTTTTTTATTTATAAACCGATTGACATGAAATAAACACTAAATGTTAAATGAAGATTACCACAATATATTAGTGAAAACCGCATTTAAATCGGATAAGCCGTTTCTGAGATTAGCGTGTTCAAACATACAGACAAACAGACAAAAAAAATTTTAACGACAGTTTTGGGTTTGGGATCGATTTAGTAATAACCCCTGCTAATTTTTTTTTACATATTTTCATTGTACAGACACCACTTTTCTAGAATTTTATTATATGTATTGATTGATGATGATGAGCCCTTTCCAATTTCGTCGTAACTCGATCCTTATTACGTCGATAGCGTAATAAAGCTCCAATTTTCAACACTAACAATGAACGGGTTCATTTTTGAGTAACTAACTTATTTTTTATAGTAACATAATAATAAACATTTGAATAATTAATATTTTTCCGCCCCTATTGCGAGTTGAAAAAAAAAATGTAAACCTCCTTGATATCTCATTTTTAATATAAAATTAAGAAGCATTTTGTATTTACAGCCTGTTTTTCCTTTTCTCATTAGTATATAGGATGAGATTGTGGACCAATAAATAAATATTTCCCGTGTATTTTTTCCCACTCAGTCCTTTAAAGTGAACTAAGGCAGATTAGTATTTGGCACATATTATCAAAATAAAATATTATGGCAAAAATAATTATTAAAAGAAATGAATTTAAAATCAAACATCCATTTTTTATTTGATTACTGATAGATAAACTAATACAATATATACTTTAAGTATTATGACAAATGATTATGCTCGTTTAAATTAAATATTATGCCATTCTGAACACAAATTACGTAAAAATAAAGCAATGTTTACTTGATAGCACATTGTGAATCAAACCTTTTCCCTCTGATTTCAGAAAAAAAGGATTCAGGATGCAGCCTATCTACAAAATGCCTTGGAATTCCGATATTCAATAAGTTTGTTTTATCTACTTCGTCCAAAGTGGGATACATATTTAGTAAAGCATCCCAACATATTTCACTTAACTTTGGTATGCATAACCATACTTTGTATAACTTATTGTTCCTACATGTTGCGTCTTCTTTTGGTTCAATACCGCCAAACACATACATGCAACCATATGAAGTGACCGTGGATGAATGAAAATAGAGTGGATGAGGAAGAACAGTCTTTTGCATTAAATGCCATTGGAGATCTGTTATGTTTAACCTCCAAACGTCTTCAAACACTGACTCGCCATCAGTCCCACCGGTAACAAATACTTGCACACCACTGTCCGTTTCAATTTGCACTGCACTGTGACATTTTCTAGGTAGCGGTGAGGCTGTATTCCTCAATGTGTCGTCCGCTTTTGGCATTAATGTGGTCCATGTGTTGGTCTCAAGATCGTACATAGGTATTTCCATAAGTTCAAATGCCAATTCCCCTGTACCACCACCGACAATGTATAGTTTGTTATTTGCACGCACTACTTCATGTCTGTATCTCCCTAGTGGCTCTCCGTCTTGGCCTGTCCCAACAAATACAGATTCCCACACCATTGTTCGCAAATCTAACCTGTTGATTTAACAAAAATTGTTTATTATTAGTTAAGACATTAAGAAACAAACTTGAATAAAAATTTTGCAAATATTAAGGTGAGAAAATCTTTTCTTTAGTCACATTTACAGGAAGTCCAAAATAATGTAAAAACTATAGATAATTAACAAACACCAACCTATAAATATCACAGTTATATGCAAATCCATTTGTTCCTCCTATAGTATAGAAACATCCGTCATGGCAGAGTATTGACTGACCATATTGACCAGGAGGTCGAGAACCTGTTACTGTTAAGACTTTGAGTTTTGCATCTCCCATACATGTCTTCCAAACAATGACATCATTACTGCATTTGTTTCCAAATGGAGCACCTGTACCACCAAATATCTAAAAGTGAAATATTTTTTTTTATAACAATGAACTATTTAATGTTAAAAAGAATCCTCTACTATTGTTTGTGTTACAAATTACCAACCATTAAATATCTCCCATTCATACACATAGCATTTGATGCCAATTCTTCAGGCATATTTTCTGTTACTTTATGTTGCTTCCACTTTCTAGTGGAGATATTAAAGCTCCATAACTCTTTAAATAGTGGTCTTGCTGGGGTCCATGTGGGATTGTTTCTTTGTATTTGACTAAGTGGTAGAGAGGGATTGTATCCCCCAAAGCAATACACGTTAAAGTCATCACAAGCTACCCTATGACCGCTTCTCGGTCTAGGATTATCAGAACTGCGAAATTCAACTTCGGTAACCTTAAAAGGTTCAAATAAGAAGTCCCTAGTACAGGACGTCATTATCGTGTAAACTTTTACACCATCAAGCAATAAAAACCTTAGTACGTTCTGTGTACACAAGTGTTTTATTTCATTTATTTTTAAATTTCACATTTACTTGTTATAAATATTGGTTCAAAGATATTGTGGATAGTCGCTTATTTTTTGTTAAGTGTTGACAAATGACAATTGACATAATATGCTGTGACAGATGAAGTCTGTCAGCTATAATGCTACAAGCTCGGCTACAAGTCTTTTGGCACGGGGCGAAATTCAAGGTAGGGGTGGGTAAGAATACGAATACCGCTATAATAATTATATTGTACATATGCCTACCTATATATTTTTATCTAATACCTATCACCTCTTGCCTATGTACCTGTATATTTTTATCTAATACCTATCACCCTTGTATACTAACCTATATTTTATCTTGATCTAGGGCCTAGAGCACGCCTAGAGTCACTTGCTTTTCCACTAATAATGTGCGCACAATGTGCGAGGATGTGTCGCGAGGAATGTGTTTATAAATAACTCGTAAATAACCAATCATAGTTCAGCGGTGCTAGGTTTTTTGCACATACAAAACAAGCTATGTATGCGAGGAATCTTGGAGGAATCCGTGCGATGTATCTTTATTAGTTCTATAATTTTGAGTAATAAAAGACGTTTCAATGCATTCTCGTACATTATGTGGAAACCACCACAAATTTTCACAGCAAATTTAGACATCCTCGCATGACACACTTCCCACGCACATTATTGGTGGAAAGCACCCTATGCCACATATTATGCATGCTAACTGCATGCATAAGCCGCGTGTCTCGCGTACCCAGCCGCAGGACTCATCACTGACGGCAAGACCGCTGATAAATTCGAGTGAATATATTGTATTGTGGCGAGTGGACGATGACGGATTTGTCCAGTGTCCACATAGGAGTACGGCTTGAAGTTCGACTCACGTTGCGTGCAGTGAAGGATACTAGTGTACGTATAATTCAGAGGCGCTTTGCAGGCGTAATAACTACTAATCAGACTACTGTCCAAAATAGTTTGTAACTCACATCCCTCTCCTGTACTTCATAAGATAATTTTCCCAGTCCTAGATTTTATGCAGATTACTTGTCTGAATACACAGGTTAATTAGAAACAAAACAAATAAAACAAGAATACACCTTCATAAAGTGATTTATTAGAAACATCAATGAGCAATTAAGCGAAAATATTGTTAATAATACGATAAAATATATTAACTACATAGACATACATACCCTCTAAGATAAATATATTATTATGTCTTGCAACTGAACAACTACCCAAAGTGATTTCACATTTTTTTAAAACCCAATAAAAAAAACCTGATCAATAGAAAGCAAACATTTTTGTTCACATACTGTTATAAATTATATATACTATGTATACTTTCACATGTACCACAAACATTTTCATTGTGATACTAGCGGTCCGCCCCGGCTTCGCCCGTGGTACATATTTACGTTTTCTCTACATAAAAACCATCCTCGTACTTCAAGGAATATAATAAAAAAAGAATTATCGAAATCGGTTCAGCCGTTCTCGAGTTATACGCTTACCAACACATTTTGCGATTCATTTTTATATATAAAGATTTGTACAAGAGCATTGTGGCTCATATTGTTGTTACACAATGAAAAATTACACCAATTAGATACTGACAGACAGAGATGAACTATTTTAAGTATGTTTACATACATATTATTATAATATTAATAAATTTTTGGAAATCTATTTGCAATAAAGTATATTTGAAGCCAATTACGGAGAGCGATTCATGCCCGTAGCAAATAATATCTTCTGTTTGGACTTCTTTTTCTTGTTGGACGGTGAGGGGCTGGCTTGGAGGGCCGCTTCTATTGCGTCACTCAGGTTGAGAGAGCGAGGAACGTGACCCTCTTCGTCGTCCTCCTTCGGCTGCTGTACTGCAGGCGCTGCCGTTTTACGAACGCGCCAAGTACCACTCGTGCCGGCCATCTGAAATGTACACATTTATAAAATCATACGTCAAAGGGCAATAGCATTACGTAATTTAATAAATAATTTGTAAGTTTTATAACGCAACAATTAAACAAACAAATATGTACTACAATTTATTGAACTCAGGGACCAATGCAAATTGTTCTTCCAACACTTATTTAAATAACTTTTAAACTTTTTATGTGCCATGAATCCATCCATCCAAAATAATATCTAATGGAAATCCCAAACTTATGGTAGTTTTATTTGTATCTCAATTCTCTTCCATCGCGTGGTGGTAAAATAATGTATTACCTTAGCAAAAGAAACTCCACTCGAACCACTAGTAGACGGCATCGGTTGTTCCACGTGCGCGGCAGAAGACGGTCCGGGCTGGTCGAACACACTGGGCTCATTGAGCGGCGGGCTGCCAAAGGGCGAGGGCGGTGTTGGGAACAGGATCTCTGACGAGAAGTCCGGTTTGGGCGGCCCCTCCATCGCGCGGTGGTACGCCCGCTCGCGGCGCCGCTCGTCGCGCTCCTGGCGGGCGCGGTTGCGCGCGCGACGATCTAGTTCCGCTGAAATTATGTGAAAACCATGTAACTAGCAAAATTGTATTGTTTTTGTTTACTTTTAAGTTTCAAGTTTGTATAAATGTTATGCAAGGATTATTTAGTCATAAATTTAGCAGAATTTGGGGGTCATAGAAATTATTACCATAGTTTGTTTTTTCTGGTACATAGGCTACACTTGCCTTGCATGTATAATCAAAATCGGTTCATAAATATTGAGGTAAAAAATTAACAAGCACACATGAATACTTTCTTGCAAACTTGTGTTTGTAATATGAGAAGGATGAAACAAATTTATTATCACTCTTTACTTGTTCATCAGATCAAATAAAATAGAAATTTTATAATACATAATAAAGTATTCAATTACCAGCAAAATTTTCGATAGCTGCTGGAGTCACGAAAGGAGGCTTCAAGTCTAATTCAACAACATCAAAAGAGCAGTGAAGTGGCAAGTGAGCTGTGTATGGCATATGTTTTCTTGTCTGAAATTAATACATAATTTATATCAATATTTTCTTATGTAATACCAATAAAAATAATATGACTATTGTCTTATTTGTGAATTCTATAGACCTTATTCTTAGATATATTCAAGTCAGACAGCTACAAGTAATCCTGAGCACACACATTCCATTTCCTGATTTAACAAACAAAATACTTCACAAGCCATACACCATAATATTATTTCAAACAAAAAAAAAACAAAAATGAACCAAACATTGGTTCATTTTTTCGATTAATCTGTCTAGCCCCGGAACCACAGACACAATAGAAAATCTATATATTATAATCTATATTATACTAGTGGTCCGCCCCGGCTTCGCCCGTGGTACATATGAAAAATAGATGTTGGCCGATTCTCAGACTTACCCGATATGCACAGAAAATTTCATGAGAATCGGTCCACCCGTTTCGGAGGAGTATGCAGACTAACATTGTGACACAAGAATTTTATATATAAGATAATAGTGTCTGGGACCGATCGGGCCCCTTGGGGCTCAATGGGTTAAAAGAAACTGAATGTTTGCGTGTGTATCATGAAATTAAAAATCTGAATTCCAGATCAGGAAAGAAAAAACTACAAACACCACATCATAAATTGAACTTTACAACATTTGTAGCCGGTTTTCATTGATAATTTAAATATTACTGTAATTATTCTATATTGCCAGCTAATTACCTGTTCTCCCAATGATACGGTATCGCGATGAAGCACTTTTCCCTTGATGATTTCCGGCGCCGCGACCAGAGCGCCCCACGACGCGTTCAACATGCGCACATTCAAACTGTTCAGAAACACCTGCTGACCGTCGTCCGCTGAAAAACATTTTAGTACATATTATAATGATTTTGAAAGAAAAAAATTATTTGTTTAATACAATATGTGTACAATGAATGGTTAGGCACTATGCACAGGATGGAATTAATTTTAAAGTATTGCCATTGGCCATTGCAATAAAGAAATGGTTTTTAGTATGGGAATTTAGTAGAAAAGCAATAAAAATTCATCATACAAACATTTTTATGGATTTTATCAATTAAATATTAATTGATTAGGTGTTTTTTTTTATGTATAAAAGAAGAAAATGACGTAAATTATATGATTGATATTCCATAAACAAATAAAGATTACCTTGGTAAAAGTAGAAATATCTTGCTTGATTCTCCTTGTCAATTTCAGTTAGATTATTCTGTTCAACTTCAGGGGGAGGACTATCTCTCACCTCCAGATCTTCTAAAGGATTGTGGTTAAGGTCGAAACCAAACTTCTTTATATCAGGTTTAACTTCAGGTATAGATTCAGGTTCAGGTTCTGTTTCATCATTGATATCTAATTCTGACAAGTCTTCCTCGAGACAAACAGCCCCTTCTTCATCATCAACATCAAACCAGTCATATTTCTTAGCATTAGCTTCATGCTTTTCAACAATAATATCATCTTTTACTTCTTTTTCAACAACCTTTTTCATTGGTCTTAGATATTCGCACTCAATGAATTCCCTCTTAACTTTAAGCATCTCCAATGCTTGCTCCAAGTAAACTAGTTCAGTTGTATCAATTTCTGCTTGAATTTGGGCTTCAATCTCGCGCTTGTCTCTCTCCAGTATTTCGAGAACCTGTTGAATATAAACCATTTTTGTAATATTATATAGAAAGGAATTCTACTATTAAAAAACTAAAATAAAAGTTTTTTTTAATGCTAGTATACATAATATAATACATATATATCTAATATTTTGACGAAAGTTATCTAATCATTAAAAAACACTTAGATAAAGCATGCATAGCTTCTTATTGGTATAATTTATTTTAAAATTGTATTTCAAAAATAGCTTCAAGCTTAAGCTATAACTGCTGTTCAACTATTTATAACATGAAAATGGTATACCTGATAATGATTTGCTGAAAATATTCTAGCATACGGCGACACTGGCTGTTCTTCTAAAGGCAAAGTGGAAGCTTCTTTCATTTCAGTAATAACGCCTCTAGGTGGTGCAACTTCCACTATGGCAGAGCCGCGTAGACGTCGAACAAGACGCATGGTCACCTATAACAAGAAAAATTATTAATATATATTATAACAAGCAAAATTATTAATATATATTATATACTACTCAAGCCTAAAGAAATGTAACTTTTTGTTTATGCCTATAAAACTCAAACTCAAACATTTATTTTTGAGAAGCACTTTTGAATTGTCATTGGCAATAGTATTAGAAATACAGACTGTTTTATTTAATCCATCAGGCCCCGTTATCACAGACACAATAGAAAATCTATTGTGTCGCGGTTGGATCTGGCCGTTCGGGGCTCAATGGGTTAAGGAATTTCGTAGAACCTCGATATTTCAGTATTTCAAAATAATGTATGTAAATAAAAGAAACATATTATTTTAAAAATTATAAAAAAAAAAAAACAAGATTAATGGCAAGCAAACAACATACATAAGAAAATGTTATAATTTCTTATCAATTATACTTACTTCTTCAGGTGTGTCCCATTGCACTAATCTAGTGGGTTTCATATCAGCCACTTGTAAAGTGACAGTGCAAACTGGGCAAGGTGGTGGTTGTTTGTCATGAGTTGCCGAGTAATGCAAAATGCAAGCCCAGCAATAGACATGGCCACAAATACCCACACGGCCAGCCACAGGGTGACCGAGACATATAGGGCATTGCCATTTACCCGCCCTTCTCACTACCTGTAAAATTGAAAACAAAATATTGAATTGAGAATATTGCACTTTTAAAACTGAGGTGAGATGGCGAGTTGAAAGCGTGAACTAATGTAAAAATTTCATAGATAATTTCATACATAGTTAAATGAAGAATTCTGATAATGGAAATGATATTTTGTAGACTAAAATAACTTTAAGGCATTGTAAAATTAAAAGGTTTATCTTTCAATTATAAATGATGAGATGGTATGATGATAACAGATATTTAAATACTAACAATTTCCTCAATTTCCTCCCATTTAACAGGTAAGTCAGGGTTTGTCAAATTCTCTTTGAAATCTCCGCCTTGCTTCACAACAAATTGACAACTGAAATTACATATTATATTATCAGAAATCACATTTAGTTGATACACAGAATTCTGATTTAACTGTTTAAGCTTTTCTTTAAATAGAATATTAAATAAATACAACTCAATGGAATGTTGGCACTTTTTGGTTGAAACAGGGTCTTTTATCCTACTACTATTATAAAGGCGAAAGTTTGTAAGTATGGATGTATGGATGTTTGTTACTCTTTCACGTAAAAACTACTGAACCAATTGCAATAAAATTTAGCATACATATAGAGGGTAACTTGGATTAACACATAGGATAGGTTTTATACCGGAAATCCCACGGGAACGGGAACTATGCAGGTTTTTCTTTGAAAACGCGGGCGAAGCCGCGGGCGGAAAGCTAGTATAATATAATTTGAAATAAGAATATCAACTTACTAAGTTCTTAGATAGAGATCATGTTCAAAATTATGATAGAATTTGTTCTGTTGTGGCCTGCGGGGAGGCGGCCCCCTCCGCTCGTTGCTTCCACGAGGGGAATACATGAAGTTTAGCAAATGATTCAAATTTTGCTTTTTGCTTCCTGGCACATACAGTGAACCTAGTTCAGGCTCTTCATCATTCTCTAACCTATAAATCAATAAGGAATAAAGATTACATAACATTTCCCTGCATATACTAAAAACATAGTCATCATGGGTATAAAAATGAATTTTGTAACATTTTGAATTCAATATTAATATATAATTTAACTTAATAATTCATATAATATATGTGTTATAAATTAATTATATACACTTGCTTAAATATTTCACAAATAGGATTTGTGTAAACAACTCAATAAGAAAAATATTCAATACCCGGTGTTCTGCGTTCCACCCACAACAAAGTTATTGCCACCACGTGCGCGGGGCCTTTTGTCAGCAGGACCTCTTCCTCTTTGAGCTGGTATATTTTTGCGGTAATTTTCATTTTTTGGTGCGTTTCCGGGAGTTTCTCGTTTCTTATTGTTACGTGGCCAAGGTTTGTGTGTCAATTCTAAGGAAATTATCTTGCTATTATTTATCATAATTTTATCAGTCTGTCACGAAATAGGGGATGGAATAGATTTTTTTTGTCAACAAAATGAGAATTGAGATTTGTTTTTAATTAATCTTTGCTATTGAAGCATGCATAAGACACGTACAGTAAGTAATTGTCAACAATTACCATAATCATCATTACCCATATTACATCCAATGACTATTGTATGTAAACATTTCAAACCAAAAATAAAACAAGTTGGTAGATGTTTTCGACTGCAATAAGTTATCGTTTAGCTTAAATATTAATTTTACCTGCGAGTTGGATGAACGTAAACATTTATTTTTATTTTCTATAATATTCCCAATGACAGCATTTTATTCCTATCATAGAAAAAGTGACATCATGACCTTCTGATATTTACCCGAATTCTTTTTACAGTCGACGGCCGTTGCCCTCGACTGTTGTAAAGAAGAACGATTCAAAGATTTCTTGTCCATTCTGGTATCCTCCAACATCCACAAAAGATACGCGGGGAGCTCCGCAAGGAGACGAAGAAATTACGTTCAGGGCCGACATTTTAAAAGGCCATGTTTATAGTTCAAATCAAAAAGAAATACTCTATTCCTTAACGAAAATGATAACCCAAGGTTACTTTACACAGAAAGGCTTTTACTCACAAAGTAGGGAGTATTTACTACTCCCTTTCGTCGATAACGACGAAATCACAAATTATAACACTATTTCCCAACTCGCCACTAATATGGCGACCAGCTTAGCAGCCGGCAGCCAAGCAGATAAAGCAAAATGCGCACTTCCTGTCACTTCCTCTGTATATTTTAAAATCTGATTTTATATTTTTGTGGACAAATTCTAAATTTAAGTTTCTTGAAAAAATAAAAATAGATATTTAAAAATAAATCACACACAAAAATAAAGATTTGTACAAAAAATTATAAATAAGTCTTAATTATACCAGTGCAAACTTAGCACCCCATCTATGGAATTTTGGGTCGAAAATGACCTTGATCGTTAGGTCCCCGTTAGGTCCTTTAAGGTCCACCAATTTTTTCGTTAGGTCCCCTTTAGTTTTTTTTTAAATAATTTTTTAAATTTTAGGTATAAAAAAATTACACTTTAGCACCCCATCCATAGAATTTTGGGTCAAAAATGACCTTAATCTATAGGTCTTCGTTAGGTCCTATAAGGTCCCACAATTTTTTCGTTAGGTCCCCTTTAGTTTTTTTTAAATATTTTTTTTTTAATTTTGGGTATAAAAAAATTACACTTTAGCACCTCATCCATATCAAAATTGGCGAATTTTATCAAAATCGTATTCTTTACCGTTAGGTCCGTATAGGTCCATCATTGAAATTGTTAAATTATTTATTTTATTAAAATCTATATATTTATAAGAAAGTCGTGTTAGTTACTCCACTTATAACTCAAGAACGGCTGAACCGATTTAGCTGAAAATTGGCAGGGAGGTAGTTTAGAGCCAGGAGAAGGATATAGGATACTAAATATGTACCACGGGCGAAGCCGGGGCACTAGTTATAAAATAATTGAAACCTGCGCATGCGCCTTAGAGCATTAAGACATGCGCACATCATACATAAACAGCGCGAAATTTAAATTGGTATCGTTTCATTTATTAAATCAATAAATAAATCTATACTAGTCACGTCTGGTTCGAAAGATGAGACTGGCTTTTTATTTCGAAAATTTATTTGGCAACACTTAACAGTTAACTGTCATTAAAACCTGAGTTGTTGATGTGTCAAAGCTTGTCAAAGTGATTTTATTTTCTGCGATTTTAGCTTAGGATTTTAGTGATTTCTAATAATTGAAAACTGAGTTGAAAACATGACGAAAACTTTAAACTATGATTAATAAATTTAAAAAGAAACAATTTGAAAGAGATGTAGTTTTCAAGGAAAAACACACAGTGTGACTTGATATTTTGATACTTTTCATCTTGATTGCATTGCACATTATATGATTTGTTTAATATTATTATTATTATTTTGCATGGATGATACCAGTAATCCAGTTATAAACTATTAAAGCAACAATATAAAATTGAACGATCTGTCCGTTCAAAATGTTTAAAGACACAAAATCAGTATCTCAACGAGATTTCTTCTATGACCGAACCATGTTATTCATGTTGAAGAGCAGTACAAAAAAAACAAGATGGAATAACTGCAGAAATGGAAGAGTTAATGATGTCAGAGATAATGATAGTGATTCTTATTCTTTATTCGCGGCTGAACGCGGCTTTTAGATTTAATATGATTATATTGATTAAACAAAATTTAATTGTATTTTATTATGTTTTTTATTACTTTCACTAGCTGTTCTTTTTTTTATCTGTATCAGATAACTGTACCAGATTACATATATATAATATTATATAGATGAAGAGTTTGTAGAGGTTGTTAATCTCTCAAAAAAACAAAGCTCGTAATAATAAATTAAAGTATCAAAACTTTATTTCCAACTATAACCTAAGTTACCATTAGGTTACCTTAATATGATGATTTTTTGAATTTGCCGCCTTTTCCAGTCTTATCTTTCGTTAGCCGGACTATCACCACAGTATCACCATATTTCCTACAGTATGGCGACGAATGTACTTGTGCAGAGAAACGGAGGGGAACTGGCGGGGGGTCGGGCGACGCGGGCCGCTTAATGCAATCACGCTGAGTTTGCATTAACTATCGCGAAAGGACGACGCAGTCGTATTTTTTGTGTAATAATTTTATTATACATAGGTACTTACATATTCTATTATGGCGCGCAAAAACTGTTCCGTTTACGGATGTAAATCTACATTGAAATCCCAGAAGGAAACAATATTTCAGAAAGATTGTATTAATAATTGTATCTGTTGAATTAAAATCAAAGCTATGTATATGTTGTCCTCATTATTTTCTAATCAGATTGTACATCCCAATGCGAATGCATTACTTCTTAAATGGTATAATATACAATTAAGAACATCCAAAAATAAAGTGTCCACGTAAATAATATTTAGCAGTGCAATATCTGTAATTATATATTTATGAACAAATGATTACATCAGATTTAATAATCGCAATTATTTTGAATGTACATATGAATAAATGATTTCATCATAATATTAATAATCACAATTGTTTTATTTCCCATTTGTTGCAACCCTAGCGTATTTTCGTGTGGCAGCGTAAGTACCTACGCTGGCGGCGGCATCGCGCGACATCAAAGGCGTTTCCTTACTGTAGGAAATAATATTGTAATACTGTGCTATCACTATCATTATTATATTATACATAGTATAAAACAAAGTCGCTTTCTCTGTCCCTATGTCCCTTTGTACGCTTAAATCTTTGAAACTACGCAACGGATTTTGATGCAGTTTCTTTTAATAGATAGAGTGATTCAAGAGGAAGGTTTATATGTATAATAACATCCATTAAATAGTGGAGAAGTACTGCTATTTTTGAGGTTTCTAATGTGATGTCGTAAAAAATTACCAGCCTTACTTATAAAAACTGACTGATCTGTTGCATAAACACCTCTCAGTTAAATAACTCTCAACTCCTTAAACAATGATTAAAATAATCTTAGGTACTTATAAACCTATCTCAGCAGTCTCTCAACTAAGTTACGTCAATATATGTATTTTTTTCTAGTAACATTATCGAAATAAAACCCGCTATTCACGTAAAACTTGACTAAAAATGTACTTTTTGACAAATATGAATGGTAGACTTTATTTTGTATGACGTTTAACTGACAGGATATTGATAACTTTCAAATTTCAAACATTTGTACAGATTTGAGATTTTTGATAAATTCAAATTCAGTTTTAATTTAAAATGAGTTCAATGATCAATAAACGTTCTCGTTCGACGAATTGGAGTGAGGAGGATAAGGTACGTAATGTACACAAGAAATCTAATAGAATGTACTTATTTCCTTACATGTTTTAATGCTTATTAATAAATATATATTGCTCTTTAGAAAGTGCTTCGAAAATAATTAGTGCTCGAGCGAGCACATATTATATTAGAGAATAAGGATACGTCGACTAATACAAATACAGCAAAAAAACTTGCATGGGAAGATGTTTTGTCTTGGTTATTTTAGTTTTACTTATTCTAACAGTTTCTTGTATTTAATAAATTGTTACAGTGTAATAACATTATTATTGTATTTATATTTCAGTTATAATATCATTTCACTCCATAAAAGGGACTTAAGCCAAATACAAAATCAGTGGAGGAATTTGAAGAAAGCTAAGGCTTCGGAACACAAATTGAGAACGGCAAGAAACATGACAGGCGGGGGACCTCCGCCACCAAGTCCTCCGCCTGAAGATCAAGAGCTTATAGCAGCTCTTCCTAATGAGTTTGTGGTTGATAACAATCCTTTCGATAGCGATGCAACACATGGCCAACAGGTTTATATTTTTTACATTTTCTACTGCTATTATTCCTTAATTTGGAATATCCATTAAGGGATAATAGCGCTATGCATATATAGTTTTTTATTGTGAGATTGAGTAATTATATTTTATATATTTATAGGAAGTTACTAAGGAGTCTGCTGATGATACATTGAAATTGAATGAAAATGATGAAAGCACTGCACATGCATAGGTAATCATATTATATAATAATTTGTATAATATTTTTATCAGTTATGTTATACAAAAATATCAGTATTATAAATAAAATTTATATTATTTTAAAATAATTATTATTTTTTTATTTTTAGCCTGAATTGCCAAATTTCTCCACTGAATTGCCACGTATAAATCCTACACATCATATTTTCAAAGCTAAACCAAAAAAAACGTAAGTATGTAATGTTGAAAATAGAATTTCATGAAATTTCCTGTGCTTATTGTTCAGCTGTGATTTATGTGAAATAATGTTTAATGTTTATGTTATTTTTACAGTGGGAAATCAAATTCCAATTACGAGCATCAATTATTCCTCCTTGCAAAAAAAAGCAGGGAGGAATTAATGAAGCAACAACAAGAGTTGCATCTATTAAGAATAGAGCAAGAGAGGGAGCTTCACCTATTAAGAATAGAACAAGAGAGGGAGCTTCACGAGAAGAAGCTCCAAATACTTGCATTAGAGGAGGAATATTTAAAAAAAATAAATTTTGAAAAATAATAAAATATGGTTTTTATTGATTAAAATAAGTTTCAATATAAATGGCCCTGTTTATATTTTCGTCTTCATCTTCTATATTATCAGGGATAGTTGGATCGATTAATAATTGATTTTCAAGGCCTGAAGGATCTAGAAAAATACAAAATAAAGAATTAAAATATGCTTATTTTTTATGTATTGGCATTATTAAATATACTTTGTTTACATATTAGTTTGCACAAATACCTTGATTTAAAATAGACTCATTAAAGAGTATTGCTAAATTGTGCAAAACTGCACAAGCAGCAATAGTGGTCTTGATCACTTGCAGAGACCCTCGCATTGTTTCGTTGAGTATGCGGAATCTTTGCTTCCACACCCCAAAGCAACGCTCTACAGTATTCCTCGTTCGTATGTGACTCAGGTTGTACCTTTCTTCTGCCTGTGTCCTTGGTCTTAATATTGGTGTTAGAAGATGCGAAGTACAAGGATACCCGCTATCTCCAATCAGCTTCCCATGAAATTCATTCTCCTCAAACCTCCGCTTTATTGAGCTTTCTCTATATATGCGGGAATCATGTGTACTTCCTCTCCAGTGACACACAATATCGCAGATTTTAAGGTCAGAGTCACATACTACCTGTAATTATTGTCATCAATATTATTATAAATTAGAAACACATAATAGCACACATAACAATGAAAATTTATTACTTTAAATACACTATGATCAAACTAAAATGTTATTGTACAATGTTCATACTTGAGTGTTAATGGAGTAATGTCCCTTCCTATTAACATAGTACTGTCCAGCCTCTCCACTCACTTTGCGTATCTTAATATGAGTGCAATCTATTGCACCAATGATACGCTTCATCCCGCATATTATGGCCTCAAATTTCCTAATTGCTTTGGCTTCCTCGGTTGAGTTCGACGGCATATTAATATAACGCGAACTTTTAGAAGCTAACGCAATAGCAACATTTCGGGACAAACGGGAAAGTGTCTGTTGACTCATTCTGTGAATGTCAGCACAATCTTCTTGGATCTGTAATGTAATAGATCGTTATACAGGCTTTTCTATTGTATATATCCAAAACTAGAGCACAAGTCACATCTACCTCATGCCGGCCCCAATATCGAATAACTGCCATCACTTGCAGTTCCACTGGAATACCGCCCCCTCGAGTGTCCACGCGAAGGTCATCCCGAATCAAATTAATGATTTGTTGCATGTTATTCTTTCCGAATCTATACCTCGACCGTAGTGTGGCCCTGTGGCCGCTACAAAAAATATATTGACACCATAGATTGACACTAATACCAGGTTATTTTAATTCTAGGTTGAAAAGTAGGTTTTTAATAAATAAGCACTCTCAGAACAATAGATTTATTTAATAAATGAAACGATACCATTTTAAATTTCGCGCTGTTTATGTATGATGTGCGCATGCCTTAATGCTCTAAGGCGCATGCGCAGGTTTTTATTATTTTATAATTTTAATAAAATAAATAATTCAACAATTTCAATGATGAGCCCATACGGACCTAACGGTAAAGAATACGATTTTGATAAAATTTGCCAATTTTGCTATGGATGGGGTGCTAAAGTGTAACTTTTTTATACCTAAAATTAAAAAAAAATTATTTAAAAAAAAACTAAAGGGGACCTAACGAAAAAATTGTGGGACCTTATAGGACCTAACGGAGACCTATCGATTGAGGTCATTTTTGACCCAAAATTCTATGGATGGGGTGCTAAAGTGCATTTTTTTTTATACCTAAAATTTAAAAAATTATTTAAAAAAAAACTAAAGGGGACCTAACGAAAAAATTGTGGGACCTTAAAGGACCTAACGGGGACCTAACGATCAAGGTCATTTTCGACCCAAAATTCCATTGATGGGGTGCTAAGTTTGCACTGGTCTTAATTATGATAATATATCGGAAATCATCGTAATCACAGATAAAATGAAAGTTATTCAAGAGTAAAAACTTAGTAAACATTAAGTTGTATTAAATTCTATTTTATTAACAAAAAGAAATTGGTTTTTAGTTTTAGATTTTATTCAAATTTAAAATATTATAACGATATAATAAAAATTTAAATAATTTATTATTTTATGTCCATAATAATTCTAATTGTTAATATTAAATTCTTATAATTTAATGAGCCGTAAGTTGTTTTGTATAAATTTAAATTTAATTTAAGCGAAAGCAACATTTACCATACTTCTAAATTTAAATTTTGGTGGGAAACGCCTTTTATTTCTTTGTATCAAAGCACATTAATTTGAAATAGGAGGTAGCTGTTTTACCTGCATCAAGTCGTAAAGGTAGAAGAAAAATAATTTTTAGTTATAACAATGATGGAAGAAGTTCAATTACCAATGGAAAAAGCATGCGAGCCTGCTGAAAATGCTCGTCAACCTCAGGTAACTTTTAAATTAAATATTGTAAGTAATAAATACTTAATACAAAATCATTGCACATTTCAATTGTTCATGCTTTAATGAAGTTAGTTACTAATTTATTTCTACCTCACATATTAAACGTGTCATATATTATTATTGCATACCATCTGTACCAACTTTTATCTAAAAAAATATTTTCATATACGAAGATGCATTCCGGAAAAGAAAAGGGTAAAAAGAATACTGTAACATTTGAAAACGATTTAGATAACAGTAAAAGTCGAAACGATATTAACAGGTACGAAGTTTTATTTTAATTACATTTATTCTAGAACCAAAATGACTTTTCTTAAAAATATGTTTATGGTGCATCGGGGTAAATCCAATAATGTTAAATTAATAGAAATAAACTTGGTTAGTGGTTGATTAAAAATATATGGTCGCTATATCAAACCTGCATATTATCTTCACCAACATTCGCAGTTCCCCCGGTGAACTAGACATTGTATTCAAAATAGGTCCTTAAAATATAATTTTTTGTACATTTAGAAATATGTTTGTGATGGTTATGTTTAAAAGTTAAATAGGTACCTGCATAATTATATCCATTTGAAATAAAGAAGTACCTAAGAGAATTTACCAAAATGAAATCAAATGCAATTATAAGTTTCATGTAACATTCTTCTACACAATATCATATATTGAATGGCTTTTAGAGGGTACAAGGAAGTTCTAAGTCAGCCACCAGATAATATTACTCAGCTACAAAAGCTGCAATGGCTACAGAAACGTCGTTCCTCTGGTCTTTGGGCGCAATGCGACACTTGTGACAAATGGCGGTATCTACCTCACATTCTCGAAAGATACGAGCTTCCGAAGAAGTGGTATTGTAAAATGAACCCAGGTTAGTAAGAACTAAGCAATAAGATATGAGAAAATAACTTTATGCTTGCGGTTTTGCCCTCACAAAAACCCACATAGTTTTCGTAAGTTTTCGACATAAATCGTATGCTATATTTTCTGAAGTCTCATCTTTATATCTGACTAGCAGCTCCGCGCGGTTTCACCCCCGTGACTCTCCCGTTGGTCGTAGCGTGATGATATTATACAGGGTGTCCCACTATTGGTATACTAAGCGCGAAAGGACTTGTAGTTTTGCATACACTGATCACGTAAAAAATACTTAAACAACAAAATTACGTCAAAAAATTTTTGCTAATTTTTTCCTGAAAATCCATGTTTTCATCTCTAGCTTCGCGCAGCCGGCATATACCGCTTTTCTAATGTGGGCATTTTGTCTATGAAAACATAATCTTAAACGATAGGTCACGTGCTGGTGGTAAAGTTGGGCGGGTTGCCTGTTATGGGTGTTCACATAGAGTTTTAAGAATTCATCTATTTGAAAAAAAAATGCGTCTGGAATTTTATAAGTATTTTTTACGTACTCAGCGTATGCAAAACTATAACCTCCTTTGAGCTTAGTATACCAACAGTGGGACATCCTGTATAGCCTACAGCCTTCCTCGATAAATGAGCTATCTAACACCGAAAGAATTTTTCAAATTGGACCAGTAGTTCCCGAGATTAGCGCGTTCAAACAAACAAACAAACTCTTCAGCTTTATAATATTAGTATAGATTTAAATTTTAATCAAAATCAGTTCAGCTGTTTTATAGGCGTGAGGTAGAGACAGCTAGACTAGACTAGCACAATTACTTTCGCATTTGTAATATTAGTTAAGATAGTAGCGATGTGACATTACATTTATAAAACTACGATATATACCTATTATAATCTACACTCATAGACCAAACTACCACAGCGTCAGCGATAATACTTATTAATTGAAAAAAAGACGGGTTGCATTCCGGGAGTGCCGGCAGAAGTGAAAACTTGATTATCAACGTTGATCATGTTTGATATTTTGGAATGGTATCCGTCTTACGCTTTTTCGATCAGGTCGCGTGTCCTGACGCGAGTTGATTTTATACCCATTACAGAAAAAGTGCTCAACGCCGCTAAAGAAGTTTTCACTTCAAAAAAAAACCTAATTCCGTCCACAGATACAAAAATGTCAGATTGTTCAATCCCCGAGATCCCCATACACTTACACGACGAAGAAGACCTCATACACAGTGAATATGCGGCTGGCTCGCTGGTGTTGGCGCGGCTGCCCGGCTGGCCCTGGTGGCCCGCTATGGTCGACGATTGTCCCGATACTGAACAATATTATTGGCTAGACGGATTTTCTGATATACCAGTTTGTATACATCTGTGTTCAAATATATTAGTTACTAGCTGCTCTGCGCGGTTTCACCCCCGTAGCTCCTCTCCTGTTGGTGAGGCGTGATGATATATAGCCTATAGCCTTCCTCGATAAATGAGCTTTCTAACACCGAAAAAATTTTTCAAATCGGACCAGTAGTTCCCGAGATTAGCGCGTTCAAACAAACAATCGAACAAACAAACAAACTCTTCAGCTTTATAATATTAGTATAGATATATTTTCCCCGTTTTTTTAAATAATTATTCTTTGCAATAACCTAACATATTTTTTCTAAACTATCAAATATATTATATTCCTTCTTACAGACACATTACAATGTTGTGTTCTTCGACACTGATGCAACAAGAGCGTGGTTAGCTCCAAACCAACTCAAACCCTATGGACCAAATAGAAATATTTTAAAAACATCTCTGAAAAAAAATGCCTACAAAAAACGCTTGGAAGTGTCTATAGCGCAGTGCGAAGATGCTGAAAAATTATCGCTCACGGAACGTTTACAGAAATACAGCTTTATAAACCGCTATAAAGGTCCAATTGTTAGTCCCAAAAAAATAAATAAAAAGGATGCCCAAAAGTACCGACGACATCTGAAAAGAAAATATGATGTAGATTTACCACAAGATTTTTTCGAATCGGACGAAGGTACTCTTAATGAAAATAAAGAGGATATGATAAAAGAAAACGTCAATATCGTTGGATCAAAGAAAACGATCGACGATACTAAGAATGACGACACTTCTTTTATTGATGTACAGGCAGATAAAATAAATAAAGATGCCTCGTTGATTGTTCAAGTTGGTACTGATAAAGATGACCAAACTAAGGAAATGACTACCGAAAATCAACTTCAAAACAAAAGTATGATGATTTAATCTCTCTTTTCATGGGACATAAAATAATAATATATTTCTCATAATTAATTAATATTTTCACAGATTCGACTACTTCACTTCACTTCGAGAACGGGACTCCTGAAGTAGATACTATGTATACTGAAAATAATACTAATTCACCGCACAGTGATGATTTTGATTTTTAATATCTTTAGATATTTTTTTTTGTTACTTTTTTGCAACTCTTGTCTGTAATAAAAGTATTTTTTTTCCATGTATTTAGGTACATTTCATGTACAGATTGAAATTTTTACATATTTTTCAGTAACAAAATGATGTTTTTTATTTGAAATTTGTAGGCACCTACTTTGTCTTTGTAACTATGTATTTAATATGATACTTAACTGTTGTACTAGAATATAATGTTTATGAGTAAGAATTCATTTTTATTTATTTGACTATTATTTTGTTTTGATATGTTTAATAATTTTAACCGTGTTCACCATTTACGTATTAGTTTTTCAATTCTTTAAAAGTTACTCGGTGTTCACAGCTCCTACTGGTCAATTTCTTTTTAAATTAACCATACTCCAATCCACTTGAAGACGAAAAAAAAATAGCATTATACCTAGTAGGTAGATAGAGTAGGTTATACAGAGTAGTGTTCACAGGCGATGATATTACATGATATACAGTGCGACACAAAAGAGATGAAAATAAATGAGGGCGCCACCGTCGCTCATATAGCAACACTGATACTGCGACGCAAGCGATCTTGATACTATAGAATAAAAATCCAAAAATCTATATAATATAATCTTCTTATATATAAAAATGAATCGCAAAATGTGTTGGTAAGCGCATAACTCGAGAACGGCTGAACCGATTTCGATAATTCTTTTTTTATTATATTCCTTGAAGTACGAGGATGGTTTTTATGTAGAGAAAACGTAAATATGTACCACGGGCGAAGCCGGGGCGGACCGCTAGTCTAAAATAAATACCGCGATTTAAACCGTTATAATTGTTTCATTGTAGCAATAGTGTAATTTAAGACAAAAATACATTAGTATTTTAATTAACCTACCTAGGTCAAATTTTACTTGAATGTATTTGGAATTAGTTATTTTATAAAAATCGGTCAAGTGTTTAGACTGCAGAGGCGCACAAAGAAACAAACATACAAACAAACAAGCATACATGCAGCTCAAACACATTACCCTCTTTCTGGGTCCGTCGGGTAGAAAAAAACAAGGCGATTTGAAAACCACATATTTTTATTTTTTTTGTAGATAAATTTTGTAGATTAATATAATTCATCAAAATCTAAATATTCTACTCCTTCAAAGGACTGATCATCACTCTGTTTCGAAGTACTGGCAAGAGGGTACGGGGCATCTTCAGTATCTGTAAATATGATACAGTAAATATGATTTTTTTCTTATGGTTTGATTGATTAATAGATAGATAGCTGTATGAAAACAGTTATCAATATACTATGTAGTAAAATCTAAACTAGGTACTTTATTTGAGGCTGGTTGGATTGGATATAACTTCTTGACTCAAATTGTGCTGGTCGCACTATAAAAACTAGTTTTTGTTTACATACAAATAACCTCAAATTAAATTGCGAAAACGTAATAATCGCCATACATACATACATTAAACACTCGTCACTAATGGAATATTCTATTTTACGTAGTACTGAGCAAAAATAAATGGAATCTCACCGGTATATTCTGCTGTACGTTTGTAAACGTTTTCCAAATCAGTCAATAAATTTCCAGCTTGAAATTCGGACAAACACCGAATAAAAACTTTATACACCACATTACGGACACCGCTACGTTTAACCTTTTTCGTAATGTCTCCTTTTTTATTTAAATTTCTTGTTCTAAATAACAATTTTATCTCAATAATTCTCCACTTCACGAAAAAATCAACAAATTTTTATTCAACTTGACAGCTGTCAGCTACATTGTAGACATGGGTAGGTAATGCGTGTAATAGTACAAAAGTAATATCACTTTGACACGTAATGCAACATCACGCATTACGCATCAGTTACAAACATCACTCGCATCACTCATCACTTCGGCAACGTTCGGCCAAGTATGAAGGAAAATCAACTACATTTTTTAAATATTTACTTAAATTGTAATTTTACGATATGTAATAACTAATAAGTATTGCAGTTATTATTGCTATTTTTCAATATGATCTGTAATACTTCACATATCACCTTCAACATTACTTGGTCATCATTTCATTAAAAATCGATCGGGTAATGTGTGATGTTACGGAGTAATATCACTTCCGTGGAAGAGATGCGTGATGTTGCATTACTATTTGACGTACTGTTTTGCGCATGTCTACTACATTGCCAATTCAGGGTTGCCAGGTAATGAAAAACGAATTAGTTCCAAAATAATTAATTTCATCTCTTTTATGTCGTACTATACATGTAATATGAAAAATTTTGTGTACATAATATTATGTGTAAACTGTAAAGGATAGTCATAACTCATACTAAATGTATGTTTGATGTAAAATTTTTGGATATTTCCCGTTTTATTTTTAAAAAGTTATTGTTAATGTAACTTGGGCGTATTCAGAAAGAAAGCTTGAAACTTATAAGCGCTTATCGGCGCTTGTCATGTTCATATATTTTCCTGTCAGTGCTGGTAACCCGCGCAGGAAAATATATGAACATGACAAGCGCCGATAAGCGCTTATAAGTTTCAAGCTTTCTTTCTGAATACGCCCTAAGTTAATGTCATTTTACTCATTAGGGCAAAGGGCATTCGATATCAGTATAAAGTTTTTTGATATCTGCAATAGTTACGGAATAATCGCCTGTGCACACTCGATTACACCCTGTATATGAAATGTGTTGACTGTTTAGTGAAACACAATGCTATTTCGATAAATATATAAATAACTAGCGGTCCGCCCCGGCTTCGCCCGTGGTACATATTTACGTTTTCTCTACATAAGAACCATCCTCGTACTTCAAGGGATATAATAAAACAAGAATTATCGAAATCTTTTCAGCCGTTCTCAAGTTATGCGCTTACCAACACATTTTGGGATTCATTTTTATATTATAGATATATATGCTAAAATATGCAATAACAAAGATGTAAAATTAGATTATCCCACGATTTTCCCATTATCCCATACAAAAAAATATAATTTATTATTGAAGGAATTAATCACAGATAATTAATAGTGGCAACTGGCAAGTTATATTACTTGTGAAGAAATTTATCACTTGTGGCAACACCAAGTTAAATTTCATAAAATCAGGGCACAGTGTGATAAAATAATTATTGATTTTGCTATTAAAATAGCCATAGTTTTATCGGTATAAGGTTTTGAATAATTACTACAGTTAATAAATTCATTCAAGAGTTTCCCCACGTTGTTTTGGGGCATAACAATGACTACAATATCATTCGCTAAAAGTTTGGTTAACCCAGGTAATTCTATGAGATTAAATTTATTGCACGTATTCCTTACATATTCAGTCTTAATTTTGTTTCCATATAAACTATTTAAAGTAATTTAAGAATAGTATAAATAAATACAACAATAATTTCACTGCTTCTTCTATCTACCTCAAGTATTATGTAAAGTATCAAAGTAACCTCATAAATACAATTTATCAATAGTTATGATATTATATTTAACAATGAATATTAATTCATAAGATAAATGAAAAATATTAATTAAGCATGGAAAAATTAGTCTTAAATGTAATATTAAAACTTAATTTGCAGCTCTTAAAGTCCTCTTAAAGCAGAGCCATTGCTCTAATGTTCGTGTTGCTTCGGTCACACCTGCGCTTTCTCCTCTTAGTATTATATTAAGGAGGAACTATGCAGAGAAGCAGGTTTTTGAAAGGAATAAACCACATTGTAATGTTGGAACCATTGGGCATGTTGATCATGGAAAGACAACACTAACAGCAGCAATCACCAAAGGTAAATTTTAAAAACATAGATTGCACCATATTTTTATAACAAAATGTATTGCTATTTTGATGTTAATTATAATTGTTTCCCAATTTAAACAAAATTTTATTAATATTTTAAGCAGTTGATATTGAATTTTGAAATAAGCATAAAAATTTTAAGCTGACCTTGCAATTATCATTCTTCTTTCAGTATTATCAGACCGTAATCTAGCTCAGTCTAAAGGATATTCCGATATTGACAATGCTCCTGAGGAGAAGGCTCGTGGAATCACAATCAATGTTGCCCATGTTGAATATCAAACTGAACAGAGGCATTATGGGCACACTGACTGTCCTGGTCACGCTGACTACATCAAGGTAAAACAGTTGCTCTTTAACCCATTGAGCCTCGAACGGCCCGATTGGTCCACGACACAATAGATTTTCTATTGTGTCTGTGATTCCGGGGCCTGAGTTATTAATATAAATATATTTGAAAAGATAACTATTTGAATTGGTTAGAACAGCACAGGATAGAGTTAATAGATTGAGCATTTCAACCAACAGAACATACTATTTATAAATACTTACATTGAAAACAAATAATTAAACAATTTTTTTCTTTATTTCAGAATATGATCACTGGTACAGCACAAATGGATGGCGCGATTCTTGTAGTTGCTGCAACAGACGGTGTGATGCCACAAACAAGGGAACATTTATTGCTTGCCAAACAAATTGGAATCCAACATGTTGTAGTATTCATTAATAAAGTTGATGCTGCTGATCAAGAAATGGTGGAGCTTGTGGAAATGGAAATTCGTGAACTGATGACTGAAATGGGATATGACGGAGACAAAGTACCTGTTATTAAAGGTCTGTATGTACATTGAAAATATGATAAAACAAAAATTGTTGATTTTATGTATGTTCTCGTGGATAAAAAAAAATTGTATAAATAGATTTTTTGCAATCAACTTATAGAAACAAGAATGAACTAAATTTTCATTATTGTTTATAGGATCAGCTTTATGTGCCTTGGAAGGAAAGAGTCCAGAGATGGGAGCTGATGCAATTTCTAAACTTCTCGAAGAAGTAGACGCATTTATTCCTACACCAGTTCGTGAGCTTGACAAGCCCTTCCTCATGCCTGTTGAATCAGTTCACTCGATTCCTGGACGTGGTACTGTTATTACAGGCCGTTTACATAGAGGTTTGTTGCTTTTAAGTTTTTTATTTTACACTAGCTGTTCCCCGCGGTTTCACCCGCATTGCTCCTGTTAGTCTTAGCGTGATGATATATAGCCTATAGCCTTCCTCGATAAATGGGTTATCTAACACCGAAAGAATTTTTCAAATCGGACCAGTAGTTCCTGAGATTAGCGCGTTCAAACAAACAAACTCTTCAGCTTTATATTATTAGTATAGATTTAGAATCTTTGTTCAATAAAAATAAAAAATAAATTCATTATCATTAATGTTGCATGTTCCAGTACATTTTTAAATAAAAAAACCTCTTTGTTTCCTACAGGTGTGCTCAAAAAGGGTACAGAATGTGAAATAGTTGGACACGGCAAAATTATGAAGACCACTGTAACTGGAGTCGAGATGTTCCACAAGACCTTGGATGAAGCTCAGGCTGGTGATCAGCTTGGTGCTTTGGTGCGTGCCATCAAGAGAGAACAGATCAGACGTGGTATGGTTATGGCCAAACCTGGAACTGTCAAGGCCCATGACAACATTGAAGCCGCTGTGTATATATTGAGTAAGGAGGAAGGTGGCCGTGCCAAACCGTTCACTTCGTTCATTCAGCTTCAGATGTTCTCCATGACATGGGATTGCGCTACTCAAGTTACCATTCCTCAAAAGGAAATGGTCATGCCTGGAGAAGATGCAACGTAAGCATATTGATAAATTATTTTGTAATTACAATTGTTTTTAAAATATAAGGAAACCTAATTTGATGACATACATGATAAGATGTAAAACACAAAATTTATTCTCCATAATGCTAAAACTTAAATGAGTTGATTTTAAAAGAATATTTTATATTTTCATTGCATAAACCTATTACAAATCAATCAACGATCATAAAATGTTATTTCAATATTTTTCTTATTTTCCACAGCTTGCAGTTGAGACTTTTGAAGCCAATGGTATGTGAAACAGGACAAAGATTTACTTTGCGTCTTGGAGACATTACTCTGGGAACTGGTGTAATTACAAAGATAAACAAAGATTTATCCGAAGATGAGAGACTCAAACTGTTGGAAGGAAAGAAGGCGAGGGAAAAGGCGGCCGCGAAGAAGTGAATTATATTATAATAATTATAAGAATAGGAATGTAGTTTATTGTATTGTTCGCATTTAAAAATAAAGAATTGAAAATACTGTTGTTACATTAATTTTAATATCACCATAAAACACAATTTTTGCTGGCACTGGGCACACCAAAATACGACAAATATAATTTACTTTTAAACCTAAGGATAAATCATACTTTATTGTTAGGTAATGCCTTCAGCCTTACATAGTTGCATTGTAGATATGAAAATTATGGTTCAATTATATAAGTTTCAATTGCTACCGAGTTTCACATCTAATTGCATGTATAATGAGGTTTGGGTATACCAATCTCCACTTTTTGAATATTTGAAACTAAGATAAGCCCCATAAAAATCTTACTCTTGTGGTCTGTATGAATAATATGATCAGAAAAAAAAAATAATAAAACAACAAGTATTTTTACAACTTTATTGAAAAAGTATCACCACAATTTTTCAGTGAAATATTGTCATTCATAAACGTAACAAAAAAAAGGATATTTGAAAAACAAATTTGTTACAATAGATAGATGTACAATCCAATATCATGTAAGTTACATTTTAGAAATTACACATTTGCCATTAATAACTAATTTCACTGTTTACAAATGCAGTACTTAAGACGCTGGCATCACTCTTAGCTTCAATAAAAAGCTCATTTACCTAAGATGTATTTATTAAATTAATACTATAAAATACAATTAAAAAATAGGAAAGAAAAATTTTAAATTATTACAGATCAGGATATAAAGATGACATGTAATGATTACATTGTATGTATGTTAACTGGCTGAGAAATTCAAAAGTTAGATTTTGATGGACTGAAACCTAATGGAATGAATTTGTAAAAACATAGCATGTACTTGTAAGCCTGCATGCACTTTTAATCACATTTAAAGGGCACTGGGTTTTATGAATTCTTCATTATTTACAAGTCTTCATCTTCCTCGGGCAATGCAGTGTCCTGTGCCTCCTTGAGATCTTTTTCAATTTGGTTCTGCCATTGTGGGTCCATTGTGACTTCTGGTGGCACAAGAGCGGGCATAGCAACAAATTCTAAGTTACCATCACCAATTAACTTCCTTGCCAGCCAGAGGAAAGGTTTCTCGAAGTTGTAGTTTGACTTTGCAGAGATGTCATAGTACTGTAAAAGAATTTTATTTAGTAATCAGGATCAATCTCAAAAATATTTGCTAAAATCAAGCATGAAAGTGGTTTGAATATAAATGCATATTGTGAAATGTATGAATCATCAAATTTAGAAAAGAAATCATCAAAATAAGTACCTGTAAGTTCTTTTTCCTGTGGAAAACAATGGTCTTGGCTTTGACTTTTCTGTCCTTGATGTCTACTTTGTTACCACATAATACAATAGGTATGCCTTCACATACTCTGACCAAATCTCTGTGCCAGTTTGGTACATTTTTGTACGTTACTCGAGAGGTTACATCGAACATAATGATAGCACATTGTCCTTGAATATAATAACCATCTCTGAGTCCTCCAAACTTTTCCTGACCAGCTGTATCCCAAACATTAAATCTAATGGGGCCTCTGTTTGTGTGGAACACTAAAGGATGTACTTCAACACCAAGTGTGGCGACATATCGTTTCTCGAACTCTCCAGTCAAGTGTCTTTTTACAAATGTAGTTTTTCCAGTACCACCATCTCCGACGAGCACGCATTTGAATGTGGGCATATCATCTGCCATTTTTAAAGCTTTTTCTGTGTCTCTTTACCTGTAAATATAAACGTAAAATAAATACAAATGTTAACTCGAAAGCATGACGTATAGACAGAGTTCGTTTCGGTGAATATTATCATTGTTTACTAAAGAGTCGTAAATTCTATTTTGCCAATATAAAACTCATGAAAGAAAGGCAAACTTTATTATAATAGAAATGTAGTATAACTGACAAGTTAAATTTGTTTTAAGTTTTTAATCAAATGGCGCTCATTTATCATCACAGGAATTTAGCTTGATGGTACCGAACAATGGATGAAATAACACTTAAAATACGGTACGTTTCACAAAAATATATAAACAGCACGAAAGAATAACTATCACAGAATTAAACTACAGTATGTGAAAACACTATTTACCAAGATTAACTAAGAAATTTAAGATTTAACTCCGTGGTCTTGAAAGTCGTTACGGCTCACAATGGCGTCACTAGACTAAACGGAAGAATTAACTGACATCGACAGGCGCAATGACAGTAGAAGTCAATAACGGATCTCTTTTCTTTTGAATTTTATTATTATGAGAGCAAAAGTTGTATTTAAAAAAATCTAATTTACTTGATATCGGTATAATAAATTTTTTAAAGTTTTTAAATTTATCTTTTATACTATATTGATGAAAATTATTTTAAAGAGTAGTTAAATATATTTCTCCTCGTACTGTTTTACCGACATCCGCAACCCTGACGTCATAATTTCAAGTCAAGTTGCGCCATCTGTAAAATTGTGAAAATTCTCTTCAGTGACGGATGGAAGTTTCGTTCGTTCGTTGTATCGATTTTTTGAGTGAAGTGAACTAGTGTTCGTGTCCTTTAGTTTTGTGACGTTTGTTAAGAAAATATCTGTGAATGGGATTGTGTAATAAGATAAAACCTTTATTTGGTGTGTGATTTTCTGTAAAGGATGACGAAGGACAGGTTAGCGGCGCTACAAGCGGTAAGCCGTGTTTTACTTTGGCAAGTCCTATATAACCAATCGTTTTCTGGTGACCTCGAACTCACAAAGAGCTAGCATTGAATCTATGCACCCCACTGCAGATCGCTTATTAGAAAAGCATTTCTCTAATAAAACGTACAGTTCTACATATTCCTATCAGACAATTTAGTCGCCCCACCCGTAAACCCTTAGCTGAATGAGTCTAATCGGTCTGTAGTTGGAGTGAGACAAGTTGTTGCATTCAATGGTTTTCCCCAAAAACGCCTACTTTGCTGACATCGATCTAAGCCTGAGCCCTGATGTAAAACCTTGCAGTAGTTACTTGCTTGACTCATTAGAAAACATTGGCAATTGGCATGTAACCTCGATAATGGCATAATTATTTGCACATCATTTCTAAGTGGCAATGAAAAGTTTAAGGAACCTTAGATAAGAATAATTGCCATTTTACTGGAATACTTAATGTATTTAGATTGATATTTGGATTTTATTTTTCTAGCACATAACATCAATTCAATTCATTTGTAAAGTTTTTGACTAACATTCCTATGTTCAAGTCAGGTAGAGTATTTTATTAGTAACATTTAAACTATGCAAGTTTTTAAATATTCATAATTATGCAAATCTTTGAAACTTGTATTGTTTCCTGAGAAATTTACATCATAACTACTTTATTATTGTAAAACAATTACAGTAACCTTAAAATTAAAGATAATATGTTTAATGTCAGTGACATCACACTATGATAAGAAGTGGTAAAAAATGACTAATAAATTATACTATCTGTCTTAGGTATTTGCTTGCCAATTTTAGAGTTTATTCAATGTTAAATTTCTCTTAATACTATTATATCAAAGATGCCAATGTCTTATATTTAAAATTTATCTCAACACATTCATACAGGCTTGAGATATCTCTTATCAATTAAAAGCAAAAAGAAAATACATTAGGTAATGCTGGCTGCCGTATGCTGGTTGCATTATACTTATTTTCTAAAATATTGATTTATTTCTTAGTATGTCTATGTATGTTTTGTTCTTTATTAATGAAATAGACACAGATTCTTTCTTCCGCTGTAAAATGATTTGATAATCTCAAATATTTGACCTATTATTCCATAAAAAATGAAATAAAAAAATATATATATTAATTGTACCTACCTAATATAATGAATAACCATTCACACAAATTACTAGTGCCAATTGGTTATAGTAATAAGTTATTCCTATTATTTTTCAATATCCACAGATTAGACGTACACACACACTCAAACATACCATTGGTATTGTAATGTGCATAGGTGAAAAATATATTCATTTGTATTTGTTGTAAACTTTTTATTCCTTATGTGCTGGGTGTTACATGTGTGTTTGGGATTGAATTATTTATAACATACATGATAAAATTTAGTACAAGTACACTTTAACTTTATAAATTGTATTATGTATGATTACTTTTATCCCACTGCAAGCCAGAGCCAGAGTAATTAACTAGTCTATGATAATCTTCTTCCAAAAAATTCATTTTATAAAGATAAATATGTTCCATGATGTATGGGATAATAACAATCTGACCAAATTAACTTTTGAGTTTTTACATTGCATGATGTCATCTCTATATTTATTAAATCTATTTTTAATTTTAGTTAAAACTTGAAACTGCTAATTTTATGAAAATAAAATAAATTTTAATACCTAATTGAATATCTTTTGTTATTCTTTGTATTAGTTACTAGTGGTCCGCCCGTGGTACATATTTCGCAATAAAAAGTAGCCTATGTCCTTTCTCGGGTATCAAAATACAGTGTAAACTCTATATAACGTCACTTAAGGGACCGTGCATTTTTCGACGTTATAGAGAGTGGTCGTTAAATGGAGAGAAAGGATAATTGCATGATTGGTCCAGAGACAGGAATATTATTTTGACATTGCCTATGAAACCATGTTATCATCGCTTGATCAAGGTCTTCATATTGAGGTTTCTTCAATTTTTTGGCAGATCGTCCATCTTCTTCAGCATGCAGAATTTTTTCTTTATTTTTCTACGACTGCATTTCTGAGAATCTTCGGTATATCAGTAAAAAAGAATGTAAACAACTACATTTTCATTGATTTCGGCAACTTAGTAGTTTACTTCCTAGTAATTGGTAATGTCTTATTGTGGTCGTTAATTAGAGTGAGCGTGATGCTATATGGAGTGTATTATTGTATAGACAACAATATAAACCAACCAAAGTCGAGAAATCTTGACGTTATACGGAGTTTGACGTTAAATGGAATGTCGTTATATAGAGTTTACACTGTATCTCCATACCAAATTTCATGCAAATTGATTCAGTAGTTTAGGCATGATTGAGTAACAGACAGACAGACAGACAGAGTTACTTTCGCATTTATAATATTAGTATGGATGTAACACACTCTGATCAGTGATAACTTATTTTTACAACTAGAAATTTTAGTGTGAAAATGGAAAGACACATGTAGATTACAATGTCTGTAATTCATTATTTATCACCTTTATGTTGCTTTGTTTTCATAAAAGAAAGGATAAGCAGATATGTACCTAACTATCAATAGATAGAATCCACAGTGTATGAAAGTGAGTGTATGTGACAATGATGAGCTGTGACTGACTGTGAGATATTAATCTAGAGAAAATTTGGATCACAGCTTAGCATGAGTAGCAGTAAGCATGAGTAATCTCATTGCTATGCAGAACCTTTGCATGAAAAATAAAAGCAAACACCATTATATACACTATATAAGTTTTGCTTAGGTACATATATATGTTTATATATTATGAAAACATTAAATTACTTAGTTTTTTTTTAAGTAGTTACACTTACATATATTTTTTCATAACACTACAGTAGAGAATTACGTAGAAGCTATGAATAGTATAATTCTATTTATTGCTGGTTGGCATGTAGTATATGCGTATGTGTAAGATTAATGTTTAATTATACATTTTTAAATGTGTTTTCACTTTCTTCTTAATTACGAGTATGTTAATTAGTGGCAGAATGTTATTGTGCATCGTGTTTTGCGAGTCTGTTTGCGTAAAAGCTGTCTCAATCGAGGTAAGCGACAATCAAAAAGAATTATTCTCCATCCAGACCTACGAAGCGCCTGGCTACATTTTAACATAAAGGAAATTTATCACTTGACCTCCTTTAGCCTTTTATTTATCTTTGGACCGACATCAACTATTTGGCTACCATAAAATATGCGGACGATATTCAAAATTTATATTTAAATGTAAAACATGCTTTATTTTTTTTATTTCGGGTCAAAGCGGTATTAACAGATTAAGGTTTACATAACTGTGAGCGACCCGCGCCGACTTACCCTACGTTTGAATAAATTTCATTCATTGTGTACCTACTGTGTAATTTTAGTATAGGGGACGTTATAGATGTACCTATTTTATGAAGCATATAAAATTTTATTATTAATAAATATTTTATATTTCGTACTGATTTGTAATGGTGCATCTTACTGCATTGACGATTCGGGCAAATGGCAACTTTTTATGTTCATACCGTCAACCCTCTTAGCTCAGGTAATTTAGACTCAAAGGTATAAAAAAATCCTATTTCAAATGTGGTAAAATTGTTAAAAATATATTTAGAAATAAAAATCTCTAATCTCGACATCATTACGGTGCAGGCGCTTGGAAAAAAATCACTAGTTACCCATTTTACTAAAATCGAGAAAACCCATGTTTTTGACGATTTTCTCGATTTTTACCGAAACGTAAAGTTTACCCATTTAATTAGTTCAACCCAAAATGTATATATCATAAAATTATCGATACTTTTCAGATGTCACCATTTCTGCGACATTAAAATATAATATAATCATTCATACAGCTATATAACTACGAAAGCTGCACACAATTCCACGCCAATTCAATTGTGAAAAGCCAATATACACACGTTATTTTCACATTTTTGAAATCAGTATGGACAACATACAAATCGATTGAGCAATCGCGAACAATTAATTGTATGCAACATTCATATAGGTAACTAAGTTGCAGCCAGTACGTGTTAATCGTGTTTCCGACCCAATATTTTGAAATTCACTTGGAAAATGGCATAAGCCTAAGTAATTGCCATCAGTGGTTTGATACGGTTTATCAGTTGACGGTGCCAGCATCCGGTGTGCGGCCTTCGTCAAGTTGACTCATGAACCTCCGTCATAGCTGGCTCACGAATATTTTTAATCGTTCTTTTTGTTTTTAATTGGGTACAGTAATTTCAGCACTTCCTTGTGGAATAACTAATAACTATATAATCTTCGAATACGCTCATAGTTACCTTGTTCTCTGGCGACTACCTTAGCGTGGGGAAATCTCACATAAGATACCCACAGATCTATACACTACATAAGTTATATTGTTATTAATTTAATCTATAATTATTAAAAAATAATGAATAATTCATGCATAATTTACATTAAAATTATCACTATCACCAAATAGTATAAAACAAAGTCGCTTTCTCTGTCCCTATGTATGCTTAAATCTTTGAAACTACGCAACAGATTTTGATGCGGTTTTTTTAATAGATTGTTAATAGATTTTTTTAGTGATTCAAGAGGAAGGTTTTAGTATATAATTTATTAGGTTGTAGACAAAGCGGGCGAAGCCGCGGGCGGTAAGCTAGTTAAAATATAAATATGGTTCAAGTGCATTTATTTCTCACGTTTATACTATTTAATTTTAATCTAACAAAAAATAACATTCAGCTTGGTGATCGATTTTAAAAAAGGTATCTGCAGAATATCGCAATTCACAATATAATACTGAAATATTAGTGCTTGTTTTTTCGACGTAAGTTTTTGCTTCAATATAATTAAAATGTTTTGCAAATTGAAACCCGCAAAGCGTAACAATATTAAAACAAAAGAATCACATTGATGGTTGTAAAAGTTTGCTTGAAAAATATTCCCACTTTCCTTGAGATTTGCGTTCAAAATAAAGTTATATAAAGTTTTCTTTTGAAATTTTTCCTGCGCAATTTTGTTATCTAAGAAACAACTTTCTTTTCCCCTCAAATTTATCTGATTGCATCTAAATTCTTTCAAGTGTTTTCATTTACATTAATACGTTGTTTTTCACAATTTTCTATACTGTTGTGAAATGCTTGAAATGCCGAAAAACAAATTCTGTAACTCTATAAAAATAATTTTATAATTAAGTTAAAACACTTTATAAGCAAACCTGGAATTACCTACAAATCTATTATGATGGTTAATTCGAGTATTCCAATTTGATTGTCCATAACATACGCATATATCATGAAATGAAATTATCACCAGAGTAAATAATAAGAAATACTTCACCGAAAAATAAATTACCTTAGTATATTTTTCGTTGTGTAAAATTTTTGTACACATCTGCCCCCCTAGTCAAGTGGCTTTCTGTTAGCGTAGCGTTCAATAGAATAGACTACGAATGTATGAGATTGACGTAGACTGTAGATAAATTTCATCAGAAATCATTCGTAGTCTATTCTATTGAACGCTACGCTAACAGAAAGCCACTTGACTAGGGGGGCAGTGTAAAGCTGCTTTAGATATCCCTATAAGGGCCGGCGCCCACTGCCGGCGCGGCGTGGCATGGCAGGGCAGAGGATTTTATTACTAATGAAGTTATTTTGAATCTTATTTCAATCAGTTTAGAATTCAAGTTACTTTATTTCGATGCCACGTTGCCGCGACGTATCGCAGGATGCTGCAGCATGACGCGGCACGCCGCGGGATGCGGCGGCATGACGTGTCTTGCTTTGGGGTCGAGGAATTATGATTGCTAGCTAGTTGAAATAAGGTTGAAACTTATGCAGCATTAGTGGGGCTTTTAGCAGGATGCCACGGCATGCCGCGGGATGCCATTGCACGCCGCGGGATGCTCTGCCGTGCCATGCCGTGCCGTGCCGGCGGTGGGCGCCGGCCCTAACGACTCCCTAGTCGATGCAACTAGGCGTTGGGGAGACTATAAATTGAATCTTCCTTTATTATCAAGTAGTCTATTATGAAGATTGAAAAGTGTTAGGGAAGCGTTTTGAATAAAGGCTATTGTCAATGCGCCCCTCTATATATGCATTTACATCAGCTGATTCACGTCTTACGCTGCCTTTATTTATAGAACACGTCTCGTGTATCGTCTATTTGATGTAATATTTGATTTTAGTGAAAAAAGTTCGTAAAGTATATGGATGTATTAATTTATGTTTAGTTCGTTTTATCACTCGAATCTTGATATGCTATGAATATTAAATAGCGTTAAGTTTTATGCCAGACTAAACGCTCGTGACACAGTATTACAATATTATTTCCTACAGTAAGGAATCGCCTTTGATGTCGCGCGATGCCGCCGCCAGCGTAGGTACTTACGCTGCCACACGAAAATACGCTAGGGTTGCAACAAATGGGAAATAAAACAATTGTGATTATTAATATTATGATGAAATCATTTATTCATATTTCATATGTACATTCAAAATAATTGCGATTATTAAATCTGATGTAATTATTTGTTCATAAATATATAATTACAGATATTGCACTGCTAAATATTATTTACGTGGACACTTTATTTTTGGATGTTCTTAATTGTATATTATAACATTTAACTAAGTAATGCATTCGCATTGGGATGTACAATCTGATTAGGAAATAATGAGGACAACATATACATAGCTTTGATTTTAATTCAACAGATACAATTAATACAATCTTTCTGAAATATTGTTTCCTTCTGGGATTTCAATGTAGATTTACATCCGTAAACGGAACAGTTTGTGCGCGCCATAATAGAATATGTAAGTACCTATGTATAATAAAATTATTACACAAAAAATACGACTGCGTCGTCCTTTCGCGATAGGTAAAGCAATCTCAGCGTGATTGCTTTACGCGGCCTGCGTCGCCCGACCCCCGCCAGTTCCCCTCCGTTTCTCTGCACAAGTACATTCGTCGCACTACTGTAGGATGGTAATACTGTGCTCGTGATAAGGAAAAGTTCTGGGTAAACAATGATGTATCATAACATCACAGTGATTTTTATTCTGATTATTCTAAAATATTACTTAGATTAGATTGTATTAGATATTTTATATTCTTACTGAGAATAAGACTCGAGTAAAGAAGTGGCAAACTAAAGTAATCACTACATAGTATAAAACAAAGTTGCTTTCTCTGTCCCTATGTCCCTATGTATGCTTAAATCTTTAAAACTACGCAACGGATTTTGATGCGGTTTTTTTTATTGATAGAGTGATTCAAGAGGAAGGTAATTTATTATATACCAAGCGGGCGAAGCCGCGGGCGGAAAGCTAGTAAAATAAAATTCGAACGATTCGCGATTCCCAAGGCCCTGCGCAGACGACAGACTATCCGTGACGCACTTTTTAGTCTGTGAAAATAGAACCTATGAAATTATATGCAGTAACGCACACGACGCGCAAAAAGTCCGGCGCACAAAAAATCCGTGTAATTCGGGCAGACCGCACCGCGCCGCTCCGCACAAAAGTGTGTGAAAAGAATTGAACGTTTGCTTCAACGCGCGCTAACGCAGACGGCGCACACTTTACACGATTTCCATAGCGTCTACGTCCCTACAGCTCTGCCGACAAAATGATCGAAGATGTGCGTTGTGTGCGTTGAGTCTGTGAAAAATCCGCGACCGACTTTTTGCGCGCCATGCAGACTTTTTGTGCGCCGCAGACTCGATCGCACAAAAAGTGTGCCGTCTGCGCAGGGCCCAAGAGAGACGATTCGCAACAGAGCATAACCAGAAACATAAACTTCGGTGTTAGTATAAATTATTATACATATAAAAATACAATAATAAAATTTATCACGTTCGTAATATAATTTTATAATATTATTATTACAAAATATGTCAAATGATATCGTGTATAACTTCTAGATAGCGTTAACCGAATGTGTTAAAGTATGGCATCGGTTACAGTAGGTACGTAGGTTTTTGAATTTATATTGTTTCCATATTTGTTTTATCTGATTGTACTATCAGTGATTATGTTAGTAGAGTAATGCACGCGACTATGCACATGCGAAGAAATCAATTTAATATGTAAGTATGTAACTAGTAGTTAGTTATATCTACTTATATTGTGTAATAGAGGGCTATCGATTCCTTTTTTACTGCAGGTCTAGGGTTAATTAGATTAAAGTTTGCATGTTTTAGAGGTTGCTATCTATTGTTATTATTGGTTTAATCTAATTCAAATCAAATAGTATAAACAGACGTTTGGCCTTATTTGTATTGATGTGATGATTAATTGACTCCGATGAAATATTAGTTCGAATTATGAGAATTCAAGGAATTTACGTGGTGTGTTCCTTGAAGCCTTCGTAGTGGCTATAATCAATGTACAAAGTCTGCGTTCTGGATTTGGGATAATGATTTCGTTACATCTAATATTCTAATATTAGTCCATTGAATAAAAAGTTCTAGAGTGCGTGAGTTAGTAACGTAAGATGTTTCTTCGGAAACATGTCAAGAGTCCCTAGGTAATAAACATACTAAAACCCCGGGCCACTAGGAGGAGCCCCGGAGTGGGGGGAGGGGGAAAATGGGTCCATTTTTTCATTTTTCGCTTAAATCTCAAAAACGGTACATGTTAGAGAAAAACTTTCAAGGAAAAGTTGAAAGGCCATAAAATTATCTACAAGTTGTACCTGAATCATTTTTTCCTATATCCTACCGTTTCTGAGTTATACGCAGTAAAACATGATTTTGGCTCAAACAATTTCCACATCAATCGATCAAAAAATATTTCTTTCTTCCAAAAAACTCAAAAGTGCAACTTGTGACCGGTACTGATAGATTGCTCTTAATTAGGTCTATAATTGGTAAAATAAACACATTCCTCCATGGAAGCCTTTAGGAGGAATCGATTGTCAAAATATTATATTATGGTAGTTTGAGTTACTGAACTTGATCTTTTTATTTTTTTCTTCCAAAAAACTCATAAGTGCAACTTGTGACCGGTACAGATAGATTGCTCATAATTGGGTCTATCATTGATAAAAATACCAGATTCCAACACGGAGGCGTTTACGGGGAATTGAATTTTATTAGGGTAGTTACGATACTTGAACTTTTTATTTTTTTTCTCCAAAAAAACTCAAAAGTGCAACTTGTGACCGATACTGATAGATTGCTCTTAATTAGGTCTATAATTAATAAAATAACAACATTCCTCCATGGAAGCCTTTAGGAGGAATCGATTTTCAAAATACTATATTAGGGTAGTTTGAGTTACTGAACTTGATCTTTTTATTTTTTTCTTCCAAAAAACTCAAAAGTGCAACTTGTGACTGATACTGTTAGATTGCTCTTAATTAGGTCTATAATTGGTAAAATAAACACATTCCTCCATGGAAGCCTTTAGGAGGAATCTATTGTCAAAATACTATATGAGGGTAGTTTGAGTTACTGAACTTGATCTTTTTATTTTTTTCTTCCAAAAAACTCAAAAGTGCAACTTGTGACCGGTACAGATAGATTGCTCATAATTAGGTCTATCATTGATCAAAATACTAGATTCCACCATGGAGGCGTTTACGGGGAATTGAATTTTATTAGGGTAGATACGATACTTGAACTTTTTATTTTTTTTCTTCCACAAAAACTCAAAAGTGCAACTTGTGACCGGTACCGATAGATTGCTCATAATTAGGTCTATCATTGATAAAAAAACCAGATTCCACCATGGAGGCCTTTAGGAGGTATTGAATTTTATTAGGGTAGTTACGATACATGAACTTTTTAACTAACTACCCTAATAAAATTCAATTCCCCGTAAACGCCTCCATGGTGGAATCTGGTATTTTTATCAATGATAGACCTAATTATGAGCAATCTATCTGTACCGGTCACAAGTTGCACTTTTGAGCTTTTTGGAAGAAAAAAAATAAAAAGTTCATGTATCGTAACTACCCTGATAAAATTCAATTCCCCGTAAACGCCTCCGTGGTGGAATCTGGTATTTTTAGCAATGATAGACCTAATTATGAGCAATCTATCTGTACCGGTCACAAGTTGCACTTTTGAGTTTTTTGGAAGAAAAAAATAAAAAGATCAAGTTCAGTAACTCAAACTGCCCTAATATAATATTTTGACAATCGATTCCTCCTAAAGGCTTCCATGGAGGAATGTGTTTATTTTACCAATTATAGACCTAATTAAGAGCAATCTATCAGTACTGGTCACAAGTTGCACATTTGAGTTTTTTGGAAGAAAGAAATATTTTTTGATCGATTGATGTTGAAATTGTTTGAGCCAAAATCATGTTTTACTGCGTATAACTCAGAAACGGTAGGATATAGGAAAAAATGATTCAGGTACAACTTGTAGATAATTTTATGGCCTTTCAATTTTTCCTTGAAAGTTTTTCTCTAACATGTACCGTTTTTGAGATTTAAGCGAAAAATGAAAAAATGGACCCATTTTCCCCCTCCCCCCACTCCGGGGCTCCTCCTAGTGGCCCGGGGTCTTAGTATGTTTATTACCTAGGGACTCTTGACATGTTTCCGAAGAAACATCTTACGTTACTAACTCATGCACTCTAGACCCCCCTTGGAGGGACTCATTCAATGGACTATATTGTATTCTAATATTTCTATTTCTAATATTCTAATATTCTAATATCTAATATATTATATTATAAAGGCGAAAGTTTGTGAGGATGTATGGATGTTTATTACTCTATCACGTAAAAACTACTGAACCGATTACAATGAAATTTAGCACACATATAGAGGGTAACTTGAATTAACACATAGGGTAGGTTTTATCCCGGAAATCCCACGGGAACGGGAACTATGCGGGTTTTCCTTTGAAAACGCGGGCGAAGCCGCGGGCGGAAATCTAGTATTATCATAATGTTCAATCTTTCATATTAATTAGTATGTTACTTTTATTGTTATTGCACATTGGCAGCATTCCAAAATTAAGCTCTCATTCAGCTACTTCAGCCAAGGTTATTCGATTATGGAGTCCGTTGATTCACGATGTTATCAAAATAATCGTTGCTTTTGTATCATTTGAATAAATAAATGAATAAATAAAACTGGTATTATTCGTATTAATCGACTACTACTCGTAGTAAGTTGACGAAGTTATAGCGGACTAAATAATTTTAAGACTTGATAACCAGTTTTAGCAACACTTGAATAAATTTATTTTATGAAACGACCATGACTATTTATGTATTGTTTAAATAACAAATCACAAATAAAAGTTTATTTTTAATATTGTGTTAATTGTATTAGGTATCGGGTTATGCGTTTAAAACGTAGACCTACCATAATGTTTTACGGTCTATGACTGACAAATACAAATACCTACTAGGCCTAGATTTAAGAATCGATCGCGAACAAAGACATTTATTCACATTCTTCACTCTAGGACTAACATTAATATTTTATATTAACTAGTGGCATGTGGTGTTAGTCGCATCGGAAATACGCTCGGTTCCCAATCAACTTAGTTAGCTGTAGCTACAATCTATGTATAGTCAGACGTAAAACGCGTCAAGCGCCACGTTGTTTGTATTTCCTGCGAGTTCCAATTTTGGAATGAGTTGCATGCTGACTCAGTATAAATCAAACTGTCGCGAGTTATGCAATGCTCAGATTGATTTAATCCTCTGTTTGGAACTTTGCGACGGGCCCACGAATCTCCATAATATGATCGTTTCACTTTGTTGAGCAGAAATGAAAAGACGCGTTAAACGATACCAATCATGGTGTTTAATGAATAGAGAGATGTAGAGTAGTGTTCCTGGTATTCCTCATCTATGCAAAATTTAAGTTGAATAATATTAAAATGCAAATTATATTTTCCATTCTGATATGCTCAATGGCTACGTCATACACATTACACATAATATTATAATCTATTATTTTGTTTATGTGCTTAAATAAATAATCAGAATGAGTCATGGTCACGGACGCATACATAACATATTTTTCAACTGATTGCGAAAATTCGGTCGTAATGTCGATCATGAAACTGGTTTAGTTATTACAGGCTATAGTAAAATAGTTTGGAAAATCCAAAAGTGCACGCCTCATAATTTTTTTTTAATAATTATTTATTAATTATTATTTTTGTTTATTTAATAACAATTAAACCACATCGAATCAGACCCTGAAAAATGAAAGGGTTCTATTCCTGAGCATACTCAAGCGTAAGAGAAAAAAAAAGACTCGATTAGTAAAGTATTTCGGTCGCTATCGTGTTAACAAGAAAATCCTCCGCACATACAGACACACGGACGTCCAAGACAGAACTTTTTTAAACTGTTTTTTAACTAGTTTAAATAACAAAAATGACATCAAAAATATCATGAATGTTAAAAATAGTGTTTTTTCTTAATATGTGTGTGTATGTATTATCTTACAAGTGCAATGTATGATACATAAAGACATTTTAAGTTTGAAAAATCAGATGTTTTGCGCGAAGTGACAGTAGTACCCACCTCAACGCTTCGCATAAGAGGCGTGCAATTATTAATAGTAAAACATGAGGTTACGAATTTACGATATTAGGGCTCTTGTCGGAAGTGTATAAATAGCCAAAAGGCGTTTAAACGCTGGCTGTGCTTTTAACAATTCTTATTAAGCGAACGTTTAAAAGAACAAAAGGTTAAGGGCCCGTACATTTTCACCCTAGCATCAATTAGTAAACAATAAGCGCACAAACAGACGACTCGCTCTATTCATATATCGGCCAAGAATACGAAATAAAATATATTTATATTTGCTCTTCTTTTCTGGGAATAAACGTTTGGCATTATTGTAGACTGTAGAGTATAGGTACCTCCTGTTTGTTTAAAATTTCACAGAAGGAGAAAACTGAAATAATTTGGAAAATCCAAAAGTGCACGCCTCATAATTTTTTTTAATAATTATTTATTTATTATTATTTTTGTTTATTTAATAACAATTAAACCACATCGAATCAGACCCTGAAAAATGAAAGGGTTCTATTCCTGAGCATACTCAAGCGTAAGAGAAAAAAAAAGACTCGATTAGTAAAGTATTTCGGTCGCTATCGTGTTAACAAGAAAATCCTCCGCACATACAGACACACGGACGTCCAAGACAGAACTTTTTTAAACTGTTTTTTAACTAGTTTAAATAACAAAAATGACATCAAAAATATCATGAATGTTAAAAATAGTGTTTTTTCTTAATATGTGTGTGTATGTATTATCTTACAAGTGCAATGTATGATACATAAAGACATTTTAAGTTTGAAAAATCAGATGTTTTGCGCGAAGTGACAGTAGTACCCACCTCAACGCTTCGCTTATGAGGCGTGCAATATCTGAGTTGATTTGAATATTGCTCGCAACTGGGATTTATCGCATAGCATTAGTACAATAATATTGTTATCTTAGTGAGATAATCCTAATAAAATGGAAAATCAGAAATCTAATAACTCGTCTTGTAGTTACACACGTACAAATATAAACTTGAAAGGCTATAACATTGTATCCAAGATAAAAATCTGTACCAACCTTCAGCTTCTATAGAGTATAGACCAAACAGTTTGCGAATTAATATCAAACCACGGAGCGGTTGTTATGTAATTCTTGCCGCAGCGTTCCACCTGTTTCGTCCTCAATACCTATTTGTTACTGCGCGTTTCTTGCCATAAGCTGTTTGTGTTACGGTTTAGTCCCAATCTCGCTCAATTTTGAGCTTCCCTACAAGATAGGTTGCGATGTTTTCCCAATAGCTATAAATATCATACGTGGACATAGAAAAGTTTCTGTTTAAACTTGACTTTAAACATTTTATGAGAAAAATCTATTGAAAATATATGAAAGGAAGCTTTAACAGTAAAAATTTCAAAAAAGCTTAGAATGTACGATACTTATGAAACCGTCGAAACTACAGCTTTGTTCGGATACTTTTTGTAGAGTATTAACAATTATTGGACTCGAGTTGTCCTTAACACTAGAAGTAATTGAACTCAAGATAATATAATTTGAACTTGCGTGAAGCAAATTGTATATAATCATGTGAATAATCCTGTAATTAACTAACCTCATATACCTACGTGAGAGATAAACATCGCCGGCCGCGTCGGCGGCGTCGAGCTGGCCTCAGAAAATGTAACTCAATTAATGAATTAAATCAACGAATTCTATAACAAAGCGGTAATGTAATAAATAATTGTCCATATCCTATTACGTACATATACTTGTGTTCTTCTTTAAAAGTTCGATGATAATTTGTTTTAATTGAACTTCGATTAGACCGTCAATTAAATTATGATGTCGAACGAGGCCATCGACCTTCATTTGACAATGTGGGTTTGTGATGTTAATAACATCCACTTAAGCTTTGGGCAGAACTGTAAAAGCCATATTTTTGTGGTTATAATTAATTAATAGAATAAAAAATTATAATACCTATATAATTTACTAAATATCTTTATTCTTTTTTGTTTTTAATTTTGAATTTTAAAGACATAAATATCATTTGTATATAAAATGCGTAGGAAGACATTTATGTTTTCATTGCGTTCTGTTGCAAAAAATATACATGTATAAGTATTAAGAATCTGGATAAACTTGAATTATGAGATATCTCGAAAGACTTATAACAATGTGAAATCACATTGTCAGTATTCGAAAATATAAAATTATCTGAGTAAATAATAGAGCCGAAGAAAACAAGAAAAAGTGAAAGAAAATAATGGCGGAATTTTTCTTATTCAGCAAAATCTCAAACATCGTAATAATTTATTGAACATTAGAGCTCCCAAATATTGATTCAGAGCGTTCTTGTGTCGGCTCATAAATAATGATCCTTTGGGAGGCGGACCACGTTCCGAGCTTACGAGGATTTTAAATATGATGATTTCTCTGAAAAAAACATGATTTAGAAACATGAATGTCGGACCAAGGCGCCTTAACCCCGTCGAACAATTTATTTGCCTCTAATCAGTGTAACAAGCCATTGCTTACAAAGCTAAAGGTATTAGGTATTAATGAATAAAGCTATCATGAAATGTTTTATATTTAATATTTATCACTTTTAAAGCTTCGTAATTAAATATGTTCGAAAATTATAAAACTGTCCAAACATTTGTCCTTGTGTTATAGTACTTTGGTATGGTTAAGTGCTTTTTATTTATGTATGTAAATTCGCCACCATCCAACCTATCTAGGTCGCATTCATTTTCACTGTATTATAAATTTGTGATATATAGAATAGGTATGTGACTAAACCCAACATCATTAATTAAAATCCATGAATGGCTTTGAAAATGTCACAATGTCTGAAATTGCCATATTTCAGTTTACTAATAAGGTTATTTTCATAAACAACATATTTTGCTAATGAAAATAAATATATTATAATATTATTTACCTATTTAATATTTTTTTTAGCCCGCAAATTTTTAAGGTCAAGGTTATATGTAGATATAAATAATACACAAGCGACATAATTATTTCAACAGAAGCAAGCTTTGTACTTGGATTTTACCATTATTATGTTACGACTTTAGGGTACATCCCAAGCTGAAAATGTTACCCATGGGACTGCAAACAGATATAGACCTACATAACTACATTTATATCACTACATAGTATAAAACAAAGTCGCTTTCACTGTCCCTATGTCCCTATATCCCTATGTCCCTATGTCCCTTTGTACGCTTAAATCTTTGAAACTACGCAACGGATTTTGATGCGGTTTTTTTTAATAGATAGAGTGATTCAAAAGGAAGGTTTATATATATATATATATATATATATCTTCTTATATATAAAAATGAATCGCAAAATGTGTTGGTAAGCGCATAACTCGAGAACGGCTGAACCGATTTCGATAATTCTTTTTTATTATATTCCTTGAAGTACGAGGATGGTTCTTATGTAGAGAAAACGTAAACATGTACCACGGGCGAAGCCGGGGCGGACCGCTAGTATATATATATATCACTACATAGTATAAAACAAAGTCGCTTTCCCTGTCCCTATGTCCCTATGTCCCTTTGTACGCTTAAATCTTTGAAACTACGCAATGGATTTTGATGCGGTTTTTTTTAATAGATAGAGTGATTCAAGAGGAAGGTTTATATGTATAATAAGATCCATTAAGTAGTGGAGAAGTACTGTTATTTTTGAGGTTTCTAATGTGATGTCGTAAAAAATTACATTTATTCCGCTTACATTGCAAACGCAGGCTGAACCCTACGAGTTTTATCAAAATAATGTAATAAGTATTATACACATAGAAAAGGTCTACAGAAAAGTCCGCGATGGTATATGTCTATCTCTTATGGATAACCCACAATAACTTTTTTTTGTCGTTTACTTTTTACGACAAATAATGGCTAATTTTCGAAGCGATTTTAACCAATACAGCATTAATCCTTAACCAATTAAATACCATGGATACATTGTTCATTTAATATAGATCCATATGGCCCTTTACACCGTATGATTTAAGTGAATATTTTCGAAGATATTACAGATTTAAAAATTGCGGGACGTAGCGTTTGCGGCCGCCCGGCTATGTAGGTATTTTATACCCGTGCGATGCCGGAGCGGGCCGCTATATTTTTATACCTATGTACAACGTTCACAATTTTTCTGTAGTGTATTTAGTATCAGCATTGCACCCGTGCGAAGCCGGGGCGGGTCGCTAGTATATATATATATATAATAACATCCATTAAATAGTGGAGAAGTACTGTTATTTTTGAGTTTTCTAATGTGATGTCGTAAAAAATTACATTTTTTCCGCTTACATTGCAAACGCAGGCTGAACCCTACGAGTTTTATCAAAATAATGTACTAAGTATTATACACATTGAAATTTTTTTTGAAATTGGTCTACAGAAAAGTCCGCGATGGTATATGTCTATTCTCTTATGGATAACCCACAATAACTTTTTTTTGTCATTTACTTTTTACGACAAATAATGTCTAATTTTCGAAGCGATTTTAACCAATACAGCATTAATCCTTAACCAATTAAATACCTTGAATACATTGTTCATTTAATATAGATCTATATGGCCCTTTACACGGTATGATTTAAGTGAATATTTTCGAAGATATTACAGATTTAAAAATTGCGGGACGTAGCGTTTGCGGCGGTACCGGCCGGCCGGGCCGCTATGTTTTTATATACAACGTTCACAGTTTTTCTGTAGTGTATTTAGTATCAGCATTGCACCCGTGCGAAGCCGGGGCGGGTCGCTAGTATATATATAATTGGCTGTTTCTACAGATGCGAATATACGAATACGTAGGTAGTGTTGCAAACGAGCGTAATGTTTTAATGAACAGCCATCTCAACCTGTACTTACTTAAGCTAACGAGGTCTATCATTACTCCGAATTTTATATTGCACCCAGGGTCGTTCGGTTATATTCTGCAACTTCCAATTAATTTATAAATATGTTCATATCAATAATTGCTAATTTTTATAACTGTTAAGGTACCTACAATCTACATAATATATCGAACCTTCAATTTTCATAAAACTCAAAAGGTGATCTGAAATACTGCATTTTTCTTAGCATTCAAGGAGCTAATCTGTATTATGGAGTATTCATTGTCTTCGCCGAGACTTAAGGCTTGGACTCCTCTGTTTTGTTTCTCATCTGACCTATTTCTTAAAATTAACGGGGAAATTTCAAAATTTTTAAAGAATAAATTGACCGAGTTAAATTTGCTGAGGGTGCTTTTATATTTTCCCACGCGTCGCGACTATGTAATTATGTTAAGATTTTAAAATCGCGCTTAAACTGACCTACATCCGTTTAATACCATTATTGTCTGAACCGCTATCGAGTATTGTTTCTTTTGCTCTCGTATTCTCTATTTGTGAAGAACTAAATGTGTAACAACGCCGCCGTTTGTGCCTCTAACAATGGAAACTACGAATGCTCCCCGATCGCTATTTGTAAATTGTGTAATTCTGTATAAAAATATTCTTTTTGAAGTGGTTGTTTCATTATGAGTGCACCTAGTCATAGAAAATAGCCTCTGGATTTTTCATCACGGAACGAAGTTGCTTTATGTTTATGCACTATAGAATCAATGTAGGTTTTAACTTTAAGGTACATAATTATTACGTACGCAATACGTATTTTTATAACCCCTTGTTGTTCACATTATTTAATTAGCAAATGTAAAGGAGTCGAATCGTATTGTTCAATGTACATAAAGCTCGCTTTAATCATGTCAACACAAATGGGAACACTCAATTTGTGATTTCGTATTCGACATCCGTGAAATCTCCTCGTTTAATTGAAACATACATTCGGGTTTAAATGCTCAATCCCGTTTCGTGTGCGACACATCACGCACACGATTGTTGCTGTTCTACGACCTCATGTAATTGAACTATAAAGTAAATTATACCCTCATGTAATTCCTCTTAATACTTCACCTTCACGGGAAAAGAGTGATTAAACTTGAAACTTGGTTCAACGACAAATGCCAATACTATCGTAACATTTCAACAAAATAGATTGACCTCGAGATATAGAACGTCAGCTTCCTAGTCGGCAAGTAATTGTTAATGTCCAGAATTGGTTCTGAGTGTTTGAAGTGTCGGGAAATTGGGAAGTCATTCAATGCTCGATATTTTAGTTGGGCTAAAGTTTTCGCCCCTGTCGACAGCCAATACGATTGGCGAAACTTGTTCGATTGAAATACGTGTCTGGAATAAGATATTGAACTGTCTTGTGCATAGTGTTTACTGTAAGTGGTATTTAATGAGAAGAACAGATGAATGAACTCATGATGCTATATAGTTTACTCAAATTTTGTTCGGTTATCAGTATTAGGTATTGTCCTGATCGTATAGGTACTGTTGTAGTATGTTGGATATAGTTTGGTTAAAAACAAACAAAAATGTAACGGACAAGACGTTATTAATGACTAAATAATCGAGTACTAAGAGGATGGATTGTAACTAATTGAAGGAGATGAGCTAGTTATTGACAAACGATGAATGGATGTTTGCTGCGAAGCTGTTAATGAAGTCAAATGATATCTAATTGCGCAATAATTGCTCTTTACCTTGGGCTATACTCACCGGTAGCTAATGGCCCTGACTTTCCGCAATGGTAGATCACCTGATGAACCTAATTATAAATTATTTACAGTAACTAATGCCGTTATAAAAAGAATTTGAACATGCAATGAAATTCTAGGAAGGGTCGTCGGGAAAATTATTCATAATCAATATTTTAAATTTAAAATTTTAATTACATTTTGCTGCATTTCTTGATTGCATCTTGATTTTTAAACGCCTAGGGAATAAAATCTGTCTGACGTCTATTCAAACGACTATTCCGATGATACTCATGGGATTGAAATATTTTATCAATTTCATTTGGGTGGAACGTTTACGTCATCTATTGGGCAAATTGAAGAGGTTGCGTCATCTATTTTATCATAAAATTCGAACCACATAACTGCTCCAAGTTCCAGCGTTCCGTTTTGAATTTTTAGGTAGGTAGACTGTATAAGGATATTCAAAAATAAACTCAAACATTTATTTATTGAATTAGACTTCTTCGAGAAGCACTTTTGAAACGTCATATTATTACATATTTTTAACATTTACCACCAATAATACATGGTAATTGGTAACCCTAAAATTTAAAGTTATTTTACTTGATTTAAATTAGTTTTTAATTTAGACAAATGTGAATCTATCTCTATCTGTATTGACATTTCCTGCAAAGCAAATCTTTCCATAACTTAAGATAAGAATAAAAAGAGAAAACAAATGAAGCGTTGGGATTATTTAGAATACTTTAAAACGATAAGCTATCAGTCACCATACACAATACATCGCATGTAGTAGATAGGCGATAGCAATCTCCGTAGCGATAGGGTCACATTTTTATGAATGTCATTCCATATTCAGCTCGCAGCCTGTTTACTGATTCCGTTAGTGAATGTGCTGATATGACATTGTCCTGAGGCGTGTTATATCCTCCATTATTTTGGGCTAAACCTTTCTTGTTTTCCCGTGAATTATGTATTGATACTGACAACTTGCTCAAATCGAACCAGATGTTACAATTGTATAGTCGATCGATGATTTATATTCAGGTAAAACTTCGTGGTAATCTTAAATGCAAATTCTTTAGTCATTAATTAAAACTTTCCGTATTCTCTTTGTTCTAAAGTTAAAATAACGGAGTTGCATAAATTTCATAAAAACAAATGAATTCAATATAATTAAGTTACCGACTCTTCCATCAAATAAAATAAAATTGCAAATATTAAATTCGACGACAATATATTCCGCTTACACGCCATCTGTTTAAATCACTAGACTAAAAATAAATACATTAAGTAAATGAATATGTGTCTGAGCATTCCCCGGAGATGAAATGGTTGTACTATAATGGCGGTACGAGAGGCATTGCCGTGACCCACATACAAACGTTCGCTGTAACAAAGACTGCCCGCACTGCATTCGCTTTTTACGCACGCCAAGGGACGAAATAGTACGCCGTGACGGAGAGCGATTGTGATAAATTACTTAATTGTTGTTTCATATAAATTTGGTAAAAAAGTTTGCTATTTTTATTTAAAGAAATATAATAAAAATTAAGCTTACTTTGTCAAATTTATATGGGTTATGATAAAGGATTTAGTAGCCATTTTTGATAGTAAACATTGACTGAAACACAAGACTTAGGAAATTATGACTTTGTAGACTTTTCTTTTTTTTTTTTGTAGTATAAATTGTTTATAAACACAGGATGTCCAAATAGACTAAACCAACGAACATAGAAAGCGCAAACAAACTTACAGAAAGGTGACCGCAGAGACAGACGTACTTGAAAAAATAAGGATAAGGACCTAAGTTAGATTACGTACACAATATCTCCTTTCAATGAGCAGTCTTGATACTCTTGCACGTTCTACGTCACGCATTGAAGTTTTCCCTTTACGTGAGCGCCTATCCCGCAATATCCGGATCGTAGGGTCTTTGTGGGGACGGGAACTGCCCGCATAAATTGAATAATGGCTAGCTCGCCTCATCTAAGTGGATTCAATTTTGCTTTACGTGAGCCATCCGATGTCAAGTTTTGCGTGTGAAATTGTTCTATAGTCCACCACCAGAATGGCCTTCCATATATGTATGCTACATATCCACGGTCTATAGTATATTTAGGATTTTAGTCTATGGGATTTTTTATAATGATTGAAAACCTTCTTGCTTAGCTTTCTTTCGTCTTGAAATTTGCCTGTAATTCAATGATCAGTCTTTGCGGAACCTTTAGATTGAAGATTCCCTGAAAAGCTTTTTATCGTGTTAGATTTTGAGTATTCTTATACTTTTAATTCATTAATATATTATTTTTATGGTATAAAAGTTAAAACAAAATTTAAAGACCGCTTAAAATAAACTAACCTTACAACAAGATATGGTGTACTTTAGAAAAAGGCTTAAATCGATTGGTTGACATAATCACCAGGAAATCGATATCTGTTTCCTAAGCGTACCATTGTTTTGCTTTTAGTTTTAAGGCTGCAGTCTAGCAAAATTGCGTTTTCAACAAGTTATTTGACAATTTTTTCCCGGCTAATGAAATGATAAACTGAATTTTTTTTTCTTGTTTATCAATTAGTGTTATATACGCAATGCGCGTGAATTTTTTCACATTTATAAAGTTACTTTATGTTACCTTAATCAGGCCTTCAAGATAAGTCTCTTTCCCCCAAAATCATTTCGAGCTAAGTTTGTGCACTCACTACGTTGCAACCGATTACAATTTACATAATCTGATCAGCGCATTATTATCCTTATATAGTCGTTATTAAAAACTGCTGAATACAATTGCCGAAAAACTTATGATTTTCTTAATTAGAGCGTTATAAATTCATTAAATTTCCCATTTTTTGCCTTACAAAATCGATTGATAAATACTGCTAAAAGTTATTTTTTCCATTAATTTATTCGAGTTGGTTGAAGACCAATGAGTATTAATCCTTTAAAAAAATTTTTTTTTTAATTTTGATAATTCTTTAAATATTAAAAAAATATTTAAAATAATAAGGAAAAATCCTAGCGAATTTCTTTAGTCGCGCTCCTTGGGCCGGAGCGTTCTGACGTGTGCTCTACGCTCGATTTTCCTTCATACCGAAGTGAAAGTTGCTCTACTTCATTAAATTTAATATTTTTGTTAATTGATTATTTTTATCTTAGTTTTGTGCAAATATTCGTATTTTTAAACATTTGATTTCGATATGGAAAATAAACGAAAAAAATACGCGTGTAACTACTAGAAAAAAAATTATCTTCGAACATAAAGTTAATGAAACCAAATAGATTGCAAAGGTGATTGGCAACAATTTCTTTATTCTACGGGGTGTCAGTAAAGGGATGTATATTTCTTTAAAACTAAAGTAAGCTCATAAATTTTCTTATAATATAATTTTTTTGAAGTTCCAAAAATGTTTATTTTTCGTTTGAGAAATACGAAATATAATATAAACTTGTATTGAGAACTTGAACTTCCCAAGTTCATCCGGGGAAATCCCCATACGGGGAAAATGTTTACTCCAAAATTGATCCGAGGTGTTTTAATTTTTTCTTCTAGTCATTTTCAACGTAGCGGCATGTTGTTTGATTATTAATTTTGTAACTTAAATACAGGTTGTTGGTTTTATATTCTGATCTTAAAGACGCGCTGACAAATTTAGTCCACCATTTCTAGTTTAGTCTAACTACAAAACTACCAAAAAACTCTAAGTACCAATATTAAAACGAATGGATTATCATCACATCATCAAAATTCAGTGGGGTTGAGAACTAAACAAACAGAAGTAACAGAGACGCGAAGAATAAAAAAAGAGGACGAAAACGATAATTCGTTGATGCTTTCCCTTTTCGACGTATTGTTAGGGTACATCACCAATCTGCAAAAAACAAAACTGATGATTCCCAATTGCTGATTAAAAATGAAAAACAAATAATCGACAACAGTGGTGAAAATTTGCTGATCACAATGAAACATCCTTCAGTGGTAGCAGATTTACTCATTTAAAATGTATCGGTGAACAGCGTAAAGGAGAGGAGGACAGGAAAACATTATGAATGTGGATGGTGGATTGTATACAGGGTGTAATCGTTAAGTATGTGCAGGCGATTATGACGTTATTATTGCAGGTATCAAAAAACTTAAAACTGATATCGAAATTACTTTACCTAATGAGCAAAATGACAATAATAACTTTTTAAAAGTATAACGAGAAATATCTAAAAAAATTACTTTATACACTCCCATATCAAAAAGGGAAAATGGGACTAGTAGAAGTTAAATGTCTAATTCCGGCAAAAGACATGAATGCGGAAGATGCGGTTAAAAAAAATTTAATATTTGAAATACAATGCAAAAAATAACACTTTTGTCATAGATAAGAATCATGACTATTTTTTCCAAATTCAGGGACAACTAAACGTTGCAGAAGCAGAAGTCTGCTTATTTGCTGTTTGGACTGGAGTGAATCATTCGTTAAAAATAGAATATATAAAATAGAATATATAAAAAAGTATGTAACGTTTAGGCAAAATAAAATGATGGACCATTATTGGATTTTACATAAATTGCCTACTGTCAGAATTGATTGATTCGAGACTTCAGCATTCGATGCCCATCAAGGACCCATCCTATATCATTCAAGCGATTGAAAAAAAAGAGATAAATCCAGTGCAACCGATAAAGCATCAGAATGCTAGCAAAAGATTTATTAGGTTTATCAATATAAATCTATATACTATACATAATATAATAAATCTGTAGAAGACGCGAAGACTGACATCCGCGCGGACGGAGTCGCGGGCGGAAGCTAGTCAGAAATAAATATCTTTTGTTTTCATTTGCGTATTTTTCTATTTTATAATTTTTTAACACAAACATTACATTTTTTTTATTAAATACTTACAAAATTTGTTTATCCGTTTTATTAGTTAAACTGAACAACTTTCACTAAGAAACTTAGGTCGAAAAAAATGTATAGAGTTATGCATTTTGTATGGAAAGCTTATTTTTTTTATATTTCGTCCAAATTTCTTTGTAAAAGTTATCAGTTATATAAACATGAAGTTGAAGATATCAATAGAAAGTATTCGCAAATTTTGTGTACTGATAAAAAAAAATCACCCGGTGTAATTTTCACGAAAATTGTTTCAAATTGTCATTTTTGGTACTTATTACGAATATTAAATTATACGAATGATTTAATTTTTAAAAATTAAGTGGAGCAACTTTCCCTTAGTACATTTGTATTATTTACATATAGGATGACAGGATGCATTTGTTTGCACTACTAGACTAAGCCCTTAATAATAATTTCGTTTATAGTGACTTGTGAGTGTTTCTGTTGAATTTATTACAATTACAAAATATTATATCGCTAATAATAAATTTTCTGTTGTTTCATGTAGGCGCAAAGTGATGACGACGATGTCGGGCCAGACGATGTTAACGTCCCCGTTGAAGGTGGCTACATGGATGAATTCTTCAGTGAGGTGGGTACTAAATTTAACAACTACTTCTCCACACCTGCTTTCTTCGATATATGTACTATTGTACCTTGTAAGCAATAACAAAACAACAATATATTAGCGTTCAGCGTGAAGCAAGTTCCGGCACAAGTCGGATATTTCCATCCTTTATCTATAAATATGCTATAATAGCTGGTTTTGATTGATCATCGGTAATATAATAGTAGCTTTCTTATGAAACAAATGAATAAATAAAACTTTTTTTTCGCTTAGTAATCTGACAGTTAATATCGTGTGTTATACATGCGTTTATGCCGATATGAACTGCAAATCTCGACAGAAGGGTTCATTCCTCTGTGTTTGAAGTACCTACATAGGATGTGCCATTGGTGTTTGACTGCGGATTATCGACGTACCGCGACGTAATAGCGATTACCTTCCTGCCTGTGGGGACTTATCTCACGTTTTGCCCAGAGCCATGCTCAGTACACATCACGGGAAATATTGTTTAATAATTCAGTATTTAAAATATTTTGATAACATCAAAGTACATACTATATACCACCCTAGGCTAATCATGGATTGTCTCTTCTAGGTCGATCGTACTTTATTTTGCATTTCACCACGGAGATGAGGGGCAATAATTTCCGCTGTTATTAAATTCAACGTAGGATCGAGCTTTGAAAAAATGCGGTTTCCTATTTTTTTAATTGTGCTCTTTCAGTCAGGTAGGTTAAGCGTTTCGCTTGATAAAACTCAACGCCTTTTCTCTGACATGATTATTTTATTTGAAACGGTAATCCAACAGTTTCACAGAGAATTGTACAAAAGCTTTTAGGCGCAGAGTAACGATTTTGTGTTGGTATCGCCTTACGTAAACTTGGCGACGAACTAATTCAGAATATGAGATTAAAAGCTTAGCGTACTAACGCTACGCATAATCCTCTATTTTAATCATGATAATAATTATGTAAACTATTATAAAATAGACATTTAAAAAACTGTATTACTGCGTAGATTAAAAATGAATTAGATACTATATTAATGACATATTAAAAGTTGGTACTTTATGATTAAAGATTAGAGGTATTTTCAAGTGACTTCAGGCAGTGAAAAAGGTTATGATCACGGTTCAAAGTTATCTAAAAGTGATCATTATCGCTGAGCCGTTTTGTGAAATTGAATAAGCGCTGCATTTCTGGCCTCGAGATTAGAGCGCGTTTCATAAAATTATTTCGGAATTTTAGAGAGACTTTATTACGTTTTGTAGTAAAACAAAATATGATTAGATGAGGTAGACAAACATACCGACAAGTAAGTACCAGTAGTGATGGTCGTGTAATATAAATATCTTTAAATGCTTTTAATAAAACAGAACAATGATATTTAACAGACTTTGCATTGCAATTCCATTTTGCTCCTCAAATATATATCAAGTGCCATCGGATAGTAACGTTTGAAAACAGAAAAAGTGTGTTCAAATTGTACTCACCATTGTACCTATATGGTATTCGAGTTGACTGATAACACATTTCCTCGTCACAATCGCTGGCAGCTTTATCAATAATATTGTGGAACGGTCACCCACTATCGTAAAAATGTAAGCAACACGTGTACGATACGAATTATAATGACTCAAATCTGATAACTAATATGTTTTTCCTAAGAGACGACTTGGTATCGTGATCTTATTCATAAAATGTTACCTGACTTTCGAGTAAATGTTGGAGTAAATATTTTATTAATGACCTGCCGTATTCCAAGTTCCAACGCTTCAGACAATATTAAGTCCGTATTTGAAAAGACTTAATGGTTATGTGAATCAAGTCGCCTCGGCTCTATAAAAATATAACCTTTTGTTGATCTAAAGCTTTCTGTTGATGAAAGAATTTTTAAAATTGGTCCAGTAGCTGCTACGTCTTAAAATCTTCCATCTTTATAAAATTATAAGGAGGAGTCGCTGCAGTGCCGTCGGCTGTTTTTTACTTATCTACAGTTGCAGAAAATAGATTAACAGTTTATCAAGCCATTCTATTGAATTGTACATTTTTAATACTGTGACATCAATAAATCACTCAGCGTATCTTCTCCTTGTTGGAAGGATTGATTCAAACGGTTGTAACCTACGGCAACATAATATATTATCACAAATGATACAGGTGTGAGATGACGTCATGATAAACACAACGGCGAACTATTGAACACGATTTGTAAGTTCTATTTCCCATGTACAGTTGAGTTTATTTTAGTTCCATTACACCTAGTTGTGAATGTTTCAGCTTGTTGCGCCCTATTGTTTTCCCAGTTGTATTGTCGACTTAAGGCTGCAGTCTAGCAAAATTGCGTTTTCAACAAGTTATTTGACAATTTTTTCCCGGCTAATGAAATGATAAACTGAATTTTTTTTTCTTGTTTATCAATTAGTGTTATATACGCAATGCGCGTGAATTTTTTCACATTTATAAAGTTACTTTATGTTACCTTAATCAGGCCTTCAAGATAAGTCTCTTTCCCCCAAATTCATTTCGAGCTAAGTTTGTGCACTCACTACGTTGCAACCGATTACAATTTACACAATCTGATCAGCGCATTATTATCCTTATATAGTCGTTATTAAAAACTGCTGAATACAATTGCCGAAAAACTTATGATTTTCTTAATTAGAACGTTATAAATTCATTAAATTTCCCATTTTTTGCCTTACAAAATCTATTGATAAATACTGCTAAAAGTTATTTTTTCCATTAATTTATTCGAGTTGGTTGAAGACCAATGAGTATTAATCCTTTAAAAAATTTTTTTTTGAATTTTGATAATTCTTTAAATATTAAAAAAATATTTAAAATAATTAGGAAAAATCCTAGCGAATTTCTTTAGTCGCGCCCCTTGGGCCGGAGCGTTCTGACGTGTGCTCTACACTCGATTTTCCTTCATACCGAAGTGAAAGTTGCTCTACTCCATTAAATTTAATATTTTTGTTAATTGATTATTTTTATCTTAGTTTTGTGCAAATATTCTTTTTTTTTTGAAACATTTGATTTCGATATGGAAAATAAACGAAAAAAATACGCGTGTAACTACTAGAAAAAAAATTATCTTCGAACATAAAGTTAATGAAACCAAATAGATTGCAAAGGTGATTGGCAACAATTTCTTTATTTTACGGGGTGTCAGTAAAGGGATGTATATTTCTTTAAAACTGAAGTAAGCTCATAAATTTTCTTATAATATAATTTTTTTGAAGTTCCAAAAATGTTTATTTTTCGTTTGAGAAATACGAAATATAATATAAAATTGTATTGAGAACTTGAACTTCCTAAGTTCATCCGGGGAAATCCCCATACGGGGAAAATGATTTGTTTACTCCAAAATTGATCCGAGGTGTTTTAATTTTTTCTTCTAGTCATTTTCAACGTAGCGGCATTTTGTTTGATTATTAATTTTGTAACTTAAATACAGGATGTTGGTTTTATATTCTGATCTTACAGACGCGCTGACAAATTTAGTCCGCCATTTCTAGTTTAGTCTACCAACTCTAAGTACCAATATTAAAACGAATGGATTATCATCACATCATCAAAACTCAGATGTAATGGAAGATCACAATAACATAGAAAATTCAGTGGGTGTTGAGAACTAAACAAACAGAAGTAACAGAGACGCGAAGAATAAAAAAAGAGGACGAAACGATAATTCGTTGATGCTCTCCCTTTTCGACGTATTGTTAGGGTACATCACCAATCTGCATAAAACAAAACTGATGATTCCCAATTGCTGATTAAAAATGAAAAACAAATAATCGACAACAGTGGTGAAAATTTGCTGATCACAATGAAACATCCTTCAGTGGTAGCAGATTTACTCATTTAAAATGTATCGGTGAACAGCGTAAAGGAGAGGAGGACAGGAAAACATTATGAATGTGGATGGTGGATTGTATACAGGGTGTAATCGATAAGTATGTGCAGGCGATTATAACGTTATTATTACAGGTATCAAAAAACTTAAAACTGATATCGAAATTAATTTACCTAATGAGCAAAATGACAATAATAACTTTTTAAAAGTATAACGAGAAATATCTAAAAAATTTACTTTAGTAGTATTACTAGTACCTAGAAGTTAAATGTCTAATTCCGGCAAAAGACATGAATGCGGAAGATGCGGTTAAAAAAAATAATATTTGAAATACAATGCAAAAAATAACACTTTTGTCATAGATAAGAATCATGACTATTTTTTCCAAATTCAGGGACAACTAAACGTTGCAGAAGCAGAAGTCTGCTTATTTGCTGTTTGGACTGGAGTGAATCATTCGTTAAAAATATAATATATAAAAAAGTATGTAACGTTTAGGCAAAATAAAATGATGGACCATTATCAAGATTTTACATAAATTGCCTACTGTCAGAATTGATTGATTCGAGACTTCAGCATTCGATGTCCATCAAGGACCCATCCTATATCATTCAAGCGATTTAAAAAAAGAGATAAATCCAGTGCAACCGATAAAGCATCAGAATGCTAGCAAAAGATTTATTAGGTTTATCAATATAAATCTATATATTATACATAATATAATAAATCTGTAGAAGACGCGAAGACTGACATCCGCGCGGACGGAGTCGCGGGCGGAAGCTAGTCAGAAATAAATATATTTTGTTTTCATTTGCGTATTTTTCTATTTAATAATTTTTTAACACAAACATTACATTTTTTTTATTATATAGGTACAAAATTTGTTTATCCGTTTTATTAGTTAAACTGAACAACTTTCACTAAGAAACTTAGGTCGAAAAAAATGTATAGAGTTCTGCATTTTAGTTATAGTTATAGTTATATATTCTTTATTGCACACAAATTTTTAATTTTACAATACAAGGATATCAGAAGCAATTGGCGGCTTTATTGCTAAACAGCAATTTCTTCCAAGCAACCAGTACCAAGCATGAAATATACAGTTGCAAAAATGGGAAGATAGTGTACACATAAAGCAAATAAATTAATACAAAAACATTCAAATCAAAATAAACAAAAAAAAAACAAACAATATCAAAAACACTAAAAATAAAACACAAAAAGAAAAACAGCACAGAAAATTAGCAGGTTTGCAAATAATGATTCTTTACCATATTTTTAAAAGACTCAAGCGATTGAGCTTTCCTAATGCTGGTGGGTAGATCATTCCAAAGTTGCACAGCTTTAACAGTAAAAGAAGCGTTATAAAATTTAGTTGAGTGAACAGGAACACTTAGCATTAGGTTATCATTAGAACGTAGGTTCAAACTCCTGGCAGATAAAAATTCAAAGTTATCTTTTAAATAGCAAGGAATACGAGGATCAAATAGTATGCAGTATAGGAGCGAGAGGACATGAGCATTGCGGCGGTGGCGGATGGGTAGCCACTTAAGCTGCTTCCGAAATGCTGAGACATGGTCAAATTTTCTCAACCCAAAAACGAAACGCAGGGCAAGGTTCTGCAAACGTTCGATTTTATCGAGTTGCTCCTGGGTTAGGTTGGAAAAACACACATCAGCATAGTCCAGAATGGGCAGCATTAAGGTCTGAGCAAGCATAACTTTGGTGGGAATAGGCAAAAATTGCGCAGCCTTCTTAAACTAGATGCTGTCCAAAATATTTTTTTACTGATGTTTTTTAACTGCACTGACCATGACAGAGTTTCGTCCATATATAAGCCCAAGTTTTTAACCGATTTTCGGTAAGGCACGACGACGCCATCAATATAGATAGGTGGTAAGGTAGTCCAGTTGATTCTAGCCACCAGACTCTGACTACCAATAATGATGGCTTGTGATTTTAATGGGTTTAATTTGAGACCATGGGATACACTCCAATCATACACCTTATTTAGATTGTTGTTTGTATCATTAATGGCAGTGTTAATATCAGCTAAAGGCGACTGTGTATATATTTGAAGGTCGTCTGCATAAAGATGATAAAGGGAAGTTAGGTGAGGAGTTAAAAAATTAATAAATACAGCAAACAGAATTGGAGAGAGCACACCACCTTGTGGCACGCCAGCAGATATATTGCGCCAGGTTGAAAAAGAATTATCAACAAGAATACGTTGCTGGCGGCCAGCCAAGTAACTCTGAAACTATCCAAGAACATTGGGAGATAGGTTTATGGAACGAAGCATGCCTAACAATAAATCAAAATCCACTGTATTGAAGGCATTACTAAAATCTAAAAGTATAAGGACTGTGAGCATCCTGTTGTCCATACCCCAGCGTATATATTTTGTATGGAAAGCTTTTTTTTTTTTATATTTCGTCCAAATTTCTTTGTAAAAGTTGATCAGTTATATAAACATGAAGTTGAAGATATCAATAGAAAGTATTCGCAAATTTTGTGTACTGATAAAAAAAAATCACCCGGTGTAATTTTCACGAAAATTGTTTCAAATTGTCATTTTTGGTACTTATTACGAATATTAAAATAATTATGCATACGAATGATTTAATTTTTAAAAATTAAGTGGAGCAACTTTCCCTTAGTACATTTGTATTATTTACATATAGGATGACAGGATGCATTTGTTTGCACTACTAGACCAAGCCCTTAACCTGAATCGACACATTTTATAATATGTGAACTATTACTCGGCTTAGTTGCCCGCTCTAACATAAAAAATACAAAATTTCAACAATATCGATTAAATAATGAAAAGAGACTTCGCATATTTAACATGGTCGATGTTGAGAGTGCTGAGACCATCAAAACCTGACAAATTTTATCTAGACATTTTTTAGGTTGAATTTCTAATGCTGTGAATCGAGGGTCCTACTTTTCTTTAGTCGACAAAATCTGCGGCCTACAATTCTTTATGTTACGTCATTCTTTCCTTTTGATTTGATTTTTCATACCTGTAGAAATATATTTTTAATTTTTATCAATCGTTGTAGGTACAATATACCGTAGCAAGATGAATAAAATATTTTTTCTTTCCATTGTTAAGAAAATCTTGAACTCTTCGGCGCGGCGTAGGCATCATTGAGACTACAGTTCGCGCGTCACGAACACGCGCTGCGTTTCCGAACCATAATTGGGTGAAGGGGTGGGTCGGGGTAATGTCGGAAGGAAATTGAATTTACCAACAAGCAATAACTTAATAATCAGTACCCTTAATCTAAGAATTTCATTGCCAAACCCTTTTCAGTCGGCCTATGATATTACAATTCGTTAGATTATCTTTTCAATATTCTCTACGCTAAATCACTAAACGTTACCCACTTTATTTGAACTATTTCTGTATCCTTTTTGCCACCATTGCTATATATGTATATTTTTTTTTTCCTGTTTTGTGTTAGATTATTAAGATTTATATTTTTGTAATTGGTGGCAAATAAAACACTTTCTATTTCTATTTCTATTTCTATTTCTAAGTGCTTTTCGATTCTTGACACATCGTTAACACGTTATGATATTTGATTTAACGCTTCATTTAATTTAATACATGACGTGACAGCGTTTGACTTGTGCATTCAGTTTGTTTGCTATTCATCACGGTCCCGCAATTCATTTGCATGCTGTGTGCTAGAATATTACAGCGACAAACGCCGCACAATGTAGGTACTATGTATGTGTGGCCACTGGCCAAACATTTCGGTTTGCGGGAATTTAGCATTTCATTTACTGAAGCAAATTTATTTAACCTATATTTAAACACCAATTGTTGTAGGAATTATTAGGGCGAGATTTTGAGTCTTCATTTGCTTCAATTCTGAAGTATTTCCTTTTTTTTTAAACAATCATGAAACATCATCTTTTGCGTTACCTACTTCTTTATGACTACGTATATTATTACCATTTATATGAGTACAAACAACATCTGAATCATAAGCGTTGCCAGCTAGTTCGTATTGCTATTCGTCTCCCTAAGATTTTATTTTAAAATATCCAGGATTATAGCAAGAACTGCCATTAACCCCAAATAATAGTTGGCAAGGCGAATCTATGAAGGACTCAACCTATGCTATAGCATGGCGACAGGGCGGCGACGAGACGCCCGTCGAGACGTAAGAGCTGTGACGTCATCGCATTATTGACCCTTGACTATGTTAGCTATTTCATCCGATCCAGATATTAAATGTCACTCGTTTAGGATGACTAACGGTACAAATAGTGCTACTGGAATAGTAGGTTATATTTAAATGTCGAGAGATGCTTTTTTCATATCTCAGCTGATGAGATTTTACGGGTTTACATTGTTATGTTGTGGTCGTGACTCGTGACTGATAGAATAAAATAATAAAGTTTTCAGTGCAATCTTACTTAGCGAAATGTATTTTATTTCATCTTGGCAACTTTCAAGAACTTTTGACACGAGTTTTCGATTTGTTGAATCTCTTCGAAATCGAATTTTTGTTAAATGTTAAACTTATTCTTAACTGTTATATCACTCGTTGCTTTGTGGCGTTACTACTGAATAATTCAAGAAACTTTACATAGTTTGTAACAATGGAGTAATGGAGTTTAAATGCTAGGTCAGAAACATACGAGTAGTACAATATAATGAATTAATTATTTATAAGGAAAATACAAAGAGAGAAAACAAACTGTAACTGGCTAGCTAGCTGTAGGCGATACTCGGAAACTTGGTCTTATTCTCTGACATCATTAGAAAATCTTACCATTGACCTCTCGTAAAATCACAACAAATACAAAATGTTATACCTATGTTTTATATGGCACAGCTTAATCGCCAACCAACAGAAATAAGTTTCCTACCGATATTGATGAATAAAAGATTAACCGAAACCGACACGACCCTGAACTTGAGGAATGACCGATTACGAAATACAAATTACATATACATGGAGCGGCTACATTTCACAGGCGATAGCCCTATTTTACTGTTAGTTCAAGTTATCTTTCAAGCTCACTGGTCTGAGGGAAAGCTTTACTGTTCATATCATTTGGAAAATTCAGTATTCATAAAAGATAATATTTATTATTTTCATACCTGTGTTCAGTGAAACAATAAAGCGGCTGTATGATTTAAATATCATTATTATTTTCTTTAGGAACAATCTGAAAACATCATTTTCTTGTCTAGTCTATTTGTCTGGCTCTCTCAGCCAGCTTATAATTATTGCAAAGTACCGTTCACGAACAGAGGTACGTACGTCGTTAGTCGTTACACAGCAAGTTTGCTAATGCAATATCTCTGTCATGAATGAGGGGGTGTGTCAAAAGCCTTAGGCGCGGGTCAAACACAAGCGGATCGGGCGCGGGCGTGCCATAAGCGCACCTCTTGAATCTGTTTTGCACTACGTCCTTCTTATACATTTTGTATGAAAGAATTTTGGAAAGGCGACGAGGCGGCACGCCACGGTTGCGCCGCGGGCGTACCGCAGGCGCGCTTCCCCCATTGCATCCAAATAGAGGTCAATTCACGGTCATACACAATCAAAAACAAATCGGGTGGTAGGAGACGGTAGCCTGTCAGTCAAAAATGTGTTCTCTCTGTGTGGAATTATATAGAGCTGCTATTACATACCCTTCTTCGTTTTGTTTTTAAAGGTGAATTGAATTAATCGATGAAATGATTTACACAGGTGATGGCAGTAGGGAAAGTGAAAATGAAGAAGAGCATAATGAAAGTTCCCATGTATTTACAATGTCAGAAATAAAGATAATCCTGATTTTGATTGTGTTTTTTATTTATTTGTAATTGTAATAATATTGTGGAATGATCAGTACTGTAAATACTTTTGAACTGAGATTTTAATGATAAGATTTATATGGTTTAAATGTAAACCTGTGTTTGAAAACCATATTTTATCTATACTAATATTATAAAGAGGAAAGGTTTGTATGTATGTATGTATGTATGTATGTATGTATGTATGGTTTTCACGCATAAACTAGGTACTGGACCGATTTTGATGAAATTTGGCACAGATAATCTTTAGACCCTGAGAAAGAATATAGGCTACCTTTTATGGCGGACCGCTAGTACAATATAAATTTTGTGTTATTTTAACCTTCTTTTCTTCCATCATTACACCAGTACTACTTTAAAATTACTTTAAAAGTACTATAAAATTTTCCAAGTAAATTCCAACATTTTCAACAAAGATATATTTGCAATCGTGGGGTTATCCTCGCTATTTACTTACAAGGAATTATCAAAACAAAATCGTTACTTTCAAATTAATGATCTCTTTTAGCACAAAAAACATAATTTTACTAAATTATGCATGAAGAAAATGCATTTAACCACTCTATATAAATATCATTTTCGGACGCCAACAGCGCGCCCGCGGCGCGCCGGCAGTGCGCCCGCGGTGCGCCCGATGCGCGCCGCGCCGCTTGTATATGTCCCGCGCCTTAGCTCACATCCATTCTCCATCACGGACCATACTTGTACCTCTATGTTTATTAGGTTACTAATCACTTATAATCCAGTTCAACCAGTCTGTTCATTGACCTTGCTCTTATTTATATTTAATAAATAATTGAATGCTTATTATTTATTCTATACTGTACTTTAATATATTATGTATATTGTATTGTATGTGTCACGACCAATGACATCATGGTCGTAATTCAATTAGACGATCAGCACTTGAAGAACATATAAGCGTATTATACAGCAGCGAATAGGTATCTACTTAATTACAATAGATCGATATTTTCGCTCGGTAATTTTATTTCAATTTAATTTTGTATGCAACCTACACCTACGTACTTATAATATTATTAATGTAGAGTATAATATACCTATATCATAAAGAATGAAGTACTTTTTCTTTGTCAGTTATTATTAAATATAACGAAACAAGCAATTAGCTATGAGATATTGGACGAGACAAAAATGATGAAGGCATTCTTGAACCAATCAGTGCAAAATCACAACCAAGTGGACATTTGCTTTGTGGTTGGATTGTTGCCAGAGACAAGGCTTTTCAGCTTTCGTGTAATTATATTTGGGTAATGGCGAATTATTGTATGTCCAAATAATGCTACAAGTTGTTTTAGACACATAAAGCTTGCTTTCTAAAAGCAGTACGTGACCAAATCTTGAACTTATTTGTTTCAAATGTCAATAAATAAGAACTTAATTTTATAATGTTGCGTTCTGTTGAAAACTTTCGTTACCTGGAAAATTGTTAAACGTTTAATCATAAATAAAGTAAACTACTCGTAGGTACATACTTGTAAACATTTAAAACTATCTCTTCTTATGTTATGTCATTGTAAGAAATCTTGAGGGTTCTTTAGTGACGCTTTCATGCTCTTCAGATAATTACTGTCCCGGTTCTTTTTGCTGTGCTCAGTTTTAAAAACGTTGAACCCCTTTCTTCAAGAGCATACACATTTAATATTATTTAAATCTGTCTCAGTTTTATAATGTGTAGAAAGAAGAAAATTACATGAAGTAAGACAATATTAGGGTAAATGTAGTTTCCATTTATTTTTCTCAGGTAAATGTTTAATTTAATGTTGATTTCTTTACAGGTTGAAGAGATACGGGAGATGATAGATAAGATTCAGGCCAATGTCGAAGAGGTAAAGAAAAAGCACAGTGCCATTTTATCGGCGCCCCAATCAGATGAAAGTAAGTGTAGCGAATATTATCCCCAGCTAATATAATAAAGGCATCTCATATAATAAAGCAACTGGAAATGTTAAAGCTTTAAAAGTCAACGTGCAAAAATAAACAGCTATTGACAACGATCTATTAATATAATGCCCTTTATACCCACGAGTTGGCAATTTGTAGGCGTGTCTAATACTCTGTATCTAAAAACGAGGGTTCGGTTGCTGCTGTGGGCGGATTGTAGGCAGAGTTCTTGTGTAGGCGATTATAAATACAAGTCCTGGAATTATCAAAAAGATCCTTTATCGCGGTTCGCTTACTTATCGCTTGTTAGTTGTTAAGACTTTTCTGAGAACTGTAATTTTGTTTTACAAAATTAATTTAAGGAATACGGTCTATACTCTATACAATCGTTTGTAGAAAATCTAATTGTGCGGATTTCATATGGATAAAATAAAAACAAGTACAGTTGTAATTTAACCCGAAGTAACTGGCCAAAAATCGACATCGGATCAGACGGAAGTCGGAACTAATGAAAACTCAATGGTGCGGCAAGGGCTTTTCGCAATTTCTTACTGTTTACCATTGTTTCTTTTTACTGTTATTGGATACCGACCTTGTAGTTCAAGAAAAGTTTGTTAATATAATGTACAGTCTCGACCTCTTTGCAACGAATTTTAACGCTTCTCTGAGGAGAATTGTTAACATTAATTAGAATTTCTTTGTGATGCAGAAACGATATTATGAAACCTATGTAACGCTTGTTATATTAAAATAATGATTTCGTTTAATTTTCCATTAATTATTTATTATTAGGTATTTGCAATCGTGCAATCGTATTGCAATAAAAACACCAACCTTTATATATATATAAACTATACGAATGTCGAATACGAAGACATCGATATACAACACAGCAACAAACATGACCCTGCAAATTAAAAGAAATATGGATTTAGTTTCTATTAACTGGAGCGTTATAAACGCCAACATAACAAAACATACAGTGAAATTATGTCAACGATTACATTTCTCGAGGGACGCAGCAGGGAACATGTGAAAAGACCGCCGCACGGCAACAATGTACAAGCCAAATGGAATTTTCACGTTTTATATGTTGAGCTTATTTTAACTTTCGTCTTGCGAGTGTAAAAAGTAGGATAAACTGGAATAAAACACTGGCAAACGGATTTAGACTTGATATTGCTGAAGTTCTCTTTCTTTTAACAATTTTCACGTGATATGAATTTAAGAAGCTATTTATGATTTGTATTACATTACACGGTGTTTTCGTTCTGAAAATGTTTGCTCAATGAATAAATTTAATATTTAATTGGTTAATTTTTCAACCTGTTTAACTATTTAATTTCAAACCAAGTTACCTGCGGGTAGATTAAAATCACACACCAATTTAGGGTAACCTAAAAATAGATGAAATGTTGCGTGTCACATTAAAAATGTAACACTGCAGTAAAAGTAAATGAAATTAATGAACCCCGTATATTGGACATGTACAAGCAAGCTTAAAAGAGTTTGTTGTGGGTTGGAAATTTTATTAATAAAACTTTAAGCCATTCCTTTATTTTATTAACGAGCTAATTTTTTTGGACAATATGAAAGATTTATCAATTTTGTTACTACAAAAGTAATAATGATGGAGATGTTCTCTCATTTTTTCTGATGACAATAATCGGATAAAAGCTGTGAAAAAAGGAATAGTTATTTATAGGATTTTATTTTGAATCACAATAGAACATGGCGAAAGCGATGAAATCTATATTTGTATGATAAATAAATCTTGAGGATAAATCTTCAATATAATTACTCTGCTTACAAATGAAAATATTGTGTAATTCTAAAACAGCATCCTCGACAAAATCATCTGGACCATAATGGGTTCTTGCGAAACACGCTGTCGCCTGTCACCATCAGGGTGGCTTGTCAAAGATAAGAAAGGCATAGGGAGGTCTGTACCGAACTATGGATGAATTAAGCCTTAAATCCTTTTTAAAAAGAAAAAGAGCTTTTAACTTATTAAATTAATGTTACCAGGGATTCAGGGAAAGGATAACTTATATGGATACAATAATTCTACTAACACACCACTGCCACCAATAAGACGTTGTCGCTTAGTTCAGAGATATTTATTAACTATCGTCGAAGAAGTTGATTACAACGGAACACCCATATAACTTGGTGAGAATCGGTTTCATTGGTGACCAATATACTAACGCTTGCGGTCGCCTCGTAAGTTATACGAGCGAAGTGTACTTTACTGCTAATTGTATCACTTTGTTGAGCGCCCTGCGGAACTGAAATGGCACTTGTTATCGTGGCGATTATTTCTCAGACAACTTCGACCGAGTGCGAATCAGGCTGTGGCCTCCAGTTAATTGACTAACTTTGCGCTGGACTAACCGTGGCCTGCAATCTGCAGTAATTGTTTACTTGAAAACTTTCTCCGTAACGTCGTTTACTCAAGCTCGCAATATAGCAAGAATAGTCTGTCTTCTATTTCTGGATGATAATGAAATGTGTTAGATGATATCAGCTGGTCGAAAGCGAAAACAAACATTGATGCCAAATGGCATTTGATAATTTTGTTGTCTGAAGAAGATAAAGAAATTCTGCTCACAACGGCGAAGCATGAAAAATGTTTTGACTGGGTGTTTTGCCACTGTAATCTTTCAAATCTTGGTAATCCTCTCAACATATGACAGTTTTAGCTTTAAAGCACCCAACACGAAATGGATCAATGACGAGCTATTTATTTGCTTTGATTTCGTTCGACGAAATCGTTTATCAAAATGCGATATTTGCGTCGATTGCACATCGCTGTGCCAGACAAGCAATTAGATCTACTACATACGATCTCGGAGCGTGGGAAGTTTATTGTGGAACGTTTTTATTCATAACTTCGCCGTGGCTATGATTTATTGAAGTGGAGGGTGTGCTTCAGCCTTCAGCATATTTGAATTTTCTTTACGACGACAAAAGGCATTAGCTTTGGTTATGAATGTTCCGTGTTAAGAATTTAATGAAAGAAAATACGGGGCAGTATAATTAAAGCCCAAGATAGCTTCTCATAATTAAGCAACGTAAGAATACCTACCAGCAACGAGCTATTTTGCTATGAATATCAGTTCGAGAATACCTAATTCAATATGCAAAAGAAGCAATATCATCAATATATAATTTAGCATTTACATGCATTTTCATAAAACGATTAGTTTGGAGCAGCAAATTAAATTTCAAGGAAAGTTGTTGACGATAGCATTATAATATTTCAAGTATCATTTAATCTTCTTAATGTCACCCACTTAAGATTTTCACGGTCTGATAAATAGGCATTCTTATGTTGGGATCAAAGTTTTAGTCTGAAACGTTGATAATTTTACTGCCCTTAGTTTTTCAAGCGTAATTTTAATGGCAAAAGTGAGAAATAAATGTTTTTGTTCGTTTCTTTCGAATCCATGAGTTATTGTTTTATGAAACCATTAGAACTTACATAAGTTACTCGAGGGATTTTATTGTTAAGATATTATCGAGAAATTGCTAGGCTAGGTTAATATGTTTTCATAAATGTTAATGATTTATAGATGCATGCATGTTTTGACTGAAATTTTTATACAACACAGATATTAAAACTTAAAAACATGTTATTACAGAAACAAAGCATGAGTTAGAAGATCTCATGGCTGATATCAAGAAAACTGCCAACAAAGTTAGAGGAAAATTAAAACGTAAGTAATTTTTTTCACCTACAGTTAATTGTGTATCTCATTGTGCTATTGTAAAACTAGAATAGCAGCTTGTGAGCGTTGCTCCATCGTTTCATTTGATATTATGAGACAGACGAGACTATAAAATTTATAAAACATAAAATTTTCTGTGTCTTTGAAAAGACTCTCGAGGGAGCGTTTTATAATATTGCCGGGACAAGTTCCCATTTACGCGAAAAATCTTTTTTACTTTTATTCAGAGATGATAAAATAGGCGTCTCATTATAATTTTATCACCAATTTTGTTTTCGAAAATAGGTAACAATTTTTTCTCGATGCCACTTCAATTTTTACTTTTAAATTTGTATTTTCATTTGAAATATGGAAGCTTGAATGTTTTCTATTCGCGTTTTTATAACACCTGTATGTAATTCGACTTTTTTATAAAGTCTAATCATTTGAATTCTAAATTAAATCTTCAATTCTCCGTAACGTCCAATAAAATACCAACCAACTATCACGGTCATACCAAAAACCCGCAGACATAGAGCAGAACATCGAACAGGAGGAGCACTCGAACAAATCGTCAGCGGACCTGAGGATAAGAAAGACACAGCACTCGACGCTGTCGCGCAAGTTCGTCGAGGTGATGACGGAGTACAACCGCACGCAGACGGACTACCGGGATCGGTGCAAAAACAGGATACTCCGACAGCTGGAGATCACCGGCCGCGCGACCACCGACGACGAGCTCGAGGCCATGCTCGAACAGGACAACCCGGCCGTGTTCACTCAAGGGGTGCGTTCTTCTGACTTTCTATTCAATATAGCCTACAGGGTCGTCGTAACATGTGGGAATGTTTGAACAATTACAAGGCCATCCTTTTAAATAATAATCTGTTACTACGTACATATAGGTAAAGTAGGTATACAGCTCTGTAGTTGGATGCAGTAGCAGTAACTACAAAATTGTAATAAACAGTCCCCTTATAGTTACCCGCAATAAACATGTGGCCATACATTGTAGGTTATTATAGTTGCCCGTGTTATTTTCAGCTTATCTCTTGACCCTTTTTTTTAAATTAGCATATCGATTCATTCGGGCAGTTATTTTCTTACAATTTATTTCCAAATCATTTGCTTTACTTGTAACTTCATACAAACTAATTGCTGGTTGTTATTATGACCCGCATTTTCCTGAACAGTATTAAGAGCAAATAAAAGAGCCGTTATTCCATACAAACGTAGTCCCTTGTTTCCTCCCTGGATTGTGCCACTAGAGCAATATATTTTTTATTATTAATCTATGGTAATTTTAGCCATGTTCCTACGTTTTCCTTTTTGTCATATCTTAATTATTAAAAAAGACATGAATCTTTCAAAACGTAAGAAATAGGACAGATTTTCCGTTTCTTCCATAAAACTAATTTTTTAACATTATATAAAAAAAAGCAAAACGTAGGAACATAGCCTATACTTTTCTCTACTAACTACTACTTATGAAGAAAGTTATTAAATCGGTCCAGTATTGGAGGAGAAAACATACGTGGTCCTATGTTTTTATGTGTTGAACGTCGAATTTGCGTAATTTTCCTAGGTATTTTCGGCCCGAGCTGCAGTTGTCCTTGTCGCGCTCTAGGGGGGAGGCTTGAGGCATAGCGCGACAGCAATAGATAATAGGAAAATTTAATTTTGAATTCTCTCACTCGTTTTGTTGGCTCTTGATTATGCCGGGTCTTGTAGAAAAATATGTTGAGTTTTTGTCTGGGAGAAATATTATTGACCTTTTTATCTTAATTATAGAAAACAATATACATTAATTGTCCTTGGTTAATTGCTGTTTTTGGATCTCAATAGCGGTACGTAGTTAAAGATAATTTAATTGTAGTTTGAACCGACGCTGTGTATTTAATCTCTTTAACAATAAAATAATAAATATACATCCTAAATATTTCACACTCTCGTTATAAAACAATTCCATAACAATGTCAATTATCGTAAATGTACGAACCGTAATCACATAACGTCACAAACGGTCGGAATTGCGCATAATTACGCGATTTTCAGCACTTGCAATCACATTAACGCAAATACGGTTAACAGACCGCACTGGAACAACTTGTGACAGTAATTACTGGCCCGCTGTACCGACGTGGGAAGGGAAAATCGAATTTTTAAACGAGCGACGACGTGGTCAGATTAATTTAATAAATATACATGTATCTATTCATCCAACGCGCTGATTGATTGCAGTCAGCGCTTGATTGAAATATCATGTCACGATAAGCTATCTCAGGCTGCTTCTTGAAAGTTATTGTTGTTTTAACCAACATAAAACGGAAAAACAAAAACAAATCTGATTGTGCACGATAAGATGCAATCACATTAAACATAAAGCAATTGAAACGGTTTAATCAAAATTAATCTCATTTGCATTGATATTGTCTGTGAATCAAAATTAAAGTAATTTGCATTAATTGCACGAACGAGTGAAACGGATCTTGTTCATTTAAATTGGTTCATATTCATCATCAATTGTTATTAAGCACAACAGTTATAATACAAATCTAATCCACCACTATTGTAACACTTTCACAGTAATAGGTCGATAATGACGATAAGATTAACCAATTTTATAAATAAGAATTTCTCCATGTGAGGATGCCGACATTAAAAATTTTCCTACTCTCAAAGGCTATCTAAAAGCATAGATTACGTGCATCTAAAAATCATGAATATACGCGGCAGTATCATTATTTTGTTGAAACCACCTAAATTGATCTATAATAGGGTCAGCCCATGATTTCTTTTACATATTTGAGGATACCTCGAAATTGTAATCATAACTTTTTGGCTATTTAATTACAATGGGTTGAATTCATAAATTATTAAAATTTCTTTAATTCTTATAAAATTCAAATCTAACGGTTCACCAAAAACAATTCCAGATTATAATGGAGACGCAGCAAGCGAAGCAAACGCTAGCGGACATAGAGGCGAGGCACGCGGACATCATCAAACTGGAGACGTCGATCCGGGAGCTGCACGACATGTTCATGGACATGGCCATGCTCGTCGAGAGTCAGGTCATACATCTATTACTATTTGCTGGGTCACGTGCTTCTAGATGTTTCTAGAACACTGGAATCGCGTGATGGGGGGTTTTTACGCTATGTATGTCTTTAATAGAGTGGCCGAAAGCGGTTGTTAATTTTTAACTGGTAGGGTATGATTGTGAAGCAGTGTAATTTATAGGAGGAAGGAATCGGCCAAATAGGCCACCATTCGGACTTTTTTCTTCGTTAAATTTTCCAACAATTTAATGGTTAAGTAATTTCATGTATCTGAAAATATCTGCTATATTTAGATAGTAAGCTCATTTTTTGCAGAAATTTAATAATATGTTTTTTATTATTCATGTTCACGCTATGAATATAAATACCGTCTTATTAACAAATAAGGAAACCGCAGTCTTAGAATGCGCCTTTCTAAGTAATTTATATCATCAATAGACTTTATTCGCATATAAGCGCAACTTCTTTATGAATATAGACATGTTATGAATTTTATATTGCCAGTTACTCTGATATTGCAGAAATTCTTATTAAGATTATACTGATCATCACATCCTACTCATAATGTTATGACTCATTCATGACATCATAACTTTTAATGAATCCCCTGTTCTTATGAGATGTATATGTAATGGTAGCAAAAAGTAGTACGAATACGTGTAGTTAATGCTAACACAATCCTATGGATACAGGGTGAGATGATCGACCGCATTGAGTATCATGTAGAGCACGCTGTGGACTATGTCCAAACTGCCACACAGGATACAAAGAAGGCCCTTAAATATCAGAGCAAAGCTCGACGGGTGAGTCCGCCTAATACCAATGTCGTTACATTCGTTGCTAATGCGTTTTTGTTTTGTTTGTCCCCCTCCCGTCCCTCCGCCCGACCTCTTCCCGTTTCCCGCCCTTTTTGTTTCGTGAACGGCTCAATTTACAACCCCGCTTTAATTACGTCGACAATTCGGTGATTGGTTCACACCATGTTCTGTTTTACCTATATTATGTGCATTCACAAATTGGCTTTCATTGTTGTGATTATATATGTTTTTAACACGGACTAACTCGATGGAAGTGGGCTTCTTAACTTAATCTAATTATTTGACTTGTGTGTCACTAATGTGTATTTCATTTTGGTGTGTGCGTAATTTGCCTTCTGTATAACAATATTTGTTATATAATAACACGTTATTTAACCGAAACTGATTATCGTAACCTATTAATTAATTAAATACTATAAATCTATTATTACAACTATAATATACACTAACCACGTTATTATATAGCAAGTAACCTGTGAACTAACAATGTCTGTATTAATTAAGGGATCACTGAATGTACCGTAACTCACGTGTTCTTCTGTGTCAAACTACTACTACTACTTGCATTTATTTTGTTTTTCCGCTCTGATACTCTGTCCTAACTCTTAACAATTCCCGTTCAGCGTATGATATTAATCGGTCGGTTCCCGTAACACACTTACCGTGGGGTGTAATGCGAATCGTATGAACCAATCGGCCGTTCGCGCGTCGGTTGCGTCCCGTTTCCTCCCAGCGCCCCCGCCCTTAGCGCGAGCAGGGCGAACTGATAGATCGCATCGAGCACCACGTGGGCGAGGCGACCAACTACGTGGAGACGGGCGGCGGCGAGCTCGTGCAAGCGTACAAGTGGGCCACCAAGGCGCGGAAGGTAACTAGACTCGCTCTCTAACTGACGACCAACTAATGTGGAGCATACGCGAGTCTTCCGCCACAGTTCTATGCAACCGCCGGGGATGGAAAGTCGTGATCATGGAACTATACTATCTTGATGAGCATTTTTTTTTCTCTGTAATCTGTTCGGTTTTTAAGTTTTTTCCTCTTGGTTATTTAGTCTGTCATTAATTTGTTTTTTTTTTTCTTTAACTGGTTTTTGTTCTTTTTTTTCCTGCATGACCGCAGATATTCTAAATTTAGATCAGACAAAATAAAGTGAGATCTATAATAATTACCCGATTCAAATTAAATGCCTTACAAATGATTCACTGCATGGCTTAAACACAAAAAAATATAACAATATAATTGTATTTTTACAGTATTAAAATTCAATGATAGTATATTGTAGGGCAAAATATCACATGCAGCTTTTATATGTGCTGAGCTTTGTATGTAATTTGTTGTGCATGTCATGAAGCGGTGTTTAAGCATAGAAATACTAGTTTTTTTTACTTTTCAATATAAACATTAATATGATAAATAGTTTTCGTGTATATTTTAATTACATATCCGAACTATCACTTAGTTTCTGAGATTCTTCAACATGTAAAAAGAGAAGACTTATATCTATAAGTTAATCAATAAATGAAATTCATATACATGTACATATTTCAATCTATCGTATTAAATCTAGGAAAATACATAATTAAGTCACATAATCCATTAAAAAAATTAATAATTAATTTTTAATTTTCATATTATCGACATGCTAGTACAAAAATATCATACATTTTTAACACCCACTTACAATTTGAAAACATCCAGTAACACAAAACCAAACCGGTCACATACCCACGCACGTTACAATAGAAGTATTCATAGCCATTAGTATTTTATCATTTTATTTATTTTGTTTTTGTTTCTCCTTTGTCATTGCAGAAAAAAATCTTCCTCATAATATGCCTGTCAGTTACGCTGGTTATATTAATAATAGTGCTCGCGATCGTCCTGTCCTAAGGATTGTCATCACGCCGGGCCTGTGACGTCACACGGTCTACCCACGAACAGTGCGAGGAACTATGATATTCGTCTTAGCTAGCATTTATATACGTCCGTATTGTAGGAACGCTGGTATAGCTATGACATGTTTTGGTGCTTGAGCGATACATATGCGGCAGTGTTGTCACAAAACACAAGAGATGTTTAGTAAAATTTTCATTAAATTATACCGAAGCACCAGTGATGTTTTTGATTGAATTTTGATTCAAAACATATTTTTGTAACCAACGATTATATTAAATGTATTTAGCTCTACTGTCGTCGAGTAGATGGAAGACAATATTATGTGTACAGTGCAATAAATAGATTGTGCTCTAGTATAGATAAAAGACCTGAATGTATATAGTGCAGTCGAATAAAGTAACTGTTCGGAAAGTCATTTATGTAAATATTGTCTGATTTAAAGGATATAATGTAATGAGGAGTTTCAAGCTACTTCTAATATCACAATACACACTTTAAAATCTTTATATTACACTCAACGTTAGTCATTTCTTCTCATTATATTATATTCCAATATAGATATAAGATAATAATAATTTATTAAGGATTCAAAAGTATACTTAACTATTGTATATATTAACAGTACTAGCTTTTACTAATGAGACAACTGTGCATTTAATAAAACGTTGTCTTTATTTTCTCTAAATTCCTATTCTACGATATTACCAGAGAATATATTTCGTACTTCAAATTACAAATAGTCTTTAAGAATAAATTATATTTTGAGATCACAAGCAGTATTTTATTAGTTAAGCAATGTTTCTTTATACTTAAGTACACAACACGATTATATAAACGTTTAAAGTATCTCGTGGGGAGCAAATAAGTTTAAATAAAAAGATGTATGTATTTTTAAACTGCCTTCATCACTGCCAAGAGGACATCACATAAATTACATAATGTCTTAGTGAATGAAATCTGGCAAAGAAATTGCACAAAACTGTAATAAAATATAATATTAAACATATTTTATTTCTTATCGTACAAATAAATATAGATTCCCGAAGTATGTACTATTATTTCCATTGTTATTATAGTTCAAAAAAATTTATTTGCTCTCAGTTTTATAGTGTGAAACAGTACTTATTGTATCGCGTTAGTCACTTCCTATTTATTTATTATTCGCAATAAGATCGGAATGTTCTTTAAGAATGCAGTGTTTGATTGTTCTTTTATTTCTAATTTGTTACATAATGTCATGTTACAACTAAGATAAATGTTTTTTTAATGTTATCTTTGCATTTAATAGGATTTTTCTTTGAATTCGTATTCCTCTATAAAGTATTTCTAGTTACGAAACGCACATGTTTTATATCATATTGCTATGTTATTAGCAAGTTACTGTGATTTTATGTCGTTATTGTGCGATGGTAATTGTGTCTTTGTTATAAGCATTGAATGTTTATTATCTTGCAATCATTTATTTGTATAATGGAAAGACTGCGAGACATAATTATTTGCCATTCTTTATTATTATTACTTAATGTGCTTCATTATATTGTTATACCACATGTTATTTAACATATTATTACGTTTGAATTTTAAATCTGTTTTCTAATTAACGAACAATGTTTAACTCGTGGATACATACGAGCGTTCTTTAAATGTATTCGACTATTAATTTACTGAAGAATGTAAATATGTTCATAATTTGAGAATTACATTTATTTATTTTATTTTTTATGATTTTTTTTTTATTTTTTTCCTTTTCTACCATAACCGTAAGTCGAGGCAAATGACGCACCCACACGAGTAGTCCACTAGTTCATAACAAATTAAATTTATCCGTAATGAAATCGATGTGTGTGAAGCGATACTGTCCTGTGCGGTAAAGCCCGCGGACAGGATTAAAGCGTACTGTTGCATGGTCGCCACTCGGCACGACAGAAGAAGATCATGATCCTAGTGTGCCTGCTAATTCTGGGTTTCGTCGTCGTCGGCTACGTGTCGAGCACCTTCATGTGAGAGGCACGCGCCGCCCGCTGCAGGTAACCGCGCGCGGCGAGCGGTGCGGCCGCGGCGACGGTCGGGCGCCGACTGACCGCCGCTGCCGACCCGCTCGCCATCTACCCTAGCGTACTAATGTGTGTTGTATTTGTCATTGTGCAGAAGAAGATTATGATTATGCTGTGCCTGCTCGTGCTCGGCCTCATTGCGACCGGCTACGTGTATAACACGTTCTTCTAAACGCGTGCTGGGGGCAGGTTTGACGAGTAACTAACTCTCTCGGCTGACTAGACAGCGTATATAGTTAGATTTTTATATCGAACCATCGCGTAGATGTATCATTCGATTGTTTAATGAGATGAGCCATTATGCTTGTTGAAATCGGTGAACCGAATTCAGTGTGCCTCCGTTTGTGTGGAGGTACCGATGTAAAATGTATTGGGGTAATAAATTTGCATGCCGCAATCATATTTGCTCCATTGAGTAAAGTAGCAGTATTTAGAGTTTAATAAATATGTTGCCGAAAGATACAATGTACATAACACGATTTATCATTATGAACACATCGATTCAAATTTTGATATAGATAAATAATAATTTGAATGATTACAAGGATATCGACTCACGAGTAAGAAAAATTTGGTGGTAAAAGTACGGGAAAAGGTATTTTTTTTTTTATAAGAACGAAAAAGGCCCAGCCTAATCATTCTTGCGTTGTGAATTCCCCTGTTGTGCAAATTTGTCTGCTTGTAAATATAATTAGCATTCTTTCAATGTGGATATTTATACAAACTTGTATAATAGTAATATCCCCTATTCTTTATAAAACTCCAATAGAGTTCTATTTCTTTCTATAATTTTAACGTTAAACAAACCCATACAATTGGTTTTGCTTCTTTTATTTTGAATTTTCTGTGGAATGGTATATTTCAATCTATTAGTAACTCTATCTGCACCCTGACACCTATGTTTTTCTTCTTTCACGTTACAGCACTCTGTTATATTCTTGACTAAAATATCTACTCACCTAAAAGGCAAAGTGAGAAAACGATAGAACCAGATTTTTTCAATAAACAAACAACAACAATTCGACACTAAACATACAAAAGTGTCTGTATGTGAAAAAATCCTTGGATAAAAACAAAAAACTATATTGAACTAGTATTTCTAATATTTGGGGGACAGTCAAATAGTTTTTGCTGTCTGAACCTTTAGTTTAATTCTATTTCGCAATGTGCATGCTAGGTTATTTGTCTTTTAGAACTGAACTCTGAAATAGAGTTTTGGTTCTCACACCTTCACTTTATTCTACTTTCCACACTGCATGTTACTATTAGTTTTTAAGAATTAATGTAAGTCAAATAATTACATACATTTATATTGAGGTACATATAGTTAACATTTACAAAGTGTGATAAAGCCAGATACATTTATTATAGCTATAGTAATCTCGAAGAATAGAAGTAAGACTTGGTTTAGAATAAAAGATTTAACATATAGTCATTAGTCCATATTGATAATTACTTTTCTAAATATTGTACCATTTAATAAGTTATTTGAATCTACATAAACTTATCTATATATTGGCAAAGATGGATTGAAAGGAGTAAAGCTTATTGTAGAGTCTTAAAACTTATTAGTGGTAATTTAAACCTGCTTTTAAAATAAACAATTAAATGTCGGTTAAGTATACATATACGATATACGTATGTGTTTAAAAAATCTTTAAAATATAACAAATAAAAATGAATACTTAATTAAATTTTATAAATGGTCCAGTCTGAGCATGGGTCCTTCGAATAGAATATTCCAGAAAAAATAATAACATATTATGTATATTTTATAGGACCGTCAGATCGAGACGCTACGTGTTTGGTGCCTGCGAATCACCCGCCATACATCTGTCAGAGCTCCCCATTATCTAACGTTATTTATCTCGTGTTATATGTTATATATAAGATTTCAATTACATTCCATTATTCATTGGAATATTCTTATAACCCCATGGGGACATTAGTCGTTATGAATTTAATAACTAAATGATCTGTATTATTATATATCGGCCCTTAACGTTCAATCGAAGTAAGCTGAATATACGCACATGCAAGCATATTGTAACCTTTTTATTTTATTTTTTCTAGTCACTAATCAATTTATATTTTTCATATTTATTGTTATGATGTTTTAAATATACCATCAATTTATGAAATACACAAAAATAATCAAAGAATATGTTAATTTATAGAATTAAAAAGGGTTACAATAGATTTGTTGCGATATTTAATTAAAATTGTTTAATGACATTTCGATTATTATGTAGTTCGTCATAACTTATTACTACGTAGTTCCTGCATAAAGATTACTTATTATATAAAATTAATAATGCTAAATCCTCATGTAATAATCACGGTACCGAAAGAATAGCAATATATAACAGTCTTAAAAATGTGTTCTGTATTTTATATCATGTGATACCTTAGCTAATCTATGTCTATATGTAACGCTTCAACACCACATATGATCGGTGTGATATCGACATAAAATATCATACATGTGATACATACATTTAAAAACTTCAATCGATTTCTAAAAGTTATTAATAGGTCTGTTTTTGAAAATATAGTAGTGAAATAGGATATGCGGAGTTAGTGGCCCGTGTATGTGGTTAAAGGGTTCTGCAATGATGATTATCGACGCTGCACCACCGTACCACACGCTTGTTCATCGAATCGTCTGTATCCACAGTATTGCAGTCGTATTCTAAATACTAATCCACTAGGTAGATAGTTCGCTGAATTAGTCCTGTTCCCGTTCGACATGTCGATCAGTTCCCGCAGCGTAATCATGATTGCATTAGCCCGAGTCCGGCTGCGTGCACAATCGTTCGGTGCTCCCGCTCCGGGAGCGCGGTGAGGGCGGTGAGGGGCCCGGGCGGTGCGCGGCCCGGGCCGTGCCCAACCCGGGCGGTGAGCGGCCCGGGCCGTGCCCAACCCGGGCGGTGAGCGGCCCGGGCCGTGCCCAACCCGGGCGGTGAGCGGCCGGGGCCGTGCCCAACCCGGGCGGTGAGCGGCCCGAGCCGTGCCCAACCCGGGCGGTGAGCGGCCCGAGCCGTGCCCAACCCGGGCGGTGAGCGGCCCGGACCGTGCGCGGTCGCCGAGCGTCAGGAATGCGAAGTACAAATCTTGTAGTTACCACTCGCAGCACGCGGCCCGCCCACCACCGCATGCATATCGCGCCGCGTGCCGTCGCCCTAGCAATAATGTTCGATACAATTTGTAAAATTGTTTTAAACTTTCGAATGTGTGATAGTAGATGCAGTTGTTGTTTAGTTAACTTTAACGTTTAATGATAAATATAATAATTGTTATTGTGAGTGTAACGTTTGATGAACGGTGAGTCTTCATCACTATTTAAATATAATGTTCATACAATTTGGCGCTTCGGTCGGATTAGTCGAATGTACGGCGCGGATTTCTTCGGTCGTACCGCCCGCGGCGAGCGGAGGTGATGATATTATTTAGTTTTCGTAATGTTTAAGACGCCCTTCGTTGTACAGTAAGACATAATGTAGCCGTTTTAGCTAGGGTAATTTTCTAATAAATTATTGTCAACTTATTACAAAGTCTTCAGCAATATAAAACCATATGTATGTCGAGCGGTACTTATGTTTATATTGTAATATTACACGTAGAATAAAGCTCGAAAGTAAAGCACCAATGTAATAATTGTATTAGTATTTTCTTATCATAAATTAATACTAGGACGGTTCGCGATAATGTGCAATAAAGTGTATCGATAATAATGACAGTGTCGTCCCCGTACATTGTCTACAACGGCACTAAATATTGTCTTCAGACGAACGAGCACTCCACACCTCCTCGTGAACCGAGCGTGCGGTCGCGTTTGTAAAGAAAGCAATGTTAATTTTAACATTTATAGCGTAATTAGATTTTTATTAAGAGTAGGATTCCCTATAGATGCCTTTGGAATCGTAGAGAAAGTAAGTAATATAACTTTTTCTCTTTAGATTCATTACGATGTCAACCGTATTTTTCACTCGGCAGTCAATTGTCTCGCTTGCGCTCAGCGCCAGGCAGGGGCGGCCGGGCGGCCGGCTCTGGCTGGCCCGTCTCTGTGTGTATCATCGCTGACACGCTGACACGCTGACACGCTGACACGCTGGCACTAGCTAGACGCCTATTTCATTGTCTCTAGGCTAAGTGAACCGTCGGCCTCGAGGCGAGGCCGCGAACCTGACACCAATTAACGTTCTGTAGGGATAGTTACTGGCATTGCCCGCGTGCGTCCCGTCGAGTCTTCGCACAAGTATATCAAACGCGCGGCAGTACTATACGCGAGGCGTTTGTAATCTTAGAGTAGGCGATATTCTTCTAGTCAGCTTTCAATGATCTCTATTAATCTATATTATCTTAAATCGTAATATTGCAGACGTATTATTCTGTTACTAGTATATATACTATAAGTGACGTCTTCGTGTTCAAATATAACCGTAAAAGCCACTCATCGGTCTTGTTATGTAGGAGATTGTTATCTTCAGGTGTCGCGATCTCGGTCGCGCGTGCATACAAATATTGTACTATTCTAAAATCATAGATATTGTCATAATCAGAACTACTTATCAATAGTACGCGTATTGTTATTCGATTGCTAATTTTGTGTAAGTCACAATTAGTATAGTTTATATATACTTATGTGTCAATTCTTATAGCATTTTATTACATTAACAGAAATGATAGCTAGTAAGTGTTAAAGATTTCCAGGAATATATTATTGAGTTGTTTAAAATTAATGTCCTGTGTTTGTTTACGAGAATTTACGTTCGTTATTTCTCAAGTGTAAAGCCATGTCTTTGCTCTATTCTACATTTTAAGAAATATTGTAACTTTTTAAGTTTTCTTCTATAATTCGTAGCTCATTAAGACGGAGTCGATTTGAAATTCCTATTGCTCGTGTTTTGTCCTGCTTTGTGAATTTATAAAACAACGAAAAAAGCAAAAACTATTTTTAAGATTCTCCGCTTCTACCAAAATAAATGGTCTGCAGGATAATTTCTTACAGCGGCACTTTAATCACACATTTATCATTGTTTAGTTAAATAATAAAAAATATCATAATATAGTAAAGTTGCATGTAAAATACTTACGTTACTATCTTGATTTTTTTATTACAGTACTGTTTGCAAATTGTAGTTATAAATGTTCAACGCGCCTTTTTATTAAAGGGCGATTTGACTGCCTAAAAGCAGAAGTCAAGAACTAAAATGTAATCGTTTAAAATAGTAGAGTCGCTAGACTTCAATTTGATATAGATAAACTTTCCTAAAATCAACAACAATTTGTGCTTTGTATTTTCAATCTATTCGATGTTGCTTCGCGTTAAATAATGTGAAACATTATTAATGTTTATAGACTTTATTATTACTCTATTATTTTTAAATGTTAACTTATACTTGTTTTAAAAATAGATTGATTAGTAAGTAACAGTTTTTTGTTCTTGTATTTTGTAAAATTATTAAATTGGTATAAAAAAAATCGTAAGAACAGCATTATTTCATCGAAAAAGACATGAAAATTGTACCTATTTAATATTATAATTAATGCATTATTATTGTGGTTACAACATTATAACTGTATATTGGATAACAGTGAGATTCACATGTAAAATTCAAAGTTAGATTGGTTTTATAGTTATATTCTGTATGTAGGTTATCAATCTGAAATTCTCTTATAATTATAAAATAAACGGTGTTTTCTGCTGTGAATGTGTTTTTCTTATTCTAAACTAGCTGCGTCCTATAAGAAGTCCCATCGAAATCTGTCCAACCGTTGCAGCGATTAGCCGGAATAAACAGATTGACAGACATATATATACTGTACATGCATTTAGCAAAAGGCAGTACAATTTTAATACATTTAACAAATAGGCACTCCAATTTTTTTATTCAGATGACTGAATATTTTCTGAAAACAGATTATTTTTCGTTTTTACTTTAAAGAATATTGTTGTTTATATTCAATCATATGATTATAAAATAAAATTATATATGTTTAATCGATGAGCATATCTATGAATCCCTTATACATACATATTTTTTAAACTACATTTCATCAATTATTATATTATTCATCCGCCATGTATTACCATGAAATGGGTTATGATCTTGAAATTATCTGCTTTAAGCGAAGATAGTAAACAAGTACAAAAATAAACAGGGCTATTTAAATTTTTGTACCGTACAGTTATTTTTGAAATCTAAGATGAAAAGTAGTTCATATATTTTTGACTTCACAAAGACAAAAAGTCTCGTTGCTATAAAAAAAAAAACAAATTGTCAACACTTAGATTAGACGTCAAAATTCTGCTGTCACCCGAGGCTGTCACTGTCAGTGTCAAGTTGAATCAAGGATTCGATCATTGACATTCGAGCGTTGTATTGTAATCGACTGGTAGCGGTGATTTTATTAATTTTTTAATTAAATTCTTACCAATCTTTTATATTTGGTTACACAACTATTGAGTAATTCGATTCCTCTTTTCGGTATTATTATAAATTCAAACCAAAAATGAACGCACCTCCAACCTTTGAATCATTTCTTCTATACGATGGTGAAAAGAAGTAAGTTTCCTTGGGTTATGGTTAGTGCATTTTCATATTATTAACCAAGTTGGATTTAAAATGTAACATTTATCTTACAGAGTCCAGAAAGAGGAAGATACAAAAGTAACAAACGCCGCTATATTTACGGTCAATAAAGAAGACCATACACTCGGCAACATGATAAGACAGTAGGTTTAAATCATAAGCGTTTATTTTCTGCCACATATCTCGAATATATAGAATTTAATACTGTTCTTTTTTACAGCCAGCTTTTGAAAGACCCAAAAGTCTTATTCGCTGGTTACAAAGTGCCTCATCCATTGGAACACAAATTTGTTCTTCGTATTCAAACAACATCAGACTACACACCACAGGAAGCTTTTATGAATGCTATCACAGATCTCACTTCCGAATTGTCCCTATTTGAAGAGAGATTTAAGGTAAAAATCTATACTATAATCTATATATATAAAAATGAATTGACGTTTTCCTTGGTCACGGCATCACGCGTGAATGGATGGACTGATTTCGATAATTTTTTTTTTATTATATTCCTTGAAGTACAATGGTTCTTATGTAGAGAAAACGTAAATATGTACCACAGGGAAGGTGGGGCGGACCGCTAGTAGATCAAAAAAAATATTATAAAGCTGAAGAGTTTGTTTGTTTGAACGCACTAATCTCAGGACCTACTGGTCTGATTTGAAAAATTAGACATGCATTGATGAATATTGATGTTGATCAAGGTTTGTTACAATACAGTACAAAGTTTGAATTTATTTATTTATTATGAAATCTGTCAGTCTGATGGTCAAAATTTATTGTAAAGGAGTTGGTTATACACAAAAATACTTGTGAAGCTAATATAAGTGTTTTAAATACATTGGACTACTACCCTTTGATTGAAATTAATCTGTACAGTGTACATCCAACTCTAAATAATAATTTAGGTATTATGATTTCAATTAAAACAATTGTAATTTCCAGGAGGCGATTAAAGAAAAGAAGGATGGATTAGATTAAGATGCCACACATCCAAATTATGGTTTTTGTAACAAATGGAAAAGAATTTCACAAAAACTTTAGCCCAAATCTCTGAATAGTTTAATATAAGTGCAGTGAAGAATGTGGAAATGCCAATATTTACTTTTATAGAAGAACTTTGAAATTTAGCGTTAAAAAATAAACGATCTTAGGTTTTAGTGTTAAGATTTACATGATTAAGAAAAAAAAAATATATATTTTTCTGACAAAATATGTGTTTTATTGAATTGACACAATCACACAATCTTTATGGAAATACCCTGCCTGTCTGCTTTATTATATTCTTAGCTAACCCTATGTAAGGATGGATTAGTATTTTTTTTGCATTGGATTTATGATACAAATAATATATAATATATAGTTACCATGAGCTAGTACAAGCTTAAAATATTATACCTAAAAATATACCAAATATTTTAAATAAATATCCGATAAAGAAGAGTCTTTATCGGATATTTATTTGGCTAAAAATACTGTGTGTGTGCATTATTATACACATTCGCCTCCTCGCACAGGTGTGGCATTATCACACTCTTATTTATGATCATTCAGCAGCTGTTGAAAATAAAATTTAGGTGGTACAACTGACTGCGACTGACTGGCTTTAAATGGGCGGACTTTAAACAGCTGCTAAGCTGTGTCCTCTTTTGTCGAATGGGATAGTTGGATAGAACCTCTCAGTCGCACACATTCACAAGTAGCAATATTTATTTTTCAAAATTCGACAACCGTTATTCGTTGATTTTTCGCAGGCCTCCCTATACCACAGTGTTCGTAATGAAATAATCTTTATTCTCATATAAATTTTATTTAATAAACAGACCGGTGCAAAATGCCCGTATCGATTTAATACCTGTTTATACCCTGGCAACCCAATAGTTGTGACTTGTGACCGGAAAAAAATAGGCAACCTAACGTTTGCATATTCTATGGACTTCATTCTTTCATATGTTTTAATATATAAGCATCTCAGTGAAGATAGTTTTATATCGGGATCCTATACTATAATGACTTTTTTTCGTAGGTATAAATAATTCGTCGAGGCCGAAATCCGAATAGCAAGTCTGTTGTAATATAAACAGTTACTAGACACTTATTTCAGTATGTGGTGTTTCTTGGCCGTTCACAATGTCACATATTAAGTGTTTTAAATAGAGCCATAACACGAATTTCGTCATGTGGATTTTACAGAAAGTTGTGACCACAACGCGTTTCAGCAATTTTTTGGTTCAATGAGCGTTTTCTGTCTGTATGTAGAAATGGAGAAAGAAAATAAATGAAACAACAAATTTTTAAAATTTCTTTTATTAAAAATCTTGGTGTTTACTTTATGTGTTGGACAAATTGTGTAAAAAGAAAAATATAATTAAAATCATGATTGTGATGAAAATTGATTGATTTGTGCCTACAGTCTTCTCAATATACATTATATCTAGACAATGTATAAGAAAAACATCCACCATTCCGAAACCTAAACAAACATGCTATTTAATTAAAACTTAAAGTAAAAGATCGAGACTTTATGTACAAACATTCACTAGAAATATTAAACAAGAAATACTATTCGCATAGTAAACAATAATAAATAATACCTAGATGAAACAAGTAACAGCAACAACGGTAACATTAAAGTTAAAACGCAATAAATAAGTTTAGAAGGTCTCTTCTTCATCACAGTTTTCCGTAGCGTGCCCGAACACTGAAACAAAATAGAAAGATTAAATATAGAAAACCAAAACTACAGTTTAAAAATCTTAAAAATAACATCCCGTTCTGCAGGGTGACTCGTGAGGCTGTGTCTGTGCAAACGGCACGTTCGTTTTAACGTCAACTGCATAACAGCGAGTCTCTTTTGATGTTAAAAATAAAATTAAAGGTTCTCGAGATTTTAGCAGTGACCTTACTTTACTTTAAGCTCTAAACAGTAAATTCATGTTTCTACGAGTAGTTTCATTTTAATCCTATCCTATTCTACTAATATTATAAATGCGAAAGTTTGTGAGGATGTGTGTGTGTTTTTTACTCTTTCACGCAAATACTACTGAACCGATTACAATGAAATTTAGCACATAGGGAAACTTGCATTAACACATAGGATAGGTTTTATCCCGGAAATCCCACGGGAACGGGAACTATGCGGGTTATTATTTCGAAATGCGGGCGAAAAGCTAGTAACTAATAATATCAGACTAAATATAGACTGTTTGAGTACTTTCCGGCTTTCAGACTTGTTGGTTGGGTGCCTCGGGTCCCCGTCTTCTATGGTAATAATTTAAGACAACGTATTTAAAATTTGAACGTCCAAGGAATTCTCGTCAAAATACCTTCACATATATCGCAGTAGGGCCTGGGCGGCGGCGGCTGCTTCTTGCCCTCGTGCGGCTCGCGCGGCTCGGGCAGCGCCTGCTTGGGGCAGTCCTCCGTGTCGTGCGCGTCGAACACGTCGCAGATGTCGCAGAACAAACGCGGCGCTACTGCGCGTGCTTTGCGACCGTTACTGGAATTAAAGGAAATAAAAGAAAATATATTATATACATATGTAGTAAAAGAAAGCTGTTATAGTTATAGTTAATATTTAAGTCATTTCAAGAAAAGTAAAAGAGGATTTTGAATGATTTTTTGCTTTTTTAAATTTATGACTGTGGATTACGATACGATAAATTAAAAAAATTAAAAACTTCGTAGTATAGTATAGTTACTTGGGCATAGCCAGGACGTGCTGCTAATAAATTACTGTATGCTAGTTATGAATGAAAGTATTATTTCGTATATATTAGGTATTTCATATACCGTAACTAACTGTATTATATACATATGTAACTTATTCTTTGCACTCAAAACTATATAAAATAAAATAAAATAAGACGGGTTGCACTCCGGGAGTGCCGGCAGAAGTGAAAACTTGATTATTAACGTTCAGCATGTTTGATATTTTGGAATGGTATCCGTCTTACGCATGGAATATAAGGGCTAAAAAAAAAAAACATCCGTCTTACGCTTTTTCTATCAGGCCACGTGTCCTGACGCGAGTTTAAGATTTTATACCCGCGCCGCCGCTAAAGAAGTTTTCACTTCAAAAATATACTTACAAAAGTGGAGGCTCAGCAGTAATGTTGCCTCCTTCCAGCGCCTGAACTCTCGCCATCAACTGTTCATTCTTTTTTTGCATGTCTACGATCACCGAATTCAAAAAATTCACTTGACCGTCCAACATATCCTTATCTTCTTCTGACCTGTAAAATAACATAACATTTATTACTATTTATATATACAAACAAAAAAAAGCAATTTCAGCTGTTCACACTTAGAAATGGTATTTGGTCTTCTATCTAATAAAGATTTTTTAAATACAACTAATACTTTTATTGCATATACGTTCAGAGTTAAATTATGAACTTACCGAGCAGGCGCAGTATCCCCTTGCCCCAATGTTCCCATCGCATTATTGTCGTTTTTATCTCGTATTTCACTATTACGTTTAGAAATATCCTTTTGTAAAAGAACCTTTTCTCGTTCAGAAATTTCTAGTTTCGACTTAAAGTTCTGAAAAACAAATTCAATATAATATTTTCATATTATTTAAAAGATGTTTTACTGAATATGTATGTTTAAATAATTCAGTTAGATTTGTACCTTGAGATCTTCTTGTAACCGAACAATAATACTATCTTTTTCCTTCACCAGTGCCATCTTCTGTTCGATATCTACTCGCAGTGAATGTAAGGTTTTTTCCATATTTTGCAAAGCTTCAGCATTGGAGTTTCTTGTTGCCTGTAGTTCCAATGTAAGTTTTTCTAATCGCTCGTCCTTTTCACCAACATTAATTTGTTGTACCGAGAGTAATTCTAACTTCTGCTTTAATTCTAATATAGTCTTATCTGCGTCTGATAGTTTTGTTTGCAACTGATCTTGTGTTTCTATTTCCGTCGATATTTTCTTCCTTGAATCTTCAAGTTCTTTTTCATAATTGCTTACTTTAGCCTTAAGATCGTGTCTTAATAATTTGCTTTCTTTTTTGTATTCATCAAACTGCGTTTGAAGTTGTTTGTTAAGGTCTTCATAGTTTAATTTTTGAGCTTCATTAATATTCGTTAATTGTTTAATGTCACTATCAGACTTTGCAAGCATTGTTTGTAATTCATTTAACTTTTCTTTTGATTGCAATAACTCTTTTACTTGCTTTTCTTGCTCTGACAGACTGTTTTGTAATGTTTTAATGGTATTATTAAGAGATTCTACCTCATTAAGATGTTTCCGTTTTAGTTCTGCAGTTTCACACTCCAAAACTTCGATAGCTTGTTTTGAGTCATTAGATCCTTCTTTTACAATTTCGTTTAATTTATTGAGTTGTTCTTCCTTTTCATGGAGAGCAGTAATCTTACCATTGAGTTCATTTTTAAGATTTTGGATTTCTTCATCTACAGATTTAATTTGATGGGAATCCTGTTCAATTTTTTCACTCTGCGTTTTTAAAAGGTTATCTTTTTCTTCGACTCGCTTTGTAAGTTCAGTGTTGATTTCTGTTGTTTGCTTTAAATTTACTTCCAATTGATCTAAATTTTCCTTAAGCTTGCTGATTTCTGATACAGTTTCGTTGTATTTGGCCTCCAAATTACACTTCTCTGCAACCATAGTTGCCATTTCAATTTTCAAAGTCTCCAACTGCCCGAGTTGTTCCTTCAACAAAGATTCTTCCGTTGAAGAATTTTTAAGAAGGCTTTCATATTTTTGCTTCAGAGTCGTCGACTCAGTGAGAACATTATTTAATTGCTCTTCAATTTTATTTTTATTGTCAGTCATTTTTGTAAGTTCCTCACTTATTTGAGCCATTTGACGATCTTTTTCTACTACAATTTCTTCGTTTGATTTCAAATCTATCTCAAGCATTTCTAATTTCAGTTTTAGCTCTTTGATATCATTTTCTTTAACTTCTAATGTTTTCTTTAATTCTATTTCTTCATTTTTCTGGACACCTGCCTGTGTATTAATATTTGCTAACTGATTTAAAATTTGATCTCTTTCTTTTTCATGTTGAATCTTTTCATTGTTCATTTGCAAAGTCATGTCATCCAGAATTTTTTGCAGGGAATCCTCGTGTTTTCTGGCTTCTTCTAATTTATTATTAAGGTCATTTTGCGCATCGGTAAGTTGATCTACCTTTTCAATCAATTTCACTTCTGATGAAGCACCTTCTGCTTTTAAAAGTGCAATTTCTTCCTTATATTTATCTGAATCTACTTCAAGTTTCTTCCGAGTTGCGTCAAATTCATGAATCATTTCTTGTTCTTTTATTTTAAGACTTTCAATTTCCTGTTTCAAAATTGTATTTTCATCTAAGAATTTATCGTTTTCAGTTTCAAGTTCTTTAAGACGATTATTTACTTGCAACACCCGTTGTTCTATTTCCTGTAATTTTTGTTCAGCAATTTTATGCTTTTCAACATTTTCGTCAACAGATCGTATTAATTCTGTGCGTTCAATTGAAAAGTCTTCTTGTATTTTAAATATTTTTTGTTTCAGCTCTTGTTCTACTCTGCCGTAATTATTGGCTGTTTCTCTATGCTTATCCTTAAGGTCCTGAAGTTCTTTTTCGGTATCTTTTAAGTGTTGAGATAGCTTATTAAACTGCTCATTAGAATCTGTTGTTTGACCAGTCAGATTCATGTACTCATTTTCAACTTTTTCTTTAGACTTTTGCAATTCTTCACATTTCTCTTTCGTACTTTCTAATTGACGGTTGAGTTCACCAATTTCGAGTTCCATTGATGATATTTTGTTTTTCAAGTTGGTATTAATTTCTGTTAACTCGTTGAGGCTTTGTTTAAGCCTAACGTTTTCTTCCTTCAATGCCTTTAATTCGTCTGTGTTCATATTAAATTGCGTGGTTAAGCTATCAATTTCAACTTTGTTTTTCTCTAATATTTGCTTGTGATTCTCAATTTCTTTGGTTAGCTGCTCTATTCTTAAATTACGATCTTCTATCTCTTTCTTGTGCTCTTCGGCAATTTTACTATGTTTAATATTGAAATTAGCCGTCGCTTCTTCATAGTCTCCTTTTAGTTTGATAACTTCCTTGTCACGTTCATGAATTGTTTGCTTATATTCATTAATTACTTTTTCCTTTGTTTCATTTGCAATATTTGACTCATTAAGTAGCTTATCATAATCCTTTATTTTGGCACTCAAATCTTGTTGTAATCTTAAAATCTCTAGTTTACTTTTTTCTTCTTGTTGTGAAGCTTCATTAAGTACACTTTCGTATTCTGTTATTTTAGTATTTAATTCATCTTTCACGCGTGCAATTTCTTCTTGCAATGATTTGCACTGGGCATCTTGTTTAGCTTTTGCATCTTGCAACTGTTCGATATCTAATACCTTAGCGCTAAGTTCCATTTTTAACTTACTTATTTCTTTGTTTAAGTTGACTTCATGTTCTTTACTAGCACCAAGTACTGAAACAGAAAATAGAAATACGTTAAGTACATCAGTGGTTACAATGATATGTACATGTTTAATAAAAATAAATACTTTACTAGTGATTATATTATGTTTAATAAAAATAATTACTTCAATAGTCAATAGAACAATTGACCGACAGCTAGGTCAATTGTTCTAATTACAAAAAAGTGGATTAATTTAATTGGTTTTGATCTTATTTTAATTTAAAATTCAGTCAATAAGAAGTAAGTTAAAATCATATCTATATAATTGTCTCGTGTCACGATATTTATCACCAGACAACGCTGAAATGCCTTACAACTTATTCGATCTTGATGAAATTCCATTTGTATACTGTGTGCGTAATTTTCAATGGAATTGGTTTTTATATGATTTAGATATTAAGGATCTTACTTACGTTTGTTTAATTCTAATGTTTTATCATCTACTGTAGCTTGAAGCTGTGTCAACTTAGTATTTAAATCTGTAATTATTTGACTATTATCTTTATTTAAACGTTCTACGTTTTGTTTTTCAGTCTCCAGCTTTGATTCTACAAGCTGTAATTTGGACGTTAAAACTGATAGTTGAGTATCAAACTCGGTTTGTGAAATAGCCATTTTGGTTTTAGCTTCGAGCAGAGCCTTCTCCGATTCCGATTTAACTTTGGATAATTCTTCCGACATGCTTTTGCCTAGAGAGTCTTTCTCATTCTCTTTTTCCTTTAACAGCGCATATGCTTCGTCGAGAAGATTTTGTAATTCTGTGGACAACGCTGAAAATGTAGATTAATATACAATTGCTTGTGTTAGAAGTATTAGGGCAAGTTAGATAGGTAGATAAGTTGTTTTTACTTTGTGCCGCCGCCAATTCTTCTTTGTGTTGTTCTGCTATGGCTGTCATTTCAGCGGTTCGTTGTTCTTCAAGCGCTTGAAGGGCGCTCGCCGTTGTTTCAGCGCGGGCCGCTTGTAATGCAATTTCTGCTTCCAATTCACGAATATGCTTCTCTCGAGATAGTCTCTCCCGCTGAAAGAATATTTTTGCTACTTTAATAACACAGTTTTAAGGCGAAATTAATTATTCAAATAGACTTTTTTATTTGATACATACCTCCATCGCTTCTTTATATTTCTGAAAAAGGAAACACACACAACATTAGTCATATATAATAAAGATATAAAACAGGTCCTTAATTGTAGGTAATGTGATTGTTACGTACATAATAGTCTTCTTTGTTGATATTTTCTTCTTCATTTCTAAACATAAGATCTTCAACTTTCTGTTTTTCATCTTCTAACAACTTATTTAGCTTTTCAAGTTCAGCTTTGAGTTTCGCGTTCTCAGAATTCGCCTGAAATTCAAAATATATTAAGTATTACAAAGGGTTAGAACTAGTTCGTTAAGATAGATAATATTATAATAGTATTAAAGTCTTGTGTTAATCTATAATCTTCCTTTATGTTACCTACCAAAAACAAAAAGTACCTTTACGTCACGATCAATGTTGCTATATCTCAGTAGAACGGATGATATTATTAATTTCCTTTTATATAATCTACATAATGAAAATAACACCAATAATTGTTACCTGCGAAGCCTCCTTCTGTACCAACGCAAGAGCGTTTTCCGCACGATCAGCCTGTAGGGACGCTTTCGCAACCTCAGCTCTTTCCAACTCTCTCTCACGCATAAGCCGCTCCAAATGATGTTGCTTTTCACGCAGCAGTTCCTATTTTTAATAAAGAAAATACTTAACATTTAAATTACAATTTTATCGAACCTCATTAAAGTAAATGTAGGTAAATTAATACATAAGTAATTAAACTGTAATCATGTTCCAAAATTCAGATGAACTATTTTAATACTTATTTCGGTTTTTATTATACAATGTTATATACAGTCGAATCAGAACCTAACATATTATTTAACAAAGAACATACAATGACGCATTGTTTTTTATTATCTTGATATTCTTCTTGCCATCCATTTGTATTGAAAATAACATAACCATATAAGCCATATACATTGAAACCTCCTATATGAATTAATATTCATACTGCGCTATTTCTTATCTACTAGGGTACATATACCTTACTATATCTAAAATACAACCAAATATTAAGTCATTATTCACATACACAGAACAATAAAAACAAATAGAAGTGCGATAATGTCATAATTAGTATGAAAACCAGTGTCGCCAAACCCACACATTTAAACCGATAGTTATACAGTACACTACAAGTAAACTATGCCTTTGATTGGACAGCTTAATTTGAGTAAAAACTGACTTAGGTTATAAATTCAGCATTTCAATATGTACCCTAACGCACCATGTTACGGTTTATTTTAGTATAACATCTCTAGGTATATTAGCTGTTTTGTTTCTCATTGCACAGAAATTCCAAATTCGAAAAACATTCAGCTACTCCACAACAGAGGGCGTTAGTTTTCGATAGATATAACTTTGAACCTCAACACATAGAGATAAGGTTGAAATTTGTGTCACTCAACATTAATGACATTAACTTGATATTTATCTGATGCTATGCCCTGAGGGATGTCAGCCTTGTTATCGATATCGAGGTATCGATAATTCACAAATAAATATTTTTTGTGTATTTTTTTTCTTTCTATTATACGAGTATAGTATAATGTGTCACATTTTGGAGTATGTTTATTACTACTAAGTACGTCTTTTTATATTATTATTATTAAATAAAAAACGGAATAGAATAGTATTAATCTATATTTACAAAATACAAACAGAAAATATGCATTATTTTAAATCTTGGAACTGCCGTAGGTTTGCTGTATCGATGGCCTTTGTTAGACTGCTTAGTGCTGTTCGGCAGTCAGTTAACTCGTCACGTTGCATTTATCCATTTCTCTTTTAAATTAGCCTCTTTGGGAAATCTGTAAATAAATTGGACTAATGAAAGCTAAGGAAAAATAAAATAAAATTTAATATTTATAATGTTTGTCTTTTCTAAAGTATCGATACTGTCGATATGCGCCACAAGCATCACTAAAGCGACATTCGTTTGTTTATTGCAATAATATTCCAGAAATTCTTGTTTGCTGTTCAATCTATAATAGTACTAATTTCTTACGGATTAAGGTTCATTTTGACTAGATATTTGTATACAATTTTGACAAATTACAAGCGAAGATATATCATAAAATATTATATGTAAAATAAATAAAAATAAGACTTACCGATGGTATGAAATGCCTCCATTGCTGATATTATTTCGTCTGCTATCATTTTTGCACTCTTATACCGAACAACACGTCCTAATTAATGAATAAATACGGAAAAAAGGTTTGACAGCTGACAACCGACTCGAATATTTTTCTGCGCACAACTGAGAGCAAGTTAGGTGATCTTACCTTACAAGTGACACGTGGGCCACGCCCACATCACACTTCTATCTACTTTACTGTTCTGTGTTCACATATTATCATTTATCACAACAGTTGAAAGATACAGCATCCAGATAGCAAACCATCTATAAAAAGAAACATTATAAAAACGTGTACCTACCTACTTAATATCCATAATGCATGTTTACGTTAGGGAGGTACATCGCAAATCTTTAGCAGAGAACTTCAAGATTACGTAGTAGAGTAATGGGCTTGCAAACCGCTTAGTAGATTACACATAATACCTACCTACGACGTATACAAGTCCATGTCACCATAACATTGTGAGATTGATAATCTCAATATGAAAAGCACACAACAATATCACTCTACAAACATCATCATACCTTCATGTAGGTAAAGCTGTTTGCAATAAATTATAATCTATGATTAAAACAATCCATACTAAATACAGAAATTTGTGCTTGTGTATTCTGAGCACATACTAGTCTAGATAATAACATGACTAATAAACATTACCCAACCAAATAAGAAATACAATGTTCAACTTAATTACTCGTCGATTACACGTCGCTTCAATTATAGCGACATCGATATAGAATGTCTCGTAACAGTATAGTCAATAATAAATATACATGTTATTTAAGATGCTACAATATAATTTAAAATTTACTATGTCATAGTCAATCAACATATCCTTTGACTATTAGAGATTTATTATAATATAGTGTTTCGTTTTAATCTATACTTATATTATAAAAATGAAGAGTTTGTTTGTTTGAACGCGCTAATCTCGGAAACTACTGGTCCGATTGAAAAATTCTTCTGGTGTTAGATAGCCCATTTATCGAGGAAGGTTATAGGCTATATATAACATCACGCTACGACCAACAGGAGTGGAGCCACGGGGGTGAAACCGCACGGAGCAGCTAGTAAGAAATAAATGTGTCTAATTTTTTTAATTCTGCAAATCATTGTGCTCATTCACCTATGGTAGGTAGTTTAACTGATACAATTTATATATTTTTTTAAATCGAACATGTTGCAACCAAGTACCTTCTACTAAAACTGACGAAGTGTGCGATACAAGTAAGAACATTTATTCATTTACTTAGAAATACTTTTTGCATATCAATGCGGTTTATTTTATTTTGCCTGACTCTTACGTCAAATTTTAAACACTGCATTATTGCTTAAATAATATTATTCATTAGTTTGAATACTATTAATAAGCTATGACGTCACATTATTACAATATCCCAACCCTATTCTTAATTGTATCACATATAGTACAATTAAATACATATGTAACTGTCGGAAAAGTAGATTTTATTGTCGCATTGCATTCAAAGCTGCTCTTTAGGCATTACGTTTTACGGTCACAGCATTGCAGCCTGCGGGTCCTGTTTTTGGTGAAATCGATAGGCATAAGACAATCGAGTCGCGTATTAAATACACATTTTCAGTATTTACTATTTAGTAAGTATGTAACAAAGAAAAGAGCGAATATTAAATTCAACTACAAGAAGGCAGATTGTAATTTATAGGTATTACAACAATAGAACCTTAATCCGTTTAATAAGCGTTATTTTTTTGCTACGCAACATGCATTGTTCCACTTGATAAGTATTAACAAAAATATATTATTAATACAATACAATTATTTATGAAGATATAAGCTTTGCCCGTAAAGCGCGCGCACCCACCATACGTATTTTGTATCCTAATACTAATAGTACCTACCTACCTAGAAGTATTTAACATCGTATAATATGCAGCCTTTTTCTAGAATAGTTATTAAATCGTATCTATGTAAATAACGTTACGCAATCGATCGCTATAGTATACTAAGTTTTACTGCAAATATTTCTCGTTATTTCCTCATAACTCTTCTATAATCTATATCCACATAAAGACAACATACGTAAGTTGTTTTTATTTCAATTTTAATTCTGATGATCTTGACTTTACTACGTCAGATGGAAAATCTGCTTTTGTAGTCTTTTTTTACGATACCCCCTAGGTTACCAGCAAAATTGAAAAATAATAATACAAAAACTTATATTAAATGTACTATATTGTAGTCGGCTAGTAAAATACATTGTTTCTAACATTGAAGCCGTATAGAGACAGGTCTGTCGGATCTAACCGCAGGTTTCGGCTTTCGATACGAGCCTAATACGCACGCGCTAAACATATTACCTTCGCAATACGTAATTAATATTTTGGTGCCTTTCTTTCTAACACGTTTATTTAGTGTAGATACTAATATATTGTAAAATAACTGAACTAATTTTGGGCATTACATGAAGGTAAAATAAAAAAACTTCACTTGCAAGCAACTTTATCAAAATCTACATAGGTATAGATAAAAAATAAAAACATTAATGACAGGTATTTAATTAACAACATGTTTGATGTTATCCGAAGATAATCTGAAGCGCTACCTAGGTACCACGATTTACTAGAACCTACTCTAACAATGGCAGACGTTCAATGTATGAAACTGTATCTTATATTTTATAATGAACAAAGTAACTGGGAATTAATTACTGCTAGTTAAACGATTGTACAATCAGTTCCCACTAGGAAGTGGCTGTTATCTCTAATCTTATATCATTTATCGTATCATATTGATACGATATTAATAAAGTAATATATCAACAAAGGTATATTATTTCACGAGTTTACTGATACGTCTATCTTTGTTTTGAATGTTATTATTTTGTAAGTTATCATATTCTCTTGAATGCTATTATTTAGTAAATTATCATATTCTCTAAAGGTAGATACCAAACTGTAGCATATTAACACCCACCCACACCGCGTGTTTATTAAGTCATCGCTTACGTTGGCGCGACATATTAGGATTTACCTAGATTTACTCAGAAATTCAACGATTTTCGAGAATATTGCGAGAGAATACTGCCTTTTTATATAAGCCTTTAGGCTTTTGGTAGATAGTAGAGACCCTTGATGACATTTTTTTATACCTACAAGTTCCCTAAGATCTCATATTATTACGAAATGAAAAGCTATTTACTTTTAGGGAATATAATAATAATTACTAATGCAAATTCTAAATGTAACTTCTCGCAGCCTAAATTTAGAGGAACCTGCGGTTAAGTTATTGAGTAAATAATAAAATGGGCACGCATCGAAATAAACAAACCTTTATAGGTACACGTTGAATTAGCGTTTGTGAAACAGTTATTATTGCACACCATAAAATAACCCGCAAAGAGATAGACAAGCTATTCGTGGAAGTAAAACGCGGTTAGGCGATTTTATTTTACAACGATAAAGTTGTTTCCATATAAATGAGTTCCACGGAACTAAGAAGCGCTTGGAATTCAGCCAGGTGGCACGCGAGAACGGCTAGGTGCCTTTTTATTTACATTTATCATGAAGCTACACCCATTATATCTATATCAAATATTCAAAATTCTCCTCCACCCGGATAGCTAGGCTGTAAGCTTTTTTCCATGCAGTGCTTTTTCTAGATCTCTCTTATCTAGATAACTGTCATGCAACTTTAATCAGTACTGTAGCTTGTAGTCAGAGCTAAATGGACCAACACGGCAGATTTAAATCGACGCTTATTATAAATAACTGCATTAATTATTATTATGATGTCATCTCAGTTTATAATAGTAAAATTGATCCATTTGGCCTTTGTAATAGATATTACGCAATAAAACCACACAATTAGTTTAAGATAACAATTTATTTACATTGAATAAGGGTAAGAGGGTATGAAGGTGTAAGAATAAGACCACGCGTGTATAATAATTTATTATCACCAATATTCATTCATTATTATTTTATCAATCACAAAATTGTTAAATCATTAAAACTACACTTATATTACACTAACAGTAGTACGTTATAGATATTAAATATTAGGTAAAGAATATAGAACTAGGTACATATAATTAAAACATACAATACAATGCATTGATTCTTAAAATTATGAATATTATTATGTCTTACAGGCACTGGACGTTTAAAAATAAATAAATAAGTTACAGTCAAATGCATCATTGTATGATCAAAATGTGTATAGTGTGATTTTGTCAATAAAATAGATACAATTTGTTCGTGACGTGACAAAAACCAAAATATCACAGAATAGCCTTTACAAGCTTAATATCGACGTAACTAATAATACATAGGTATGTTTATTTATTATTGGAACATGATTACAACGCTTCACTTTTGTACTATAATGTGCGAAATAGTTAACATAGCGTTCTTAATGCATAGAATATTATAATAAAGAAAAAACCTTCAAAAATAAAATAAAATTAAATGTTAATTGTTTTAGTTTGTAAGTTTAACTCACTACAAACAATGCTTAAATAAAACGTTTCCATGGCAATTTTAATTGGCCCATTATTTTTTATTTTTCTTTTTATTGCCAATAGATAAAAACTACATCAAATGTAGCCTTTAAACAGACCCCATTGCGACGAGGTAAACGTTCACATAAGAGCGTGCTAAACTTTAAAAAATATAACAATAACGTTGAAAATAGTTGCGAGAACTGATAAACGGTTACCATTTCTTGCAGTAAGTACCTATATTATTTAAAGTGGAGCACGTATTTGTGAGCATTTACCGCGCTGCGATAGTAGGGTATTGTACCTGCAGGGCGTTCTTAGCGGAGACCGGGGTGGAAGAGGCTCGCGGAGCTCCGACACGCTGCCAACGTTACGTGACGTGACGTGACGTGTCGTGACGTTAGTGACAGTGCCAATGCGCAACAAACATGAGGGAAAAACAACACGAGTTAACTCACTCAACAACTACCGCCAAGCGTGCTATGGTAAAACTAAATTTCAACCCAAAATTATGCACAACTCAGGCATCAGGCTGTACGCTCAGCGGTAATTATTTACTAAATGCAAAAAAATATAAATAAATGTATACATATTATGAAATGCATTCAATATAATTACAAACTATATGACAGGTTGCATACATCTACGTAAAAACTTCTGGGTCAAAATACCATAAGGTTTATTTTCATTTATATTTTTCATGCAGAAATATTTTTTATTTAGTCATTTGGGTGTAATCGAAAACCAATTACATTTCTGATTATTATTATTTTCTTCTTCAGAGAAAACAGTTATATACCCAGAAAATTTTAATTTTATTCTTTGGCATGTCGATAATGTTATTCTAACACCATGCTTATTACTGGTGAAATTAAACGAGTTAAATCACAACACACACAGTGTACTTTCTTAAATACAGTAATATCACAGTTAAAACATAAAGGGTAAACCACGGTTACCCCATCATTGCAGTCTTTAATATAATACTTGTGGAATACTAAAAATAAAAAGCACCCTAAAAGCTACTACTGATCTGAAAATAAAATGAATAAAACGTATACATATATATAATTTACGGTTCAAAGTTTAATAATTAAATGAACCACAAAATATATATAAAAAATAATATGTGTAATGGGCCAAACCAAAGGGTGCCAGCTACAGACCAAAATAAAAAACATAAAAATCATGCAAATGGCAAGCAGGCTATAATACAACCATTACTTTTGTATGTACCCTTCTGTAATAAATATCTTATTGTGAATGTAAATATGTAAACTACAAGATATATTGCTATTGCTTAATATGTGATAAAGTGTATCAAAAATGTTTATGAAATATGGATGGATGCAAGGAACTATGTAATAATGTTTGTACTTTATGTACCTGACGCGTAAACTATTCTGCTATAGTAAGGAACAGAATGAATCAATTTTAAAAGCAGGAACTACGAATTTAAATATACACGACGTAAGGATAATTGAATTGGAAGGGTGACACACAAGAGAAATGGTAGCTTTTCCCGAAGCCAGAGAAGTGAGTGCGCGAGGACGGCAACTCCACGAACAGGTCCGTAGCTGGGCCCCGGCTGGCCCTCGTCACGGCGCCCGGCCGCCCGCCCCACCGCACCACCTCGCCGCCCCGCGACCCGGCGCGCGACACCGAGCCGCTGCTGCCGCTCGACACGCTGCGCCGTGATCGCTCCGACCGGCTATCGAAACTCAACGTGCTCTCTGAACAACGCCAGGACTTTGGCAGCGTTTCATTCAGACGACACGGTATATCACTTTTCGCATTGCGGAAAACGATATCGTAGTAAACGCGCGGCTGCGGCAGAGCGATGAGGGCGCAGCGATCTTTATCTACGTGTTTAACGAGCAGAGTCTTATCGAGTAGACTGGGCGCGCTGCGGTGCGGCCGGACAGAGGGCGGCGGTGACCGGTGGGGGAGAGGCTCGGCCGAGCGCGCGCGGGGCTAGCCTACCTGAGAACCCAGCGACGTCACCCCCAGTCTCACCCCTGCGCGGGACGACGCGATCGACGTGCCGAGAGACGTGAGCGAGTCGCGGGAGTTGGATCGCCGCAATGGAGTAGCGCGACCGTTGCTATGGATCGCGCACGCGCCAGGCTTGCGGTTGGACGGAGACCGAGAAACCTTCGATATGGGAGCGAATAAACCAAAACGTGGTGCGCACTCGAAATATCTGCAAAGATTATTTAGTGAAACGACTGTTTTCAGAAACAGATATGTAAAATTATTTATTTGTGCCTAGTAGTTACCTCTTCCCATCTACAGATCCATCGTTCTTTCCAATAGGATCATCGAGTTCAACACCGGCCCATACGCCGGAAGCAAAATCGGTAATACCCACATAGCGAAGAGTGCCAGCCTTGCTACCACGGCTACTTGACACAATAACGCGATCACCCATACGTAAATCACCACCCGTAGTGGTAGAAATTGAAGCATCTAAAAACAAATTGTACCATTTAAGAAAACGATTGGAATGAAGTCGCAGAAAGGGTAAAAAATACTACAACAACTGGTGACACTAACTCATCTTACTGCTGACGATGCTTCGAATACTGCCATTGGGTGATAAGGCGCGTCTTTGCCGTGCAGAACCAGATGGTGGCCTTTCAAAAACGCTTCCTGCGTCCGATACAGGTGACGCGTCATGAGGAGCATGGGACAGAAGTGGTTCACGTGTCAATCGAGTAAGACGGGAAAAAACCCCCCTCTTCTCCGGGCATTGGAAATATCTAACTCCAGCTACAGATCCATCATTTTTTCCTGAAAATTACACAAAAATGTAAAAAAAGTTACACAATAAAAGGTCGATACTCGATAACATTTCTATTTATAAAACCTTACCAATAGGGTCATCAAGTACAATTCCCGCCCAATCGCCAGGAGCAAATTGTGTTTCACCGATATACGCAATTTGACCTGGTTTCGTTCCTCCAACCCAAACTCGCTCCCCAATAATGAAACTGTCGGTATCTTCCGTTAAAACGACGCTGTGATCTGAAATTGTATTAGAATAATTTCTATTATTCCAACCATATTTATGTGCATATTCAATGTAACAGGATAATTCCCGTGTAATAGCTAAAAGGAAGAGAAATTTTGCGACTTAAAAGGACTGAAATTTATTAGCCATCTGAATATGGATGTCCGCGTCACATTCTCTATTCTCAATGCATACACGACTTGAATACTGGTGATGCAAGTGCAACGGCCGTTGAGGGACTATTTGCATTCCGGTTTACATATCGCTACATTCTAGCTAACATTACGTACCCATGAACTTTCGCTTCGGTCAGGACACAATGCTACAAACTGCATTTGACGATTAACTTAAGAGCCTCTCGGCTCTCACTATATTGTGTAAGCTTTATAATAGAAAATCATCTAAACATAAGTGTACATTGCAATGCTTGCAAAGCAGAAGTAGCATGATCACCAATGGATATACCTCGGATACAAATGCATGAAGAACGTACATTTAACAGTGTAACTTATTAAATTTAAATTTTTCCATGATAATCATCTATGGGGATTATTGTATTAAAAAGTACTGTTTGTTTAAACAATGACCATATTTTTTGGATTTGTTTCTCAAGTTAGGAGTGTAAGAAAATCAATGTTATCATGGAAAGATTCAGGATGATTAAAGATCGTGCGGACTCACCTGAGGACCGTCTGAGGCCGGCCTCGCTGAGCCTGCGCGGATGTTTCTCCCACAACGCGTCCATCGAAGTCAGACTGGACCTGCTACTAGCTGTGATGACGCACAACATAGGACACACACACACATTAGCCACTACCAAATAGCAAACGACCATGCGTTTCAATTTCAATCTAAATTTAGTATCGAAGCTTTATAATAGCCATTAATATGTTTGGAAGACGATACAATTATTTGTGTGAGCGTAACCTTATGAAGGTTGTAAGTGTAGGCGAACCGATATCGAAGTAAAAAATATAAGTGGTAGTAATTTTAAAATATTATTTGTTTATTGATATTTTAATAGTTCTAATATATTTAATTGGTTAGTGTTAATTAATAATTATTTTTTTAATATTCTTCCATGCATACCGTTTTTATTTCCTTTGCCTATTTTATTTATTAGAAATAATAATTGCAATCATAACAGGATTAGAGCGGACGGATTAATGTAGTATAATTATAATTTCAAAAAATATTTCGTTGCTATAGTAGTAGTGGCTAGTGGTATTAGTGGTACCGCCACCACAATTAGTTACTGCGTGATAATAAACATGCCACTTAGTCGTATATGTATAACATGCCACATGCATGATCGGGTTTTTCTAAGTCACAAATGACGCGCAAATTCATGTAATATTATGTAACTCGATTTAAGTAGTAGGGGCAGACTCACTGGAGGCTTTCCGATGCATTCGGGGTCTGTCCGGCAGACTGCTCGTCACTTCGTCTTCCTCTACTTCTATTAAATCTGTTCCAACATCGATGTGCAAAAGCATAACATAACAGTGGAAATGATCGGAAGGTATATGTACAAAAAAAAAGTAAATGAAAATCATTCACAATGATGATAAGACATTGAAATAACGAGAAGCATTTTCATGCTCGCTGTGTTCTCATGCGTTGCATATATTTTTAACATTGCGTGAACATAAATCACATCTAGATAATATTAAATGAAACTCACCTGACAAATGTTTTCTTGAAGAATCGTCGCTAAACTTTCTTGCGTCGGAGGAGCTGCCGTCTATGACAAAATGAAAACATGTAAAGCAACAACCGAAAACATGCCAACAAGTGAATAAACTGTGGGAATGTAATGGGAACAATTAAAGTCAAAATAATTGAATAATTGAAATTCTACACACGTATGTAAAGAGCAATACAGAAATCTTAAGCAAATTCTTCGTTTCTTGTAATTTGATTTTGTTAACTGTTCAGAAAATTTTCACATAACGAAATTATCGTACTAAACGAAATACATACAAATATAATACCTATGCACACAACTACACGAAAAGTACCTACTCAAATTAAATAAAAAATTATAAATACCGAACAACTGTTTTAAAAGGCTGCTGGCTTCAAAAGCTACAATATTGACTAAGTTTATAGATCACTTATTGAACGTGAGAACTATGATACACAAGGGACCGCGGCGCCGGCCGATCTGATCTGACGTGTGTCCGGCACTGATCACCCGAAGGCTGATTAATCATCTGCGACAACTGCGCAACGAGCCGGCCTTGCGATGCGCGTGGGCATACGTATCATAACTATGACATAAAACTATGAGCCTCATCGGAGTCCCTTTACTCCCACGCGGACTTGATGGTACGCGGAAGGAAGCCCTTGTACGAATTTCTAGTGTCAAATAACGAAGTAACATAGTTACGTTAAATTACGAAGAACAATCTCGCATTCAAGCTAACTATACCTATCAGTTATTTTTAAATTTAGGTCACAATAAAAACCAGAAGGATGCAAAACCGCAGTGATCTCAATTCACCTATTAATCATACTTAAAAGTTAAAAGTGATGTACGACGTAATTATTACAAACGATTACATTTATATTGATTGCTTGCCTGTCAGTGTTTATATATTTTGGCTTCTGAATCATTACCAGTAGATTTAATGCGCTTTACATGTTGAGTAACATTTATCGCAGATGTTTGTTTACATTATGCAACTATCGTTATACGTATAACGTCTTAATTAAATTAAATGCGGTTACGGCATTTGCGTTATAAAATTATCATTTATATCTTTAGGTCAAATAATGTTAGTTGTGATTCAAGGTCAACAATAATTCAAACAATGGGTTAAATTTGCAACCATTGTTTTAAAATACCTAGTTACAGCAGTGACGTCCGTGACTCGTAATAGTCCTACGGATGTTACAACTACATGCAACGCGAACCTAATTCATTTCCTAATAATTCGTACAGGACATGCCACAATTTCCAACTAGCACATTTACTACCGAGCTTGTACTATGGACGTAGAAAAAAGGGCTCTAATAAAGACAAAGGAATAGCAAATTCTTCGTTTGATCATATTATTTATAAACAAAGTCAGGTAAAATCAAATAATAAGTTACACATGACATGTACCGTAAACGTAAAATATGGTAAAAATAATAAAAAGAATGAAAGGAGCTAAAATTTGCAAATAATTATTAAGTTTAGAATGTGTTCACAGAAGTCACTACAAATATTTTCATTTGAAAAGATGATGTAATTGCCATTATTCGGAATGCTCGGTTTGTTCATTATATTGACGCGAGCGCTTAACAACAAAACGTGCTTGCAAATTTTAAATTTGACATTGAAGTGTGGTCAAGTTCATGTTGATAATAAGATTCGCGTATAATTGTGAAGTGTATCTTGAATGGGAATAATTTCGAGCTTATCCGTAATTTCGTAAAACGTATTTATGGAAATTGTGTCCCTTATCTAATCTTACCAAATAGTTTCATATTTGAATATAGAGATAAAATCTTCGTACTTAAGATGATTTCCTACCCGTAAATAAAGAGCCTCACATTTTCTCACCAATTATGCCACAATTAGGACAATTACGCGGCTCATTCAGACACTTCTGCTGTGGACAATTGATGCGACGATCGCATGTTGCAAGACAGATGCAATTCACAACGGTCATTATTTATTTATTTTTACTAGAATTGATCGATTACATACAATTAAGTCTCATCGAGGTAAGTTTCCACCTATTAACAAGATTCTAGTTAACAGCTAGAGATTAATTTACTTGGATGTGAATTTTGTTTTCTTCAATAGTTGTGTAGGAATATGAGAATTTTCGCAATAAAAATGATTTCACATTGTTAATTATTTACTTACTTCTTATAGTAAAGCTTACATGCTTCATATAACATTATTGAGAAATGGATAAATGTATCAACGTTTTCAAAGGAAATGCTTTAACATCAGCTCTATCAGCTATTTTAACCAATATCCTAGAAACATTGAAACCATTGAAAGAAAAAAATACATAAAAAATAAATAAAATTAACTTATAACTAGTTACAACGGCATTGCGGAAGGTTTAGAGAGCTTCTACTGAGCTTTATATTAATAACACCACTTCACACAAGGTAGGCATTTAAGTCGGGTAATGCTCTTTGAGGCCCACTAACCCGGTAGTAAATAGGAGCACACTCCGACCGAATTAGCGAGTGCACTACCGCGATCTTTACTGATTGCTCTCAGCGTCCTCAATACAGAGGAAAGCGCATATGTTTCACGCATATAAACACATCACATGAACCGAATGATTATCATAACTGAAATATTTATCCGAAACCGCTATTATTGAACGAAGAATCGAGAATTTTGGTCTACCTGTCCCATGATTCAACTGTCATCAGTCATGCCGTTGCTGCCATATACGCAACAATCATTTACACAAAGATGGAAATCACTTTTTGAAAAGCGTACAAAATAAATATTAAACAAACATTGGGCTCAATAATATGAATTATAATAAATCCGTTATCGGGGCATAAATAGCGCGATAAATATTTATAGAATAATATCATTAGCATTGGAGTTATGCAGCTTATAATCAGTGCGCCCGTTTAGGGACGATCATGGTATGAAAATGCAATCGACTGGCTGGTCACGTACCGCCCCAACTACGATAATGGATCGTAATGAACCACGCGGCCCGCACCGCGCCCGGCATGCTAATTGTCCATCGTCACTTGCGTGTAATGATGCTAATTGGCCATAAAAGAAATTGCCGAACATTAAAAAGTATAACTTTATTCGTTTAAACGTTTTGGCTTTCGGTGAAAGGCACTTGTAATTATTGTGCGTAGCTTCGTCATGCGATAGAATCTACTATGTTCCACTTTATCTTACGTTTGCCTATTGCGAGCGATACGGTATCAAATTTATCAATAGTGTTCTCGAGAAATGATTCAAACGAAACGAAAACGAATTGAAAAATTCATCGAGGAAGGCTAAAGGCTATTATATATCATCATTTTAAGACCAACAAGAGCGGAGCCACGCGGGTGAAATCGCGGAGCGCAGCTAGTAACAGATAAAATATGTATGCATTATCTGCGAACCTTAGCAGTCACGATGTGCAATATAACTGACAAAACGTCATTGTTTTATTCTCACGCCTGCAAATGCCGTTAAGATCACAATCAAAGGCCATGATAAATGAATTAAATACGGATCTGGGCTAGCTCGGGTAGACTGAAGCCTTGGTAGTAGGTACAGTGAAAAATCGATAATCATTTAAATAAAGCGAAGGTTACTGTTACTGCGTATAAAATAATTGCCTACAGCGAATACTAGCTAGTATTTAGTACATTCTTGTAAGTACACAAAAACGTTAAATATTTACGAAAGCACGTACATACAATGAGTCAGATCTTGCTTCACACAAGGGATATACTCTTAAGCATGTAGGGAGAGGCCCTCCATAAACAACTGTGTACAAGCACAAGCTGATAAAGACAATGTGACGCCATAATACTCCTCCGATGTGTCAACTTCGTGATCCAACTGAAGAATGCGCGGACAAAAGAGAAATCGATAAAGCCGCATAATAACTTACGGCAATTGAATATAAATTGATTATGGATCGATTTATTGAAAAATCATGTGTCGAGCCGATCACAGAATTGAATAAAAAGTCAATAAACCTGTTTTTGGTAAACAATTTAAACATTTTCGCTACTACAGATTGACATCTCTACGTGGTCTCTACCGCATGCTTATGCGAAAAAGTCAAGACTTTCGAAGATTCCGTTATTATTATACTATAATAAAATTGTTCCTAATTTGTATAAAATTAACTTACCTAAACAGATGTTACTTTCACTCTGAAACTGATGTTACATACAAAATTCCAATTTGCACAATCATCTATATCATCTATATTCAAGTTTATAACTTCTGATAACTTAAATAAACATTAAACTTGTCTGTATATAATTAACTTGAGCCATTTATCGGCATTCCTGAGCAGAACTATATAAAACTGACCTTATCGTTTAGATTTATTAGTAACTCGAAACCTTGAACTTGAAAGTGTTACATAAACTTACGTATACGGCACAACACTTGTATTCACCGTTTCGCCTGAAGGCATGAAATAAAAAATATAAACGAATACAATGTTTATGAAATTAAAACCTCGTTAAATACCCTCTATGTGCAAGTCCACACTGCGAGCCTAGCGCGGTTGCGACGGCGGGCGCGAAATATATAACGTATGAAACGCGCCTTTGCGTCCACATTGAAATGACTATGGCGGAAGCCTAGTGCGACGGTAATGAGCGAGCCAGCGCGCGTAGTTTTCAAACTCTCCTATCCGCGCGTTCTGGCCACACTACGGGCCTAGTCAGCAAGCGACCCAATGCGCGGACGGCGGGGGTATCAAACCAGTTCGGTCTTGTCGCTCGACTTCTTATATTATATCCTTTATTGTTTTTCGTAAAATAGCGGTAAATACTTAATTGTTGAAGTGAAACTTCTTTATTTATAAGTGCGATTCAATCTAAAACACTTATAAGTAATTAAGTAATTTTGTAGGGTATAATCTCAATTCTTCATATAAGATTCACCCGTTATTCCTCTGTTTTATTTATTTCGTGTACAACTTCTACCTTCTTCCTTCTTCTAACTTCTATAATGATCTCATCTCAAAATCGGACTGTCCAGTAAAAATAGCAAATCGTCCAAAAATAGCAAAAAACGTTTGCAACACCCGAAAAACGTCCAACCGCTACTTGAGCTCGCGTGTCGGTGTGGCCACCGCGAGCGCCCGCTCGTCGCGCCCGCCTAGGCCGCCGCCACCGCGCATTCAGTGTGGACGCACACTATTTATCGCGCATATCGCATTATCGGATTTTCTTTGTCATACAATATTGTCTTATTTGTTACGAAATAACAATAAAAACTTTCTACGATGTTTTGTCAGAGTAGGATGTTATTTTGCTCTTTATTATGAGGGGCCTCCTTCGAAGCTGAGAGTATTATGAACGTTTATTAATTTGCTAAGCAAATATTTGGCTAGAATCCTATAAAGAACGTTTGTCGACGCCTCTGCTCGGAATTTGGATGGAATTTTTTTGCTTTCATGTTAAGAATGTATTAAATAATTACTTAAGATATTATATTAATACAAAGTATGTGTATATAAACTACAAATTAGATAAACTCAAATCAATCTGTGTATTAAATATTTGTTTTTAAACAAACACCACACACACTATCTCTGTCTGTAATTAGAGTTATGACCAGTTTGACCAAACCTACATATCATAAATTTCTTCCTTTGGTTAATCGAAGAGTAAGTAATAAACAAAATTCAAAACAATGAATTACATTTTTACCTTACAAAGTTAACTACACAAGGCGTTCGTGTTACGAAGTATTATGTATTCTGAAGTGAGGTATTCATTTATTAAGTAAATTACACACCTAGTATGCAGTTAGTGCATCTAATACGAGAATACGGAAATACGACACGAGTAGGCGGTTCAAAGAGAATTTTCAATAAAGCAGTCTAGACTAGTCGGCGGCGGGGCGGACTTTATAACTATAAATCTATAAAACTATTATATCCTATCAAACGTTTTATTATATTTATACATATATATTATCAATCAAGTGTTGGAACGATGCCAAAGTTTAAATAAGGAAGAAATAGTGCAGCCTCTGATGTTTTCTGATTTAGCGAGTCCTTGATTGCAGACTGCTCATTTACAATCCAGATTTCCTTCAATTTTATTTATAGTGCGGAATAAAAATCTGCGAGTGCTTTTGTAGTTATGATAATGGCGTTGTTTGTCTTTCTTATTTTCAAAATAAAGTTTTAATAATAAATTTAAACATATGTACCTACATAATACATATATATATTTTATAAGATTCGTAGCTATTAAACGTGATTCATGTCTACAATAAAACAAGTCTTCAGTGTTATAATTTCCATAATAATGCGTGGAAAATTCGTATGTGTTTTCCTATGGTTATTATCCGTAACGATACCATTGTTTTATTGTTAGGCACTTGGGGCAGGCGACATCTCTGCTATAGTAAAATTGCAAGAGGAACATAATTATTTTCGAGAATTGTGATGATTATGAACCTAACACTACTTAAATTTTGGATATTACCTTATTTTACCTAGGTACCTACTTTAGAAGATTACATAATTGATTTTATATGAAACTAAAGTAACGAAATCGACTCATCAACAAGCAAAATGATAACCATTGTAATCAATTTATTAATACTAGAACAGAACCTTCCTATGTAAATACTAAATAATAAAATATATTATCCAATACCCATAACGCTTTACAAACGCGAGAAGGAGAGCTGTCGCGGTCCGCGGAGGATAAAGCAAGAGCGTGTCTCTAGTATAATTTACCCACAGATAAACTCCTTGTAACTTTAAATTCGCATTATTCTCACAAATGAATTCGATACTTTGTAAATTGACTAGTGCAAAACAGGTACAAAAAAATAACCTTGGACGTTTCCTAGACAGTCAAAATACAATTTACGACGCAGTATTCACCAAATAAAATATCACTTAACACATTGCCTACTACACGAATATATAAACATCAGAAAGGAAACAGACTTTAATTAAACCTACTGGCGCCAGTATGTAAGAAAATTGGACAGGCGCGGCTCCGTAAATGTACATTTAAATATTTTACAAATTACTCATTAAACTATTGATAAGTAATAAATTATAAGTAAATGTCATACGCACGTTTATTTTTATACCTGCACATAGGCATAAATCGCTACAGTACGTACATTCTCGAAATGGAAGTCATTAAATACGCGTCAATTTTTTGTCTCTTATATGTTTTCGAAGTTACAAAGTATTATTCAGCATGTCATCCTACTATTTTTGTAAGAAACTTCCAATAAGTTATACGGATTGTTATGTCAACACGTTCCCTATATAAAAAGTCAGCAAAACGATTGTCAAATAAATCATAACAGTGAATTGATTAAAAGTTAATTGAGCGGCTTTATTCAAGTTCCATATCGAATACCATCCACGTCACATAAATAATGAAGTGCCCGACGACACCGAAGATACGTGTAATCATCACGCAAATCAGTCACGTAACGCTTCTGCAGGTTACACCTGCTCTCAAGTTTTGCCACGGTTTACCGACAACAATGCCACGTCTTGTAATTGAGCAATTTGAACGCGAGCCGCATATCTCCGATAAGGATAGGACGCGGGAAGTAAACAAACATACGGCATTTTAACGCCTTGAGATACAACGTCTCAATGCAAAACCTAGCGGGGTTTCACAGCGAGTGAAATTAATGAACGCACGTGTCTAAATTTTAAACTATCAGACTACATTCTCGAAGTTTAAAGCCTGTTATTTAACTTCTAGGTGACTTTCCCACGTACATACTTTATTGGTCGTTGCCATTAATTAAGAGCGAACAAGTACATGTCAGCGGTATTATCGAATAATCTGCAATCTAATTGATCCTTCAATTACTTCATTAATCGCATCCAATAAATTGAACGAGTGCAGTTGACAAATGACTGTGTACGTACTTAGAAACTTTAAAGCAAATTTCATTGCATTTTAAATGGCGCACCTGCCAATCAATGCGCTACATAAAGTTATAACTTATATCTTGACAGTTACTTTGCACAACAAAGGCTCGCGGTAAGGCTCGCGGTTTAAAAATAGCGTTGTTTAATATGTAAGTAAATCAATATGTATTTAAGAAGGTATCTACGTTGCAGAGATAAGTGACAGGTTTCGAAACCCCTTGTTTTGGGGTAAGGGTGGGATGACTTTTAAATGTGGAGAGAATTAGGCCAGTTGCTGTCACAAGCCGCATGAGTTATGGATACCAATAAATCGTAGTGCCAAAACCTTCCTAGTATCTTGACATATTTGGCACACAAGAATCAAGTACCTAGTTTGCTATTTATTAAATTCTTTTCCATATTTAACCATTTCCTTTCATTGGTCTATTAAATATGTAATACATATGATGAAACCAAGAATATCTAAAATGTGTAAGATTGAAGATAGATAAGTCGAAGAGCGGTCTCTAAATAAAAAGTTGGCGCCAGCGTACGTTTAGGTCAGGGCATTCGTCTCGCATAAAGCAGGACTTAAATTGGCAAACTCGAAATAAAAACGACCCTACAAGCAGTCAAGTTCAATTCTGTATCGTGAATTACTTTTTAGCATTAAGTGCATTCAAGATGCACGCTTTAAAGTTTAAACTTTACAGAATGTTATCGTACGCTCTTGGAGTACCTCTTCGAGTTCCATTTAGCGGCTTACTCTGTTTTAATATTGAGGGGCGCTAAGTACGGGTTGAGGGAGAAGGCCCATAGGGGTGGCTCGAAGGCACACCTAGTCAAAGCAGAACATTTTCAAGCTATAAATATCTTAGAGGTTACGTAACTTTGCCTTCAAATGAGTACGCTTAAGATTTATTAAGCTAAGATGTCTTAACAAGGCTCAAGATCAAAAGATAACATTTTTGAGAATTTAATTACCTGTAGATATATTATATTGTTATTTTATTACCGTTACAAATAAACAATTCCATAACTATGCTTTTATTTGACTAACATGAGCTCATTTTTGAGTCACGACTTCGCCGACTCAATACATTTATCTATGAATGCGCCGTTTACAATAGAAGTCAACAATAAATTGAATAAATTTTTATTTAATTTAAATACAATCGTGCTCAAATTACTTTAAATGGAAATGCTGAATGCACAAATATTATTAACAAGGTATTGATATAAAATGACATCATGATACGAAAACATATTTTTTCCAACGCAATATTTTAATAAAACTGGAAATATTATAAGGTAAACATAATATAGCTGCTTACGTATTTCATTAATTTTATTAATTCCAGGAAAGATTAATAAATGATAATAAATTACATGTTATTTGTCATTAACACCGGTATTATGTCAAATATTAGTAACATACACGAAGGATTTGTGTTAATGAAGTGCAAATGATAGAAGGTAAATGTGTAGGTTTCACAAATGACAAGTAGTAAAACATATACCTATACAAGGTTAAAGGAGTGTTTACTTAAATACTTCATTATCAATAAGCCCTATGTTTCATAATAATATAGACGTTACCACAGTGTATGATAGGGCTCCTTTAATGTAATGTTAATTGCCGCTAACTGGGCTAACGTTGTTAATATGCTAGGACCTAAAACGTAACACCAAACAAGAACTAAATGATGTTATGTACAAAGCCTCTATTGTATATCTTTTTTAAGTTTCAACAATGAAAACCAAATTGTTATTTTTCAAGGGAAAGAAATGAAAACTCACCGGAAAAGCTTATTTTGGTTTCGACCGGCATTTTAACTGACACGCTCAAATGCTCTAGCCTCTAATACTGAAACGATCTCCGCAGGCTATATCTGTGCGCTGAATGAGGGCTGATCTTTATGTTATTGTGGTTTATTGTTTATTTGTGTCGCCGTGGCCGGTGCGAGTGATGTGTGCGCGTGGCTCGCGAGCTGATTGTATACTGGCGTCTGGCAAAAGGCTTAAGGCAGGCGTCCTACGCCCGCGCGGCTCCGCGGCCCAATATTAGCCCGCTATCTTATGCCTTTTCAGTTTTCAGCGCGCCCATCCGCCACCCCTGTCTGCCGGCAGACTTTGAGGGAATTGAAAACAGTAATTGCTATTCAGTTCTTCATTTGAATTGTTCTCGACTTTGGAGATTTACACGCTCTTGAACTGCGGCAACAACGTTCACCCGGTTTATAGTCGTAATAAAGATAAATAATTTGGTTATTCGTTTAAAGGGTAAAGAAGTTTTTTAAGCTTCAAATTATACAGATTTATTTGTTATTTATACACTAGGTACTAAATATTATGTAATGGAAAAGAAGACGTATCTACATATACTATATGTAATAGTTAATGCCATGCGGGTCATGTTTCATTAAAACTATAGGCAAAGTGATTAAAATCAAAGCTAGTTTTTTTGGTAATATTCCTGTCCTAGTTTGGTACATCAACGTAATATGTAAAAACTAAAAACTGAAAAGTAAAATCTTAAAAACGACCACATTTTAAAATTTTTAAGGGGACCAATAATTCTCGCAATGTGTCAATTAAAATCGCATATATTAATTGAAACTCATTTAGTACTTGAATACATTTAATATCGCGGTAAGAATATCAGTCGTAATACAAACGATAACAATATCATAGGTCAACGATAAAGGCAACATTCTGCAAATTCTTAGGCGCGAGTTCACCTTTTCAACGAATAGATGTCCTTTCACTATTCACGAACAATATCCTTTATTATTTCGAATGGCGCCAGTTGAAGGTTTTCAAAAACTCAATATTCTTCGAGGATATCATGATAATATGACGTCAACCATGCGATTAAAACTATGGAATTTGTCACCGAAACTGTATAAAAAAACTATTCGGTGCTATTTCCGACAGAGCACTGTTCAATGTCACACCAATAACTCGAAAACACCTGTGAAACATGGCGTGCTACGTGAACATTAAAATCAGTATTACAATAGTTTCGAATAACTGTAGTTTCTTAAATGAATAATAGGTTCCTAGAGGTCAAAGAAAGTTAAACGGATAAGGAAATCTCTAAAGCAGATTGCGATTACGGTACCCGCATCCATCTTGGTACTTGCGACTATTTATGAAGACCTCAGGAGACAAATTGATTGAGGATTGTTAACCATTTCTTAACTTTCACTGCTTTACAATAAATCGCCTAACAAACCATTAATTTCGTTGACGTTGCGGTAATACCCTAATCTGTTTGTATTGTTGAAAGAATGAGTTTATGTAACATCGAAGTTTGTTTTCTTACTAACGCAGATCATTTGTCAATGTGACGGTGAGTTCATTATATGAATGACAATCTGAGAGACGCAATAAGTTAATGGGTAATGCAGGACAACATCGCAATTAGTGTAAGTTTGCGCTAAAAATGATGTTACCATATACACGTGTGAGAAACAGTAAAAAATGCCGACAGCACATTAATTAATTATAATAAAAGCTTGAGTAATCACGGCGTGTGAAATCTCGTATCGGCTTGTGGGAGATAAGTATGCACTCTCAACATATGACGTATTTTAACAATATTTTGATGGATATATTAGGCATAATTTTTCAATTATTTGGACAAAACTTTATTTGATGTACTAACTAAGCATATATAATAGTATATATAATATGTCGGGACATTGAACTATTGTTATGACTAGACTCTATTTATATATAACTTGTATTCGCTTTTTACACATTTTTAAATCCAAAATTCAGAGAACCATTTTTCAACTCAATTCATGCAATTACTTTCATAAAATTCAAATTATGTGTTCTATTTTCAAACGTTCAGTTTTCATTTCCCGGCAAAAATATCTTTTATGAATGAATGATAGTCTATTTGCATAATATTTTATTCTGGCTCTACTGACCTCTCAGAACGACAACGATTCGATAGTTTCGTAGCGAAGAGCTTTATAGTAGCGAAGTAGAAATAGCCTATTTAAATGTACATACTTTTTATTTGCAAAGTTACTTTTATCTTCAAACAGAACATTTAGAGATTATTTTTTTTTCTGGCTCTATTTTACCTATGGTATTGATACTGTTTGCTATTAAATATTAATACTATTTTCGCCTTGAATTACTCCTTTTCCGTATAATATGCGGCTGACAAATATTTAAGCTTTCGTAAGATAAGATTCGTATTATTTACGTATGATTTGTAGACACTTTCATTGAATTTTCAATGTCATAATATATTTCAACAGTACCATAGAAGAGGCCCTTGTTACAACAGTGCGGAATCATGTTTAGTCAGCTGCTCTTTTGAATGCGATGCACTTAACACTTTCCTTTGTACATTTTAACTTGCGAAATAGCCGTTGTTAAGTACTGAGAAAACAATTTGTTTTGTACACGTTTGCATTGCTTACGTTTGCTTCTGTTTCTCTTTTAAAATAATGCTCACGAAAGTGTCACTCTGAATATTTTATGTTTTGTTCAAAGTAATTATAGCTATTCTATAAAAGTGAAAGTAAGGTATTGTTTAAAATTTATACAACGTACAAAGCAATTAAAACGAGGTTAATTATCTTAGGCAGATATATTATTTGCCTTAGGTTGGTACGAATTTGGTAGGTTTGGTATTTAATAATTATGAAGGTTTTATATTTCTCACGACTTCACGAGAAAAAAATTATATTCCAAATTTATTCAATGTGTTGATTTCATTATAAATATGCAGAAATGTAGCAAAAATATACATAGTACAGCAGTAATAATTTCTCATATCACTTGCCCTCAAACCCTTCTTTTACTATCGTAAATAAGCAAACACAACGTTTTAATGGTTTAATAACTCTACAATCTGATAACCTCAATTACCTTATTGATATGGGCTGTCTTCAAAGTGATTGGCATAAAATCCCAAAAAACCTGAGACTTAAAAAACTCGAATCGCGAGATAGACATATAGAGAAATATTATAATTGCTTATTGACATAGTACGGAGCAGTGACCGGCACACCGGTATTCAAACAATCCTTGACTTGCGCTCCGGGTTGGCAGCGGAAGGCACGTACCGACACAAATCCGTAATCCCTGACCAATGGGGGGTTAATTTATGTCTCAGAGGAAATGCCGATTTCATAAACCGAATTGGGGCCACATAACGCAACGCGCTACTGCGAAAGTGAAACATGTAGCTACCGAAACAACAAAGTTATTGGACAACCTGACCAATTAAGATAAATCGGACATCCTAAAACCTTATTAGGTAGAGATTTTATAAAAATATCAGTTAAGTTATGCTGATGATGATGTAATTATAAAATCCTATTAAAATACTACCTTTAGCCGTTTAATCTCTAATGTAATCTATAAAGTATAAATGATACCCTTCACTTTTGTTGTTGTTATAAATCGACATTTTAATTAATGTTATATCATTTGGAGAAACCAACAAATGAAAACTCACAGTTCTATCAGTCAGTAAAGGAAATAACGCCAAAATTCATTATCGTTTTAAAAAAAAAACGAGTTGAGGTAATCAACGTGTATTTGTCCTTGCAAACGAAAAGGTTATTGACAACATTTAACCATTTAGTATGAGCAATAAAAGATGGCGTATGATTTTTAATAATACGTCATTATGAATCGTAAAGTCACATGTTGAGACTGGAAAGGGTCCAGAAACGTTTTTTATGGCACTTAGCTTTTTCTAAAGGTAAAACTAAAAAGCTGCCCTCTTATAAGGAACGTCTCGGCTTCTTCGGAATGCACTCTCTATCGACCCGCTATAATATCAGCGATATGTTATTTCTCTTTAAAATTCTTAGGAATAAAATTAACTGTCCGGGCATATTGAGTCTGATAAATTTTCGTGTTCCATCTAAGTATCCACGTAAATGTATTACTCCGCTGTGTCCGCCGCTGCGTAGAACGGTCCTAGGGGCAAATTCACCCATCGGCAGATTATCTAAATCCCTAAACGAATACTGTGATCTAATAGATATAAATGCAGACAGTGTGGTTAAGTTCTATAATGCTTCTCTCAAATATTTCAAGGAAAAAGAATTGTACTAAAATAATTGTTTTATTTAAGTATTTTATTGTAATTTTTATTATATTGTTATTATTGATATATTTTTTTTTTAAATTTTAATATTGTAATTAATTGAATGACGATTTAATTTTTAATATGAATATGAATTGTTTACGATGTCTATAAATAGATATTTTTTCTTATGTTTGTCAAACGATATTTTTGTGTAGGTAGATATTATTAAAATTGAATTTTTGTGTCGTTTTTTATAATATAATCTGAATGCCGATGTTATTTTAATATGAATGTTTATATAATTTGAATGCCGTTGTTATTTTAATATGAATGTTTACATTGCTGATAAATATTTATATATTATGTGTTTTCGAACTTTATTTCTATATAGATATTATTGATATAACAAAAATGAATTTTTATGTACCTATATTAATTTGATATTTTTAAATTGTAATTTTGTGTGCCGATTTTATTTTAATATGACTGACATTATTATTATTATTTTTTTTTTTTTTTAAATGTTTTATTGATAATTTCTTAAATGTTATTTTGTGATAGTAATTTTTTTGTTCTTAAATCATAACCGTTTTTTAAAAGCATGTGGTGTTAGCCTGTAATTAATTGTTGCATTTGATATGTTTAATTGTATTTTCGTTTTATGTCTATAATTAGTGTTAACAATTGTTGGCTATCCTTTTTAAATAAATAAATAAATAAATAAATAAAAGCTATACCGAAATTAAGTAAGAATAATAGCTGATGCTTTTTGCAGCCGTGGCACGAAACAGTCCGAATTAAGAGTGGAAATCATTGCCTATAATAATTCGCGTGTTCACAACAACCGAAAGCAAGCGACGTATCAAAATAGGAAACAAAGAAAAAACTCGTCCGGCGAAATCAATGTAAGTGGGACTTGATAATATGCGAATTTTTAAGCGGCCCATGTGACGCGTTACGAAATATCGCGATTGTTCCAAAACAAACACGTCATCGTGGTTGACGATCTCAGCTTAAAAATTATGAAGGTATCACATTACTGTGAGATTCGGTCCACGTTTGTTTTGACTGCTGCTCACCGGGGTATGACTGCGAGCTCAATGTTTGAGCACGATCTCACGGATCAAATAATTTATTTACATTACAAATAGAACGCTTAACTAAGACCATTTTAAATAGTGAGTGGCGATATGTAAACATGGGCAAATATTTTAAGTTTTACGTCGTCATCCGTAACGACAAATAATAAGATGAATGGGAAAAAATAAAACTCGTAATTGACATGGTTACATAGTACAATTTTATGACAAAATGGAATATTTTTTGGTCAAAATGTTTAAAAAGCAGTTTGACTCTGATGAAGAAGTTTATAAGTGGCTCCCGTATGCTTCTAATTGCAAATGTTAATAGATCGATAATAATATAATTTATTTTCAAACTTAGTGTAAGTACCTAAACAATATAGCCTATAGGGGCTACGCAAAGACATTATAAATTTATTTTAAAATTGTTAATTTTTATAATAGTAAGTACAAAGTTAATAATACAATACATAATCAAAAATGTATTTTAAATATTTCCTTATCACGTACCTATGTGACGCTCGCTAATTTCGGAGCAATTAACTACTCGTTTATCTTTTAATTTTTAAATAAATTATATCCTATAAAGCACAGAATGGTAACTAGCGTTACCTTAAGTAGTACCCATTTTAAGTTTGAAAATGTTCCGAAGATTTTCTTACGTACATTATTAAGCTACTTTAGTATGAAGATTGGTACTATCGTAGAACGCATTATTCATTGCGCTGCAGAGTGTAGAGCTTCAAGAGCATCTCAGGCACTGAATTAATGATAAGCACAGCTATTAAACACTGCATATTATATTGAGTGTTCTCTGCGCCTGCGCCAACGGCCAAGCGCTAGGCCGTAACGCTTTCCAGTAATGAATTCAATATTAAGTTTCAGGAATATCGGATCACCTGCGGCAACGTTTGCCATTCGATCGAATAACAGGATGCTGCTAGCATTTCATATGCGGGTCGTTGACATTATCCACTCGGAAAATTTATGATGTATGACGATTGACGATCAAATAGGGAACGAGGAATTCCATTAATCTTACGTTACGAGGAAGCGAATCTCTACATGTACCTAAAGAAATTTTTTAGGATATTTTAATAAGTACCGTGTTCAGAATGTAAACAAAATTACTTTTCGCGTAATATATATTTTAAACTTGTAGATTTTTTTCAAGATGTTATAGTCCTGTAAATTGCATACTCTAAGTATCATAGGTTTGTATTAATGTATTGATAAAATTATAATTTATATAATGCCGCACATATAAGAAGATACCTACATACATCAATAAATAAACTATGATTATCACGGTGCTTGGTAGCCTTGGAGTTTTCTTTGCGTAGTAAGTACATCTTACATCATGATTATTTTCAGTTGACAGTTGACACAGAGTATGAATCTACTAGATTTCCTCGTTTATTTATCAACTGTATTTTATTTTTCGTTAAATTGCGAAATAAATAATATCGTATAACGTAAATACGTTATCCCGGAATGGTAACTATGTGTTAGGACTGGGAAGGAAGGACGCAGATTATCCACAGTATCTTTAGTTCCAGGGTTTTCACCGCTCCTTATCGTAAAACAATACAATTAACTTTTTATTACATCTGCTATGTACATTTTATGTAAAATACTGCATTATGCGCATAAACATACAAGTAAATATATAAACATAAATGATAGTGACTAATTAACTGCCTATAGTTAACGTTAAATTATATAAGATTTAAATGGCTTTCTAAACGCTGATTAGATATAAGATTAGATAGAGACTAGAGTATATTTGAAAACAAATTAGAAATTAATTTTATCACTAGAACTAGTGTAAGCTATAAGGTTTCTGGGCTGACTTGTTTTTTTTCCGGTGGGAATAGTCATTCAGATAGAATTGACAGGGAATACATAATGGTTTATTTAGGGAGGTACAAATTTTCTTTAAGTATTTTTTTTTTAATTTATATTCCAATACATATTACAAAATATGATTAGTTTAGATACCTATTATTTGTATCTTAGATGCACCTTGCCAATCTATTGATTTCATTTATTTACTTTAATTATATAAATATTATTATATTGTTTGTTTAAACTTTAATATGTAAACATATTTATTTCGACCAACATCAACATGTATGTTAATGTTACGATAATTTATTGTTGTGACTATATAATGTCTATTTCAATTAACCTCTAAGCATGCAATCGTAATGTAAAGTTATTAACAACGATGCTGTGTGGGATATCCAAATTGAATAATTATTGGCCCTTTACAAATGTATAACATTTATTCCTAATATATTTATTTATACACGATAAATAAATAACATTTCTATTACGATACACACCACGCTTGATTGCAACTGATCCACTTTAAAAATAGCAGAAAATAGGTTACGCTCTTATACAACTGATATTATGATGCTATCAACAGATTATGATAAATTATTAATGGATTAAGTTGTGGCGCGCGGTTTCACCCGCATTGCTCCGCTCCTGTTGGTCTTAGCGTCATGATATAATATTATAGCCTATAGCCTTCCTCGATAAATGCTATCTAACTGGGCTATCTAACACCGAAATAATTTTACAAATCGGACCAGTAGTTTCTGAGATTAGCGCGTTCAAACAAACAAATTTTTCAGCTTTATAATATTAGTATAGATATGATCATTGTGAATATATGTATAAAATTACTAATTTTCATGCTGGCATTATTTCTCGTTCTCTCTTTTTCGTTATAAAATCCACCCTCTGTTTCATCCCCTTCAAGTTATTCTTTACGATAAAAAGTTTATATTTGTCTCAAAGGTCCGATCTATCGCAACGCAAAATCTATAAAAATTGTGTGGAAAGACCTTAGACCTACATATTTCTCTGCTATTTTATTTATCCTTCTATTGTTTAATATTTTTTTCGTTTGTATTTCGTTCTTTTTTTATGAGAACTCGCATTTTAAAATAATCGTCATTAATTGGGATATAGTCTTAAATGGTCGGTCGCCCTATAATACACTGCCTTAACTTTAACCTAAATTTATTCCTTAAATTATTCCTGTACTTAAAATTGTGTTATATTTTTATGTCGTAAAGCGAAATGTTCGCGTTTAACCTCAAGGTTATCTACATGCAATACTAGATTAGTTTCGGCACTAAACATAAATGCAATCACATGTTCTGTATGACTGGTCTCGTATTCAACTTCGCACAAGTAACATTTAGAAGAAATTCGTAATTATTAGACCGTATTTGATTTAATTTATCTCGATGAGCGGCCAGCTATTTGAATAGCAAGAGATATTTTAATCAATATAGAACGCCATTTGCATGTATGGGTATTGAATTACTTTTTTTAAAGCTGATGCTTTCTTTTTATATAATTCATTTAAGATACATTACATTACCAGAATTCTAATCAAATGGAAAGAGTCTATTTTTTATTGAAATTGATTGAATTTTTAATACCCTTGTTATAAAGATGTATTTTTTAAATCGTTCTTTATGTATCAGATGCACCAACTTATATTATAATAAAACATAAATTCAGTTGTAAAGTATTGTCATCGATCGTATTTCTCATTGTTAGATCACCTTCACCTATTGCCCTTATATTAAAGTCTACCACAAATAGACGCGACATAGAAATGTTATTTTAGATTGCAATAATGTGACTAGTACCTACTATTGAATATTTTCTTTGTTCCAGCCTTGGTAAATAATTAATTTGAAAAGGAAAATAAACGGCTCATTATTTAATTTCGATGAAAGGGACCGTTAAATTAAAACTTTGATTGAGTAGGAAGTCTGTGTTTGCGCAAATATGTATTGTAAAGCATTTATTTCTATATATTTATAAGAGATGTAAAATCTTAAACATTGTTAGTTTATTGGGATCGCCGAGCACTGTATTATATTTGTGACGGTATTCATAGAACTGATATCTATACCTATAGTACCTATAGTTCAAGCGGTTAACGTATCTGCAAACAAAATAATTTTAACGAATACGGCTAGACGTATCACCTGATGGTAGGCGACAAAAACGCCCATAAGCATCCGCAATAGTGATTGAAACAGTTGCCGACCTGTTGTTATTCTGCGAGGAAGTAGCAGATCTCAGTAGGATTACATCCTATGAGAATTCCACATACAATAGGTATCTAAAATCATAGCGTGCGAAATTAAAATTTACTTCATAACTAACCGACAAACATAATATTAACGCACAACTCGTATCACACGCTTAGAAGGATTAAGAGAAAAAAAACTTTGGAAGTTCACCCTTGAAAAGGTAAAAAGGGTAAGCTTGTAAGAAAACTCGTTGTGTTATTTTAGAAGCTAAATCAATAAAAGGTGCGTCACGTTAAGAAGTCAGTAGCAATACTGTTCACAAATTTTTAATGTAATCGTGTTACGTGTATGTGACAAGATATTATCGAGATGTTTATCTTAAAGCATAGCTCGTGCTTGCTTCATCAGCAGACATTAATTAGGTCGAGATGCCATTTAGTGTTGTTAGTTACGGCCTGCAGTCACAAGATAAGTAAAACGAAGTCTGAGCTTTAAATTTGATTAAGCTCCTATTGATATGTCTACCGTATGTTCCAACTTTAATCCAACATAGCTTGTTGTTTCTTCGCATTGCAATTTTATTTAACAGCAATTCCAACATAGAAAAAACTGACTTCATTTGTAACGTTAATTTCTTAGTTTCTATGGGATATAAAAAATAAAAGAAAGTCCAGACTATGGCTGAACATCGTTAATTGGTGTAATTTCATATTGGATTCGCATTTCGCGGCGTCATCTCACTTTGCATTATGAACTATTCAATGATTTTCACGACCATTCATATTTGATACATGAGCTTGTAAAATCTTCGTATCGTCATGGTTAGTTGTGGTGAAAGTGCCTTTAATAAAATGACAAGCCACGTTGCAGAGCCCAAAGAAACAACTATTCGCAGCGATTTTAGATGAAGAGAAGAACGCATATTTATTTAGTTATCCGAAAACTACGCGAATGAAGCCGTGTGCTAAAGATGCAGTAATTAAGTAAATGCATAGAAATATATCTTGAGAAATTACGAGCATTTTTAAATATGAAATAACTTTGTTTCTTCGTGGAATTTCAATTAAATTTCTTAAATAATTAAAAACTATCTGCTTCAAGGTGGAATAGACTTCAAGGAATCTTGAGAGGGCTTTCGAAACCCGTGTTGAAATATGATAAAAGGGTACTTAGTTCGTAGAACATACCTATTAAGCCTATATGAACAGATGAATTCCAAAAGTGATAAATAATAATATTATATAACTAAGTACCTAAACCTATAATAATATGCAGTTATAATACCTACATAGGTAAGCACTACAGTTCCCTACTCTGCTCTAGTAGCTATTGAGTGCATTGCACTGTACGATGCAAATATGTCTCGGTCGAGTAAATAGGGCAGAAGGGGTTGATGGCTCACACACCGTAACGATCGTCGCCTATCAACATTTGCCATCACGTATCTAGTTAAGCCTTTCGTATTCTTATATTGCTACATCGAAAACGGAAAGGAATTCTATGTTTACTCCTGCGACACTGAAGTCTGCACCACATACTTTCGTTTGGGTATGCATTCCGTTCCGTTCCGTTCCAGCCTTTTAAGACGTCCACTGCAGGACATAGGCCTCCCCCAAAGATTATTTGGGTATGCATTAGTTCGATGCAACTCTAATAACAGCTATTATCAGCCTTTACAGTTCACTTCCTCATAACTGAGATGAAGTAACGGTACCAATAGTTATGTAAATAACATAACGAAGGCCGTATCGAGAACCGGTATTGGCTAGAGCAGAACAGGATGTAATTTTTTGCCAATAGATTGCAGTGAACTTAAAAAAAACAGTAAACAAGTGCTTGCTTTCGTTTCAAACCGGATCATTGTTTCGAAAGTGTTATACGTTTAATAAACTTAATCGAGTGAAGTCATTATTAAACCTGTTATATACGTTTTTTACTCAATTACAGACGAACTCCTATACTGCTTTTGATGAAAAGATAAAAAAATTTGCGTAGATTATAACCGATTTAAGTAAGATTCTTTATCGCAAATATTCATGATACACTGAGATAATAACAAATACTGACGTTGACGATAAAGTAATACCGACATGTAAATTTTGCATAATATATCGTGTTTATTAATCATCATGCAAAACTGTTACTTAATTGACAATAATAACATTATCGCTAGTTAGCTATGAGCTATATGTTGCTCAAAGGTATTTAACCTTTCAGCGGTCGCACCCTTGCGCCGAACACAAGCAGTCGCGCGCGGTCTGTGATTCCGCAAATTTAAGTGTCTCGTTTGGGAAAACAAATGAATATTTCGACTTATTGTATAGCACATAATTAAAAGAGGTCTTAAACATGTGAAATAAAATAAAAACAACTTAATTACTCATTACTTCTTTTATTTGTACTTGATAGAACAAAGGTCTATAAAAACTCAAAATTTTTGACTCTGGGTGGAAATCACCGTTATAAATCAACATTAAACAAAACAAAATGGAATTTTCTTTTTTACAATTAACAACTTATAAACTTGACTTTAATTATCTTAGAAATAAATCACATTCATCATCAATTGGCACTGTGTAATAGGAACTCTAAAATGACATGTAAAGTTCTAGAATAATCTAAATTATTATAAAATGAAATAAAGAAAACATACCTAAAAACGACTAATTTTTGTTTAGAATAACTATAATAAACTATTCGTCATTAGTGTCCATAATATGTATCTACTGGAAATGAACATTCTCGGCATATAACAATCACATGTTCTAGACACATGTGTTTTCCACATTTGAAACAACTATACTTTGTTTTGCGGTTCTTTTCCTATCGCAATAGTAACAACGACCTGCGACACGTAAAACTTGGTTTGAAGACGATCCTCCTTGGTCATTTTCAGAAATATTTATATCGGCTTCGGTTTAATTGCACTGGATTGTTCTGGAACACAATCGGTCGCGCGCGGAATCTGAGACCGCAAACACAAATAAGAAAGCACGTGTACATGCGACGAATGTCACAGGGCTACTGAGAGGTGCTACCTCACCCCCTCGAAGGTATCACGGAAGCGCAAGCGTCTATTGTTTACAGTTTCAGTATATTGACTAAAACAAGTTCGTTGCGGACTCAGAGACCGCGCGCGACCGCTGGAGGGTTAAAGAAATAATATTTCTACTGAATAAGAGTTTTTATCACGCACATTGGAGAGAAATCGTGTTACTGCATCGAATCGAATACTAGCGATCGATGCGCACAAACCGAAGCAAATTACTTGTTGTGAATAACTGCGGGTGAAATTCGATAGTCGCCACTTACAAATAAATAAAAGATAACCACCATTTTGAGACGTGATCGTTAAAATAAAATAAGAAGTTTCGACTTTACCCAATTCGGTTAAACATTTTATTTTATAGTTCGAATTCAAATACACCCATAAAATAACGATTGAAAACCTGATTTGATGAATAAATTTACGCCTCTTTTAAATATTCTTGTTTGCAACTTGTCCTTTAGAATGGTCAATGGCTAGGCTGAGATCATCTTATGCATCAGATATTTATTATAAGCAAGGTGATGTAAGTTGAAATATTCTTAGAACCATATCATTTTTTCATGTAATTCTAATATTATTGGTATTATGGTATGTAATTGTATGAAATTTTTAATAATTCTTATTTTATTTATTTTATTCAAATAGCTACCGTGTTGCTATCCGAGCATAAGATTGTCAATCATTTTTTGGATAAAACTATTCCTATCATCATTATTTTGCATTTAAGTAAAATTAATTTATGCACAGAATTTTCTTTTTTGTGATGATCTTTAGTTGGCATAGTTTCAAATAGATTTTTGGAGATGCCCAATAGAAGTATGTGTACATTTTTTTTTATCTAAAGCATTTCATGATATACATAAGATATAAATTGTAAAGTGTGTTATGGCTATATCAAAACAGATAAGAGTTAAGACTGCATGTAAATAAATGTAAAAAAAAAATGTTTAAGATATGGATAAAAATCAAAATATACCACATTTATATTTCAAAAAGAACTTGATACATAGTACTATTCCTATTTACTTTTATGTGTTGCTAAGAATTGATGAACTAATAATTAAAAAAAAACAATATTTGTACGGTCAATTATACTTTATGGTACCAACGATGAAGATGAATCTTATGATAAAACATACATTTTTTTAAAACAGAAACATAAGCACCAGCTTTTTCCATATCCATACATACATATTACACAAAACAAGGACAAAGCTTCAATTTTACAGGAATTATATTTGAAAAATGGATTTCTATTAAATCTCAAGTACTTTTGGTAATTTGATAATATAAAATTATCTGAATCAGTTTAATATTGTTTACATTCACTTAAGAAGTTGTCAATTGCAGTTTGTAAAGAATATTATGATTTGAAAACTACAGAAGTCAAATTAAATTTAAAAAAAATCAAGCAAACTAATTTACGCTGACTGCTATGAAAAACAAAAGCAGATTAAAAAATGTTAATGCAAAAACTTACCAGCTCTCGGTGAAATAGGAACTGCTGGCTTAGGTGCAGCATTCGAGCAGAGTCGGCCAATTTTACTCGGTGGTTTCAGACCAGATGGCTTCGAAAATGTTGTGGGTCGTGAGGCTTCAGATCTTGGCATTGTTGACGTAGCAGTGCTTATCGTTGAAGCCGTATCGGATGAGGCTGACGACGGCGCCGGTGGAACCCCTCCGGCTTCCATAGTCGGTTCATTATTTTCATTCATTCTTGATGCACTTTTTTCACTTTCAACTTTTTTATGCTTACGAAATCATGATTACATGACTGAAAACGTGTATAATTCGGTTACCTATAATAGAATATGCGACCGAAACATTGAAAACATACGACGCGACTAATAAACTAAAAATATCACAAGTTCCCGCGCACGTAGAGGACGTGTAATCTGGATCACGGCCATCATGCAAAAGTAAATAAATTAATACTACGATTTTTGCAATTTCATTGTTTTAATAACAATATTACCCCATGGTAAATTTGATATTATCATAAATGAAATTTACTTTGTTTGGTTATTTATATTAGATACCGACCAACCCCAAAGAAAATAACAAATTACTGCATACCTCGCTGAAGAAATAGAGCGAAAAGGAGCTACAGAGATTTAAGAAAAAGTCGCAAAAATTTTACCGCTCGTTGGACCAGCTGAGCTTGACGTTATCACTTCACAAAACACATTTTACATACTTTAACACTCCACTTGTTTTTAAATATTGTTCACGTGTTTTTAATATCGAATAGATTATAAGCACCAATTAAACTACTGTCCATTAGAGTAAAATAATTTATTTACCATTACATTCACTAAACTACTTACGAAGATCACACGACATGAAAAATTACAACACAAGACGCAACTTAAGAATACATTGCTGCATTTGTCTCAATCGCATTTAACGTTATTTACATCTACATTGCTTGGTGAAATTATGAATAGTTTCGTTCGGTAATAGGATGAATTTGACAAGATATAGTTTGTTTATTTTTTTTTTTTTTTTTTTTTTCTGTTATGGCAAGAAGCTAAAACTATTTGCCAGTGTCAAGTAAAAGGTAGGGAATCCATACACGGGAAAATAGGATAGTACGATATTTTTCAAGGTGATCAGAAGAGTTAGGCCAAAATTAATGCAAGTTACATTATACTAATACATATTATTTACATAAACTAAATAGATTAAATATAAACTAAAAAACATTACAATTTGACGTTATTCTTAAATATAAAAGTAGATAGTATATATTATTATAATATTTTTTAGGATACATAAATAGATATGACATACGAGTAGGAAGAGGAACATTTGAAGAAATTAATGAATTATAAAAGGAAGAATGATCGTATAAAGAGCAAGAGAAAAATATGTGGTCTATATTTCCCTCATCCTCTCCACACTTGCAAACTTCACTATTTAATACGTCTATTCTGGCTAAATGACTAGGAATACACATATTATGTCCTATTCTCATGCGACTTATTGTAGATATAACTAATTTATTTGCTTCAACACCAACAAACCAAGGTTCTATGGGGATTACCGGTTGAATTCTATAGTAATTCCTTCCCTTATGCTGTATCTGTCCACCGTAGACCGTATTCCACGCTTCAAAGAGAAATCGTTTCCGTAATGTTAAGAGATCATGAGAGTAGTTAATGTATGGATATATATTACATATCTCTACACTGCACTGCATCCTTGGCCAAGCTATCAGCCCTATCATTTCCGTGGATATATAAATTGAAATGATTGAAATATTTTTAAAACTAATGCCAACACTATTTACATATTTATTATTGTGCGCTGGTAATATTAGACGTTTAAATTGTATTGACTTTTTAATAAGTATGGCAGCACCACCATACCCATCAATTCTGTCATCACGAATACAAATTACAAACCTTAGATTACAAAATAAAATACAGATGGAGCATGTCAATCATTCATCGCCCGTGTCAAAGAAAATACGAAATCAAAAACGAATACGTTCCTCCGCTAGTGCTATAGCGATTCTAGTGTCATGCAATACGTCAAAAGGGGTTTGATATTTTAGTAAAAAAATGATGTCTTGTGATATTAAAACGCTGTAAAACTTGTTCCCGAAAACAAACAAAAAGATAAAACATCGTTTTACAGATTTTCTGTAGATTATTTGGCTTATTTAATTTTGTATACAAATAATAATTTTACAAATACGAAGGAATTCAAAACTTCAACGTATGCTGCCAGTATTTTGAAAATGAATTTGCCATTTTTAGGGGTAAAATGGTTAAAAGATATTCGGGGTAGTGCTGTTGGATTTTTCGATCGTGAATGTGATTATTTGTATAGTGCAATAAAAGTTCATGGTCATTATTAGATTATTTTAAAAAGCATTATACATTTTTTTGTTACTTTTATAAAAAGCGTCGTTTTCGCTTGCGATTTAATTCATGTGAACACATGATGGATATGATGAAAATAAAATGTCCCGCATTCTCGACTAAAAACTATTTATTATTATTCGCATTCATATATTCATATTCAACTTTTTTTACTTAATGTAATTTATTTAATAAATTTAATGTACTTAATTCATTTAATAAAAATTGAATAAAATTATATTGTCCATGTATAACTTTAGTAGATAGGTGATAAAATAATTTTTACAATATTATAAAATAATATCAAAAACCCGAATTTATATTAAAATAAAAATTAAAACATGACTGCTAATAATTTATGTAGCCTACGTCACTACCACCACAGCTACCTTCATAATTCAGATGATTGCAATGACACCTCATAAGTCACAACTCAAAATCGATCCAACAGTTTATACTGCAGGGCGTGTCAAAGAAATATTATACATACATACCTACACTCGAAAAACATAACCCTCTTTCTTCCGTAGTCGGAGAAAATTTTGGGAAAATTTTCAATATCTGGTAACATAACACCCACACAGAAGCACCGTGTACGTACAGTGCAACGGCGAAATGACAGCACACATAGCTTTATGGAAATGACGATAAATTATTCGGTTTAGTTCGGCAACGCTCCATCTGTCTTTTATTTTGTAATCTAAGTTACAAACATAATGGAAATTGGAATTCGAAAGAAGAGATTTGGTTATACCCAAGTCTCATTTAGACTTTAGAGCAATTAAAAAAGGATTGTGCTTATTTATTATGGGAATTAGATCTGGCTTTTTAGGTATCACGCTTCTGCAGTTCCACTGTATTATTTTGGAATCCATGATTACTAAATATACTATCAATTACTTTATGTAAAGTGGCAACGTTGGACGGTTTCAGGGTGTTATTTTTCAATAGAGTGTTGATTAGTAAAGTAATTATATCCATTATCTGGGAAGTTTCAGATTCATTAGGGGCTACTTGATAACCGCAGCCATTTTCAGGCGTAGGAATCTGAGCTTCCCTAATAATAGCATTATGAGCATTTTAATCAAAACCCTTATTAGTCTTAGGAGGCAATTTTGGTTTTAAAAAATAAGTCTTTTTGTAGGATGAATTTGAACTATTTACATTCAATCTATTTGTGGTTGAATAAGCAGATGAAGACATTAATACATCCCCATAAGACTTTGATACATTTGGGTAAAGTTTACTTGCTTCCCCGTAAGATATATTTTTTTCAGACATACTTATTTTAATATCCTTTTGGCGTTTAAATTCTGGACAGATTTTATTAGTTGCGAAATGGAAGCCTGAACATAACAAACATGATGCACAATCTTCTTCGACTGTACAAGTGTCGCCAGAATGATCTTGACCACACTTATAACATCTGGGTTTTGAACGACATATATTTTTAGTATGACCATATCTACAGCATTGAAAACATTGGATGGTAGGGAAAATGTAAAGATTAACTGGCAGAGAGTTATAACAGGCATACACACGTTCAGGAAGAACTTGACCGTCAAATGTAAGAACAACAGATTGTGTTGGTCTCCAAGATATGGAACCATCAATAATAACCTTATAATTGATCCTTCTAACTTTTATAATTTTTCCACAGCCAGCTGGAGTTGAAATATTTTCTATTATTTCCTCTTGGGACCATTCAGAAGGTATTCCTTTAACAATACCAATGCGACTTATGTTAAATGTTGGTATTTTTGCACTTAGCTTATTTAATTCTAAATTTTTATTTTTAATAAAATCATTAGCATCCTTTGGCGTTGAAAATGCTACAATACAACGATTTCTCCCTATTTTTTTAACACTACCAGATACTATATTTTTAATATTGTTATTTTTTAAAAATCGACCAAAAGTAATGGGATGCAATGTTGTTCCATCGCCAGGTGTTGACTCTGTACGCTGAACATGAACAATATAAGGGAAGGAGTCAGTAGATAGGTATTCTGAACGTAAATTTGGTAAAGCCGATTGTTCATTCATATTATTATTATCATTCTTAAAGGATTCATTAAAAGTAACATCAGAATTGGACTTTTTATTGGGCTCAATGCTATCACTGTCCTGTTTCCTTAGCCTGCGTTTTTTAGGAGTGCTTTCCACCCAACTATTTTTTAATGCAAAATCGTTTTCACATTCTATACTTGGAATCGTAATATAACTAGCTACTTCGACCAAGTTGGAAACTTGGTCCTGAAGCTATAGGGTCGGGAGGATCGTTCATCGATCAGCCCGCCAAAATTTAAGTGCAAAAATTTTTTTACATACTATAAATCACAATAAAATAGACTTACCAATAAAAAAACTACTAACTACACTAATTTACAAGTTTAAATATAGGAAACAAAAGATATATACAAAGCCAAACTCAATTGAACATTAATTTAAATTTTTTTCAAGTTAAATATCAAAAATTACACCCGGCTCGTTCGAAGATTCCCGCGCTTTTTCAGTTTGTTTATTGTCAATATTTGCAATATTTTCTTAAATTGCTTGTCAACGCAGCAACTGTTTAAAACGTAGGTTTAAAATCAATAATTCTAAACTATCTACTATAAGTAGAAGAAACAGTTTATATATTTGGTGGATAGAATGTATCACCATTTTTTATTTCATACTTTGTAATGCTGCAAATTAATATTCACTGTGTATATTATTAATATTCAATGTGTATTTATTTTATAGAATAATTAAGAAATGAGCACTTCAGAACAAGAAATCAGACTAATTTACATAATAATTATTTAGAATAAAAAATGTACGTCCAGATTTTTTAAAACATACGTTCTGAAATATTTTTCATAATTTTTGATGTAAAATGTCAACTATCGATCTGCGTCTGCTGCCAATTCACAATTGTCAATTGTCATTGGTCAAATATGAGGAATGTGGAAAGACTAATTTTACGTGCTTCAATATTTGTAAATTGTGGAAAATGATGATTTTTAAATACGTATTGAGCTAAAAACAAAGATTACAAAATGAAGTTAGTTTACAAAAATATCGATAAGGATGGCAGCGGGTAAGGAGAAACTTCCTTGAGATAAGTAATATGTTTTGGTTAATAATTTATAGACCTATCTAACATTTCAATGATATTCATGCTTTTAGGAGCATTGCGCTCATACCAGAGGAGTCTGAGGATATGTGGCATGCATATAACCTCATCGCAGAAGGAGATTCTGTAACAGCATCCACAGTCCGAAAAGTGCAAAATGAATCATCTACTGGATCATCAACAAGTAGCAGAGTTAGGACTACTCTCACGATTTCTGTTGAAAATATAGATTTCGATACCCAAGCATGTGTTTTACGGTTAAAAGGTCGAAATATAGTCGAGAACCAATATGTCAAGGTAATTGTATACATATCTAATCCTTAGATACTGTATGTGTATGGAAGTCCTATGTTTCCTTGTGGGACAATTCAGATACATTTTACTCAATCTTTCCTCTTTATGAACTTATAGGTGATCTGTCTCTGTGCTCTACAAAACTGTGTTTAATACAAATGAATAACATAACACCTTCAATAATAATATTTCAGATGGGTGCATACCATACATTAGATTTAGAGCTAAATAGGAAGTTTCATTTAAAAAAACTCCAATGGGACTCAATTGCTTTGGAAAGAGTAGACATGGCATGTGACCCTGCCACTTCGGCCGATGTTGCGGCAGTAGTGATGCAGGAAGGTCTGGCTCATGTTTGTCTCATAACATCTTCAATGACATTAGTGAGATCTAAAATAGATGTTACAATTCCGAGAAAAAGAAAGGGATTTGTTCAACAACATGAAAAGGTTAGTTATTAATTATAACATATCTAATTTAGATAAGTATTATTTTATCACTTTTGACAAGCATTATTTTTACATCTATATCATATTTTTTAGCTTAAACTTCTTGTTATTATAGTAACTCTATACCATACCTGATTCCAGACATTCCATACCAAATACCAGAAGAAACATATAATAACCTTAATAATTTGAAATTTTTAATGAACAATTAATATTAGCTTATTCATTTAACATTTTTAGGGACTCGCTAAGTTCTATGAAGCTGTAATGCAAGGTATCCTAAGGCATATAGATTTTAGTGTTGTAAAGTGTATAATAGTGGCATCGCCTGGCTTTGTTAAGGATCAGTTCTATGACTATATGATGCAGCAAGCAGTGAAGACAGATAATAAATTGCTGATTGAGAATAAATCCAAGTTTCTGCTTGTCAAAGCTTCTTCTGGATTTAAACATTCATTAAAAGGTTTGTCTATAGTTTCTAAACATATTAGTTCATACATTATATCGTAGAAGGTAATAAAAAATGATGTGTATTATGTAATGAAACTAGGTTATGAATACCATATACTTAAGCTGGCATGGTCCAAAGGGAGGCGTCACAGGACATGATCCCTTCATCCCCAAAATTGTACTTGTCAAATAAAATATACCATAAACTTTAAAAAATACATTATTTTCTGCTCTTAATTTTTGCCAAAAAAGTAGAATATTTCCATTTATTATAATATAATCAATGTAATAAAATTGTGTATTGTGTTGAGTGATGTTGAAAATTGGTTTATTTTACAGAGGTGCTACAAGAGCCTTCAGTGGTGGCTAAGATATCAGACACAAAAGCAGCCAGTGAAGTGAAATTATTAGAGAGTTTCTATACAATGTTACAATTGGAACCAAATAAAGCTTTCTACGGCAAGAAAGATGTGCTGAGAGCCAATGAAGCTCTTGCTATTGAAACTTTGATGATCTCTGATAAGCTCTTCAGGTATGTTAAGTTTATAACATTATACATTATTAAGTGTCTATAATTTTGATAAAGTGAAAAAGTATTTCTATAGAATGCTATTTTCTGTGTGCTTAGTTATTGTAATTTAACACTTTCATTACCACTACGATTTTCACGATGTTTTCTCGGATGCCGCCTACATTTTACGTTGGACTCGCTAGGCGAGTCCCCGGCGCTGCAACACGAATTGAATCACTCGCCAGGCGAGTTCAGTGGCATTGCGTTAGGGTAAAAACAATGTTTTGTTATTTTTGTGGCCGTGACAGTGTACGTTACGGTCTAACGCAATTAAAAAGAGTTTAACTAACATACGGTGTAATTTAACATATAAAAATGGCAAGAAACACTAAAGAAAAAAGAAAAGGTAAATTTGTTTCGTAATTTATGCAGTGGCTCTCAATCTTATAAATACTGGTTATTGTTGAGGTTATATTTTAAATATCTAATATTGTTTTTATGAAAAGGGGGTTTTCAATTCGAACAAATAAAAAACAATTTTACCCGGAAACATTTTGATACGGGCTTTTTAAGAATATAGTTTAAAAAACAGTACAGTTTTAAAATGTCGGCAATTGCGTGATAAAGTAGCGTATAAGGTAACCTTTGCCTATATAATAACACCAAATTCGAGCCCCTGCAAGGTGTAGAACACAATCCGCCGTTGTTTTACGAGTGAATGTGACTTTTGGTAAAATGAAAATTAAAGTATCAACCGTACATATAGATATTTCATTAATAAAAGTTTGAGAATCTATGTCAGTGAACTCGCCTAGCGAGTTCAAGGCATTGCAGAATAGTTTATTTTCTTTCGATTATAAACTGGGTCTGCACACCCGGCCCACCACGTAATTCTTTAGATTAGGGTATATTTAGTCTTCAGTATCATTTTAACCAGAAAATACACATGCATTTTGGAAAAAAATAGCAAACACATTGAACTCGACGGGCGAGTCTACGGCGCTGGAATAAAATTTACGTGGACTCTCCGGGCGAGTCGGTGGCACTGAACGTGTTAAATTGATTTGAGCAAGCAGCAAATTGCAAAATTTTGACAATTAGAACCATTGAATTAACCATTAGTGCACAATGATTGATGAACTGCCAAGATATATTATTATTCCGAGATAATTTCTATATCATTATATAAAAACTAACGAAATAACAGAACTAATGATACAATTATTATTGCAGGTGTCAAGATATACAGAAAAGAAAAGAATATGTTACATTAGTTGACTCTGCAAGGGAGAATGGTGCTGATGTCAGGATATTCTCAAGTATGCATGTATCTGGTGAACGTAAGTTATTTTTTTTGATTCTCTAATTCAAATAGTTCAGGGTGTAATATAGTATTTTCTTAAATTCTATTCTGGGTTCTATGTATTACTTAAATCACGCGAAATAGGCGCTCGTCATCGAGTTGCGGAAATATCCTCATATTATGCAACCTAAATTTTGTTTTTAAAGTGAAACTTTTATTACATCGTCTCAAACTTTTTGGTCTGTGTAGCGCATGTCGCGTGTTTCGCGGCTGCCGAGTAGGTATACCTACTCGGCAGCCGACCGTCGCGCGACATGCGCTACACAAAGCAGTGTTCGGAACCGTTCGAACAGTTTCACTTTTACCGTGGTTTCATAAAACCACACAACATTTTTATAATACATGGAATAAGAGTTGAACTTAATAACAATTTGCCATTTTTGATTTTATAAGTATTTCAATTATTTACTTATTTATCATGATCTTGTCTATAGTAAAATAAAATATTTGATTGGAGTTAAAATGAAGGTTTCTTTTTGTGCTTTCAGAATTAGATCAGCTAACAGGAGTAGCAGCCATTTTGCGTTTTCCAATGGCAGAACTGGAAGACAGTGATGTAGAAGAGAACAGTGACTCAGAAACTGATTAACATATTTATAATAATAGTTATTTTATAGCTTGAATTCAAGAGAAATAGTTTTATATACCTTTAGCCTCAATTTGTTACATATAGTCAAAGTTGTGCTTAAGAATTAATATAAATACAATTCATCAGTTTGTCTGCTATATTTGAAGTGAGCATTTAATTAGAGACATGTGATTATTTAATTTTTAATATTGACTTATTTTAAAATTTATTGCTACTAATTGTACCTAGTACCTACCATAGATGATTTGGTCATGTAATGTGTAAAAGACTATGTAGTTAGAGAAATATTTTTATTGTATGTAGCATTTGATGTAAGATTGTTGATCATATTTGTTTGCAAATGTGCAGGTTTCTATTTGCAAAGTTCTTAGCAACACGTAATTTCATGTAAATATATTATTTTTGAACATAAGGCCCTTCGCTCATGGAGCTACTCAAAAATGACTAAACTAATCAGTAATTATCTATATTTTTATATTCAGTATATTTGTAATCGTAATTACTGATTAGTTCAGTCATTTTTGAGTAGCTCCATGAGCGAAGGGCCTATATATTTCAATTCTTCCTTTTTTGGTTTAAAATTAATTTATATATTTTGGTCTTGAAGTCCAAATTGTCTAAACTCTAAACCAATAAAATATTTGCAATAACTTTTCATTTTTATATGACTCATGGTAGTCACTGTAATAATGCTGAAAATTGATATTTTAACAATATCTAGATAATATAAGTAAGTTATTTTATGGGAAAATGCATCTTATTGTGTATTTTGCATAAGGAAGCTTATTTTGATCTAATATAATGTCTCTATACATATTTTTGTAATTTTTTTTCCAATAAAACACATGTTTACTGTTTACAATTTAATTATTTCTGACAAGCGCACTAAGCAGAGGCGGCGTCTAACGCTTTCATTTTCTGTTTACGTTTTTCAGTTTTCTTATCTTCCTTAGTTTTTTCGTCATGTAGACGCCTCTTTTTGCGCAGCAGCCAAATCTCTTGCTTTCTCTTCTCTTGTCCTGCTTTCATACTCTTGTAGAGGTTCCTATGCTTCTTTCTTACCAGTTTTTCTCTGAGCCTAAACGCCTGCTTGTCTTCTATCTCCTTTTGATATGGATGTTCTTTATGTGGCACTCCTGTTTTGACAGCCATGTTCTTTTTCTGTTGAATAGAATAAAATAAGCATTTTTCCTTGATATTATAGGAAATTCATATTGTCAGATAGAGACCAAATTAAATGGGACCAAAGAGTACCTTCCAAGCTTTCAAAAATATAAAAATAAAAATTAATTACATATTAATAAGTATTTAAATTTTGAATACCTTTTCTTTAGCAATCTTCTTTTTCTCTGGATCTACACTGTTGTCTCCTTCATCATCATCATCCTCATCATCAGAAGTGTCCTGGGCAACTTCTGCTTGATATTGCTTTGTGAGAGCCTCCTCGGCATTGTCATCAGAATCTGGTTCACTTTGCTCTTCTTTGTCTTCATCACTTGCTTCTTCCACTTCTTCATCAGAATCATCATCACCTTTAAAAATGTAATAAAAACAATTAGTTATATAATACATGTTTAAAAGATATATGCTAGATTTGTTTTTAAGTGACAAGTTGGTAATGATAACTACAGTTTCATAGCTGTTTATTGTCTTTATGGCCAGAAAGTCAATTTAATAGGTAATTTGTACAACTTACCTGGTGGTTTGTATTCAGGATCATTGAGTGCTCTCTGCTCTGGTGGAATGTAAACTTGATCCTTAGTTTTGTCTATAAATGGTGACAAGTGAGGAGGTAATACTGCACCCATGAGGTATTTATTTATGGGGAGTAAAGCCCTTGCGTTGACGCTATCAAACACCCATTGGGGTTGGACATAATAGCGTGATAGATATTGTTTATCCATACTTGGTCTGTCCACAATCTGATATGCAATGGACTCATCTGTTTCATCAAAGGTGGCACCAACAAAGTGATCCCTGTCCCAGGATACTTCACCACCAAAACACCTGATTATAAACACAAGAGGCTCTCTAGGGACTTCTCTATTCAAAAAGAATTTCAATCCTTTGAACAATGTCTTCAATACTTTTACTTTCTCTGCCTCTTGTTTTGCTTCCTCAAGTTTTTGTGGATCATTATCACCTGTATCAAATATGTCTATCTCTGGGATTTCTTCCACTTCATTAGCACCTGCTACTTTGGCTAACGATAAATTCATTGCAGCAATTCTTTCTGATACATATGCTTGTTCGTCTATAAGGTCTTTTTCAGATTCTGCTGAAAACCCTGCTGTCAATTTTGGAGGATATACAAGGTTGAGTGAGTTGAACAGTTTGAAGTTTACAAATCCCAGCATCATAATATAGAACTCAACAAATGTTGACATAATTTTGAAGTCAACCTCATCTTTGCTTTGTGGCTGTAATAAGATTTATTTGTTAATTAAGAAGAAACTTTTAATAATAAAATATTAATATAGAATGAAAACAAGAAAAAGGTACCTGGAAAGAGAAGTGATGTGGAACAATCCATGTAATGGTTTGGCCCTCAAGTTCAGCTTGATAATAATATCCTTTTACCGAAATAAATACTTTCCGTAGTGCCTTTGCAACAATCACTGCATGCATAAATTCCACTGTCAATCGACGACACAGCAATGATTGATCCCTTGGCACTCTTTTCAATGAAGGAAAAGTACTGAATAAGAAGCATAAGGTTAAGCAATCATCTAAATCTCGGAGCGCATCCACAAATGTTGGATATCTTTCTTTTACAATGTGATCGATGTTGATTTCTGGATAGTCCCGGAAGTATTTTCTCATTTTGCCATATTCTCTCATTGATCGCGCACGGCGAATTTTTTGTTGGTATACCTAGAAACAAAAGGTTACGAATAACGTAATTTCTATGTGAAAAATTTTAAAAATACATGTAAATTGTAAGTAAGTCAACACAATTTATGAACATTTTCAGTTTATTCTTAAGTCTTACCTTCAAATCTCGGAGTTTCCATATTATGGGTTCGTGTAAAAGAAATTTGATGTCTTTTGTATGATAAAGAGTCTTGATGCCACCAGCGCCTTTTTGAGCCCTTTTTCTATTGCGTGGTTCGCGAGGGTAAATTCCTTTAAGTATGCAAATTCGGCGAAAATCTTTCAATGATAACTGTAGCTTCTTAAGGGCTGCTTTCCTAGTCATAAACTGCGCTCCCTCTCCGGATGAATACTAAAAGTAACACGTAATTTATTATTTTTTGGTTATGTGTTTACATTTCAACACGTGTGAGATACAAATTCAATTTATGTTATGTATAATGTAAAGTTATACCTTCTTCTTCTTTTTTGACACCATTTTGATTATTAACTTTAGGTACTATAAAAGGTTTAAATGAAAATATTTTACTTCTTTCTGTTTAATTATTTCACACACTACACAAGGACTTGAACATCCATGCTTGTTTTCAAATCAAAAGAATGACACATGACGTTTGCATATGTTCTGAAATATTTTGGCAGAACATGATGTATTACCATTCTTAAAAATATTAATAATAATAATTGATAATTTTGGGTTAAAAAAAATATAATTTTGTATTCTATTTTCATTATTATGCACCCACGTACTTAATTTAATTTTTACGTTCGGTTTTGCTACAATTTTGTTTTGGTCATTACTTTATTAAAGTACCTACCTATGTCAGAAAATCAAATTGTATTATAGACATCTTAAATTAATAAAAGCAAATATTTTAAGTCATTCTACTACATCCTCAGGATAATTGCATGAATAATAATAATAAAATTTTATTTGGAGAGTCACTACCTATACGTTACTATTTTTTTTGTAAACAGGATAAAAGAAACATCGGTTGTATTAAATGTATTTATTTTCAGGAATAAATTAAGAAAATATTACAAATACATATAATAAATTAATATGAACTTAAATCAGACAGGATACTTAGCTATCTATATTAAAATTATTAAAATTAAGAGTTATTTTACGATTCATTGTTTCCTGATGTTGTGGACGGTGTAGGAGCTGTTGTAATTTGACTAGCCCAAGCACTAGGATCCACCATCACATATTGAAATGGATAGGCGTAAGTATGGGGCCATACGGCTGTAGGCACATTCGAAGTTTTACCCTCCTCACTTCCACTGTTTTCTTTATTATGAGCATTAAAAGCATTAGCAATAGCTGACATCATTTGAGGATAGAAATATTGGAATGGTGAGTAATACTGTGTGGCCGTAGCACAAGGTGGTAGGTTAGATTCTTCGGTTTTAGCGGCTGATGGTGCTGTATAAGGGTAAGGCAACACTGTGTTTGCTTCGGAGCCCGTGGTGGATAACGCATAGGCATACTTTATGGGTGGAGTTGCAAGAACGGCTCGTTTTTGAGTATTCAATTTCTCTTCCAGTGGCGAAGTTGTTAGGCCTGATGTCAACGGCAGAGGCACAGCTTGACTCTCAGTGGCGGGTGCTAGAAAGTTCACAGGTTGATCCGTTAGCCATTGAGATTTGCTTCCGTTCTCTTCTGTGGCTGCTACGTACAAGTCGCCAGTGGTTCCGTCGTCTGAGGGCATTACGTAGAGACCATGCACTGGTTGAAGACTATTAGGTGTTTCCCAAGCAACATGGCTGCTCGCACATGTAAATATTAGGGAAATCAAGATGGTTCCTATTAGTCTGGACATCTTTCCGCGTTAAGATAGAGGCGCAAATTGACAAATTATCCAGAGCAGTTACATTTTTTATACTTTAATTTCTATTTGAGATAAAAGATTAACGTGAATTGATAATTAATAAGTCACATGAAGAATGTAAGTTAAGACACGGTTGTATAAACTATATTCAGCGATCATCACGTTAATATCGATAAGACGAGATTTAGGAAAAATATACGAACTTTTGCTAAGATAGAGAATAACTTAAACGCTGAATTGTAATTACAAATATGTCATAAAGTATGAAATTTAAAATAATTCTATAAGTACATATCTTTTGTTTTATGAAGCTACTTATGTATTATTTCCAGTCCGAAATATAATACATATCGCTAAGCATATCGCTAATAAATATTTTTTGTTTGTGCGTATTGCTTTAATAAACTCCTTTTCTATTTTTATGTTTCGGATAGTGTCATAAAAGCTCTACAGTTTAAAGATTGTTCGATAATATATATAATTTTATCCGTTAAATAGTTTGGAAGCTTCCAAAATAAAAAAAATTACATAAAATAAACAAGTAAAGGGTATGAGGTATTAAAATATAATGTTACACAAACATAACTCTCAGCAAGCTATAAAATTGAAATTGCGATTTAACGCGTTGCATCTAGGACCCAGTTCATAGATGCAAACAAAAATTTTACTAGTAACATTAATTTTCAAATATGGAACATGTTACAAAACCTCTGTGTGTTTGCAAAAAAATGAAGAATTTTCCCTTTGCGGCTGGAAGTGTCCCGTAACATGTATTAACTTTCGACTTTTGAGAATGCCTTTGAGGTCGCTCTGTCCTGATAAATGGGAATGCTATGTGGGTTGCCGTTGTTCTGCAGGCTACGTGAGAGACGAATATACTAAGGATTGTGTCACAATTCAAAATTGCCCCGGTAAGAATTATAAAAATATTTCACATGTTTATAAAACTCATATCAAAGTAGGACAAGCGAATGTGGGTTTTATGGGTAACATTTTCAGTACCTACTCTCATTAGTCATTTTCAAATATAAAGTTCATATTATTACATACATGAAGAAGATAGGTAATGTAAAAATATGTATGTATTAGATTCATTACGAAATCTAGATGCATAAATTAGATTTATTTATGTTGTAACTTGTAACTAGAAAAATATGTCGTTAGCAAAAAGTAAATTTTGCAATGGTTACATATCTATTTCTATACCTACGTATAAAATGACCATTTCGTATAAGTACGCAGGTACTAAGAAATTATTTTAGGTCAAGTGTTTACACATGTTACAAGTAACAACAATATATACTTCATAGAAACTGAAATCTAATCATAGTTTTCAAATAACTTGCTCTTATTGAATACCTAATACTTATAATTTTCTACTTTAGCTAGGTATATTGACTCGTAGTTGAAGTAGGTAAATTTATTAAAATAATATATTAATAGAAGAAATTATAATTTATTGATGAAAGCGAAGCGAAGCAATAAAAACAAACAAGATATGATTCTTATATTTTAATTGAGATCCTATTATATAGTTGTTGATAAATGAAATAAAAATGTTGTCCTACTTTTTGCGTCATATTGTTGTAATCTGAGGTTCGAATATTTTTCTGGGCAAACATTAATTTTAATTGAAAGGTAAAAAGAGTGATGGCAATTGTACGATACAGCAATAAATGCTTTTATCTCGTCCATAGTAAAACAACAATGGTTAACTCGTAACCAAAACTTGGTTCGATTCTTTAAAAAAGCATAAAATAAAATATTAAAAGTCATTATTATTTCTGTGACTGAATTAACGTTAGGCAAAGAAAAATTAATAACGAAATTTGAATAAAAAATATAGTGAATAGAAAATAATCATTTCGTTGTATGGTTATAGGTACGGTTGCATAAACAATATCCGATCGAAAATATGATTATAATGCAACCTACAAGTAATGCAATCTAAGTACCTACGCTTGGCCAAAATTGTTTATGTAAACATATATAAATATTACATTGATACCATTTAATAATTCATTAGTATTATATTACACCCTACGATGAAGGTTGTGTCGATTTTGGTATTCGCTTTCGCCACTTCAGTGGCGGGAGCTCCTACAATAATAACTTCAATACCAACATATACAGATGAATTGAATAGACAAATACTTCGTGATAAAAGGTCTAAATATGGGCATGGTTATTACTCCTACGGAGCGGCATCGTCACCGATTGCAGCATACACGCCATATCAAATTGGTATGCCTGTCCAAAGCTACTTAAACCCTTACACCTACGGCTATCAAACGTTGACTCCCAGCTGCGGACGTGGATATTACAGAACCGAAGGCTATCACAATGACCAGGAGATAATGAGTTACTCGGACAAGGAACACGAGCATCAACCCCCATCAAGGAACGCTATGGATCCAGCAGAAACAGCATCGATCAACCAAATAACTCCATTAAGTCCTTCAAGCATGCCCAGCATTGGTCAGCTGGTGAACCCCACAAGTGGACAAGCTTATGGGGTGTTCTCCAATGTTCAGAACGTCGGGTGCAATGTGCCGCTGTTGTTCAGCTGTTCACCCTCTATAGTGCCTCTAAGGATGAGGCCATCTCCGCAAATGGGTTATGGTTATGGGCCATATGGATACCGAGGTGTTGAGGATATGTCCTATGAGCCTCATCGAAGTTTCCACGAGGAACATACCCATGACAGTGAGGGTGCGGGCGTGAGCGCGGTTGAAGCAGACCACGTGGGTGGACATCAGTGAAAATCTTAATTTAAGCTAGAAGTATAGTAAAATAAACGTATTTTATAAAATAAACACGTATTAAGTAAAAAATAAAACGACTTTTATTTTATAAATAAATTACAATAAAGCGCTATAAATTGTGTTGTGTTTTATTTTTGATGGGGATTTCCTTAAATTCGTCACTCAAGAATATCATTATACATATACCAAAACTATGGTTAAAATGATATAAATTGTAGAGATTATAATTTTATAATTGTATTAATTTTTTATTAAAATTTGTATCAGTACACTTGATGAAAATAAATGCCACCGCTACCTATTATCATTAACTTATGCTACTTTCCTAAATTTGTAGAGATTTTGTTTGATATTGATGTATTGTTAATTCCATCTTTTATTATTTCATCTATTTGTTTGACAATCAATTGTTGTTCGTTAGTCTCGCTAAAGCTCGAGGACGGCTGGGCCGATTTAGATGATTTTGGGTTCACAATGTTTGTCGTAGTACAGGGAAGGTGTAAACGATTAGAAACAATAACAAGTAACGGGTAATTCAAAGATCACAGAGTCATCCTAGCCATTGATACAATCGAACTAAATAGGTAACATATTCACTGAGTCATATTTTGTAGCGAGAAAACATATATTTTCAAATGTATGTTTAACATATTTTATTATGGTTATCTATTAAAATAGATAACAAAATTGAATAAGGGCAATTTATAATTAACATAATAAAGAGGTCATGGTGTTTTTACGATATGTATGAGTCATTGTCAATCATAATCAATTCTTGGTATGTGAGTTCTTTTCAAAACTACTAAGAAACGTTCTAAGAAAATTGCATCATATGATTGAAGAGAGAATACTAAAGATTCTTATATTTCATTATCTTTCAAGAATGATAGAGCCAAACCAAGGGAATAGGAATTACCTATGAGTAGGTACATAATATTATGTGGTTGTAGGAAGCATATTGCAATTGCTAACACATAAAAAATTAGACATCTTAATATATATAAATCTCGTGTCACAATGTTTGTCCTCAATGAACTCCTAAACCACTTGACCGATTATAATAAAATTCGCACACCATGTGCAGTTCGATCCAACTTGAGAGATAGGATAGTTTTAACTTGTAGGTACCACGGGCGAAGCCGGGGCGGACCGCTAGTTCTTTTGTATAAACAACCCTTCCAAAAAAGTCCGTCGTAATATCCTTGTTTAATGTGCATTTACTCTGTCGAAAAATCGGTTAATTGAAATTAAAGAATTTTAAATCGTTCCATAAAATAATATTATAATATGCCTTATCATCATCACTACATAGTAAATCATAAGCTGATTACAGTGTATGTCGTGGTATTTTGATGACTCTGTATTACGTGTGCCCTCTTTACAAACATTCATCATTGATATTGACGTGATTGTATGCAAAATATTCGATTACAATGTATGTATATTTTATAAAATATTTAAAAAAATATATCCTTGTCAAACAATTTTTCTTACCACCATACATAGGATGATTTTAGTAGACGAAGACCAGGTATCCATTTGTAGGGATTCTTATTTAGAACGTAAAACTATAGATAGAGCTTAGGTAATATAATTTTATAGGAAACTAGCTTTCCGCCCGCGGCTTCGCCCGCGTTTTCAAATAAAAACCCGTTCCCGTAGGATTTCCGGGATAAAACCTATCCTATGTCCTTTCTCGGGTATCAAAATATCTCTATACCAAATTTCAAGCAAATTGGTTCAGTAGTTAAGGCGTGATTGAGTAACAGACAGACAGAGTCAGACAGAGTTACTTTCGCATTTATAATATTAGTATGGATATAATTTATAAAAAAATACTTCATGCAGTTATGTTTAGTGCTTTTGGCTTTAATAAAAAAGTGGAGGGTTCGAGAATAGAAAAATATAATTTTCAAATTACCTACCTGTATGTACGTTATTCCTATCACTAAATGGGTAGTCAACATCCCCAAGAGCCAAAGAAAGTAAAATATTCGTCGACAACAAAATCTGCTAATGTCAGTTGATTTGGTCTACGGCCTGAACTCCCGAATTGCATTGGCTATGTAATAAATATTACTATTAGTATATTTTATGATTACTATTATATTATGTTGTTATTTTTTAAACACTATTTTAATATGACTAGTTAACTACTTACTTATTCAAACCGAAAATTTAATCTCAAAAACTAAGTAAAAAGTTTCCTTTATGCTGCAGTTGTTGACTCTATTATTTTATCTTAAAAGCTCCACCTTGCAACACTTATGTAAATAAAAATTTTAAACATTAAAATACACACGGTCTATGAAAGTGTTAATAAAATGTATATTTTTTAATCTATAAATGATCATAATCCTCTGTAAGGTGTATAATATGTGAAGCTAATAGAAATAAATATGTAACGTGTTGATTATAATGTTCTAGTTATGTGCAGATAATTTGATTCTAAGTATACTTTTTTACAGTCATATTTTCCTGCTCGATTATTTTCAGCGACTCCTGTAATCATTCTTTGATAATGAAACAATATGTATATTTTAATTTATGCTACACTTTTTTTAATATAAAGTATATATTTAACCTAAAACATTAAAATTGATTGCTAAATGAGGGACAAGGAAAATCCCACAACTGACGAAAAGGTTCATATTATAAAGCTATGTTTACATAAGCTATAAAAGTAAAATAATTTTGAACTTTTTACGTTTAAATACGTATATTTAATAATTTATATCTCCTGACCGAATTAAACAAGATATAATTCTAATGAAATAACTTAAAATGGGCACTTATAACAAAAAAAAAATAAGAAAAAATATTAACCGATCGCTCATCTAATTTTGATATCACAGTAATTATGTCTGTAATAATTTTATTTATGTATTTAAATTTATTATTATTTATTGCATTACCTTGATAAAATTAAAATATAAATCAATTTATTATAAATCAGTTGTATTTTTTTATTTGAAACAAATGTGTACATAACTTAATCTTCAATAATGTTTACCAAAGCGAAATGGTTCACGTTGTCTCATGTGTAACTTTAGGCACGTTTCGATGTTTCGTACTTCACCAATGGATTTCATACTTGTGTATTTTAATATAAATGCTTATACCGTTTCTCCAACCGTCAGTTCAGCGCCAGACCATGAAGACATTAATATTACTCACTGCTCTGGCAGCCATAGCCTCTGCAGGACCAGCATATTTGGGAAAAGATGGCGTTGAACAAGAATCCAGGCTTAATGGTGTTTTAAAAACCATTAAAAGGGAACGGAAGTCGCCAATTCCAGAATCAACTTCTGATTTATCTTCCGATCTACACAGTGAAACTTTACCAGGCATCATCGAAAAATCATCAAATTCGGGATTCAGAAAACCAATCATCGTGAAGAAGAAATTCGGTTATCACATATACCGGGATTCCGACGAGGAACTTGCTCAGTCTGAACCACGTCATAATTGCAGAAGACAATTCAGATTCAAGTTATGCGATGACGATGACGAGACGTCAAATGAAAAGATGAGAAATTTACACACAGAAGATATTGACAATACCGACGTTGAACAAAGCTTGAAAATGGCCAAAGAAGCAGTAGAAAGTTTGCAAAGAGACCTTCAAAAAATTCAACGTAATGCAAAATTGACGCAAAAACACCATGACGATGAGCAGCTGGAGACTGAATTAAACAAAAAAGCAGAAGAACCGAGGCATGTAGAACACTTAAGTGAAAATATTTCCAGTCAAGATCTTCTTTGGAAAACAATGCCTACAAAATCTGAAGAGACAAGAATGGCTGAATGGAAAGAGGCTATAGAAAATATTCAAAAGAACGTTGAAATTGCGAAAAATATAGAAGATTCACTAAGAAGTTCCGAGCGTAGTCATTTGTTATCGAGTGAAGTGTTAGACATATCAAAGGCTCGAAAATCGGAGTCAGTAGAATCAACAATGCTCGATCCAAATTTACTTACTGAAGGCATGAAATTAGAAAACAATGAAGAAAAAGAAGCAAAAATTCCAGAGGAGAATATGGAAACTTATGCGACCGAAAGCAAAGATGTAAAAGTTAGTTTAACCAGTGATAATCTTAAGGTTGACAAGGAGGGAAGTGATTTAATGCATGACATCTCCAGTAAAATGAGTTTAAACGAAGAAAGTCAAAATCAAGATGAACACGATCTAAAACATGAGAAGCATGCAGAAGCTGATTTAATGTCTACTCAAGATTTAAAAGAAAAAACGATTTCTAAGGATATTATTTCCACACCTAAAGCAGCTCATGATTCTGTAGAAATCCATCAAGATATAGAATTACCTAAACCAGAAAATCTCGATACACGCAAACCTATTAAATCTGATAGCGTCAATGAAAAAAGTGTTAATTTAGACAATGCTGAGGGACAGTCACTGCTTAAATCAAGTAAGGAAACGTTAGAGGTATCTGGTGAAACCGAAAAAATGAAAGCTAAAGAAGTTACTGGCTTTGAAAAAGAAGAAAAGTTAGAAAACATTAATATGAATAACTTGGAAATTAAAGATGCAGATACATCAGAAAGCAGAATTTTGGTCAAAACTCCAGACTCTTTAATGGAAAAAGAAGCCAATATTCAAGATTTGTTTGAGAAAAAATTATCAGATAAACCAGTACACTGGGCAATGCAAAAATCAGCTAACACAGAAGAAGAAAAGCAAATTACTGTGGATTTAAGTAAGGATCTGTTAAATGATGAAACCCCCGAAATGCGTTCTACCCATGAAATGAATGAAGATAAGAAGGAAGTTCACAAACAATCCATTGTGGACTTAAGCAAGAATAAGTTGACTGTTGAAAAATCTGAAGTACGTTCTACCCATGAAGACAAAAATGTAGTTGAAAAACAAACAGAATTGAAAGCCATGATTCCTGATGATCTTTTAAAAGAACGCAGTGAAATGAGAGAAGCTACAGAAGATGATGAAAAACAATTAATAGCAGAAAAATCAAACATGGAAAATGATTTAATGAAATTACGTGAGGTTGAAGAAAAGAACGTTAAGATAATTCCTAATGATATTAGTCAGGCACGGAGCGTAGAGACTGAGCAGACCGAAAAATTATTTGATCGTAAAATTCATGATGACAAAATAGCTAAATCTGTTGGTGGTATTGATTCTGCAATCAAAGTGGAAGCTCCGCATGCCCCTAAGAATCCCAAAATTATAGATATGACTCATGAGAAGCAACACTTTAACGATGACCTTAAATTTAGAAAAGTATCGGAAAGTTTCGACAACCAAAATCTAGGAAAACATAATAGAGATATGTTGCATGAAGGAAATACATTGCGACTTATTGATCAATCTGTTGATTCCCATGGACATTTACCAACGGATAGTATTATCGATTTGAACGCACCTTCTACAAAAATGTCAGAAATTGATTATTATACTAATTTGAATTCACAAGATTCTGCACAATTAAGTCAGGACCACAAAACCAATTATCATACATCTACTCATATAAAGGATGGTATGCCTAATTGGAATCGCCATGATTACGACATGCAGGAACCTTTTGTGATGCGTGGTTGGCCTCAACGCGACAGATTCAGGAGTGACTCTCAATTAGATGCTAATACTGGCGCACTTGGTCACATTCACCACCACCATCACCCAGGCAAGATACATTTCGAAGACGATTCTCATCATTTTCTACCAATGGGAAGATTTGTAAACTACGCTCCAGGAAATAAACATGAATTCATGATAAACGAAGATATTCAAGAAAGTGGTAGGGAAGCCGAGTGGGACGCTGCAATGCAACCCAGTTCGTTTATGCATATGCGCGACGCTTTAGATAAAAATGGTTCGCCCTTCGGCTACCGTCATGCCGGTTTTGGCCCAAGTATGCCGTTAGTGGGTTCAGCTCCGGGTGGTTCCAACAACGTTGGTCTATTTCCCAGCAGCAACGGAGGATGTGGAATTCCTCTGCTATTGAGTTGTTCCCCATCTGTGGTATCAGGCAGCTTGGCGAAATCTCATTCAGTTGGCTACAATAGTGCCGCCGCGTATAGATCAGGGGATGACATGAGATTCTATACAAAAAGGGATGCAAACAGTCTGACTGAGACACCAGCTGGAAATGTCAAAACTTTTTCACTAACACCTTGAACGATAAGTAGATAAAATATGTTGGTCCAAAGAAAAGCACGTCATGGCATTGAACTCGTAATGAACAATTAGTGTACTCTTTAATTGTATTTAGATTAAGTAATTTAAATGAAAAGACATCACAAAGATATAATAAAGCATTTTGAAATCTTCTTTGTATTTGCTATTTATTTTCATGTCCTATCACGATTCTTAATTCCATTGTTAGTTAGTATCACAATAAGACTAAAATCACTACATAGTATAAAACAAAGTCGCTTTCTCTGTCCCTATGTCCCTATGTCCCTTTGTACGCTTAAATCTTTGAAACTACGCAACGGATTTTGATGCGGTTTTTAATAGATAGAGTGATTCAAGAGGAAGGTTTATATCATGTATAATAACATCCATTAAATAGTGGAGAAGTACTGTTATTTTTGAGGTTTCTAATATGATGTCATAAATAATTACATTTTTTTCCGCTTACATTGCAAACGCAGGCTGAACCCTACGAGTTTTATCAAAATAATGTACTAAGTATTGTACACATTGAAAAGGTCTACAGAAAAGTCCGTGATGGTATACATATATCTATCTCTTATGGATAATCAACAATAACTTTTTTTGTCATTTACTTTTTCATACATTTCCGGTAACATATTTAAATCTCGTGTCACAATGTTTGTCCTCAATGGACTCCTAAACCACTTAACCGATTATAATAAAATTCACACGCCATGTGCAGTTCGATCCAACTTGAGAGATATGATAGTTTAAACATGTAGGTACCACGGGCGAAGCCGGGGCGGACCGCTAGTGTATATGTTATAGTCAAAGTCCGATACACGGTCTCTTCGCGGAAGGACTGGTTTATCCTAGGTTTGGCCAAAGCCATCAGGCAATCCCCGAAATACATTTCAATTTTGCCCTTTGCCTGAAGTATTTTTAGTCAAACCCAGGAGCTCCTAACTTTTCAGTCAAACGTCGAAAGTAAATTATTCTGTTTCGGTTTTGGCCTAGTCAATCCTAGAAGCGACTGCAATTCTCGGTCAAACGTTGAAAAATTTCTTAAGATCGAAGATGTGCCTGACGTTCGGCTGTCTCTTAGGCGCGGGTCAAACACAAGCGGCGCGGGCGTGGGCGTGCCATAAGCACACCTCTTGAATCTGTTTTGCACCACGTCCTTCTTATACATTTTGTATGAAAGAATTTCGGACAGGCGTCGAGACGGCACGCCACGGTTGTACCAAGGTCGCGCCGCCTTTTCAAAATTATTTCATACAAAATGCCAATAGCGCACCCGATGCACGCCGGCAGCGCACCCGCCGCTTGTATATGTCCCGCGCCTAAGAGAAATCAGTGCAAAGGATTCAAAATTTGGTGGCCAAGGTTTTATAAAATGCCACTGCAATAAAAAATGCTCTTCAAAATTATGCAAATGTAAAAGGTCTAATGTATTGTGCAATTCTAAATGTCATAATGCCTCACCATGCCAGTATAAAGATTAATTTTTCATTTTAATTACTTAAGAAATTATTAAAACAATAAACATCAAAATTTTAAAAATGTTATTTTTTTATACTTAATCTTATACAAACTAACCTCCGTATATTCCAAAGCATTTATTTATTTATCTTATACTTTATTGCACATCGTACAAAAGGCGGGCCTAATGCCACACGGCATTCTCTCAAAGCATCTCAAATATAAAAGTGAAAATCACGTAAGCTGACCAATCAGGTGTCAAAACTGGCAGAGTTAAGCGGTTCTTAAGACTTGAAAGCTGCTTAAATGATAAAATGCTTCCAAATATACGAAGATAAGACACTTCATACCTATATCGGAGTTTGACTCGTCAAACCCCGATTTAATAAAATTGTGTTTTGACGTTTGCCTGACCAAATTAGTCTCTCCCAGGTTTGACGAAAATTGTTTAGTCAAAGGCCGAAAATTTACATTTGTTTGGGCTTTGACTAAGTCATTCAGTCTGACCTGAGGATTGACCAGTCCAACCTAGGAGCGCCGGAGCTTCGGAGTTTGCCTATAACATATATATAAAAATGAAACCCGTTTTCCTTGGTCACGGCATCACGCGTGAACGGGTGGACCGATTTCGATAATTCTTTTTTTATTATATTCCTTGAAGAGCGAGGATGGTTCTTATGTAGAGAAAACGTAAATATGTACCACGGACGAAGCCGGGGCGGACCGCTAGTATAATATATATTTTTATACGCTATGTGATAGAAATGTGTTAATTTTTAAAATCATGCATCTCAATTTAAATTACATATTTACTGTAGGAATTAAATGTAACATTTAGGTACCTATACAACTTATAGTAATACTGTTATGTATTCAAAGAATTTAAGTTTTTTATTACGTGATATCCTCATTAAGTTTTATTATTATTTATGAATAAGATTGAAACACCTCAATAGAAAAATTATAATACTTAAAACATTTACGCAATATATGCATAAATCTGCTGACGAATATTCATAGTAACTATGGCGATAATATGTAATTGCTTACTGTGAAAATTTACAGTTAACTATCTAGTCGTATATTTTAAATAGAACTTTTCAAGATGACATACATGATGTTGCTCGTAATATTCAATTTTATTTTTTTGATGAGTATTTTGAATACATTTGCATTCGGTTTGGAAAATCATTTAGAAAGTCTAATAACTTCAGTGGATAAACCAGATAAGAGTGGAAAAAGTGGAATTCAGAGCAGACCAGGATCATGCAACGACGTTGTTCTAGAACCTCAAGCATTTAATTATTACTTTGAAAAAATGTTCCCGTTATCTACCATAATAAGACAAGAGCCAGCAGAAAAGGAGGAAAATTATCAAAATAATTTCCAGGTTTTGAAAGATGAAGTAAACATACCTGAAGGATATTATTTAAATGATAACCAGATCAGTCACAATGGATATTACATCATTGATCCCTACGCTTTTCGTCCAATTTCACCACCGAATTCAATACAGTTTGACCAAATCATCCCACAAGATAATACAAACCTGAACGAAGAAGCAAATAAACCACGTTATACGAGAACTATACCTGATAATTCCAAAAAAGATATCTGGGATCAACTTTTACATGACAGCATGTTAAACAATATTTTACCAACGATGCCAATTCCTTACGTTCACAAATCATCCCCATATTTGGACAACGCTTATGGACCTTACAGGCCAAATTATGATGCGGATTCAAACAGGAATGGATGTGGAGTGCCAATTTATTTTAGCTGCACTCCAAGAATAACATATGATACTAGTGTTATGGATCGGCCTTCATGTATGTATCCAAGTTATACAAAGGAACACGAAGCCCAGGACAGCCCGAAGAACAACATTAATAGCAAAGTGCCTCCAAAGAATTAGGGATAATCATTTGTGTAGTAAAACGCTAAATGTATTAATTCAATGCATGTTAATAAAATTATTAATCACTTCTTTTGTGTTTTATTTCAAACACTATCACACATATTTCAAACATTTTATTGTTTTCGATATAAATCTTAGCAGTATAGAGAATGTAAACCGTAAGAGATATTTTTACAGTTCACCTAAAAACAATATCTATTTTTTAATATTGAAATACACTTATATATAGGTATTTAGATTAATTCGGATGACGTCAATTTTAATGCAATACTTAGCAGAAAATATTTGAAAAACATATGTCTCATTGAAGTAACAGTTGTTTACAGTAAGTCAATGATCTGATGTAATATGATTAGATAAGTTTTTTTTTGTATATTTTTTTCTGTTTATTTGCGCCTTATTATGGCAATATATGTTTCCTTTAGGATATGTATAAAGGACGTCTGTAATCTGTTTGTATATTGCAGCGTCATTATTTACACGAAATAAATTAAATTTAGGTTTGTTAATCAAAAATTAAATAGACTGGTCGATGGAGGTAGGTAGTACTTATACAGGCAGACTACCGAATTGAAAAAAAACGTTGTGTGGTTTTATGAAACCACGGTAAAAGTGAAACTGTTCGAACGGTTCCGAACACTGCTTTGTGTAGCGCATGTCGCGTGTCGGTCGGCTGCCGAGTAGGTATACCTACTCGGCAGCCGCGATACACGCGACATGCGCTACACAGACCAAAAAGTTTGAGACGATGTAATAAAAGTTTCACTTTAAAAATATAGGAATAATCGTAATAATAATTGTAGAGCAATTGGAGCTCAAATTTCAAGTCAATATCATACAATGCATTTACAATTCAAATACGTTAAATTGACTAATAAATATATTTGAATTTTTAAGTGTTGTAGGTAATCATTTAATTCATCGATATACTTTCTACTATCAACTCGAGTGAGTTAGAATACGAGTAACGTTGAAATTTTCTTATTAACTTTACAAATCAAATTCAATAGGTGATGAAAAGAAAGTTATAGCTCAACAATACATTTTGAATATAATTAAAACCTTTATTTTAAATGGGAAGTATTTTTCACTAAATTTCCGTCAAAACCAAAATTTTCTTATTGAAAAAGTCATATAAGTGAAGTCCCATATCCCCTATTGGGGTAGATGCATTTTTATTACATCTGCAGTTTCACTGATCGATTTTCTTTTGGGACAAGTAGATAATCAGCCATCTGTGTCCTACCAGACCGAGACATTTTTTTTTCTTCGTCTCCACCGGGAATCGAACCCAGGGCCCCTAGGTGCTACGCTCACGCGTCAACCACTGTACTAAGGAGGCGGTCAGCAAAAGTCATATGCTCTATTACAATTAATTTAACCATGATAGAGTTTCTTCTATATTGTTTAATGAATAAAAATAATTATTTGTTTCAGATTATACCGAATGTCCTCCCGGCGAATTAATGGGAAGGAATCTTCAATGCATCATACGACGAAAAACTACTACAACTGAGACTTTATGGCATTATTATGACATGCACACTTGATTCATAAATATAAAAAAAACTGTTATTAAAATATCCTAGAGACAGTATCTTTACATTTCCTAGTATTCTTTTTTAACCTTAAATTGTTGTTACTTATAATTAATTATTAAAAAAAGTACCAGAAGCTCTATCGAGTTGAGCACGTTTTGATTATTACTCTCGTTGATAATTTTTATTTAAAACAGTTGATAAATGCTTGAAAGATCTTAGCTTCCAGAAATTACACTTAATACATACTTATAAAATATTATGTTAGTTATAATGTACATTCAACACGAGGCGAATAAGCAACCATCAATGAACCTTTGTATTTTAACAACATGATGCAAGAGAAGTACTTTAAAAAACATATTTGCTGTAAGGAAAGGAATGAATTCAAAGAAATGACGTATTATCATGAGGTCACTGGAAAAATAGCCAGACGGCTTGTCGCAGCTGCTTTTCTGCGTCAAATTTATGACGCAAGTGTTCTTTAGGTAAACAGATAACAAGATTAATATCATTTAAAAGGGTGGTAAAATAAAATCCGTCAACCATTTCGCAACGAGACTCTGAATTAATTGTTTTGATATATTCGCAAAATCTTTTAAAATATATTCGTTTATAAAAGAATCGAAAATGAAACTGATAGCGTTGGTGTTTGTTTTTGTTTGCTTCGCAAGTGTTTTTGGGAGGAATATTCATCCCGGTTATGAAACTACTTGGGAGGACATAGAAAATGGAGACGTTATACCTATGGTGAGTAGAGCTTGAGCTATAAAAGTGTTTATTTATGCTAAAAACTTGGTGGAATCTAAAGAAACTTCTGTATATAGGAAGCCGAATAAGATTTAAAATAAAAACACTTTAGTAAACCGATCGCCATAGTGTAAAAAATATTTATTATTGTTGCCATTCTAGATGCTACGATGAATATTTAAATTAAGTAGAGCAGAACGAAATTGCCAGAGTGATGTTCTGCATGCATGATTAACTTTTAACGCTAAATTATAGAAATAATATAGCCAATACTCAATTTCATCTGATGATTGCTACATCCACGCAGGTACCTTACTGTTAGAATCTATTCATGTTGTTGCCTAAAATTAATTACAATACATCTATATAGTAACCACTTTAAAATCAATTTCTTGTTTAACAGTAAATGAGGGAAAATTTATAAATGTTAGATTCGAATATCAATGAAAAAAAAAGTGAATGACCGATTAACAGTAACTTTAACTAAGTTACTACGCGTGATTATGATAACATGGTTATTATCAATGAAATAACTTTGTTTATTCTACAAACAAAAAACCCACATTGACATTTATGTATCTATTAGTACCTTATTAGATAATAGTTATCACGAAGCTATATCTATGTGTATATTTATTTATTTATTTAACTGACACCAATCCAATCAAGAGACAAATTATTTCAAGAAATGTAGATATTTAATTGCAAAATGCTCCATTATTTCAGAAAGATCAAAACCTTATCATGCTAAATAAATGCTTTTTGCTTTCAGAACGTACTTTTCAACGTGAAGCTAAACCGATTTGTGCCCGTGAACAATCCTCTCTTTTTCAAATTCTCCGAACCATGTCAAAACGGATTCAAGAGAGATGCAAGGGGTATTTGCCGAGATGTATGGGATTGAATGTAATTACTTCGTAATGTAATACGTATATTATGTTATGTTAAAAAATATCACAAATGATTGTCGAATTATATTGCATTGTTTTTAACATAAATATTATAAAAGAGAAGAAGTAAAAGAAATATAATTAAAACAATGTTTTGCTAATTTGTTAAATCGTTTGGCAATGATGAAACTAAAGCTTTAATTAAAGATTTTTGTGTCTGTATTCTAGAAGTTAAGAATATGTAAGATATTTATAGAAGATATTTTATGAATACATTTGTTTGAAACAAGTGTCTTTTTTATTTTTTATGCCTGAATTATATTTACACAAGTATCTGAATCAGATATACCAAGTTTATAAATATTTTGATGAAATTAATAAAAATTAAGATTAAAAATAAATCTGAGAAACGCTTTTTATTGATAAAGAATATTAGGACATTAATTATTATATTTTGTAGGCAGGTATAGGTAAAAATAAATAAAAACACTTGGAAATATTTTGACACTTTAATGAACACTCTTACAACAATAAATTATACATTTTTTACAAGGAATTTACATTCAATACCAAAGACATATACTGTATTATATTTAGAGGTTCATTCAATATCAGAAACATTTGAGATATAATTGTAAACTACAAATTCAACAAAGCGAAAAAATAAACCTTAAGTAAGAATAATATCCTATTGATATAGCATCCTATATTCATTAAAATCTGAGATCACTGTAATTCACTAGTAATTTACATCGCTACAAACATAATTACACCAAAACAATAACAATTTTTATGAACATTTTCAAACAAGTCACAATAATTTTACAATCATACAACAATTTACCAATTTACATTAACAATTTATTACTTTCAATTAGTTCTGGAAGTACTAAATTTACATGAGAGACGCAGGGGGTAAAGTAACTGCGCCGTGGCCAGAGAGAGGTGATGGTAGAGACGCTACTCCTCGAATCCAGGCTCTACGCTCGCAGCAAAATGACTCCACATTGCTGAGGGCCCTCATATAAATTGTTGTTACACCACCTAGAACATGAAGGAAGTAAATAAGGATTTAATTAAACCGAATGGAATTATTGTTGTACTGTTTCTTGCCGGCTCTTCTATGTAAAAACTACTTTCCGAACTGATGGTAAATGGTAAAACTAAGTATGTCTGTATGCAGTAAAGATTCAAAACTGCTTCTAGAAGAAGAAGTAATTGAATAAAAAAACGTTTAAATATCGTAATAGATTACTTATATAAATGATTAGTACATATTTGATTTTGAATTTAAACTTTTTAGTATGGTAATGAAACTTCAAAGCGAGGGCTAGAATGTTATATAAACAAAATCAAATTATTTTCCTAAGTAGCTCGGTCTCTTAGTTTTAGCAAACTTATTTTTATTTATAAAAACGCCAAAAAATATTATTTTAACCACCAGCTGCTATCATCCGAATATAAATTAGCACGGAAAGTATAAACAAACGCTGTCATTTAGTACAAAATCCATTGCATATTTTGCTAATTTATAAACACTCTCGACTCACGTGTAGACTGTAGAAATAGATTTTTGTTAAAATGAGTCAGTGTGAACTAAATTTGGCCTCAATTCGTAAAACTAAATATTAGAAATATTGTCTTGAATATTTATTTTTCAGATAGAAATGTTTTCTTAAGTGCCCTAATAACAATTAGCCTTTCGTTTCAGTTTTTTAAATTAATCTTTCCAATTAGGCATTTCTGTACAAAGAGTCAATAATCAGCTATTCCTAAAACTCATATTATATTTAATGAATTTTACTGTGTTACAAAAATATAGGTACGCTACCATTAATTATTGTTCAACATGCATAACAAATAAATTTGTCTCCTCTAATTATAGAGCTATCTATATACAGGGTGTCCCAAAAAGTATGGATGAACTGAAGCCAGGAGGTAGAGGACCTAGAGGGCTATCCGAATCACCCCCATGTATGTTATGCGATTTTTCGTAGTTTCGGAGTTATGACTCTTTTTTCAATTTTTCACTTATCGCTGAGTACGATGAGATTTTGACTCATGGTGACGTCAATTATTGCGGTAGATGCTTGATTTTTTTTGTGTGCTAAGCTGAAAGATAGGCCAATTCAGTATGGTTACATTTACTGTCGTAAGATCTTTGAATGGAATAAAAAAAATAATTAAATGCCAAGAAAGATAAAATCACCCAGTAAGTTCACAACTTCAAGGGCCCGTAAAAAAATAAAATCACATAAAAAAAGTTTTCCGTTTGGCATTTAAAAACTTGCTCTATCCATCAGGTAGCTACCCTGAAAATTTCATTTTATTATTCAGAAGGCTTCAATCGAAAAATTGAAATCTAAATGTGATAAGTGCAAAAATTTAATTAACATGATGATTAATAAAAACAAATTAAAACCAATAAAAAGGTGTTTAATTACCAGAAATTTTGAAAATAACCCCGCTGTTGGTCAATGCAAGTGAGACATCACCGTAAAAAGTTGTCTTTAAATGTCTGAATGCCCTTTTATCATTTTTAATGGTTTCTTTTGCTACTATGAATTTCGGGGTTATTTCGTCCAAATTGTGGCTTTCTCTCGTTTTTGTAGTATTCCCACGGAAAAAAATCAATGGGATTTATGTCTGGGGACCGTGTAGGCCAGGCTAAAGGGCAAAGATACCCTGAAAGATGGATTGGTCGTTGCAGCCTGCGCATGCGCCGGTGACGCCTGCCTTAAGCCTGGCCTCCACGGTCCCTCGACCTAAACCCCATTCATTTATTTCAATGGGGATACTACAAAGACCTCGGCTACTTGAGAGAATGCCACAATTTGGACGAAATAACCCGGAAATTCATAATAGCAGAAGAAACCATTAAAATGATAAATGGGCATTCAGACATTTAAAAGACAACTTTTTATGGTGGTGTCGCACTTGAATTGACCAACAGCGGGGTTATTTTAAAATTTTCTGGTAATTGAACACCTTTTTATTGGTTTTAATTTGTTTTTAATAATCATCATGTTAATTAAATTTTTGCACTTACCACATTTAGATTTCAATTTTTCGATTGAAGCCTTCTGAATAATAAAATTAAATTTTTAGGGTAGCTACCTGATGGATAGAGCAAGATTTTAAATGCCAAACGGAAAACTTTTTTTATGTGATTTTATTTTTTTACGGGCCCTTGAAGTTGTGAACTTACTGGGTGATTTTATCTTTCTTGGCATTTAATTCTTTTTTTTATTCCATTCAAAGATTTTACGACAGTAAATGTTACCATACTGAATTGGCCTATCTTTCAGCTTAGCACACAAAAAAAATCAAGCATCTACCGCAATAATTGACGTCACCATGAGTCAAAATCTTATCGTACTCGGCGATAAGTGAAAAATTGAAAAAAGAGTCATAACTCCGAAACTACGAAAAATCGCATAACATACATGGGGGTGATTCGGATAGCCCTCTAGGTCCTCTACCTCCTGGCTTCAGTTCATCCATACTTTTTGGGACACCCTGTATATACAATGATATTATATATAGAAACAAGAGGTATATAGAGATAATATATGAACAAAAGGCATATTGATTTGGATGACAGTGTATGTATAATTTTTTATTGTATATATTACAATACTTTACACAAATTAATAAATTAAAACTAACCAATAATAATGAGTTGTGTGCCCAAGTACGCGAGTGCGTGTCCATGTCTCGGTATGGACATCTCAGTTTCTTGCTTCCACTGTCGATCCTTCCAATCCCATACATCAATGTCTCCAACACTACTGGGTGTTTTATCCTATTCAAATTAGCAAGTAAGTACATAAACATCGAAGCTATATTCATTATAAAAGGTAAAATCAATTATTTAATCCTTGTATGCGGTATATAATGAACGAAGTCCGATTTTATGAAATATAAAAAAAAAATAATCATTCGCATTCAGTGACCTACAATCGTCGATTAGAATATTTAAAAAAAAAATTTAACTCAAATGATGGATTTTTTCACAAGTTATAGTGTTTTCAGGTTTCACACATGACGGACAGGAAAATTTTTTGACCTATTTCGGTGTTTTTTTCCAATTCTATTGAAGTAAATCAATTTTTAAAAAGTATGGGATTAATCTCCATTAAATTATCTCGACAATAGTATGCAAAATATCTTGATTCCGTGAACTAACAAGGCTATAATAATAAGAATAGCTGCAAAAATGAGGCGAAAAAATTTTTTCGATCGTAAAGCACTCTCTGATGCTTCGCATCATGAGTCGTGCAATACATGAACAGGCCTGTAATAAATATTTACCTTCTTACTTTTCTTATTTGAATCCTTATTTAAGATTCATTAATCTTTGTTCGACGCAATTTGTTGCCATAAATATCTAAGTTAATATTTTTCCTTTTAAAAATACTTCAAGTATTACATAGTCTCTATTTCACAATCTGTATTTATATGTATTATAGGCGCAACAAGTTTGCGCAAAAAGTAAATATTGAAATATTTATTTAACATATTTATATTACCTATTAGATTGATAATTATCAATCAATTGCATACCTTATCGGATATTTTTCCGGCTCCACCTACAATATACAGCTTGTCATTCATGGAAAATAATGTAGCAAAGCATCTTGGGAAACGAAGACTATGGATTTCCGTCCATCTATAGAGCAAGTGAAAACATCAGATAAACAATAATTTAAATATACAAAATTACACAATGTCACAAAAATAATTAGTTCTTCTGTTTATTTGTATACAGTTAGGTAGTTGTATTTAAGCTTTTTTTATGAAAATTAAACACAATAATTTTAGTGGGTGATCGTTAACAAAACAACAAAATGTTTGACAATCATGTGATTTCAGAACAGTTTCTCTACAGTCTACGGAAACTTCAGTAGATACTTTCCGAGCTGGTTTGCAGCTATTTTATTTGTGTCTACTGTCTACAATTTTTATTGTACGCTCATCTAGCAGAAAGTTTATTGAAAAAATAAATATTTGAACAGCGTACTCATTGGTCTTCGAATTATAGCACTCCACAATCTTGCACACGGGTTTCTTCTTCTCGCCAGTCATACCGCCCGCCACCCATATGTACTCTCTGTACTTGACAGCTGCGACCGCCATCCTCGCCACTCCCATGGAACGTACCTCACTCCAGGATCCCGTTTTTGGATCGAACTTTTCTACTGATCTTAATACTCTGTAAAGTAACAAATTTGTATATTTTTTGTGGATATATATTACAATAGATTTGTACTAGAGCATTGCTTACAAAGAACCGATCTGAGAATATGTATCCAAATGATAAATTTCGGAATTGTAAGAACTCTTAAGACTATGTAAGTAAATTTAATAGAGTGTATGTGAACGTATCACCTGGTGTCTTTGGTGCTTATTTACATCGTAAAGAATTTTTTGCGTTAGCCTAATCGAAAGATTTATGTTAGAATATACATTGCCTTTTCCTATCAATAGAAATATTCAAATGGACTAAAAAATATACGGTAAAATTTATCACCTGCCCTTCTTATCTTGCCCACCAATTGCATACAAAGCCATCTTATGAACAACCAGACCAAAATTTTTCCTTGGTATTGCAAGTCCTGATTCACTGTACCAAGATCTTGTGACCGGTTCATAGCTCCATACTGTAGATACAACTACTGATTTACCACGTAAATCGTCTTCACGAGGATCAGCACCACCTAGAAATTGTATAGTATATCTTATATCCATTATTCATGCAGACAATTTTTTCCTTTTGAAATCTTTATGATTCATCTCGTAACCATTTGAAATTTGTTCATCTTCTAAAAGATCCTCTTTCTATCATTCCTCTTATTTTAACGCAACTTTACATTAACAATGACTAGTAATTTGGGTTTGACCCAAGAGCATCTGTGAATGGGTCAATAGACTTTGTCAAATACGTTATAAGTTAAACAATGATTATTGTTTAAACAACAAACACTTATGCTCATCAAATATATGTAAAACGCACCAACTAGAAAAACCCGTCCACGTAAAAAAGCAACCGAATGATGATGCCTTGGTTCGGGCAATTCGCCTACATACTCCCAAGCATTTGTTACAGGATCAAATCTGAAAGATGTAATAAGAACTGAAAATGACTATATTTATAGACCTAATTTATAATCATTAAAAAGATAAAAACCAAACTTTTATTTAAAGAAAAAAAAAATATTTTAGTAAAAAGTTGTGTCGACGAAAAATATTGAAGATTTAAATTCTGCATTATGTACCTAATCCTATCGTTATAAATACGATGCTATGATAAATTACTGAAAACATATTCACGAGTGCAGCTATTTTATTACATAGGTAATAAGCAAAGCATTTATGCAAGAAATGATTTCAGTGTATAATTCTATTTTAAATGCGCTACAATTTTCGAACAAATATTTTTAAAACAACTATGCATAGCGAAAAGACCTGTAAATATCCTTCCCAGTATTTCCTGTGACCCCATACGATGTATGTGGATCGATCCCTCCGAACACCAGGACAGTTTCACGATCCCAATTAAACAGAGATCCATCAATTATGTAATTTTTATTGGATGGACCCAGTATGGATGTTGACAATTTATTCCTATAAAGAAAGGGTTTTAAGTAAATCATAAACAATCAAGGGGAAAATATGCTTATTCTTAACGAGTCTGGTTTCTTTAACAATTATTCAAATAACATGAAGTCGAGAAAACCGAATTCTTTGAAGTGCAATCCGTCTGGTTTTTATTTATTATTATATAAGAAAGAAATACAAGATGACGTATTGTATTACGCATTACATATTAGCTCTAGCAAGCGATTCCTTTGACTGATTGAACAGAGATGCTTCAGGGCTGATAATATTTTGTGACGTCAGTGGCCGTGTCCCTACATCAGGACGAGTTGCATTGCTTGTTTGAGGACGTCGTTCAGGATTTTGTGAGTCCCTGTAAATTATTGTTGAATGTAAGTTGTCTCTATCTATACTTATTTCAAAACGAAAACATGCCTCGTCATCGTGAAAATTATCATAATAGTATGCAACTTGCAACGCATTATAGGAGAGACGATAGGATATCATGCGATTACTTTTATCAGAAAAATCCTAAAAGAATAATAAATAAAGGTTTGAAAAAAGGATTTTCATGTACAACGATCTTTCTATAACCAATTTTAATAAAACACAAAATATATGTATAAATTTATAAAGAATAGAAAAAATTCGATCACTCAGCGGGACTCGAACCCGCATCCTTTCGCGCCATTCCGGGGCGGATGCCTGACCAACTCAGCCACTCGTGACCCGCCAGAGCAATCCAATTTATTCTATTCTTTCAGTTTTATGTGTCTGAAGGGACACCGCTGAGTGATCGAATTTTTTCTATTTTTATAAATCTATATTTATAAAGCATTTGAATGCCATAAAACCAAAAATATAAATTCAACAAAATATATGTATTTAAAATAAACTTTTTCTTACCTTCTATTGCCTGCCAAAGCAGCAGCCAAGTAACAAGCTGCTACGCTATGTCTCTTTTGACTCTTTCTTGTATCCTGTAAGAACCGATTTTGTATCAGAGGCTCTAATTTCATTACGATAGAAAAATATGGTTATATCACTTACATTTACTGTTACACTGGATCCAATTGTGTCACTTGTATCACTGTTAGTTGACTGTAATTCCTCTGTAGAATCTTTTTCGGGCGGATCATAAATTTGACCTGTCTACAGTATAACTTTTACTTATAATCATAATTATGAAACATTAATAAATACATTCTTTTAAATGGTGTATGATATATATAGGTATCGTTATTTCATATGGTTTATAAGATTGAACAAATAAAAAAGAAAAAAAAAACATAATTACGATCTGTGTATTAATATCGCAGACGTGTATTTGCTGAATTTCCTTTTGACAATATTGACTGCGGTTTATACATTCTTGTGTGTTTCGATATTCCTAAGAGAAGTAATAAGACGATTATTACAATAATTTATTTCCTAATTCTATTACTCTAAGTGTTAAGTGCAGAATTTGGCTATTACTACAACGTAAACTTAGGCAACAATAAATTTCAAATAGCCAACGATTTATGTATGATGAAAATGCAAGATGATAATTTCGTTACGTCTATTGTTGGCTTCTGTTTTCTATCAGTTTCAGGTTTATTTGTGGATTCATGTATTGTGGCTTGTTGTTGGCTTGTAGGCGCATTGCTCTCCATAGGAGGAGGCGATCTTGTAGCCGGAGGTGATCGAGATGGACTGCTGTCTCGCATCTGAAAGATTTACAGCAATAGGCAACAAGCAAAAAACAAAATAAAAAATTTACATTAACAAATTTTACCCTACTACAGAAAAATAATAGGTAGGTAGTGCTCACTGCTCAATCGGAAAAGTTAGAATAACAAAACGCATTTTTTTAGTTTAACAATATTTTTTTTATGTATTTTTTACATTATGAGCACTGAAATTTTCTTAAGTGGGCTCTAGAACGAATATGGTCCAAGTTAAAAGTTACGCAAAAATTATAACATCGAAAACTTTATTACGGAATCGCTAAGTTATTTAATATATTTTATGAAAATAACCATTTTAATGGCCTTAAATAACCAAAGAATATATTTATACCTTTCTATTGAAAAGATCACTCATGCCTGGAAACTTATCTTTATCCGTCAACCCCATCAGTGTAGCCGGTGAAGGAAACTCTATTTTTGGCCTTCTCATTTCCATTTTATCTTGGTCTTTTCCTCGAAAACTACCTAAATGATTTAAATCATCGTTCAATTTTATTTTGGTCAGTTTATAATATGCATTCATTGAAAAAGTAGGTATGTGTATATTTAATTGGATAAATGGTCAATAAACGTAGGTCAGTAAACGTAGGTAAGGATAAATGGTCAGTAAACGTAGGTAATTGACGTCTTCATTAAATTTAGTATATGTATACTATTCATTGCTGTAGGAATAATTTATTAATAATTTATTCATTCCTGTAACGTGTATATCTTTATTTGTATACTATGCTTATTTTGGTTGTAATATAGCGATACGTATGTTATGTCCGGAAATATATATTTGTTTAATACCAAAACGTCTGACGACATTGAATATTTATATTATATATAAGTACAAAAATATTTATTATGTTTATTTTATTCGCTATCTATTCTATGGAATTTACATAACACACTTTGGTAGGTCCCTATACGTATTTGCGTGGTTTGTTATCGTAACATGATAATCGGACCATTGCTTATAAATTGCAAAATGTCTGTAATATATATTTTTTTTACCAATGACCAACTGTTAGTTTGTCTTTATAACTAGTTGTCCCGACAAACGTAGTTCTGCCTCATACTTAGCGATATGAAAACTGATGTTGGCCGATTCTCAGATTTACCGAATAAGCACACAAAATTTTATGAGAATCGATCCAGCCATTTCGGAGGAGTATGGTAACTAGCATTGTGACACAAAAAGTTTAAATATATAGAAAATATATTTTAAAAAGCGATTCTAAATTTACCAGGCCCATCATCACTTCTCCTTGGAGGCTGCATCATAGCCATCTGTTGATACATTTGATTCTTCGGCACCATAAACTGTTCTAGATATTTGAGGAACTCCTTGTACGTCACGTGATTCTGTGGACCAGACAGTATGCATATATTCAGCGAATAATATGATTTTCCTGATATATTTCTGTGTACATTATCGGTTACGACATAATGTTTGCAGCTTTACTTCGCGGAATAGTTTGCGTTGTAGTAATCAAAAATAACCTAAACCCAACTAATTTTCAAATGCATGTCGTATTTGGATGTGTGAATATTTGTTGTGTAAAACCGATATTTATTTTTAGTGTGGACTAACAATGGTTTTATGACTGTATTATAGAGTCAAAACAATAGTTTTGACTCTATACAACTCAAGAGTTTGATAATTTAACCCAAATTGAATTGAATTATATATCCAGAATTTTCAAGTACATATATCTACAAAATGTGCATAAAGTTAAAAAGGAAAAGGAACCTTTTCTTCGCCTATCCAATTTCTTTCAGCTGGTTCAGATAAACCCAACACTTCAATCCAATGATAATAGTTTTTAGAATTGTTTCCATACCAATATTTTATGATAACGTATCTGCAAAAAGAAATGATCAATAACTTACAAATCGTTTGTGGAACAATTTAAATTACGTACTAGACGTTCTAAGACTTACGCTAAACCATCGTCAACCATTTGTTGAACTTCTGGATTATTGACAATCTCCAATATCTCAGCATTTTCCGGGTTTCTCTTGATGTCGACGAGTTGCCATGGAGATATGAGACCGAAGCGAACACATCGCATCACTTCCACAGCGAAGCGCTTGCGCAGGTTCCAGTCTCTATATAACCATCTTACACCAGCCATTAATACCTCGATTTCGCTATTTCGAAATAAAAAGAAAGAATAGCTCTCATGGTTTTAAATTAGTTCTTACAATCTCTATAGAAAAAAATTATCGGGGCAATTCATCAATCCAAATAAAACAAAAGACGACGGCGAGTAAAAATTGGTTATTTTGGGCAAAAAATCTTAGTTTATCTAAAAAAACATGAATTTGAATTTTACCTTGTCACACAGATATAATCCGACTTTAAAAACGTCAATATCTCCTCAGCTTCTAATTTAAGAAAATCCTTTGAAGCAACGAGTGGTAAAAAGAACCTCTTGACTCGGCGCACCTTTAATTAGGGGACACTTTTATGAGTATTTTTGTTCACAAATCTTAAAATAATTCAAGGCTAGATTTTGGTAGAGCAATAGAGTTGGTAAGCTATGTAAAAGACAATTTGCTTGAAGAACGAAACATATTTTTATATTGGAACAAAGGATACAATTAGTTACAGCAAAAAATTTAACAGTAGATTAGTTAAAACGACTCTAAATTCAAACTGGGGCCGGCTTTGAGTACTTATAGTCTAGTAAAGTAGGTATTATATTATAGAATGAAGTCTTCGTTACCATCAATTCCATAACGGAAGTCATATTCTTGATTCTTGCTTTTCTATATAAAACAAAAGCTGTATCTTCGTTAAAAATAGTCTCGTTTTCCATAAACGACCAACATTGGTCTTCTAAATCTGTCTTGGTATAAAACGTTTAAGATTACTATTAGACTGTTAATTAATTATAAATCTATAGGTATTTCTACAACATTTTGCATTTGTATGTACCTTTTATAACTAAATACTGAGCAGCAGAATATAAATCTAAAATATTTTCTCTTTTTAATAACTTATTGCTTTCAGAACCGCTATATATCATCCATTCATAAATAGTGTGAAAGGCATCTGGTTTTACATTACTCTGAAATGCATAAAATAAAATCAATATAAATGTAGGTAGGTATGCATTTTTCCTTACACATAGGTATTTCACGTTGAAAAGATTACTTACAATGGGCAGTTCTATTTCTCTTTGAGTGTTTGTGTTGAAGAATGACGAATATATTTGAAGTACCATGTAATGACAACGAAATTCCTCCCGGCCAATGTGTACAATGCAATCTGTATTACTAGAAAGAGATTTCCAATATGTGATTATATTTTAATCATTAGTATCAATCATGATATTCTGCTTTTAACTCACATAAAATTATGTACTCTGCGATAGAATTCTTGAAATAATTCCTGTTTCTTTGGTAACTGTACATGCATCCAGTCTATTGCTTCCATTTGCCCATATCCCATGCTGAGCAATTCTTTATTTTTTGTTTCAGTTCGAGAATTTTCATTTATATTTCTTTCTAGAACATTTTTTACGTGTAGTTGCGTATTGGGACTTTTCCTGGGACCATATTGCAATTGGAGATTCGGTTCGTCCTTCAATTTAGTTTCCGATTAATTAATTATACTCATATTTAATTTAATGAAATAAAATTTGGCTTTTCACTTACGTTCATATCATGATTATCAGTTAGTAAATTATTTAATTCATCATCTAGTTCTTCTGTAGTTTTACCCTCAAACTTAACTTTAACTTTTGCCTGTGTTGGATCAGCTAACAAAACTCCAACTGTGGAAGACTGAAATACTACCTATATTCTTTTAATATAATAATTACCTTTTCCTCAATATAATTTATTAAGAATATCTCTAAAAATAATTCCATCACCTGATTGGATTGAACTTTTAAATTTCCACTTGGTGTTGGTTTAAAAGGGAATGTCGCCATTTTTTGATGAGTCGCATCGTCTGTGCTACTCGTACTACAATTGAATTTTAATTATTCATATTGTATTTATTTTTTCAAGGAAAGTGGAAATCGTAACTGTACCTGGAGTTTTCAGCATAATATGAAGACGCATTTTGATCGCCAGAATATGTAAAATCAGCCGCAAATTTTGCTGCATACGTATCAGGGCTCATCTCGATCTTTTTCTTCATCTTTCTTATTTTAAATAACAAAATGAATGAATCTATTGAAATTAATTAATTCAGTGATAATTTATGTTTCTTAATAAACAGCTTACTTGTTTTTAAAATTCCACGACATATATGACGATTCAGCTAGGCATCTAGAGTATTTTTCTAGTGTGTCTCCGGAATTCTCGTAAATATTGATATATCGTCGATTGTGTTTACACAAACAACCGTTTTTTGTGGTAAAGAAATCGAATGCTAAAATGTAAACATGCATGAATATGTAAGTAAGTATATTATATTTGAATAGTTAAATAACAACTTAAGATAAGTGCAATACTAACAACAGGCACTCACAATAGTCGCTCGTCTGTGGTGTAAGATCAGATAAAGAACTGCTTTTATGGAGTTTTGGTCTTATTATAATTTGATAATGTTCGCAAACTTGCCCTGACGATTTAATCGGTCTCCTTTGGTTATGTGACGGGGTTCTGAAATAATAGCTGACATTGAAGCCACACATCAATAATTCATTTATTTCATTTTTAATTATTATGATATTGGCATGTTAAGGATTGTTCATTAAATTGAAAACAATTTAAAAAATAAACTTTACTTCGACAAATTACATCTAGAAGTCTTGCTATTTACATTTGAAATTACTTCAGTGCCATTTATCTGAAACGGAAAGTTTTAATTCTATTATTTAGAATGCTTAAGAAAATATTTAGGGGAAATGGTTTATGATAGAAATAAGATATCAATTTATAACTTATAAATAAATAAAAAATAGTATTTGACGAAACGAAATTGTTAAAATTGAGATAAGATTGAGTGATTAGAAAAATATAATCGTCACTCTAGTAGTAATTATCTAATTGAATATGGTAGGTATATTTCCTTTTGAGTATGATTCAAGTTTATAATTTTGACTTACTGAAAATAGTCTACGTGGGATTATGATATATTTTTGCATTTATCTGTGTATAATTAACACTGCATAATGTTTCATATGACAAAAAGTTTATTGATAAGCAAAATTTAAATCACCTTTTCTAGACTAACACTCTTTTTCATTTCATCAAACGAGTAGTATATTAACATAAAGCATAATGCACTCAGAATTGTTTTTATTTTAGCTAAAAATGTCCAAAACTCCTGAATAATTTTTGGCAACTGTCCCTTATTTCTTTGTAGAAATGCTGTCAAGCTTAAAAATATTCCAAATAATGACATAACAAAAATAAGCTCATTGAATAATATCTATGTCAATTTATTAGATACTTTGATTGATAGGAAAAGAAGTATTTATTCAATATTCAAATTGATTATTATTTTACGTCAGGTGCAACTTGAGAGCAGCAAGTACATTTATTACATAATGTATTGTATTTATGATTGTTTTTCAGGACCTTTCGAAAACAACAGCTGTAGTTTCTTATGGGTATGTTTTGCGAGACATTTGTATTTTTTATTGCTTAATATTTGAAATCTTGAACATGCAATTGAAGATATTAGTGTAAATAGAAGCTATAGGTACAATCAACAGACATGAGGATGATTCAGTACTCGGATATAGTAATACCGTCTGATAAATACATATAAATGTAGTGCGTGAAGTCGCTTCTCATACGTAATTTCGGACTCATCCTGATAAGTCGTGGAGTTTAGTGCACAAGTTCTCAAATCAACTATTGTTTCTCAACATTGTAAATAGGACTTTTAAGTTTTGTACTAAAACCACATTATTTTGGATATACTGTATAGGTAGGAACTTTAACATATTTTAATTTGAAAGTTTCAAAGTTTCAGTTTTTCATTTTGTTTTTCAGTTTTTCTTAATTGAGAAAATAATTCCTGTTTTAAATATATATTATAATACTACTTATTTTTTACTACTCATTTTTCACAATAACAAATCGTTGTATTTTTATATACATATTTTCTTTAAATACGTATCTATATTTTCAATTTTAATTTTTGAATGATATTTAAATACAGAAAGATTGATCAACGATTTCAATTCCTTTTTAGAAATAATGAAATTCTTATAATCCATTTATAGTAAATAACTAAATAGAAATTATATATTGAAAGCTCATTATAAATATAAACTACTTTATATTCATGTTGTTAAGTATAGTTACATTTTGTAAAAATTTGTAAAATAACAAAAATATTTTTCCAGAAATGGCAGACACAGAATGTGTGGAACATCCAACTGAAGTACAACAAGAAGAAAAAGAAGTATCAGACCAAAAGGAGAATGATTCTGTTACAGACGCACCTCAGATACCAATCATGACTAATGCCATAACTGTGCCTGATAACTGTCCACCAGGTTTTAGCAGAGGTTCTGATGGAGTGTGTCGACAAGTTTTTTAATCGATCTGACGCGAATATCAGCTTCGTCTAGATTTAAATCGGAATGTTATGTAAGGAAATGTATCCTATGGTACTCTGGTATTAAATATGTAGATTTTTATCGATGAAAGGGATGGGTGTCCCCACTTTTTATAATTATTTTTCATAATAATTTTAAAAATTGTTTATTGTTTTTTGTGTTTATTTTTCCCTTAAACTTATGTCATCAAAATAAATTTTCATTAAGTATGATAATTACGAATTGTTAATTATTATCTTATCCAAAATACAGTTTTGGTGCATTGATCTAATCCCTATCTCAAGATATACCTACTTACAGTGTATTGTGCCTTTTTAATTGCGTATTTTATAATATTATGTAAGAATATAATGTAAGTACCTATAAATGTTAATTAAATAATTTATAACAGTATTACCTACTAAGTAGTGTATTAAGTATTTTATTACGTATGAATTAATATTAATGTAAGCGTGATTTTATTTTTTTAATAAACGATTTCAATGAATAACTATTGTGTATCATCATTTCTTTCTTTCTCTGAATTTTTAACCTTTATAAGCAAAGAAAACATGTTCAAAACTGAATAATATAGATAGTTTGATAATTATTTATAATTTATAAGCAGCAACAGTGAACCCTTTCTTAGGAAACCCTACAAAATGAAATATATTATGATGAATATATAAATACACATACCTATCTCTCCATGATTTTCGGTCTCTACCAGAAGATAAACCTTTAAGAGAATTTTAAATTGTGCTAAGTTGTTATTACATTTCATTTTAAATACACGTATTTTATATGTGTAGGTAAGTTATAAACGCGCCAAAATATATCTTTGCATCATCCTGCATTTTTCCTGCTTCAATCATTATTCTGATAACAATTACGTGGGTGTAACGAATGATATGATATACATAATAATAGTTTATTTTACCTATTTGTATTGTATGCTATGAAAATTAAACGTTATGATATAACGCCAATTTCAGGAATTCATTTTCTTGAAAATTTTTCCTTGAATTTCAGTAAAGTTCTTGTGGAAATATAATACGATATTGCCATATGCCTTATTAAGCTCTGTATACAACTGTCTTTGCTAGCTAAATTCGTATCCTAAATCAATACCTTTCTCTTTGAAGTATTGTTTGATCTTAATTCACCATCATATTATTAGGGTTACCTATATGTTTAGGATGTGAATGGAAAGGTTAAAAGACAAACCATTTTCATACATATTTACTTGAGAGATTCGAAAACGAATGATTTACGATTGAGTAAAATATTTTTCTTTAATTTTTGAATGAGATTATCATAATACGGTACCTACTCGAGGTTGACTGCAGAGAGACCTACAGGAGATGCAGGTTTATAGGTACTACATACTAAGTTCCACTTTTCTTTCTAGTGGAGGCGTGAATCGTCCCTAGGAATCTTTCAGGAATTAGTTGCATAATTATATAACAACACATCGTGTCCTGTCAGACCGAGACGCTTTTTTTCTTCGTTTCCACCAGGAATCGAACCCAGGACTTCATGCTTACGTGTCACCCACTGTACCAAGGAGGCGGCTGTAATATGATACTACTTGTATACGTAGTATATTATTATTACGTTGGTGCCTAGATAGTGAATTGAATCAGTCTTTCATGAGGCGCTTCCTTTGAAGTTAGGGGCCCAAATCCCCCTTAGGTAGACCAATAAAGATACCGTATCAATTCGTCATTTACTTACCAGTAACCCTATCATTATATTAGTCAGAAAAATTCCTATCGATTGGGTGTGTAGTAGTGACGTAGATGTTTTTGTTAGAATACACTGATAAATCGAACAGGCCTTTCAGTATAAACTGTGAAACTTAGGTATCAGAATCATAAGCGATTACGTTCTTAGCCTTGTTGGACATCGGCCAGCGACTGAAAACTCCTTTGGAATTATTGAAATTAACTTTGGAAGCTTAAAAGTAAGTATCCTATTATTTTGATATAATTTTAGGTTCTTATTTCTTGTGGTACTTTGAGTCATGTTTGATATGGTAAAATTGTTGTTAGAGCATGTAATTGTTTTGATAAAACTATCGTTCTAAAGTTAATTAAAAACATATCTTTCTATATATAAAAATGAAACCGGTTTTCCTTGGTCACGGCATCACGCGTAAATGGGTGGACCGATTCTTTCGGGAATTCTTTCGGGCAAAGCCAGGCAGCCGCTAGTGTTGTGTAAGATAAATTGACGTACCTACAATGTACATTCATTAAACTAGATTTGAAGATACTAGGTCATCTATGCGGATTACCTACTAAAACGTAGCATTTGTCCTCAATGAATAAATTGTTACTCCTATCAGCATTTTTAAAACTTTATTTGCATTTTATTGTAAATTGATAAACAAGCCACGATATATCTATCGAAGATAGAAAAAATAGAGAGGATGTTATAGGTCAGTGTTATCTTGTGTTATAGGGCTGAATATTTGTTCATTTGTTTCACTTATCGATTTTACGAGCTAGTAATCTATATAACCAGTATTTTGCCGCTATACTTAACTTTACATAATTATTCAACAGATCGACCTTCGCTTGACATGCTCTTCTGGTATACACACTTCCATACCTAAATCTCTAATTAAATTATATTTGCTTACAGAAATGGCAGACAACGAAAATGTAGAACAGCCAATCGAAGTTGAAGAGGTAAAAGAGGTGCAAGAGAATGAAAGTGAAGATAAATCAGAAGAGACATTAACAAGCAGAAATGTTGTCTCCGTTCCTTCTAACTGCCCAGCTGGATACGTACGAGGCGCTGATGGTGTCTGCAGACAAGTGTTCTGACCAATAACTACTACTTATATTTTAGGTTAGAAATAAGTTAATCAACTAGGACCTAGGTTAAATCGTATGTGTGCCAAATTATTTAGGAAATGAATCGCCTATAGAATAAGTTAGTGATAAAGAATCGTACTTTTTAAGGTTTGTAATAAAATTATTATCAAAAAGATATTTCACTTTTATTTTTGTTACTTACCTGCTTTTATTTTAAGATATTTTACATTATACCTACTATAATGGAAGTTGAAGGGCTTTTGATTAAGTAATAGTAAGTAGTAGAATAGATATGAATAATAAATATGACGTCAGAAATGTAATCGATGTTATACAACTAAATGTTCCTTCATATCTTTTACATCAACAGAATGTTCCTAATATATTGATTAATGAATATACAGCTGATTGACGACCAGATAAAAAATAATAAGCTGTCTCTTGTCCGTCTGTAGGTACCTACTTTACTTTTATTTAATGAGTAGGTAAAACTTTTTCCAAAAACAACTAACGTAGGTAGTAGGTACATACCTACCTACTTTAAGAAATAATAATAATTTGTGGGCCTCATTGCGATATCATTTATTTCAAATAAGCAGCCATTTAATAAAAAATCCTTAAAATGCATTTTGTAGACTTTAAGAAATAATACTTTTTAATTGCTTTCGAATAACATTGTGTCTATAACATTGAAAGATTTCTATATAAATACTTTGTCATAATAACTAATAAGGAATACGATACTCGATAATGATTTATCTTCTAATGAATTATCATACTTCTTGGTATTTCTCCATAAATTTCTACGATGTCGTCTATTTTCTAATTTATAGGTATCTAGGTAATTATTTACAAATGACTAAATAACCATTAAATTTACACTATTTAATCTGCAAAATAATTATTGTTCATAAAATATTCACAACACCTACTATTTCCTAAATTATCCATAATTTAACCTAGTTAACATAGTAACATTAAAAATGTAACCTTCTAAAATCGTCACTTCATTAAGCCAAAACAATATACATAATAATATTATTACAACAATATTAACACTTCATTTTCACCTGGGAGAATTTATACCTATCTCGTTTTATAATATTCGAGCTGCTGTCAATTTGATACTTAAAATCTACGCAACACTTAGATACAATTTTATAAACTTATACAATTATTATTTCAATAATAATTTACAACGGAATAAATGTAGTAGGTAGGTAATATAAAAATCGTCAGAACTACATACAATTTCAGATAAAACTTCATAAGATAAAATTTTTGAAATTATTAAAATTAATCGATGCCAAATTTACAAGTAACTAAATAATATAATTAAAACAAATTATATAAGTTTTCGTAAAATTAGGTTTTAAAACAAGTTAATCCACAACCAACGTCGATAGTTAAAAAATAGAGCTATATAGGTATGGACTAAATTTCCTCATTTTTCTACGTGCTTTACCTCTAGACAATTTTGACAAAAACATGAGTTACATTTGAATTTAAAAGGCTAGCAAGAAACGTTTATGAATAATTTATTTTCTATGGTCTGAAATAAAAAATACCTAAGTACACCAAAGACTAGCTCTTTGTTTATTAGATGTATTTGAGCAAATAATTTTACAAATATCCCAAAATTCAATAAAATAAATAATAAACATTCAAAACAATTTGCCAAAAATGTATAGTTATTTAATATAAAAAGAATTACGCCACTCTGTAAACATTATAATTTATTACAAGACTAAATTAAACTATGTCCATATTTTATTACAGTTTCCTATATTTTACGTAGGATCTTAAAAACATAAAGCTGTATACTTGTGTGTATTAAGTGCACTATATTAATCAAGGTTTATTTTGTACGATGTTTTTTACTTAGTAGTCCGTTAAATGATTAATATCTAATTATACAAATAAAATGGTTTTCAATTTTGTATTAGATAAGTTATTCTGGTATTTATAAATAGATATAATATATCATTTGGAATATATAAAGGATTTCATTACAACGCAATTCAAAAGCAATATTTGAAGAACTTCCAGCCAATAATGCCATGTTCTTGAAGTCCATTGGCTTCTTTATATTATATATATGCAGTATTTGTACAATAAATTATATTACAGCCAGAATACCGTCTACTACTTATAAATAGTGAAGAGAAGATGAAAAATATGACGAGGTTAGAAGCTTTATGCATTAAATACGCATGTTTATATATTACTAGCGGTCCGCCCCGGCTTCGCCCGTGGTACATAATATTTACGTTTTCTCTACATAAAAACCATCCTCGTACTTCAAGGAATATAATAAAAAAAGAATGATCGAAATCGGTTCAGCCGTTCTCGAGTTATGCGCTTACCAACACATTTTGCGATTCATTTTTATATATAAGATAGTCATTACATGCCATTGAGTGGCCTAGACCAAACATTTCGAAATTCATCCATATTCTCTGGACTATAATGTTGAGACTCGTTTAAATATAATACATAGTAACAATTGAAGAAAGGCTTTCACACGTTACCTCTATATAGATAGACTAAGTGCGCGCACCCGTGATTTTAACTCAAATTAATGAAGGCTAGCAAATGATATTTACAATTCATTTAAAGATAATTACAGCAAATTATAAAAATAGGTACTACGTTTAAATGTAGGCAATTTATTTAATTTCAATAATGTTTATGCTGAACGTAAGGAAGGAAATGTTAAAAATGACGCTCATATAAGTATGCGTATAAAATAGTATGTATCAATAATTATATCTTTACATTCAAACGTTTGTCTTCTAACATGTTAAAATAGAAAGGATTCTATTCACACAATTTAAAATATACATAACGGACTATTTAGAGTAACGATCATTTTTTTCTACTCTGAGAAAATAGAAATCGGTTCTAAAAACTAAATTATGTTTACTATAACCCTGACATCATAAATTATTATCATTTATTTCACCTACATAAATTATAAATAACCAAGAGTTGCATAAGTTTTAACAAATGGAGCGTCACTCTCACAGGAATTCCTGCAAAGAAAAGAATATTATTATCAATCAAGTGTCGTTGTCTCCTGTGAAATTATTTCGAACCATGCTCCGTCAAAATTTATTATCTTTCAAATTCATTTTTCTAAATGACTAGAATAGTTTTAATAAAAATCTCTATAACTAGAAGTGGGGAAAACTTACGTTATAAAATTCTAGGTTGAAGCTATTATCGATTACCTACTAGGTAACTAACTACCTACATTATTTTTTATACCGACTTAAAACGGAAGTCATAATAGTGACATCGAGGTGCACTAAAAAAAACCAAAATGGATGTGCAATACTGCAATAGGATACTGGTATTTAAATTTATTTTTCTTATATAAAGTTTAATTTTCATTAATAATCATGTGCTAAAATGTGCCTGTAGTAAAGGTGAACTGGTGCTTATATTTTTACCAACTACATTATTTTATTTTCTGTTTTATATTAATTATTAAGCATAAAGATTCATATTTAAATAATACACATCTATTCACATATTTCTTTTGAATGGTCATCAAAATTAATCTTTATAAAAAAATGACAAAAACAAAATGAAATTTAAATACCCAAAAATAAAATATAAATAAGCATAATTAAATGACAAAGAAAAATGTTCTGAAGATATATATAGAAGAGATATATTAGGTAGTTATATTCACTTACATTCGCAAAAAAGATGTAATGATCGAAATAATATTGTTCAATGTCTTGCGGATAAATAAAAATCATGAGGTAAAATGTACAATAAGTGTATTTACAAAGGAAAAAATACAAAAATAAAACTACTTAGAAAGAAATAAAAAAACAATAATTCTATATTTTATGTATTACCAATATACAACATACACAGAACTATCTACTGTGACTTGTGCTACACGTATGCACTAAAATTCTTTATTTACTTACTCGTCTTCCCAAGGACAAATGTCATTCCTCTGTTTACGTTCACTGATTGTGCTTTTGCTATCACGCTTAACAATATTATCAGTTTCAGACACGGAAGATAGTTCGTTCCCATGAGCAATTGTTTCCACATTTTCCGACACCGATTTGAAATCCCCCGCCACCCTCTGTACCAAAGGCACTTTATCTATACTATCATCTTCCACTCCGATGTCTTCACAAGTAGCTAGAGGTGCTATTGGAAATCGGATCCCCTCTGAGGTCGATCGCAAACTTTCTTTATCTGAAACTATGCTTAGAGGTGGTGACATAACTTCCGTACTTTGCTGACTTACAATAACACGCGTTATAACGTTTTGCGCTGGAGCAGCATCGTGTCTGTCGATATTACTCCTAATAGTATCTTCTGGAATATCTGATATTTCAGAAGATGTTATTATATTCTCTAATTGCGAGGCCGGATTTGTTTCTTTAACCAAAGATGTCTCTCGAGAGAATGGGGGAGTTGAGGTAACATTATCATTTAAAGATTTTGTATTAGCATTTGGATCTGTGACCGCCATCGACAGTTCTTGACAAATTGCATTTACAGTATCATCAGTTTGATTATCTGGAATTTCATCTTTTGAGTTATCAGTTCTTACTTCACTTGAATCTGCACTGACTTCAACAATAGCACGTTCTACAAATACATGGCCAGGTTCAGTTGGAGTTACATCTGTTGAAGCGAATACTGAAGATGGTTCTTCGGAATGTATCAGAGAGCGGCGTTCGTCAGGAGAGTTTGTTCTCGGAGGAGAGTCACCAGATTCTTCATCAGGAGCAGAGCTAACACTGATCGTTGGGGTAGGATGGTGCGCTGTAGTTTGCGTATGAGAAACTGATGGTTGTATAGCGGTTATGCGTTTTTGTCGAGGGGAATGTGGCGGTGAGGCAAGAGGTGCCAAATGTCTTGGTTCTACAGCAGAAAGTCTTCGTAACGGTGGCGGTGCTCCTCGGAGTCCACCATCTAATGTACTTTGCTGAGGAAGCCGTCTCATTCTTTCTCCACTTCCCACAGCTGCACTAACATCTGACGATGAACTGCCTGAATCAGCCGTAGAATCTTGTCGCCGTCTAACTCCACCGTAAGGTCCTTCTCGAGTTGAAGTTTCCCAAGGTAAGACTTCCGATGTCTCATCATCCAAGGGATCTCTGTAATGCGAAAATAAAATTTTAAAATTTAAATACACACTTTCGGAGTGGCATTTCGACTTATGTTTAAAAATTCAAATGACCGTTGTATGAAGTATTACCTGAAGGGAATGTCACATAGATTAGACTGCGAGTGGCTATGTGGTGGTGGTTCAGGCGGGCGCGGCGGCTGCACGGCGCACACTGCTAGCTCATGCGCCGAACCGGTCAGCGAGCGGTCAGACCCACGTCTTCTGGACAGACCTGTACCGCTCCCACTACCACCACTACCACTAGTGGAGCTAGGCTTCTTCTTCACTTGTCCACCAAAGTTGAAGAATCTGTTCGTGATATATTTTTGTATTACAATAAAGCCAAAGGTTATTTTGTGATTAATAACTATCTCGAGATATATTGAGAGCTTGTCGTAGATTATTGTATTCTTCATATTTTTAAGTTAACTCTTAAATTATTTATAAATATGGAAATAAGCACAGATACAAATTGAATATTGAAATGGGTTATAATGGGATTATGAGCCGACAATTTCAATATTTTTTAATTTCAAAATAAACGTACTTAGCCTTCTTCTGATAGACATTTCTCCCCTCAGTGAGGAGTCGTTGAAAGTGATCAGAACGTATAAAGCGAGGATAACAGTCCTTTTTCAGCAGCAGACCATACACGTGGTCTGCGGCGTGGTCGAGCGCGTAGCGGGAGCCGCTTCGACGCGCTTCTGCCACGCGCTCAGCGGTCGCACCGTCGATGTTTATCTCGCACGGTGCACCGGGTGTAAGGAATTCTCTGAAAATATTACAGTTTTGTATAGATTTCTGGTGTTTTGGTAAAAATAAGATGCAAAGTTATACTTAATAATATTTAATATGAACTCTAGGCATTGTATCCATAAATATACAGTTGGATCCTCTTCTTATCATTTATAATTTATGAAATTAGCTACCTAAGAATTTATTAACAAACCTCACGTTAAACATCGTATTTTTTAAAATAGATATATTGAAATGTTTATGTTAAAACTTACTCGAAGATTTCATCAAGCTTCTTAGGTATTTGCTTAGTACTACTTCTTCGTAAATCCATAACAGCAAGCCAAAATCTAATATTTTCATGGGAATACTCTTTTCTAAGAAAACTTGTGAATTCTTGCAGACCAGTTGGATCTGACACTAGTTCTTCTATCGATAGTGCCCATCGCTGCACCCGTTTCTCACTAGGTATTTCAACTCTGAAATGGATAAATAAAAAATTAAAATCAATGGGGCAGAAAAGAAATTCATATTATGTACACACAAATAGCATTGATAGTAAAGTTTCGATTCTTATTATTATAATTATTGTTTAGGTTTAGCAAAACAGCATGCATGAAATATAAAATATTATTTATATAAAGAAAATTATAAATTATGGTTATAAACTAAGTCCATTATATACGTAAAACGCAAAATTCTTCTTACATTGGACTATTAATCTGCCAAAAGAGAGTGTCGTCGCTTATCCAAGGGTTGGAAGGTTGTGGTTGAGTAAGCCAAGGATCGTAAGGAGCATAGGTTTCTGAATACGCCATGAGCGCTTCCAAAGCCACTGAAGTTTTCACTCTTGTGCGATCCAGGCTTGCTTTGAGGTGTTCAATCTGCGAAAAAATGAATATTTTTTTATGAAATCTATAAATATGAATAACACGTACTTAAAATGTAAAAGGTCAGTGAAACATCAAGTGGCGGAGCAGGTGTTATGTTGGAGGAATATGGAATAAATTGACTTTTAAGTCAAGTACTCATAAGGAGAAGATTTATAATCCGGGTAGTACAGTTATGATAATAATCCATGCAAATATTAATGATGGGTATAACGAAACCCTACTTCTCGTTGTAACTGTGGTATTGTCCGTTTCTTCGCCTTCGGTTGCCGGGAGCGCACTGGTACTGGGCAAGGTTCCAGCGCGCTCGGCACGCCGGGCGGCGGCCTCGCGACACGCCAGTAGGCACGCTCTTGGCTGTCGCTGATTATTTTGTCACCCTTCTTCCGCTCTTTGGCTAGACGGACCTGGAATGGACAATGTGCACAGAAATGTAACTGAAATTGGTTGTTATGTTATTGACAAATGTGTTTACGGCTTTCAAACCCTAAAATCGTTAATTTTAATGAACTCAAGTACTTATTAAAATGAGACAATAAGAACAGGTATGTGACTAAGTAATGACTTTTTATTATTTATTGGAAAATATGGCTTAAGAGCACAGGTACACCTTTGTTAAGAAGATAAATTTCATGTACATGAAAGCCTTTTCATAAACTTGAATGAAGAAGTATAAAGAATCTATCTAATCATAATAATCACAAATTCGAATTACCCGAACCTGTTCCTCAGCCTGCATGGTGATAAAGTCCCACTTGGCTGCGAGGTTCTTCTTGAGGTTAGCGAGTGCTTCCTGCTCGTAGTCCTCCAGGCCATGCCTCTGTTTGTTGCGGAGGGTTCGCTTCACGAGGTATATCGCGTACTCGATGTTGTCCGGGCCGAGCGTGGGCGCACTCGACCCGCTACCGGCCACTCGTGGCGCTTGCCAAGGCCAGTAGTAAGGGCTCTAGTGGATAGAACTGGCTGTTTAATTTGGCTGGCTTACATAAATTGATTGAGGAACATTTTGTAGAATTATATTTGTTTTTGAATACTGCTTGTTCTTTTTCATTCCTTATCAGCTCGAATTGAAATTGGTTTTTCGATACAAATAATGATAGATAAACCTGACAGGTCGGTCAATAATTATTTATATCAATAAAAAGTTATTTCAAAGCATATTTCTAGGAAGACAAAAGATTGAAGAATAGTGGTCATGCTTAACAAACTAAAATATCTAAATAAAGGGACATGGTTCAGGCATTGAATTCAAAAAAAGTATGTGTTGTGAAAAAGTGATTAATTAATCAAATGTAAAGGACAATACTTACTTGAAATCGATATAGAGAAGAATCATCTTTAAAAACTAGATTTTTCAGATCGTTGACAGGAAAGAAGTAACCGTATTGACATAGAAGATTGCCTAAATTTACAGCTTCGACTGAAATAAGTAAAAAGAGACAATTTTATGTGGTGAACAAATTTAAAAGCTTTTTCATTCAAATAAAATTCTAATGAAACTTACCATTTGTACCATCTTCATAATGAAATCTTTCCATAAGCCATTCGACAAGATCACATCCTGAAACAAAAGAAATATATACCTAAGCATTCTAATCGACGTCATTACGTTTTGGATATTCCATTTGTTATTGATCATCGATATCATCATCATCATCATCATCAGCCCATATATGTTCCCACTGCTGGGACACGGGCCTCCTATGAGGGTACAGGCCATAATCCACCACGCTGGCCAAGTGAAAGTCGTCATCGATATAGATTACTAGATATTTTATCAAATATATTATGTCATATATATCGTTACGATAAATAAATTATTGTTCGTATGGTAACTATGCTGATAATCCTATATCACGTTTTTATTGTTAACAATGATCGTCTTTGTATTTCTTATCCTCTCTACAGCTCATCTTTTCGAGCAATTGTTTTACACTACAATAATATTGCGGCAGATACCTATGTCGAGCACAGAGCACTTGAATTAACGGAAGAATATACATATATGAAAATTGAGAGAAAACAAACCAACCTATGATCTAACTTAATAAAGAATATTAGAGACTCAGAGGCACGACTTAAGTCAATCAATGGAAAAGGAACTGCCATTACGAGTATATAATTGAAATAATAGTAACTCTAATTGATTGTGACTAAATTTTAATGATAACGATAAAAATGATAACCTTCCCAATATCAAATAGAAAATTATAACTATATGAAAACGCAAAAGTACAAAAATAAAACTACATTAAATGACCCAACCTAGTCAAGGAAAAGGAATGGTGAATGACCGAGGCCCATATATAAGTTCTAGGTATTGATTTTACAATTAGACAGTCGTCGTTTGCGAGTCGAGACTAAACCATTTGATACAATGTTCATATTGAACTATTTAATTGAAATATGAGACTGTTCAATTATATAAAGATTCATAGAAAGTAATATTGCGAATGTCTTACCCATAAAAGCAGATGGAATAAAGGTGAGAAAGAGTTTTTGACTACGTATTGGTACACCTGTAACTGGATCTTGCATTTCCTTAACCAAACATTCCATCTGAAATGTTAAAGAAATTATTTAGTGCTTAATCACATTTAACAATGCATAACACAAAATAAAAATGAAATATATCGTAAGATATTAAATACATTTGTTTAGCTATGCATCGGCAACAAATTGTTTCGTCATTTCTGCATTCTTAGAGAAAAGGCAACTTATTAGTATGTTTAATTTATCGATTGATTGAACACAACGAGGATGTTCTTTGTTCCACTGCACATTTTTTGCTTTCCTATTTTCTATAAGATATTATACCATATCTTTTTTATAATTAATTTATCATTGTTATCTCAATAATTGTAGTCTTGTAGGTATAGGTACATAAAACATCTGATGCTACAATAACGTTTGAAGCATAAATAAAAGATAAATACTTTTAAATCTGAATACAAATAAATCGTTCATAATATAATTAAAATAATACTATGATATCAACGTAGTACTGATATCAGCGTGGGCGTTACTGAAAATCAGTGCCGTGACTACGTCACATCTATCATTAATTGGCATACAATTTCAGCGCAATTTGTCGCACGAACCCAATTCTAATTAATTTCTTTTATAATTATCATCCTTATATTTTGTTTTATCTTATTTAAAAAAAGCAATCGTGCTTATTTTTGATGCTTCTTTAAACTTTTTCATTTTAACGATAATATCTGAAATTCTTAAAATTTCCTAACACGCTTCTTCATAAAATCGTGAAGGGCAATTGATGCTTATACAGCTTATCTCGAAGCATCTTCTTCTCGCCGAGGACAAAGACCAAGCCACTGTAAGGGATGAGAGCCCTTATCATAAGGCTTTAAGCAAAGTCTGACGCGATATTTTTAAATTCTTAAACTTGGAAAATTTTAATGTATACCATTAAATCGTGTGACCTATAAACTAGAGTGCAAATACAAATTCCAACAGTTTTGACGTCAACTGTAGCGGAAGTAAGGATATTTCACAATTTCCGTCTCTCAGTGAGAAGCTGTGAAACAATTTGTGTTGTTGCGAGTTTATATTTTGCATAGCTGTAGCGCCTGTAGCGATACATAATTTTAATTAAAAACCACAAGATATTTTTATTCTAAATTAAATAAAATAAAATACTTCTCAATTAATCGACCTACAACCTGGTACTAAAGAAATTCGATCAGTTAAACAGATTTAGGCATGCATAATGCATCTGCCCCTTTCCCCACTAAGGGACACGGGACTTCACTTTTTTAATTATTATTACTGATAACAGTAAAAATTGTCAAACTAGAGTAAGGTAATTGGCAAACTATCTTTTGTTCATTTATTTCAGTGAAATTTTGTTGTTAAAATTAGATGTTGCTCAACGTTTATACATCTTGAACGTCAGTACACAATCGATTCAATACAATGTAACAAATCAAATACAATAAATAAGGTGTGATAGTAATATTTGTGAAATGTTTAAAGCGTATACGGCGGGTATCTGAGCCGAGACGCGAAGGCCAAGAAGGTGACGTCACAGGACGATCAATACTGGCCCCGCATCCCGGCTGCCACGAATCTTTACTTCACGGACAATTTATACCTATTGCAAATAATATTTCATACCCTGTTCAAAACTTTGTCTTTGATATGGCTTGCAATTTAATCCAAAATTAATTATAACGATCGTAGCACGGCAAAGCATAAATCGCTGCGACAATCCGCTTATAGGAAATTAAATTTTGACGTGGTTAATTTTGTAGACGAAGTATTTTGGTAAAATTTGATACGTTGAATATTACTATAGAACTATGAGTATGTGGGTATTTTTTTGATCGAATTATATTGTTTACATTTTACATAAAAATATGCAAAATTAAAGGCAAAATTATATAGGTATCTGTACAAAATTACGTCACTTTTGAACTATGTAGATACCTACTAGCTGACTAGCTGCTTTGATTCTTATTTGCGAAGGATAGATTCTACTATCCCGGATTGGCGTGAAAGGGGGTTGGGAAAGGGAAATGCTGGTTCGAGTCCCGCCTCGTGATCGAATCTTTTCTATTCTTTATAAATTTATGAATTTATATAGATTCTACTAGATATATTTTTTTCGTCCCCACTCCAGACGAAAGATACTCCAGATAAAATTAAGATCGTTTAATATGTTTTACACGAGGACTAATTTTCAATGAATTGCATTCATAAGGAAGAATATAGACACACAACGGCACGCGTACATCCCCAAAGGGCCAAAGATCTTTTAAAAAAGTTTTTTTTTTAATTTAATCCTATTTAAAAAAGAAGGCGATATAAAAGTATTAACAGCAATGATTGCTACAAGCGTAATCCATGTTTCCGCGGTATTATGTGTGCCGGTTATTGTTCAACCCTCATTTTGTATTGTTGTACGCTATCCCGAAGCCTTACAAATTACAATACGAATGGGGTACAATAGGACAATAGAGTATGCCAGCGCTGAGTAAATCAAAAACATCAAACATTATAATTACGAAAATGTTTTCATTGCTTTAAAGAGGTCTTCTTGAAATATTACAAGTTTTATAAAAATAACTTTTTCCCTAACCTACATGTTATGCCAGGCATTAATCTGGAAAGGTAAGTATAAGTACAAACGAACTGCGCTTGCTGGTAAAAACTGTATGTGTAAGTGTAACTGTAAAAGTAGTTACGTATAATGTTTCATACAGGATCTCTTTGTTAATACCATGAGATTATCTAGTCTACTATATAATTTCCATACTTATCTTAGTTTTTCGTAGGTACATCAAAAATTAGAAGCAAGGTGAAGCGTGCGAGATAACGATCAAATTGGGCTAAGCTGGACTTAATGTATCGTGTGTGCTGTTTCGCTTAGGTATTTGAACCAGCACGTAATTTTTTGCTTTTTATCCAAGGCCAATTTATATGCATAGGTGTGTCTAATTAGAAAAACTTAGTAGGTACCTATAGCGTCAATATATTCATGCTCAAAATAATAATATCTCCCTTGTTTAGCACTTATTACTTGAAGCATTGTTTTGAATATTTTTAAAATCATGAATAGAAACATTTCTAGAAGCGATGTTTTTATTTCCTATACAGTTTGTCTCCATCAATTCCAATAAGAATTTCGCTTTCTCTTTATTTTGTGACTAATATCAGAATATCAGTCATACTTTTCAAACTTTTCGCAACTCCTGGGTGGAGAAATTAGAAAGTGTCTCTTTGCATGTTACATTTTTAGTTTGATGTTTTATTTGGAAAAGAAATATTATATCATATTTAATTTATTTATTTTTAAGCTATTGCATAGCTTCTATCGCGGGCCTTGAGCGCGGGGACCGAATCGAGAAATTCCGTAACGAAAATACCTCATGCTCCCCACTCCGACGGACACGGAGGTGTGGCTTGAAGGCATGTTATGCAATAGCTTTACCGCGGCAGTCCCCGAGTGCCACACGTCTTTTATATTTATATATAGTCATCTTGGCGATTATTTGTTATCCTTGAGATGATCTGCAGTACCTACCTACTTCTCACTTATCGTTATTCAGATCGCGTCTCGAGGGCTATATGGATTAGAAGATCTACTGTGCATACAATAGATACTATATTATCCAATTAGCATTGAACGTAAACGATACGATACAAAAAATTGAAATTAAATCTTCAAAAGAGTCGGGTCGTTAAACTCGCAATTTTATTTTTTAAATAATATCTCAGTGTTATTCAGTCACGAAACATGCTAGACTTTACACGCTCGGATTAAATTCGTGGTAACGTACGTTGGATCATATTGCTATTTTAAGTTGCATTAACATTTTATAAAACACAATTATTTTGTGCAGTGGAACACATGACGTGATGTTATTCGTCATCTATTAACTCGTTTGTTGAATTAATTAGCTTACGTTTCTAGCGATGCAGTAGAATGTTTTAAATTCTAGAATGGCGAAACTGTTCATTAATTAAGATAGAAATCAAAGAACCGGTACAACTAGTATATATTTACGTTTGCAAAGGGATTATTTATTATCTATTAATTAATGATGAATGACGAATGTTTGATAAACCTAGTTTTTATAATAGATACTGTTAACATGTTCTTATTAAACAGTGATTAATAAAGGAAATTATAGGCGTAACGAATTAATTGCATTACTATTACCTTTACCTTTATTAGGTACATATCTTTAAAAATATATAATTTTCAATTTAGCATCAATAGATGTTTGTAGGTATATTGTGTTAAATATATTCTGCGAGCAACAGCATGTTTATTTAATTAGTCTAATAAGCACATGCATAACGCGGATTTGCATAGATAACAAAACATTGAAGATCTCCCAAAATGAGGGTACACGCGTGTTGCAACCACCGTCATTAATCCATAAGTCACAGTTATTCGGCAATAATAGTCATAAATTTATAATCTGTAGCAGTGTGATAATCTGTACTGACCTTATCGAAGGCGAGGGGTCTGTGCCTCGGCACGTCCGCGAGTTCCATGGCGTCGTTGGTGCGGGGCGAGGAGAGCGGGCGCGGGGGCTGAGCGCGCGCCGCTAGCCGACCTCCATGGGCGTCTGCATGGGCCGCATGCCGCTCGCGCCCGCGCTGCGCCCCCGACACCTGTCACCGCCACCACCATACACTATAACACTCGACTTTTTTTATAGAGGGGGCACGACATGGACTGGCGCCTCATAAATGTATCTACGTAATACTTAAGGTCCAAAAGGTGACGTTCAAATACGTACGTAGTTATAAGTTTATTTATTTTTCTAAATTTAGTTCACGTAACTATAGGTATTGGTTATCCTAATCCCAGCGGATTAGGAGAATATAGTTGAACCAATGGATTGAAATAAAAAGGCTTACGTTATCAATTATAAATTATAATAGAACATAGATAATTTTCCTTCATTTAATATGCATTAAATTTGAATCAAAATAAACAATAGCATCATTTAGATATTTCGTACATAGGTATCTATACCTACCTATATCCTTGTTTACATTGAATGCAACCATACATTGCGGTTACTTCCAAATTCTATTTTAAACTGATTTAGTATCTGAGTACCTATAGTATGTACCGCATTTATAATATTTTCCGGGGGTTCTTCAATATCTAAAATAAATACACAATGGAATAGATTGACGTGATTATATTAATTTAATTCATTCAAGTAATAACACTTTTCATTCTTCAACCTAAGTATAACAGTCATAGGCTTGAGGAAAACAAGTAGGTAAATATGTAGATGAAAAATATTTTACCAATACATCCTATACCTACTTCTTAATTAATCTAATGACCTCTCCAAATATAGTTAGATTGCAGGGACCCCTTGAAGACTGAAGTATATTTACATAATATTATGTAATAATATGTTTTTTGTCATATTTTAGTTTATGCAATAAAGAGAAATAAATAAAATAAATAAATATGTATTTCATAAAACAAAAGAGGAAACTGCGGCTCACTGCTGTAGTGAGCCGGGATGATAGATGCGCTTGACATTAAAATGTATGAAATGGGTGGCTATTTGCTACTTGTAGCCCGTCTGAGAACTCCAGAATTTTCTACGTGGACTTTACTTGAACTATATAGTTACTTCACATTATACTGTTTTTAAAAAGTTGAGAAATTTGTACCTTTACCTGTATTTTTCATATTTTATTGTTACGAATGTCGATCAATTAATCTCTATATTACCTTTTGGACATATTAATTTATACATGTATTTTAATAGGTAGGTACTGTTAGGCCGGAAGATACTGACACAAAATTTCAGGTCATTTGTTCATGGCGAACGCCATAACGCCCACGCGACTAGTCCCCCGGTACCAGCGTTCTGACCATCATTTTTCTTTTTGTCATTGCGTACAAAAAGAAAAATGATGTACCCCTGTAGAACCGCCGTTCTGTTGCAAATGACCCGAAATTTTGTGTCAGTATCTCCCGGCCTATGTATGATTCACCTTTTCAATCAATACCAACCTTGTTTTTAATGGAAGTCGGCAGATGACATTTTCCTAACTGATTTACGCAAGTGTCAAAACAAATGACTCATCATTGCAACATTGCATTGCAACAAATAAGAATCACGAAACTGCATTACCTACTGCATACAGATGACGAATTAAGCCAAATATGATACCTATAAGTTAACGATTTGGTTTGCTAAATTGTTTTTAGATTCAAACATAAACATTATCAAAATGAAGCGATGTCCCTATCTCACTTGGGATCACATATACCTTCATATATGATATATGGGGATTAACCATTAGATATGACTAGGTATTATAATGATAAACACTTTCATAACTACTTACTAAATCTTTGACATCGATAGAAAAAAAGAAAGATAACTGACTAATTTTTATTGGAAAGAATTAAAATAGTGAATCAAGAATACAAGTCTAAAATAGTTCAATGAATAATAAACCAGTCTAGTAGCTAGGAAAAAGTGGAACAGCACACCCATTGATTGGCTGTTTAATTATGTATACCATTAGCCGACGAGAACACTGAATAAGTGAAAGAAACAACATGTGTGCACATAAAATAGTGGTACATACAATCCTTTTTACAGGTGAAAATGAGAGTATGATTGCATAGCTTCGATTTTAAAATTGAGAGCTCAACCGGGATCTCATCGAATGCCAGATTTTATTACAGTCTATTTATGTTGTAAACCAATGTTTACGAGCGGCTTTAAACATGTTTTCAAACAAACTCACTCGCTTCATTGCACACATACTTGGAAAACATCATTCGACGCTTTCGCATTCAGCTTTCTGTAGCATTTATTTCCATCAATGAAACGGAATGAAAGTAAAACATACTATACGATACTACTAAGGTCATATCTGTTATGAAGGAATTGCGAATTCATAATAGGGTTTACACCTATTACGAGCAATATATAAAAACGGTTTTATGAAGAGGAACAATGCTATGACAAATAGACAGTCTGTTTATAACGTTTGTTTACATGATATTGTGGAAATATATTCCAAATTGAGTTATTAAGACGTATAAATTTGTAAATGTACATGAATATTAAATCATTTACCTTGTCAGTACTGGTATGTTATAAATCAATAGGTAGGCATGTAAACTTAATATTGAAATCCTAAGTATTAACTTAATATTAATTGTTACTTCTTATTTCTAAATAATATTAGTTATAGTTATTAAAAATTAAGTGTAATATCATTTTAATTAACCAATATATAAAAAAAATACCTTGATAAGCCATGTCGATGAATTAACAAATTCATCAATAGATGACATTTCCTATCAGTACATGATCTGAAAGAAATAAAAACAAACACTGCTAACAACACGACCTCTACAAATGGTCACCAAATGGTAATAATTCAACACAATTAACACTTGACTAACCTTTTTAAACTAATCGGAGGGAATCATATTGAGACAATGTGCGTCAATGACGAAGCTCATTGATCCCAGTATGACACACGAAGTTGAACTTCAACTACTTACGGAAATTTGTTTCAAAACCATTTGCGTATAAATAAATAAGATTTTCCTAGACGAGAAAAAGATAGATCGCGTCTAGAAACAGTTGAATTATTTGACAAATTACTATTTTGCTACAAACGACGAACGCGCAACGAATCGCAATATCTTCTGATAATACAGATAACGCTACGTCTAAAATCTCATCTTATGTCGTAAATTTTAGAGTCTCAGGGGAATTTCGGGGCTTAAGCACCTTTAGATAATTGAGATAAGTGGACTCCGGCGTGCAAGAGCCAGCCTCAATGGATAATAATGATGTTTAAACCTAGTTAGCTCGCTTCATAACAAGCTTCATAGTTTAGACGTTAATATTACATATTCATAGAACGATTACTCTAACTATGCATAAGTCAACCTTGTTGTTGCTCATTATTGATATAAATTATCCTCGCTTCCTTATCATTTGCTTACAAAATTTAAGCATACTATAAATATATTTCAAAATTAGGAAGAAAATTATCTACAATCTACACATAGATGACTGAAGGAGATATTGTCGTAACTAACTATGAAGAAATAAAAAAAATTGAAATTTTTATTAACTAAACAACTACCAATATTCTGAAAGCAAAATTTCTTAATGATCTTAATTTTTTACTAAAAATCCTTCCTATCACTTTTAAATGTACTTTTTGTTATAATATATAGATATTAAAAGATTTGTTTAGTTAGTACATAAACATACATTTAAATTTTTATATAACTAAATCTAAAGATCACATGCGATAGTGAGACAAATGACTGTGAACATAAAATAATTATCTATCAATGAATACGGGCTTTAAATGAATACAAAGACTGTGAAAACTTTCTCATAAAAGCTTATCCTTCGTATCTTAAATCTTAATAAGTATGAAGTGGAGAGAATAATTGTGTTTAATTACATATTCATAGCTTGAATAAGAAACGAAACTGTAGCCTGCAGGTCGTGTGTGAGGAAAGGAAAGCAATCTAGACACATTAATGGTGACTATGTATGGAGTGTTACGACTGCTTTATCTTGTCAAGTCACAGTCAGCTGCGATAATATTGATATTAGCAGGTTTACTTAACTGTGAATAAGTTTCTTGGAATATGTGAAATTGAATCTAAAAGATAATGCATCGTACAGATTTATTCATATCTTATACAAGAACATGTTATAACTGGTGAAAATGGAATAATTGCAGTACTGTTTTCAGTCCGAGAATAGTGAAAAAACTATATATAAGTATATAAAGCGTACAATGAAAAGCAAACAACTATAGTCTATAATACTATAATTTTCTATGTGATACTTATTAAAATTATCTAAATACCAATATAATATTATATATGCATAACTATAAGTAAATCATTATACTAAATGCATATCAGGTTTTTTCATAATAATATTTTACATTTTGGCAGTCTCTACCTAAATGTAAATATTCTCTCTGTGTAAGTCGAAAGCTGCGTAAAAGATTTGTTTACTCTCATTATTTCCTGTTATAGATACTTTATTATCCAACTCGTTTCACGATTTCCTCCTATAATTTTATAATTCAGTCACTTGGTACCATTTATTATACAACATTGTTGACGTTGATCTGCGAGACTGCACTAAGGCGTGCAACTAACTGTGAAACATAACAGGGACACATCTATTTATATGCATATTATAATTTAAGTTGTTATAAAATACAGTAATAGTTATAAAATATAGTGCAACTAGCATTAAACTTACAATTATGAATTATGTGTGCAATGAGTGCACATCAGTAGAGCTACGCACATTCTACGAAAATATACTTTTTTCAAATATTTTATAGTTATCAATAATCATAAGAAAACATTGTAAAGATAATATTATATAAAGGATTAAAATAAAACATGAATGATTTTATCCGTAAAATTGCCTACCTCATTCTTGATGGACCCAGCACATAGAGACAAGCTTCTGACGAAAGAGACGTCTCTTCCCATGGATACATTGGTACATTTCTAAATCAGTATCTCGTTCAATTCGATGTACATAGTCGGTATTAATCAATTAACACCTATAATACTGAACGGCCATTGCTTGACCACTCAGTGTGTTAATTGCTTAGAAAATCTTTGAAAATGTTTATTTGTTGAGCTATTTATAGAGGATATTCTACAATTTAGTCTAATAGCAACAATTCGACGTTAAAATTGCTCAAGATAGAACAAAGAGTTTTGATTTTAACCATTTCTTTGGAGTTTTTATTGGGTTATTTTTTTCATATTGTGGGTCTACCGGTCTACTGGGTCTACGAACAATACCTAATACTAAAATGTAAAAAAAATGTCACCAGTATAATTCATTAAATCATCAAACAATTAAATATCATCTACTCGATAAAGTTATTTACTTAAATATAAAAACTTTATGTAGCTTATGTATCAATAATTATTATCTATAAATCTGTGACGTGAAAAACGCGTTAACAAATCGTAGAACTCGTAGAGGTCAAACTTAGTTACACGCAAGACTTCACTAGAAAACAGAATGGCCTAAAATATTTACTTGTCTTAAATCAATAGGTATATTGTAGGTATACTATAATATATTTATATATTTTTAGTAGCAGGTATATATGTTTACATTAACAAGTATAACAGTGTTTTGTAACAAACAAGTAGAACAGTGATTTTAGTAATAAATTAATTAGTACATTTTAGTTTGATTTTATAACAAATCCCTCCAACACTAGCCACGCAGCCCACCACTGGGTGTATCGCCCTACAATAGATATTCCGATTAGTATGATGTCTGTTTATTTATTTTAAATAAGTGTAATTTTCTGTCGGTCGTAAAAATGTACGTAATTAAACGTTCCTTTGGTAAAAGAGTTTCTCGGGGCTGTGAGTGGTCGAACGGGGTTTGGCAAAGCGCCCATTATGTAACACCCACCTACAGCGCCTCTCCAAGAATTCACTTAATCTTGAGGCAAAACCGAGATCTAGTTAAGTCTCCGCTCGCTAAGGTGAAACTTAAAAGTTTAATCGATAAATTGCAAAACATTTAAAGCTAGTTTATATAATAAACAGTAACTAACCAACAAGGCATGAGAGCAGTCGAGGGTGGAACACACGGTGATTATAATCACAGATGCCGTATAACACCAGTATTTTGAGTCCAGAAAGTAGTCGATATCAGGAAACGGGTCCCGATAAATGTTTTGCCCGATAACGTTACCTACATATGTTCATGTAGGGGGGAACGCGAACGTCCCGGCGACGGACGAGGCTCGCCGGCGCTAGGGTATGGGCCCGGATACTTTACCTAGCGGCGGCGTAGCGGGGCGTGTGCGTAGGGCGAGGTCTCGTCGCGCGGTCGTCGGGCGCGGTCGTTCGCTGCGGTCAGCGGTCGCGGCGCGGCGCGGCCATGACGGCAGCGCGGCTCCCGGGGGCGTCTCGCGCACTGCCGCTCGCCGCTCGGGGCCGCCGCGCGCCGCGCGCCGCTCCGGCCCGCGCACGCGCCCTGCGCCCGCCCGCCCAGCGAGCGAATTGATCAGCCGGATTCTCGATTGCGATGAAATTTATGATAGGTCGTGGATCCTATTATCGACGATATCGCGTTTCACGTTAGCCAAGATTGACACGATATATTATTATTTACAAAACAATACATTGACGATAGTCGTGTAAAATGGAAAATGCTATGCATTAGTTTGTATCAGGCTGAAGATTAATTAATTCCGTGCCTGCGGTTTTAAGTACGCTCATCGTAGCAATTTCTTTAGCGTACAAACCCTGTCTTTTTACGGCTTTCCATGCAGAATCGTTTAATTGGAGGGGATTTTATACTAGATTTTACTTAATATATTTTTCGAAACATTGCTACTAGGTTTAGGGACATATCTTTCTAACATATTTTCTTAAAATATACAGAACGGGTTGTTGATTAGCATACCTACTTTTTGTGTTAAACTCGCATTAGCCTTTATAAAACTCACGCTCAATATCAATACGCCATACCTACCTACAGGTTGCCCCAAAATCTCACAGTGCTTCTAGAAATTATCATTTATTATATACCTACCTACTATTTCTCTCGGAACTCGTAATTAGTTATATAAGTACCTACCTATAAGAAAACTCCAAGGATCCAAAATGGTAGATGAGGCTGATGGTATTGTAGATGGTTTCAAATTGGAGCTGGTGCGACATACATACATAGATAGATTCTAAACGTTTAATATCTATGAATTACAACGGAGGTTATAAAATAATACGATTGTCTTTGAAACTATAATATACGTATTATTTGCCTACCTTTAATAAGTATCTAGGTAAGTTAGTAGATAGTAAGAATTATCAATGTTATGTTTGTATATAATTTTGCTATAATATTCTGATACACACAAAATAAATGTTTAAAGAAGGAAGTGATACCTACTACTCTACTACTCTACATAGAGGCGAACAAATACCTGTATAGGTAACTACTGCGGATGTTTATTCCAAAAAAATGTTATGAGTATGAAGCATAAGTTGTGATTTTTTAATAATAAATTAATCTAGTTTAGAGCTCCAATAGCATACCTATCATGGCTGGCAGGAATCAGTCTATGGACCATAATATAATACACGTTAAATAATTGTCGAATCGAAAACACGTTACATAAAAATTGGACTGATCACGAATACTCTACTAAATAATATAGGTATTTATCTACTACCTACTATAGGTATCATTTAAATTTAGTGAACCCTGGTCCGTTATGGGTGTGATGATAGTTTATAGAACTTGACATATTTAAGCCATCAGATAGGTAATAAAAGTGTTTTTACTTCTACAGGACAAAACAATAAAAATAGCTAATACCAAGTAACAACTCAATTAACTTTAACATATTATTTATTAGGAAAGTATATAATTTAGTGAGAAGATACTTATGTTTATTTGCTAAATTCATGAAAAACCTCCATTTCCTGACGATATTGCAGTGCTAGTTTGTGCCAGTTCATAAAAAAAAAATATTAAAATCCAATAAAAGTTTTATTGGCTTAAGTTGCTGCTAAAAATAACCCCATACCACAGCCCATACTAAAGTAGCAGAATGGTCGTTAAGTTTCTTAGATTACAGCACATCACGCGATGAAGCAGTATTGCAAACCACAACTCACAAGGAACAATAAGTATCCATCCACTTATTAAATCGATCAATCTAATGTAACAATTTAATTGTTTGGTAGATAAAGTATTCATGATGTACCTATTCTTATATATTTGGTGGTCGCCGTAAGATTATATAAAGATCATTAGATTATAATAATTTAACTGGCTAGGTATTGTTATTGACCTGTCGACAAATTGATCCGAAACATTTGCTTCCAATTAAATTAATTGTTATCCGTGACTCTATGCACGCGATTTTAGATGGTAGAATATTAGGTATGTATTATGCCGAGAATTTACTTTTACCAAACGTCGGTCAGGGTGCAGTTTGCCGAGTCATTTAAATAAAATTCTTTGGCATATTATGTAGTTAGATATAAGTTACATATTATTATGTAAAATTCAATTGTAAGATTGACATGATTTTAAGAGAGCAACTATGGAGTTTCTTGTAGGTTCTTCTCCATAGATCCTGCTTTCTGAATCGGTGGTAATTGTTAAAAACAGTTAAAAATATGTAATGACGATTCGAAAGTGCTTCTAAAAGAAGTCTAATTGAATAAATAAAATAAAAAAATGTAATCCGCTTCTTTAAATAAATTATACTTACTTAGAAGCAAAATATAATTTGTTCAGATATGTAGAATCATTTTCGCAGGCTGTATAGAAACTCATGAATATTTTTTTTACATAAAAACAATTTTAAGAAAAAATAAAACAATCGTTACAATATATTTGTGCAGCTTCACACACGCTTCCATAGCTGGTCCACTTACCTAGTTGGATCTTTGTAGACCCCCAGTGGAAAAAGTCGCTGGGGTTAAGGTTTGAAGATAGTGAGGATCACTTATATTTTCTAATTGCCCATGCCCGATTAATCTTAAATTGCTCCTAATTGTCTGATCTATCGATCTCTGTGTAGAAAGCTGCACAAAAAAATAATAACACATGCAAGTAGCTTGTATTCGTTAAAAATGCCACTTTGATCAACTTTTATAAAATTTAATTTATAATGTTTTTCCACTTCCCAAACTTCTTACAAGATTATTCTTAAATAAATAAAGGAAAAACCTAAAAAACTCAGAAAAATCGTATAATAAATCATCTAGATTCTAGGTAAATGAATAATACAGAACCAAATATCTCTGTTCCTAATACGTTTCAAGATTTGTGTCAGTAATAACTTTTGCTTACAATATATTGCTCTTTTAAATTATTCAAGTTTCATCACTGGCTGCGAAAGTTCATCACGACGTCAACTTTTACCCAAACCCCTTTGAGTAACATCTTTGTTTAAAAACAACTATGGATGCGCCGAAATAGAATACTGAAAGGTCTGAAAGATTGTGGTTCTGAACTCTGAAGCCACAAGCAATTGAGTTACACTCATAATATTATCGTATTTTATGCCCAATTGTGAATTGATCAAAGATCGAAATCAATAGCCGCGTCCAGACCGGCTGAGCGCGGCTCGCGAGCCGCGCTCAGACTTCCTGCTCGCGAGCCGTGGCACCAGAGCTATTTGTGAAAAGTTCCGAGCCGCGCTCGCGAGCCAAGGTGAGCCGGTTTGAGCATTCAGTTTCTCTCCGTATAACGATGGAAAACCACGTTTTATTAGCTGCTGCGGCGCTTGTGTTGTCTGGATATATCATAAAAAAAAGAAAAAAGAAACAAAAAATCTGGATTAAAAAATTGTACCAAAACCGAAACCAATACGGTAACAGTTTGTTAAAGGAACAGGAACTCGCTTGTTTTTATTTAAATGATCTGGATCTTTCGAATCCCATAACATTTTGAAGCTTCCGTAAAGTTGTATTAAGCGAATACTGTCTTCTTTATCCATTTTTGATTCTGGCTCGCGAGCGTCGTTATGTCCGTCCACACCGGGCGAGCCGCTCGGACTGAGCCGCCTTTGAGCATCGCCAAAAACCGACAACGCATGGCTCGGGGTCGAGCGGCGCTCGGCCGAGCCAACGTGCGCCCGAGGAAGCCCGAGCGCCGTCCACACCGGCCGAGCTATTGGCTCGCGAGCGGGACTCGCGAGCCGCGCTCGGTCGGTCTGGACGCGGCTATTGAGATTTCCTCATATGTTGTTTAATAAGTGTAGAAAATTCAGATAAATGCATTTTTTGTCGTATTTTCGTGGCAATAAATTTACTTATATGGGGAAAATACTTGAATTTCAGAAATATGTAGTCTAAAATTAGCCAATTAACATTTCACGAACTATTAAATGACCTAAATGACATATTAACACAATAAAGTCCGTGGTGTAATTTAGATGAACCTATTTTTTTTTTCATTTTTTTTTACTTAGACACGGAAATGGTCGCTTTTTTTCTTCTTATTACTGAAGCATGGTCAATGATTTGCAAACTAGGTTCAGAAATAATACAATACATGATGTAAGTAAGATATTTTAATAAATACCAAATTAAATTACAGGTTTACAGGTTATAGATACAGTATTTAAACATTTTTATTTTACAATCTGAATATGAAAATGTTTTATACGTTACATCTTACAATGTGTATTATGCGTAATATGTAATAAAACTGAATTATAATATTGAAGATCTAAGTAATAAACTGAGGAAAGAAATCTTAAGTCTATAAGGACATATTATTACTAGTACCATAACCAATACATAGTTATTATTTAATATCACATACATAAATTAAGCTTAAAGCTAGCAAAATCGTAAAATAGAACTTCATACTTTATAGAACATAATTCTACACATATTTCATAAATTGTGCTCTTACGCTATAACGTGCGATAAAGAAAAAAATGATATATTACAACGGAGATCTAATCCCCTGTCACGCTAAAATATTCAAAAGAATACTGACGTAATTTTGTAAACTTTGAAGGTGAGAAAAATCAGAAAAAAAAAACTTATAACAAAGGGCTTATTTAATGGAATAAAGTACTCTCTATAAGGCAAATCTACATTCGGCATTTTTGTTTACAGGCTGTTTTTGCAATTGGAGACGAGTACAAAGAAAAATAATGGACACATTTACGCTCTAGACTTGTCTGCTTTAATATATTTGTCTAAAGAGGCGTCACTGCCGGGGTCCACCTGTGACAGTTGACGGAAACTCTCGTCATCGACGAAGCAAATCTCATGATCGTCTGGATCGGCTAAAATAATGACTCTGACGGTCGCTTTTCCGGGAGTATCCAGGGAAATGAGTGGGGTGAGAATCTTTCCTTTGGCTTCTTGAATTTTCTGATCGATGATTGGCTGTTCGTCGAAGGGACATGAGAAAGCTATGCGGCCGTACGCTTTCGCGTGGTTGACTGGCCCACCTGAAATAACAAAAATGTAATAAATTTATTGAATAATCTGCCTTATTGTGCAACTAATATTTCGGAGGGTAGGATGTATGTTATGTGTTTCTGCTATAAAATAGTCGGACTGTGGACGTCATCAGATTTGTATACGTATATCGTTCTGTGTAAATTAGTGTATTTTATAAAATTGCACAATATGATGTTCAGCGATGAACACAAATCTTCAATTAAATAAACGATATCATAACTCAATATGATAAATTGTGTATAGATAATAGAGCACTGTTTTATCAGACTAAACTACATACATAATAGACGATATGAATAAACTAACATAAGAAATATATTTGATCATTAACTATGAGTCAATACATGACTCATTATAATGACTAGCATGAAGGAGAAAAATACGGACAAAAAACCGCAATACTTTCAATTACTAAATTCGATGAATTGAAATTTTTAAACATGCGTTCTATTTTCCTGTATAAATTATAGCATTTGTGATATCCTCATTGTGTTTGTTAACCCTTAATTTGGTATAGTCCGGTGTGACGGACACTTGTTTAAAATAAATCCTGCCAAGTTTTTATTTCATGTTCATCGATTTCTAATCGATTAAATGTTTAAGTATTTATACCATAAACAAATAGTAAAAAATTAAGTAATGATTGTGACAACATTGCATATGTCAGTTGGGACGTAAAATGTCTGCGAAAATGCAGCCACCTGTTTAGCTCAAGGTATTTATACCTATTTTTCTTATTTTTTGTGGAAAAATGAATTGAATTATATATTTATTTATTAGATAATAAACATTTCAATCATTATTTACAAAAACATACACACTTTATTACATTTTTATGGTGTTTATTTGTAACCAAAATGTTTTGTCCGTCACAGCGGACGTTGCTAATTGTATAGAAAAGTACCACTTTATTACTATGTCCGCTGCGGCGGACACCGCCAAAATGTAGGTGCTTCTGCTTGTTTGGTTATGGTTCTGAGTTTGGATTTTTTTTCTTTGCCAACAGCCTAACCGCGCAAGTAAAATTATTGCTTTAGTGCCGAATGAACATGCACCTTCCGATGCTAGCGAAATATCCGATTCGGAAACTGAATTGCATGATGCAAGTACTAATTCTTCCACCCCTTGTTTTCTCCTGCACCATATTCCCTTGCTAACGTAACGATAGATACATCCGACGATGAAGAATTACACTCCGAAGATTCTGATAGACCTGCTGATGACCAGAGTCTTTCGTGCGTAAATTGGCGAGTCTTTTTTTGAAAATGTTCTATCTCTATCTGCTATTCCTAGATTGCCTGCAACGCCTTTAACAACATTAGCTTCTTGATTAGCACCCCGAAAAATAAGTACTAAGAAACCACCCACAGTCAAAGCCAAAAGACCAAAAAAAAAACAACTTTCAGCTGACTTCCAATTATTGGAAAGTAACTCAATTCCGTCACCAAGCGACAATAGAAGAAGGTGAGGAGGATGATTACATAGACATGCCAGAAGATGATTCACCTTTGAGTTTCTTTCACCTTTTTTTCTCAAGATATTTTTACTAGTTTCGTAGAGCAGACAAACTTATATTCAGTTCAAAAAACCGGCAAGTCAATTCAACTAACAGAAGAAGAATTTAGACTTATTTTTTAATTTTCATACAAAATAAACATGAATTGTTTTTTTTTTAAATTTCCATATAAAATAAACTGTACTTCGGTATCAAATAGTTCTAAAATGTTCATTTCTGTATTTTTCTTTAGTAAAAAAAATAAAATTAACTGTGGTTTTTATTTTCCGTAATTTGGCAGTGTCCGCTGTGACGGACACCAGTTTTCCCAGCAGTGGGCAATGGTAGATTTTTTTTTTCATTTTTCGAGAACTTTATGACATACTCCTGAAACCACAAAATTGTCAAATTCATATATTTTGAATATTTTTATCCGTGCCAAATTAAGGGTTAACACTAAATTATTTATATTTTAAAAAGGTATGTAATATATTAAATAGTCAATTGGAAATATTGAAAACAATATTTATCAATCATCTTCCAAAAACATGCACTGGAGAAAATAATTATCTCTCACGCTGGTATATTTCCAAGTGCAACGTCTGATAAGCTTTTGTAACACGTCGTCGCGAATATAATCAAATATTGCTTCGGTAACATTTATCTGTTTAAAGATTTATTTATGTATATACAAAAAATAATCTCTCTTTCCCTTGGTCTTGCCACAACTTCACCTTATAATTCATCCAAGAAATAAAGTTTTCCTATTATTACATTACATACAATGACTGAATCGTGTAAATCTCTGTACATTTTTTAACGAAATAAAAATTATATTAAACTCTCATTAAAGCTGTGTTTCAGTCCATCTGTGTATAACCGATTTATTGCATTATCTATGGACGTCAGCATTGTCTATGACAAATGATAATCTGCGCCTATTATCTACCAAAAAAAAAGGGCATTGTGTATATTTTTCGTAACAACACAAAGTGTGAGGGATCACGCGTTGATGTGTTAGAACACATTATTCGAAACGTGAACACTATCATAGTTCCTACTTATGACATCGCTATCTAATCATACATCTTTCAAGATCATAAAACATGAGTATACTCATATCATTTATCGAATAAATAAAATAAATCCGACTGTCTGGTTACAATTATGTATATTGTTTAACCAAATGTATGCTATCTGCATTTTGAGACATAAAACAAAATGTATTTCATATTTCACAAAACAAAAAACCATAACAATCGAACTCAAAACTATATAAAAAAATCATTCTTACCAATATCAACAAGTTCCAATTTGGCCTGATCCTCGCTAAAACCAAGGAGGGCTGATTTCTCCGTCTTCTCAAAGACATTTAGTGTCAAAAGACCATTCCAGTAGGCTACGGATCTAGATAGACTTGAGCTAGCTAAAGCCACTTTGACAACTGGATCTGAAAATAATAGACAATATTTTTTAATAAGGTCAATTTCCTCTTATCTCTCTATAATTATGATAATAAATATGTACAGGGTTACTTGTAAAACACCAGCAACCTCGCAGGACAAGACCATAAGTAACACCATTTGTTCTAGGACTTTTGGTAATTTGTTAGATTTTATTTTCATACAAAAATAAATATCCATTTAGTTGAGTTGATTCAATATAAATGATAAAGTTAAATAAAATAATTAAAATACATATATTATATTACTATAAAACTATCAAACAAAATAGGCCATTTCCTGCTGTCAGGTCTTGCCAGATCGGATCCGTTTTTTGTGACATCAGCGAATTTAAGAAAACAAACAATCAAACTCTTGAGCCTTATAGACTAAAGATAAACTGAAATCATGATGATTTGAAACTTTAGATACGCAAATTTATACAAAACATTTTTAGATAAAGAATACAGATTTAGGTGTAAGAGAGTAGTAACAGACATTCTATTATGTAACTTTCTTCTAGCCAATGTGATTGATTCTTTGAAATGCTGATAATACAGGTGATATCGAGACATGCACGATCATGGTTCGTCTAATAAGATTACAACTTAGCATATCACTAATACTACATAGTATAAAACAAAGTCGCTTTCTCTGTCCCTATGTCCCTTTGTACGCTTAAATCTTTGAAACTACGCTACGGATTTTGATGCGGTTTTTTTTAATAGATAGAGTGATTCAAGAGGAAGGGTTATATGTATAAATAACATCCACTAAATAGTAGAGACTGTTATTTTTGAGGTTTCTAATGTCATGTCGTAAAAAATTACATTTTTTCCGCTTACATTGCAAACGCAGGCTGAACCCTACGAGTTTTATCAAAATAATGTACTAAGTATTATACACATTGAAAAGGTCTACAGAAAAGTCCGTGATGGTATATGTCTATCTCTTATGGATAACCCACAATAATTTTTTTTTGTCGGGGCGGGTCGCTAGTTAATGTATAATTTATGGTGAAATAATCATTTGATATCAATGATTAAGATCTGATAGATAATATTTATATATAGGACAATATCGATTTACTTAATATTTATATTTAATATTTAGCATAAATATATATTTTTCGTAATTACTAATTAGAATTCGTGGTATAAGTAGTAAAGTTATTATATTAAAAAACAAATTGAAAATTATATTTGTGAGCAAAAAACAATATTTTGAATTATTTAATCATCCATTTGTAAAATTTTAAATTTTGTTAAGTCTACTTTGTTGTGTTTTTCTTTTTACTCAGAGAAAATAGTGGTATATTGTTTAGAGCTTCACTTTATCTAAAGTAGTTTTAAACAATTATGTTATTGTTTGCAAACTTGAGATAGAGCATGCTCTTGAATAATGACAATAAGTAAACAGTATTTAACGTATAGAATACTATTATTCTACATAGTATTATTACCATATTAAATTTACCTATAATACTATAGTCTGTTAATAAGTTAGAGTAGTATTTTCTATTGTTTGATTTTACGCGAGTATCGAGATTAAATTGTGTTTAAAATCCGCTAAAATTCTAAACAAGTTAGAGTATTTACCTACTGAAATATCAATTATTTTTTCATTATTATCGAGTGATGTATTATTTTGAGATTGTATTTTCATAACATACTTAAATAATACATTACTTGCTTTCTGCTATATGATAGAATTTATTTAGTTAGCATCATAAGACATATGTATTATATAATATGTTTTATTTTTACATCAAAACTTATTTGAACTAACTGCAAGAAATGTTTACTTATTAGGATTCCAGTTATGTTCTCCAAATTAAAGTACGAAGAGTTCATACAGTGTCAATGATCCATAAATGAAGCAAAAAGTTTTAACTTTTGTATTGAACAAAAAGTGTATGCAGAGAAACTGTTACTAATCTAAGGTGTTACAGTTAAATTCTTGTCATAATGCTTGTAGCATCCTAATACAAGATTTATTATATAATATGTATTATTTACACATTTAAAGTTATTTTTTGGTTATTTCATTTGAACTCCACACCACTTCTAACTTAGGGACCATTTAAACATGTAATTTGTTTAAATGTAAACAATAAATAAATATGATTAAATTACCTTTGTCTGTAGGTTGTGGTTTATCAATGATGTAGAATTTGTAGCCCCCAGGAGCCTCCACATACTTCAAGCCATTCTCTTCTTTTACTGGCCAATTTGTAGCTGCAGCTCTCTTTAGACTTTCACTGGACTGGATTGTGATACCAAGAAAGTCATTTCCTTGCTCATAATGAGTAATGCCATAGTTGTATGTGAGTTCAACAACAAAATGATTGTCTTCTGGGCCATATCCTACCATGGTTTTGCTCCATCTGTTTGCATAAGGTCTGAAACAATAGGTTTTGAGTTAGAGATTATTATTTTTTGTGTTTTATAAGCAGGTATTCAAGTTAAATTTTAGTTTCAACGATAAATATACTGTTTCTATGAATCATTTTAATAACCCATTGACCACCGAGCGGCCCGATCGGGCCGAGACACAATAGATTTTCTATTGTGTCTGTGATCCGAGGACTGACGGAATAATAATAATTAATGGAAAATTTTGAAATTTTATTACAAATATTTGGAATCATTAGTCAAGGAATTTTCATAATATTGTGCAAGACTTACCCATTGCATGCAGCTTCACAGCCTTCCGTAAATTCTTCATGGCGTAAAACCTAAAAGTAGAAAATTATAAATTTACATTTGCTTCACATTTAATAAAATAAACACTTTATAGCTATATAAATAAACATATTACAGCAAAAATAAATAAATATATTGTTTCCCACAATGACTTGAATGTGCATGATTATAACCAGTCATAAGACCTTGAAAACTAATTATACGGTAAGGTTGAAAGCCTTCACAGTTCACTGCAAATACTTGTGTAAAGCCCTTTAACACTTGAAAAGCCCTTTAAATATATTGTGTAAGAATTGTAGCGTATAGGTACTTACTTGCATTCCTAAAACTTCTCTGTAAAATTTTGCGGTCAATGTTCTGTCGGCGACTTTGAAAACAAAATGTAAAGCGCGGCCTGTAACCATTTTGGAAAAACTTTCACTTAAATGTTCAATATCACAAAATAATAAACACTAATATTCACAGTTACAAATATTTTAGGTTGGTAATTGGTTGTAAAATTTGTCCAAACTAATCGCAATCGGCAATTCAAGCAATATACCGAACCGACGACGTCTATGCCGACGACCGACTGTAAAATGCTCTGAACAACGATCATATGGAACTGCCATATGCATGTACTTTTCCTGCATACCTAAGTAAACAAATCGGGGTACAAACATGGCGGGCTAGGGACGTTCACTTGTTCGTCTAGTCGATAATATTGTATCGATTGATGATAGAGTTAAGAATGGGTAATTCAGGTAATAAGAATTTTGTCTTTTTGAATGATAAGTATGCAGTAGGTGCTTACCTAGTAAGAGGTACTTGTTTCAACAAAATAAAAAAAGATAACTACTTCTATCGGGCAATCGTTACTCGGTAATTCGTGATTCGGATTAACCATTTTGCAATTGTACCTACCTACTAGGGATAGCTGTAGTGTGTAATCAATACATTTTGATATTTTCGTTCTGCAGTTTTATATGAAACAGCTGATTTTTTTCGCGATTGACAGGGTTTTCTTTATATACCTATGTATCCTCACTAATCCTATCCTATCATACTTCCTACTAATATTATAAATGCGAAAGTTTGTGAAGATGGATGTGTAAGTTTGTTACTCTTTCACGCAAATACTACTGAACCGATCACAATGAAATTTAGCACACATATTGAGGGTAACTTGAATTAACACATAAGATAGGTTTTATAATATTATAAATGCGAAAGTGTGTATGTATGTATATTCCGTTTTCACGCTAAAACCGACAAGCCAATTTTGATGAAATTTAACATCGGGTTTTATTTGACCATGGAGCCATCCATAGGGTACTTTATTTATTTATTTATAAGCTTTATTGCACACAAACAGAAAATACAAATTTTACTTAATAAGACATATTTAGTCAAAAGGCGGCTTTATTGCTCCAAGCAATTTCTTCCAAGCAACCCATTCGATCATAAGAGCATTCTTTACCCGCGACTTCGTTCGCATGTACGAAAATAAAAAAGAGCAGAGCCGCTGGCTAAAATACATGTGAGTGACTCAAGCAGATGTTCAAGGGCAAGTATAGTTAAATAACAAACACAATTTTTTCATAAAATAATTTATTTAAGTTATAGTGGTTACTATATATGTTTAGGTACATGCGACAGTAGTCACACATGCGGCAAATGAGCTTGGCTATATACAGTGTGGAAATTTGTTGACGGACCACTTCATTTAAACATTTAATTTTCTTTTTCTGTTTCTCCACTTTTTCTTCTATTTTTTTAATTCTTCGAGTGCTGAAGCCTAAAACATTAAATAAATTTTAATTATTGATAACAGTTCTCATAATTATACACATGAATCTCAGCATGTATGACTAAGACTATGAAAAAGTTATGTATTGAAGTTCCCTTTTTTTTAAACAAGAATTATTTCATATAGGTTTTCTATTCAAGAACTGCTCTTACCAATTCAAGATCCTTGGCATCTTGTGGATGTGGATAACCTGAGCATGATGGTTGATCAGTAGTATTTGATATGTCAATTAAAGCAAATTGAGATGGATGGTCTGCCTGAAAGAGATAAAAATGTTACATTAGATATGGTCCCAAGTAATAATAAATAGATTGCTACAGAAACATGGACTCAATGTTTGGTAAATTGTAAAACTTTTAGTATTTTTTTTTATTAAAATAATTTATTGAACAAACATAGTGTATTATATACTTATGGAAAGTGTAGCTTTCCAACAACGAAAGAATTAAAAAAATTTGACCAGTAGTTTTGAGGTCTTTTTGTGCATACACAATCAAATCTTTCCTTTTTACAATATTAAGTATAGAAAAAGTTTGAGACGATGTAATAAAAGTTTCACTTTAAAAGATTTTAATAATGTAGGTAATATCTTAAAAACTAAAAAATAACTCAGTAGGTTTTAAGTACCAGTCATCACACCACTTGTCTCATGACACTCTAGGTCTCTAGAGCATATAAGTCAAAAAAGATATTGTGAAGCATATAGCAATTAGATTAATCGGTCAACAGTAAGGGGGTACAATTTCAATTACTACCTTGTACCTAAAAAAAACAAACAGGATGAGCTAAATAAAATCTATACTATAATATTATAAAGCTGAAGAGTTTGTTTGTTTGTTTGAACGCGCTAGTCTAGGGAACTACTGGTCCGATTTGAAAAATTATTTCGGTGTTAGATAGCTCATTCATCGAGGAAGGCTATAGGGTATATAATAATTATATATCACCACGCTTCGACCAACAGTATTGGAGCCACGCGGGTGAAACCGCGCGGAGCAGCTAGTTGTTTAATAAAAAGATTGATGAATTATTTACCTTTGCAAATACTGTTGGGATAGCATCATCTCTCAATCAAACAATGTTTAAAGTCTTATTAAATGCGCTCTCTTCGAAGTGCAATGAGCACACATTAATGTTTTTAGTTCCTGGCCGGATATTTTCTATGCCAATCTTTTCCAACCATGCCTTTCGCCGGGATTCGTTACTTGGTAAACTAAAACGAGAAAATATACAACAATATATAACTTCGCACGTAATTAATAAACAAATTAATAATTTATCGATAAGGTGTTTATGCGATGATGTTCGACACTAGCACTCATGTTTATGTTTTCGATGCAAATGAAATAAGGATAATATTGCGGGTTTCTACAGCTCATAATAACTAAGATGATTAAATGTAAAATGATTAAAAGATTTCTATACACTTGATAATAAATACACTTTAATATAAGCAACAATTTAACAAAATGTTAGCCACTTACCGTTGAAATGTTAGATTCGGCCTGTTTTTGCTTTGGCATAGGCCACAACCTACTATAGAACACTTCATGGTACCTATTATTATTTTCAATTATACTTATTACACTCGATTATGGTCGAAAAACACTGGAAAATCATAAAAATTTCACAATGACATCTTCTCACATGTAAACAAAACCGTATACTAAGATGGCGTCCGTGGCAGCAAAGGTACATCGATGCCAATGAAGAGGGCGCTAATAAAAAGAGTGTAGATGCTTTTTCTAAGGTAAAACTACTGTTGTGAGAAAGAGATGGGTATATCATTATTATTTCCGCGTCAAATTGAACAATTACGGCAGTTCCATAGGATTCTTTGTTCTGAGGTAAAATGCGAAAGCGTTTTTGACACTTGACAGTGACTTTGGCACTTTGGCAGTAATATAATGCTTTTCCTTTATTTATACGTAGTGGTTTGTCGAAACGCATATAGATACGTGCAAAGTTATTTACTAGTTGTTTTTATTTGAAACATTTTTTGCTTTATCACAGCGGCTCCTGCTATTCATCAACAAATTTTCATAGAATTTGTTAAGATAAAGTCGATTGATTCTGAACAATATCTGTTTGGATTGAAAATTATTATAGGTATAGGTCTACCAGAATCTGATGGCATATTTATATTTAAGAAATAAAAGATTTTCATGTGGCAACTTTATTTGACAACTATCAAATTGGTTGTCAAATTAATTGTCTTTTTTGCAGTTGATGAATAATTTTTAGGAGTTTTTAGGATTTTGTCTAAAAAATCTTCGAAAATGTCGAAAAAGCCGCTGCGATCACAACTTCACAAGCAAGAGGTTTTGTTTATAATGTGTATAGAAAAATATTCGACGAAGAAGGGTCAAACACATCACAATTTTCAATTTTGAAGATTTTATTGGTAAATTTGACTTACCCGTTTTAATACTTTAAATTAAAAATATTATAAGCAGGTAACCATGGACGTATAAAAAAAGACGGACGGTATATCGCCTAAACATTGAGTGAAGGCTAGTAATGGCGGCGAAACATCCATGTGTGTGTGCCATGTTGCCATGGCAACAGCTGTCCTGTTGACAATGGCGGCTGTATTTTTTTCTATAAATTTTGCCGTAATAATTTTGTCATTAAAACATAAAAGAAATAACTTGCTTCCCTGTGGAATGTAATCCCTTGTGTTTTGTTATTTAAAATTGTACTGTTGCGACACCATTTAACCACGCAAGACGGCATTTTAAATATTTTTTGTGAAACAGTGACGCAGTTAATCAGTCGGTAGTTCACGACGTAATGGCGGCCGACTAGCTTACTATGGTGAGAGTGTGTGCGTGTTTATTGTCTTTACACGATCGCTAGCTTACTATGGTGGCTTCACGTTGTTTGTTCGTAATATGGCGTCCGTCTTTTTTTATACGTCCATGCAGGTAACTATAATATTGTATGTTGATTACAATATAAGTTTATTAAAAGTTATTACAGGAGTTTCCAATACGGCTATTCGTCAAGTCCAAGCTGTCCAAGTCAATTTCATAATGTGTGTATCTGTTAATACTTACGAAAATAAACATAGTTTTATTTTATTTTTGTTTTATTTTATAAAAAAATATAAACAATCTAGTTTTGATCTGCATTATCATTACTTACATCCATATTTTCCCGGGGCATAATGATAATGAATATACAAATATCTAGGTATGTGTAAATAATAATATCTATAAACCTATGTAACTACCTGCATAATATTAAGTGGATATTTCATTATTAAGTACAGTATTGTCCACTTATGTAATGTGACTAATGATATTGAGGACAAAATAAAAAATAAGCAGTATCAAGATCGTTCAGTCCATTTTCCCTAGGGTTGCACACTCCAAATTTTGATTTCCCTAATTGCCTTATTGATTCTGGTTTACCCAAGGTTTACCTATACCTGATTTGGCCACAATATCCATGATCTTTGACTTTCTTTTTTGCTTTCAGCACTTTCAGTATAACAATGGTAACTATCTAATGATAACTTCAACATCATTGTAGTTAGTTAATAAACAATTATCAAATATGAAACTGCGCGGGCTTCATATTGGATATCCCTACCTTCGACCAACAAAAATAAGGTCCATGGCCCCTACATGAAGAGATTAGGTACCTAGACAACGGTTTCGAACTTAGAAAGATTTAGTGAACTTCTTTTTAATTGCTCTGCAACTTGCTCCTACACAATTCGTTGTAGCGTGTTATATTTGTATAGCCTTTTTCGATAAAATCTATATTACCTACCTATTCAAATCAAATATACTTACCCTAAGTACTTACCTATGTAATGTTACAATTCGAACCAGTAGTTCCTGAGATTGGCGCGTACAAGAAACAAACAAACAGTCTTTACATTAGTAGGTACGTAATATTTCAGTTATCACAACTTTTTATCACTTTCTGCATGATAAGATAATCTTCGTACTTAGAATAATTTATCTAGAATAATATGACTAGTGACTAGTCTAATATGTACCTACTACACTACGAACCCATTTTAGGATGTTCATGCTGTGTGTGCGTGTTATTATGTTTCTAAGTATTTGTTGACTAGGTCTAGTCGTCTTCATTCGATTGCGATATCATTTGAAAATGATAATATTATGTCTAAGACATGACTAGTGATGATATTATATACCTAGATAAGCTGACAATGTAAATTGATATAACTAGTGGGTACATACCTAATTTGTGCAAGAAATAATTTATAAAATTGACAAGAAAATTTGATCTACTTACCTTTTTGAATACTTTCCTTTTTTGCTAATGAAGCATCCGAAAGAGTAAAAAAAATCGATTGGGATTGTATACTTATTGAATGCTTTATGATATGCTGTAACCACGGCCTTTGGAATGCCTACGGCAAAGCTCGTTACGTTAAAAAATCTTATTTTTTTATGAAATATGTATTTGAGTAAGGATGTCTGTGAATTTTACTTTTTAATTAAAGTTTAATAAACTATCTTAATAAACTGTTATAAAGTTTAATAAACTACCTACATAACTATGCTTGAATTTCATAAAACAATGGTGTATGTTAGATTTTGGAATTTTGAAATACTCCACACACCATACGACATCTACTAAGCTTTACTTAACCAGCCTTGTGAAGTATAAATATATCAACCTTACAAGTATTTAAATCGAAAAATAACAACAAAATGTTATGATACTTGTTATTCTGTTTTTACTTGTGTTATAAATTTGGGCTATGCATGGGTAATATAGTTTTTGCAAGGAAAGGAAATTGAAAAGAAATGAAGGGTATTGGACAGTTTAACTAACATCACCCTAGAACATTTTAATAATCAAAACAATTGAAGTCAATTCATTCACATTAATCTACATATAATTTCATACAGAAATACGGTTAAATATATTTTTTCCTTAAATCTAAACTACAATCATAGTTTCGTGGGTATGTTATATTTTTTTTTACATTTTCTTAAAATATGCAATAAATATAATTTTATAAATTTTATAAACATACACAGATACGTTAGACGAATCCTATTGTTTCTGCTAAAGTCTGTAAATATTATCTTTCTCTCATCTATCTGATTATTTTTATCAGGTATTCCGTTATTTGTGGATATGATCATGGAAAGATATTGTTTGTCTAAGTCAAAGTAGGTACATCAATATTGAAATATCCTATACAATAAATAACATAGGCGAGTAACTTAAACAATAACTTTAACTATTAAATATAACGTTGAATATATAGCCTCCATATAAAGATAAAAGTTATTTAAAATTAACAATTAACTATAAATGCACGACGATAAATGGAAATATATTATGGCAACATAAAGCTTCGCTATAATCATATTATTATGTATGTAAGTACTTATTTATACATAGCTAGAAATTCTATACAATGTAATTCGAAAAATATAGTTTAGTGAAGATGGATCGCAATTATTTAATAAGCTAAATGATAACGTTAATCTTGTATATAGGTAGTTAAAGCGTTGGTTAAATTGGCTGAAAATAATTTCTGGTATATTCCATAAAAATAAGCAATTAGACCATTTTCAGAAGGCCGTGTTATATGAATAATAATATATATTATGACGGTTTAAAAATAAACTTTTGTAGCATAAGAAGGCTTGGTCAGTAGAGAACATATAATAAAAAAAAGATAGATTGAAATTGTAGACAGCCCAACAATTGACCACGTAAAATAGACTATCAATTTAAGGCTTACATAGATAACAGTGTCAACTTCGAGAAATAAGCACATAAATATTACAAATGGATAAAAGCTAATAACGTAGCTTTTAATAAAATATTACTTAATTTACGTATTTCCGAAAACATTTAAACATATTAGAAAAGAGTTGAGAATCTCGCAAAATTAAAAATAAAATTCCATAGACAATGTTTTAGTTTCATTTTAGGTATCAGCAACACTTGCGCTATAACTATCCTCAGTCTTGCCAACATGCCTTTAATAAAAAGAATAATAAAGTTATTAGTGCCTTAATAAGTAGGTATAATAGTCAAAAATGTTCATTCGGCGAAATTCCCAACCTTTAACAACATTTAACGTAAATACTATATTAAATGCAAATATAAAGAAATCGGTGCGTTATTATTAATTGTGTTTTTCCTTTTCAGAGCCATCTTTGTCTTTCTCCTTTTCCTTTTCTTTTTTCTCTTGAAGTTGTTGCAAGTGCGCCGGTAGAGCCTTGAGAATTGCGTGTACCTTTACAACCAAAGAATAATATATTATATTAAAGTCAATAATTATTACCTAAAACTATACTTTAAAACCTACCCACGTATTTATATTCTCATTTATAAAATTTTCATGAACCATTTTTTAAAAACTTAACTAGGCTGTAGGTATTTTTTTCTATAGAAACGCCGTCGCCTGTTTATTTATTATCTTTAAGCCCCGTATGCATGTTAACAGTTAAACATTTAATTATCATTATAGTTAAAGCAACATAATAAGTAAGAGAAAAGTGGCAACACTAATGCGTTACAGAGTTAACTCTGTAACTTGCAGCAAATTTTCTCGTCTGAGGAGTGCTGGAATAGCATTACCCAAGAAGCTTATATTTAATACACTGGAGACTTCAGTATGAACATTAACTTGTAACAAGAAAATATGACCTTGAATGACGCCTGTATGTTTTTTATCCCTTTCACACCTAACTTGGCAAGTGGGTGTGAAAGGGATAAAAAAACATACGGGCGTCATTCAATGTCATATTTTCTTGTTACAAGTTAATGTTCATACTGAAATCTCCAGTGTATTAGATATTATAAGCTTCTTGGCATTACCTCTTCAGCGACGGCCATGAGCACGAACTCAAACTGCTGCTTAGTAGCGACCATACGAGGTCGTTGGTCGCGAATATGTTCCAGGGTTGCCGCTATATCGATCTCTTTAGCGCCTTTTACCACTATAACATTACCTCTTCAGCGACGGCCATGAGCACGAACTCGAACTGCTGCTTAGTAGCGACCATACGAGGTCGTTGGTCGCGAATATGTTCCAGGGTTGCCGCTATATCGATCTCCTTTGCGCCTTTCGCCATTCTATTCAGGACCATGTCGATGAGACAGTATGTTCCGGTGCGGCCAGCTCCATCACTATTGGAGAAGAACTTGGTAAAATCGTATAGAATAGAAAAAAAATCCTGGGCAAAAGATCCGTTTTGAAAAGTTTGGTCAGTCGTAATTATAAATACTTCAAAGTATGTAAAGTTTCTAATACGGACACTAGGTCAAAAATATTGCGATGAATTACAGAATAAATACATGTTATTATCTACTTGCAAATCATATTCAGCCACTTGAAAAACACATTAGTCATCTCACATGACACAATATTTTGATGGCGCTATAATCAGATTTTGCCGGGTAGTAAATATAACTTGAACTTGTATTATGGGGATTAAAATTATCACATTTTGCATGAAAACTGTGATAGATATTTGTTATCCACATTATTTTACATACGTAGAGTCACAATAATACACACCTGCAGTGAACCACGATGGGGCAAGATCGTCCTCTGTATGACTTGTTCACCTTCCTGAAATATAAACTCTCATTAATTGCATACTTGGTAACACTAAAAACGTTAAAGTACCTATTCGATATCGTATTTAAATAGCAATATGCAATTTAAGTAGACATTGATGAATTTATGCCAAAATATGTGAACATTTTTAATACCTCCTGAATTCAAGCAAAGCCTTGGTGGATGAAGGCACTCCGTTCTCAGGCCAAGACAGGAAGTGGAACTGGGTGACCGTACGAGTTTCGCTTGTGCGTTGGTTCTTCAGGTAGAAGCTACGGACCAGGTAGTCGTCGCACCAGATGTGTTCGCTCACGAGATGCACCTGAATTTTCAATAAAATTATATGATTAGTTATGTATTAGGAAATATTTCATTCTTAATGATTTACTATTCTCTAAAGTCTGCAAGTTCACGTACTTTTACTGTTTTTTTTTTATTTACATTTACGATTTATAAAATTTTAAATATAATTGATTGCAATATTTTTTAATACTCACTTTCGTATCAAACTACATTAATCTCTATTTTTTGGAATTTTTACTAATTTTTATTTATAAGATATAATGAAAAAGTGAAACAATTTGCTGATAATTTTATGCACCGCTTAGTAACTACTTCATACCTCATAAATATGGTAAAGTTCAGATCCTTCCTCAGGCCAGTAACGATGGCACAGTTGTTGTCCGTTCTCCGTAAGCCGGGTCAGCATCACCATGACAACGCTCCCCTGTTCCCAGACCATTTGCCAGAAGTCAGACGAAGTGTGCGGCATTGGACCAGACGCGGCGATGTATGCTGGGTTGCGAGGGTCATGATCAGTCTGCAATGTAAATCATATAAAAAGACGTGTGACATTCGGGGACTGCCGCGGTAAAGCTATTGCATAGCATGCCTTCAAGCCACACCTCCGCCGTGCCCGTCTGAGTGGGGAGCGTGAGGTTTTTTTCGTTACGGAATTTCTGGATTCGGTCCCCGCACTCAAGGCCCGCGATAGAAGCTATGCAATAGCTTAATAGGCATAATAGGAGAGGTACTAATTAATTTTAGGCTATATTAATACAAGTGACATGGTCTTTAGCTTCTCCATTCTATGCGGAATCGAATGATTTTAGATATTGAGTGTAGCAAGCATACAGTAAATTCATAAAATTTTTGCAAAAAGTAAGCGAAGAAGACTGTAAGTAGTAAAATTCAGATTTATTATTCAATATTTGTTTCACAATTTGTAAGATAAACAGTTTAGAGTAATTTTAGTTGAGTTGAAAATAGGATAATTTTGTATCAATCTTTCTAACTGTTCCAATGAAAACTGTAAAAATAATTCAATTTTACTCACGATAGTAGAAGCATTGATGTAGTCAGATCCAAGGTGGTTCGACAGAGGGTTCAAAGTCACTCTAGCATGATCGTACGGAAGGCAATGGGAGTATCTATTCTTGCCAGTATTATCTGCCTTATAAGCCGCAGTGGTCGTATTCGGTTCAGCCTCGTAAGCGCAAAGAGCTTTCCACTCCTGTTCCAAACGGTCCTTGTTTCGCAAGTGATCTTCCATATAAGCCTGATAAAGACAATAATTAATATGATGTGCTATATCTAAAAGGAGATACTATGAATAGAAAAAAGTAAGGTACTCTATAAAATACGACGTACCAAAACCATGTGGCCAGTAGATATGTCCATGTTGGTAAGTGCTGGTTCTTCGCTCCTGTCGAATTAAAAATATAGGTAAAACTATTTCTTGTAAATAAGTAACATAAAGTTATATTTTTACGGATTGGATTATATTACCAAATATACTATTCTATACGCAATTTAAAATAACAATCCAATATGGTTTATCGAACCCTACTGGATTTTAACATGAAACTTGTTTATTTAAAGATGAATTCATGGTATTCTTCACAACAATATACGTACCAAGATGAAGTGCTAGAGCGTGTGGAAGGCGAGTTGCCCTCAGGTTCCCGGGACAGCGACGTGATGCGCTGCGGAGCCTCCGTGGGGTGCGGTGCCGGAGCCTGCTTGCCAGTCATCTTGCCAGACATACGGGCACGACATAATTCCTGAGATTCAAATGCCTACGTATAGCGACATTATCGAGTTCAATTTTTGATCTAATTTGTTTTTGACGTGACAACGTCTTATAATTCGATAGAGCCGGCTGCACGCACGAAAAAACATGACTCCTGCGGCGTTACCTCGCTCTGAGGCGTTCCATAGGCTTGAACTGCAAGCGAGAGCGCGGAACGAGCGACAAAGAAGCACAATCGGACGTTGTCACGTTCAACTATCGTCAGTGAACCGACTTTACAGACAACCAATTTTTTTAAAGAAAATCTATGTGAATACAAGTCAAAGTACCTGTATGACCATTTAAATTGAGCTTTTGCATCAAAAGCTTAACGAAAAATATCAACTAAAATGATTTTATTAAAATTTACTTAAATAAATGGATCCCGGTAACCACTACCTGATAGTCTCTCGTAGCTTCAGCGTCGATCTCGGCAGCGGAAGACAGTCCTTGCATCTTCCTCTTTGAGCTCATGTCCCGTTTTAGCAGAACCGCAAAAATAACCACTCCAACAATAAGAACAGCCAAACTTCCAACCAGAGCAAGAAGAACTGGCAATTCTAGGCCGAAATATTTAGGTTCTCGCACTGCGTCTTGGCGCATTACATGGTATTGAGTCTGGAAATATTGCGCAAATAAACTAAACAATATTTACATAGAGTTAAGTACTTAGTTAAGTTTCAATTTAATTTTTATTTATTTGTAACTATATAAAGATCGAATGGATGTAACATATTTATTTATTAAATAGTCTAACATTTAATCTTTTAAATAGACGTACTTACCCTATCACCAATACCACTGGCAATAATTTGTGCTCCTGTTTCTTTGGCAACTTTATCTTTCATGTTACCTAAAATTTCAAAATAACATCATTTAATGTCCTTCACACATAATATTAGATACTATAAGTCATAATATATAATAAAATAGTCAAAATAAGAAATATTGAAGCATACCAATCTGCCTGGCTACTTCCTCCGCATTCCATCCTCGGTTATTATTTTCAACTTTAAAAGTGACCTCTGTAGGGTCAACTCTGTAATGTAGGATTAAACAGTAGTATTTAATTAAAGAAAAGACATATAATATAAACATGAATATAAATTAAGCAAATAAAGTTACCGTGGATTTGTAAAAGTATCTTTCTCTAAACCGAGCATTTCTTCTAGTCTTGCAATAAAAGAGATGCCTTTTTCCCAGTTTGTAAGGAATCTGAGGCAAATAAAAAGCAAAATGTATGTATTATTAAGTAGTTTGGAAGCAACATTTTGTTTAATAACTAAAAAAGGATATGCGTGTACCTATTTTGAAATTTAACAAAGGCATAAGACGGGTCATATTGATATTCATTATTATTGATGTCACTCGGCTTTCCCACTGGCGCTTCGTGGTCTGAAAATAAATCTTTAAATTAATTTAAACAATGATCATCCACTTACATAAATTATATTTCAATTACAAAGACGTACAACATTATATACATAATTCATGCATTTAAGGATTCTTATGAAGAAATCGTATTTTCGCGTCATTCTTCCATATTTGATCGTTTTGTGTTACATCTTATGATATATATTTACACCGATAGCACCACAACATAAAAATTCGTTGAAAATAAGCAAATAAATATTGGAGGGAAAATAACAAAAAATAAAATAATAATTACACAAATATGTTGGGGAGTGTACGGAGAACCAGAGAGCATCATGCGAATTGTGAAAATCGAGAATAGAATGTGCTAATTTAGGGTACATTTAGTGCGTACAATCTAGAGAGTATTTAGCAGTGCAATTAGTATTTTAAAACACATTCTTCACGGACGCTAAATTGGCTTTATAGCTTTTAGCTACTTTAGGCCACCGTGACACTAACCTGTCACAGACATACTCTTATTGTGGTATAAAATCTTTAAAGCTTGCGCGTCCAGCCGTGGCCCAGGCTTTTTAACATCATCTCTTTCCCTACGTTTAAAGCCCAATTCTCTATCAAGTAAGTCTTGAAAATCTTCGGATAAGTAAAATTTTGAATTTTCACCTGAAACATTGTCGGTAGATATGTAATAGCCTTTGCTCTGGATGACTCTATCTCAGAGCTTTAAGGTTTTTAATGAGATCATGATTTTTAAATAACATAATAAAACCTAAGGAAAAACATGGAAAAATTAAAAAAATAACTTTGTATGTTACAAATTATTTCAAGAAAGTAAAGTAGTGTATTGGTTTTAATAGTGCCGATGCAAAGAAGCAACACAAATTTCGTTTTGCCTACATAATATTACAGGTAGAGAGAAGACTTTAATTCCAACCTTGCAACTCATTTGGACCTAAGGGTCCACCTTCAGCTACAACTGCACCTTGAGGCCTAAGTTTTGATCCAATAATTTTGCTCCAATAATTCATTAAGTATTCCATGTTTTTGTCGTATTTCGCTTTATTTCCTGGAAATGCAATGCCTATATTGAGCAATATTTACTTTAAAAACATATATAAATGAATGTTATGAGCGCTACCTTTAGATTTATATGGGCCTAATTCTCCACTCCCAGGTTGAACTAATTCATCTTCCATGCCATCTTCATCAAAGTAAATACGCGATTCTGGTATATCTCCGGGATTCTCATATTCAAAGGGAAAGTTTTTCGCTGCAAAACTCTGTCTATATTTTTCTAAAGCGTTAGATTTAACTTCTGCATCTAAAGGAGAAAATCGATTACCCGTCAAATACTCTGCTGTATATGGCGGAGGTTTTGTTTTATATTTTCTAAAATGGGCGCCCAAACGTTGTTCGTCAGTAAAATCATTGGTTTCTGGATTCGGCTCAAGTTTGTTTTGTTGCAGAGATTTTTTCTCTTTGTCGATAAATTGTTCAAGTTCTGAATTCGGTCTATTTCCTTGTGTCATCTGAGCTCGTAGTCTCTCGCGAAAACCTCCAAAAGGAACAATAGGAGACTCTTCACCTTCATTCATCATCATAATGTTACCTACTTTATCACCCGGGATGTCATTTTCAGAGGGATCATTGTCGGAAGCTGAATTGCAAAAATAGAAAAATAAATAACATTTATTATCGCGTAAATCAGACATAATTGAATAGCGACAAGCTTTATCGTACCTTCTGGTATTAAATACGGGACCGGCTCATCATCCGGCGTCAAAGGAGGATTATATATTTCATTTGCATAATCGGAATCAACTAATTGCGAATTTGGCATAAATCGTATGTAAGCTGTCTCGTCCGGTTCGACCTAGCGTAGAAACAAATTAAAAGTATTTTATGTGTGTAATAGGATCAAAAAAGTGCTAAACATAAATTATTAATCTTATAATTAAACAGAACTTACTTCCACATTTTCGTCACCTTCCATAATTGGCGCAGAACTTAGTTTAGGATCAGCGAACTGATCACATAACTTTGAGTTCACATTTGTCGGGTCACTGCAAATAGTGCCAAAGTATATCATCACTATCAATTGATCAGTTTAAGTACATATGTAACAAACTGAAATAACATCTTTAGAATTAAAGAAGAAGAAGAAAGAAGTACTTACAGTTGTTGTCGCAAAGCATAGAGCATGCTCTGCAATACGCACTGGGTGTAAGCATGCTCCCAGCGGTACCCTTGGGTGGCTAGACGCTGCAGCTCCCCCTCAAACCATTGCAGCTGGGTGGAGCTCATGTCATATCTAAACATATGATTGTAATTTGAAGTTTTGAGGTATGAATTACCGAATCCGATATAAAATTAGATTTAGAATTTATTTAATTATGTTTTCTTTGTTTTCAGATACTTATGAAAAATAATAAAAAGAAATAAAAATATTTTTTTTTTACCGAAAATTAGGTATATAAAAGAACATATAATTTTCGGTTAAAACTATATCCTATCTTAAACATTTGCGTAATAAAATGTATTACAATAAAATATACTCACTGGTAGAGCGCCCCCTCCTCCACATCGCTTTCGTAGATAGGGATGCACTTCCCGAAGGCGAAATCTATATAATATGAACAAATTTTTAAATACAAACTATAAGACTAGTTAATTAAACTTTTAAAAAATTATAACATACCATCGTAGCACCATTCCGCGCCCTCTACGCACAAAGTCGAACTAAACAAACACCCTGCAAGAACACAAAAGAGATTTATTTACTTTTATCCTTATATTTATATGTAAACGATTATTTATCTGTGCAATAATTCACTTCTCCTTGTTACTTTAGCTCAATAGGCAATATTATTAAACAATATATCAAATATCATTGTGAAGACCGTTAAGTTTATATATTTTGTAATAAATCAATAAGTAAAACCTAATAAAATAAGTTTGGAAGAACATTTAAAGCAAAGCAAGCAAAACTAGAGATTACAAACACAACGTAAAATTAAAAATTCTAAAGTTTGAGAGCGTGGATAGTTCGTTACTTTTTCATACAAAAACGGATGGCAGTAAATATATAAGTAATATGAAATTTAGGCCAGAGAGATTATAGTCTGGATTTGCACATTAATAAACTGTTGTAACATATATGTATTTTGTAAAATTAAATTGTAAAACTGACATGATTTAAAAGAGCAACTATGGAGTTTCTTGCCGGTTCTTCTCCGTAGATACTGCTTTCCGAATCGGTGGTAAATGTTAAAATATGTAATGACGTTTCAAAACTGCTTCTATAAGAAGTCTAATTGAATACCTAAATAAATGTTTGAGTTTGAGTTTGAGTGTAAAGCTGTGAACTTTATTTTATTAAAGTCCAATATAAACTTTCAACCTATCTTTTTAAAAATGGACACAGGTACCTAGAGTTATTTTGTATTCACAATTTTAGAGCTTTTATTTTGTAGCCCTAGTAATAGATTATTATTGTAAAATAAGCATCAATCGTGCTTTAATCAGAATCAGAATCTATACAGAAACAGAAAATAGAAATCGGAAATCCTTAATTCAGTGTAGGTTTAATATTATGTAGGTATTCTTTGATATAAAATGAGAAAATTGCAACCCACGGGCCACGTTGCATGAAGGCATTTTCATTATATCTTATGAAATTTCTAGAAGATGCTCGAGTCTATTTTTATTCATCAAACGATTTTAATCTCGAAGATTCCTCTTTAGGAAAGGAGCATGAATAGGTATAATCTCTCGGTAGGTACATAAATAGATTTTAATCTTAAAACGTCGAACTTTTATGTTAGACATCAAATTTCATATATGTAGTTATATTCAGTTACTCAATATATCTAGGTTAAAAAAAGTGAAGTCCCGTGTCCCCGTAGTGGGGTAGGGGGCAGATGCATTATTCATACATCTGTTTCACTGATCGATTTTTCTTTAGGGACAAGTAGGTGATCAGTAGACATCGGATTATATGCACTAACAAAATGCCAAAATATGCATGCAAATATGCACTAAAAAAGGCCGAAATATGCACTAAAAACGACTGATATGCCTAAAATATGCACAATACAAAATCAAAAAACCTTTATTAATTTTAAATTTAAATCAAAGATTGTACAAAAACAGTGAAATTTTCTTGAAATTAAGTATAGTTTTTGTGCCAATATACAATTTAGCATTTTAACCAAATTTTCGAGCGCAAATTTGTGACTTTTGTCACCTGCGAGCCCTGTGTTGCCACCTTAGACCTTTCCGGGCTAAATCTAGCCCTTTTTTGGAATTCAACCCGTGTTTTAAGTTTTTAGCCCCAAAAGGGTAATCTAGCCCTATTTTTAATGGCTCAAAAATTACTTAAAATGGAGCCCATTTTGTAATTTTTTGCCATTTTACCATGCCAAAATAGGGTTGGTTTACTCGCTGAGCGTTCTGATTGGCTAATAAAGGTTAGTCGACCAATCAAAACTCCCGCTACTTAACGAAATATGCACGATTGGGGAAAAAGGCTATAATATGCACTAACGCCGTAATTAGAGAGTTTTATGCATTTGCATATGCAAATATGCAAATGCATATAATCCGATGTCTAGTGATCAGCCTTCTGTGTCCTGCCAGACCAAGACATTTTTTTTTTTTTTTTTTTCGTCTCCACCGGGAATCGAACCCAGGGCCCCTCGGTTCTACGCTCACGCGTCGACCACTGTACCGAGGAGGCGGTCTATATATCTAGGTTATATCCCCTAAATTATTGTTTGGGTGGTTACAATTCAGTTCAAATTTTCGAGCTTTAAAGAGCTTGAAAGTTGGGGGATAATTAACGATAAATAAATATATTTTTTTAACAAATTGTACGGAAGCATATTATAATGCTTTAGCATACCTTGTAAATATTAATCTTTATTCTTAATTAAATAATTTTTTAAATGACTAATCATACTGATAACAATTTTCATGCATTTGTGACCCCAAGCAGACAAAAATTCTAAAATTGTGTTGGTCTAAAAACATCGGCTGATTATTTCAATTTTTTTTTCAATCGACTTCCGAAAAGGAGGTTCTAATTAGACCGTAGGTATTTTTAAACGATACATTTTAACTAAAAATATTATCGACGGGTTTAAAATAATTTTACCAGTTCTACAATCTTAAATGCAAGTCTTAACCCAATTACATAGGCTTTACCTATTTATTCCGACATGGAATAAAAAAAAATATGGACAAAGCCGGGTAACATATAGTATATCATATTATACATACCTATGTTCCCATCAGCGTCCGAGGGCGCCAGCGTGCTCAGAAGCGCCAGCGCCCATAGTGTTGGCCGAAGATACATACGGCACATTACATCTGCAAATAATAATGTTTTCCAAAACCACAGAAGCAAAAACAATCGCAAAACAGATAATTTTGTCGCAGCTGTTGATATCTATTTACACAAAAACATGGCAAACAATGTTTCTTTACGAAATAATTTCAAAATGATCAAATTAAAAAAAAACTCAATTTACCTAGGTAATAAAATATATGTAATAATAACTATAGCAATCAATGAATAATAAATATTGGATCACCTATTCCATTTACTATTATCTAGTTTAACCTCCCCTTAGGTAGGTAGGTACTATGAGATTTCATGGGGCATTTAATTTATGGACCTAATAAACTTGATGGATGTCCGCTGTAGATTGATTTAAGCTTAGCTAAATTTAATTTCGTCCGACGTTATTGCCACTTTATTTTTATTAAACGAAAAGCAAACGTAATAAATACTTATACTATATTCACTTGAACACTTCGCGAGTTAGAAAAGGAAGATAAATTATGGGGGATTCTTATCTGGACTTCTATCTTAAAATAAGTGAATTTTACCAAATAATAAATGATATGTATGACGAACTTTAACACAGTTAACGTATTAGGGATTATGCCTAGTGTATTTTTAATAAAGGAGTAATAATTCATAAACTTTATTAATCTATCCGATAGCTATAGATATTGCCGTTACATAGATAGATTACATTGACGTAGGCATCCATGCCCTTTAGGTACATCCCACGCAAACGCTTGGCCTAAAAACTTTCATCCCTATTTATGGGGATGCATTCTAACAAATAAATGAATAATTATGAACCTTTAAATGTAGTTATATAGCACAAATGTAATATAATTCAAATTCTCTTACAAGGGATGAATAAATGCGCACACCTACGCAGTTAGCTAGGATAATGTCAAAGGGTTCCTGGTTCTAAAAATAGAACAAGCTGATTGATTTTAAAACAAGGGAAAGAAATTAAGAAAAAGCTTCACGTACCAGATAACGATCTTATAAACAAACACACTATCAAAACATCTCATTAACACTTTTAAGTAACAGGTTTTATAAACGGCAGTCTACAAAGAATACATTCACAGGAAAAAAATCGTATGTGAAATGATGATCCTGTTTATATAAAAGGTAAGAATACGCACCGTTCAAGATCAGCAATGATTACTGTAGCATTAGCTATGCAGGAAACACTGAAATCTTTCACAGCGGACACTGAGACACGGCTTCAGGCGGGTCGTCCGCGGCGAGATGCAAAGCGGCCAGCTGTATCGCCCAGCGAGCCTGCGCACTCCGCTATATCGATCTTGCGCCCATCCATTCACACAATACGTTCGCCGCCTACATAACTCGATCCGACTAGATGTTATACTTCAATCATCATTAGATAACGCAATATTAGCAATTGGTCCTCGAAGCTTCCACTCGAAGCACTTCACTGTAACGCGAAATGAGCTCAATAAATATAACGACCGAATTTAGAATGCAATAATATTTGGTCGACACCAAAATACACTTGAACCCTGAGTGTATTTGTCAATACACGAAAAAGGAAGAAAATAATTGAAATATATTGCCTTGTTTAGGTATAAAGCGGCGACACTATGCCGGGTTATCTTGTACAGCGTTTTGCATGCTAATGACGTTTCGATAACGATGTTGGGGCTAGTCGATAAACGAAGCGATGCTTGGTACCTACAGCCACCCACATACAATCATTTATAAACCACATGATATTTTCAAGGAATAAATAGAATATAATATAATAGGGCTATTATATTAAAGTTCGGATTGCATTAAAAAAAAAACATAGATATTAGTATTTCCTGGAATAAGAAAAGCTAATAGGAGTAATTTTATCTTTTGGAATAATTTGAGCTTGATTAAATCCAAAAATCAATTCGAAAAATACCCCCCGTTTAAATTGAAATGTAAAAAGTAACTTTCATTAGGATTCTAGTACACAAATAAACGTGACAAGTCGAGAGAAAAACGTGAAGCTCTAGTTTAGTAACTTGAGCGAGTAAAAAAACTTTTAACTTTTAACATAGACAAATATACCCAAGCTTTTAATAAGCTTATTACTACTGTCTATGTTATGCTTAGTACGTTATAAAATTAATCCTCCTTGAAAAATAAATTATTTCATTACAGATTGTGTACCTACCTAATCATCAAGCCATGGCTACTTTTATGTTTTAACCTAATTTGGGGAACCTACAAATCCATGAAGTAACATTTTATGTAGGATTAAAATAAAATTCAAGAAATATAAAAAAATCTCTGTATTATGATAACACAATTATAATACACATGATATAGTACTACTAAATTTTACATACTTTAAACTACTATACTTACAGTTTTTAGTTTTTACAATTAATAATGTGATCGAGAAAATCGTCTACACTTATTATAAGTAGGTATATGTTTAAAAATACTTACATGCATACATCTTGTAAGAATTTTTGAATAAGGAATCTATACAAATATCGTAGCAGCGCTCAAATAAAATCGGATTTCAATGAGCTCTATTATTGTACATAAATATCGAAATATATTCTATATAGCAGCTTCTAGAACAGGTACGTAATGGCGAGGCACCATGTGAAAATAAATTCTGTCTTAATACCATACCAATAAAATTAATTTTTCAATGCACTGATGAACAGATGAAGATATATAATATTTTAATAAGAAGATGGGTAAGTATTGTAAAAAGGCCCTTTTTTCCAATACTTACCCATCAGTGCAGTTATTCCTGTAAACGACTCAGAGCACAATTTGATACACTTCTACCTATCTCTTCACTTTGTGAAGAGTAACTTATGAGCATTTAAATGTTAATTAAAAATATAAGCCATCATTACAGAAAGTCTAAAAGAATATGGGATTATGATTATTTCTATATATGTTATATATTTTTGTTTCTAAACTTATATATCTTTGATACTTTTATGTACCTATACCTTTTAATTTCTGGCAACACAAGGCATAAATTTAACTACCTACCTATTACGAAAATATATTATTTTGAAGTTGTGAAATTACCCAAATCTAATAAGTATTTCTTGACTAAATTAACCAATTATTAGACTGCCGATATAAATTATATTATATAAATAATAACATACTTTTATAGTAACTAGTACACTGTTAAATATTTCTCAAAGACAATACGCGCAAGACACATCCAAATAATTGTAACATATTCATATATTATTTGGATCATGAATGCACAAATTAAAAATCAGTCAACAATTTGTTAAATTAAAGACTTTGTATCGAATTTAAACGCGATTTATTCATAATTTTCGTTGTGAAAACTTTACAGCAAGGTCACGTGTCTTTGCGTGACCACGCTCATTATAAAGTGATCGAAATAACGGGATAAAAATAAAATTAATAAATCGTGTTTAATAGTATGAGAAAATAAATAAAGCCGAAATAATTCGTGTAGTTTTGAAAATGGCTAGAGTTATTCCTTATCATGTCAAGATAATAATATCGAAAGTCCTCAATGGTAGGGTGAGCTGAGGGTTTGAGCAGGTTGTGGTCAAAGGACCCTTTAGATTTTTGCTCATATGTCTAGAACCTGCACAAATAGATTTTCAAATTTAAACGAATTATTTCCGCTGATGGTCCATTGGGCCATTATGATGATGGCTTAATTTGCTCGGGCTGTAAGTCTTTGATTTCTTAATATATAATGTTCGCTGAGTATGAAACACAAAATATAATACTTTGTAAATAGATAAGATCAAAGAAATATGTAGTATCGATAATAGATAATGCAAGGAATAATTTAGAAAATGAGGGTCACTGAAAAACTAAAATAAAATATTAAATAATTCAAAATCGAGCCCGATTGTAAAAAGTACTCACACACACAAACAAAACTAGATACTAATCTAAATCAAAAATTATTACACATAATAAAAATTAAAACAATCTATTATGTTTTAAAAACAATAATTCTATATGAGAACCCTTTGTGAGATAAATTGATATGATAAAGGTACTTTAAATAAGAGAACATAAATATCATACTCCAATTACATCTAAATTACTACAATGAACACACTACATAACTTAATCTCAAAATAATACTCTTCAAATCAGAATATAAAGCAACGAAATGGCATTTACCGTGTCAGTCTTCTGACGATATGATTATGCTCATATATGGAATAATCAAGGGAATAATATATGTATTTGCCAAAAAAGCTTCTTATGGGTTAAGGGGCACATGCATTTCACTTTTAATTCACTGGTAGTCTAGGAGTCTGTTCTGGACAAAATAGTTAAGCTGAAGTCCTGCCAGACCCAGTATAGATTAGTCTTCACTAATTATTTAATGTTCACTGTTGGAGCACTGGTCCTTTTTTAGAATGCTATGATTCAAATATACCGGGTATATGTCGACTTATACTCAAGAGTTGATAATATTTTGTGACACTATATTTTCCATATGATTAAATAACACTAACTGTTAATTTCAATTAGGACGAAATATTAAATTAAGGACATGTCTTAAAGTCTATTAGATAAAAAAGTTGTTGACAATTTTTCCCTAGAAATGGGAAGACAGTAAAGTTCGAATTAAAAATAAAAATGACTATATACAATAACGAATCTTCATATAGTAGAAATTCTTAAAAAAACTCTAGTCGTATAGCTGCTTTAAAAAAATAATAAAGAAATACGCAAATTGCGTAATTCTTGTACGTAGCTGCATTGATCATATTATATTATTAAAAATTCGCGTATTTACAACGTCCAAAATCGTATCCTAATATATTGGATAAACTTGACATTACTTAAAAACGTCATTTAGGTTTAGAAGGGCAAGGTGGCGCGGGTCGATGCGGGCGCGGTGATGGCTCATACACTTCGTCATACAAACACGCGTTAGAGTACGTCGCTTGCGCGTAATACTGGCTTGGATCATTAATCTCACTGTAAATATTACTCGCTGTTTCGTTCACTTCGTCATATGCCGCATTACGAGACGTAGACGCTGCATAACCGAACCCCGAATACCCATATTGCCCCATATCCACATTCTGATACTTCAGCGCGGTGTAGTTTTTAGAATTCTCCAATTGCTCGCTGAAATTCCGCAACTTCTCCCCCTCGTCCTTTGGCACGTATATGTTCTTCTCGTAGTTGCTAGTCACTTTTGGTGTGGAATATTTCGTGTAATAGTCCTTCGTTTCCAATATGAACTGCTGCTGTTCAGGGTTTATGTCGAAATTGTTGTAAACGGGAAAATCGTCTCTGTATTCAACTGCATTGGCACCCGATGTGGAAGGACCATTTTTATTGATCGCACTATTTGCGTAAATTACTTCATAATTAGTGTTTTTCGATCTGAGATTCAACGATTCAGATATCCTATCATCTAGAGACATTTGTGCTAATGAGTTGGTTACGCTTAATTCAGAGAGAGCTTCGCTATTTGAGTATGTATTTGTGAGAGTGCCATATGATAGCGTGTTTAAACTAGAGCTAGCTGCGTTTTCGTATGTTTGTGAGTTTGAGAAATCGTTGCTTGAATATGTGCGAGTGTGAGATTCGTTGGTTTCGTGTGGAGTATTAACTACGTTAATATCATAGTTGGTTCTTGTGCTATAGGTTTCATTTGGTCTAGTGATGGGCCAAAACTGCGATGTATCAAATGGATCATTTCTTGTGTTGTTTTGATTGTTGCTAGGGGTCGCTAGAACATTGAGACTGTCTAGTGATTTAGCACCGTAGAGATTAGATTGTTGCTGCTGGCTCGTTGCATTAGACGAATAGGTTGGTAGGCTTTCTATGCTCTGTTGACCCCAATCGGCTTCATTACCTGATTAAACATTGACAAAATATATTACAATTAAAAATATTAAATAGTGTCTGACGAAACACCAATACAGGTTTATTTTACTTAAACATGATTTATATTAACAATTTCATTCTATTATTAAAACTGAAACTGTTGTATGAGATCAGAAAAAAATAATTTGGAAAATCCAAAAGTGCACGCCTCATAATTTTTTTTAATAAATATTTATTAATTATTATTTTTGTTTATTTAATAACAATTAAACCACATCGAATCAGACCCTGAAAAATGAAAGGGTTCTATTCCTGAGCATACTCAAGCGTAAGAGAAAAAAAAAGACTCGATTAGTAAAGTATTTCGGTCGCTATCGTGTTAACAAGAAAAAGGATCCGCACATACAGACACACGGACGTCCAAGACAGAACTTTTTTAAAATGTTTTTTAACTAGTTTAAATAACAAAAATGACATCAAAAATATCATGAACGTTAAAAATAGTGTTTTTTCTTAATATGTGTGTGTATGTATTATCTTACAAGTGCAATGTATGATACATAAAGACATTTTAAGTTTGAAAAATCAGATGTTTTGCGCGAAGTGACAGTAGTACCCAGTACCCACCTCAACGCTTCGCTTATGAGGCGTGCAATATTATAAATAACTTACCAACTTCAGGTACATCGATAGGTTCATCAAGAATAGACACGTTTTGACTGACTGGTTTTTTAGCGGGTGTCGTGCGACTCGTCGATGGAGGAAGATCCAGGTCGATCAGGAGATCTTCTTTAACTACAAATAAAATATTTTTGTCAGATAATGGTTTTGGTTGGCAGGAATGGTTTTGAAATGCACTTCATTTTTGAAAATTCTATGAAAAGGTATTAGTCTGACCAGTCTTTGTTAATATGTAATGAACGAGCTCTTTCCAGGATTCTTCGCTAATACAGAATATATTTTTTATTGACCATATTACAATACATACAACAATGCTTATACGCGCGTTGTATAATATGTTTTTTGTTACTACAAAATACATGAAATACATTTATGAAAAATTGGGATGTTTTAATGTCTGTGTAAATGTGATTGATCGGCTAGTTGAAGGGCTTGCTGGCGCTGTTGCCGGCCCGCTGGTCACTAGCCAAGTGAACACTATCATGCGATGTTGCACGGAATTCTATTTCCTGAGTGATAATTCCGACATTACACTAATTTCTGCTATTTTTTTTTAACTTACCCTGGTTCAAACTCCTCGATTGATTATCCCTAGCTGCCCTCGCGATTCTTTCATTATGCTGTAGCGTTCTATCATTGATAAGCTTGTTGTAGTTGAATTGCTTGTTGGCGCTGTTGCCGGCCCGCGTCGTTGAGGGCTGAGTGGACTCTATCGTGCGACGTTTGCGAAGAATCACTTCTGAATCGTCAGATGCGATTGGTATTTTCGATGGCGACGTTTGGGTGGAGTCTAAAAATTAATTTGATGATTATTAAGATTTTATTTTTTTTTTGTTACCATTCTTTAATGTATAACGTTTTAGGTTTCTCAAATATCAATTACATTTTGGAAGGTCTAGTCTATTCCTTATAATATCAAACGAATATTTTATTTTACATAATATGCTGTTCTCTGACCATTTCTTATCATCGAATAAAAGCCCATTTAAATGAGTTTTACAGATAACTAATAGATTAGTCCGGATAAACAGATAAAAATTGATCAAATGTAAATTTGCGTACTTAAGTACTTAAAAAAAATATTTCACTTAATTTGCGTGACCAATAAAAAAAAACACTAATTAGTACAGTACTTGGTAATAATACCTTCGATGGTTTTTCTTATTTTCGTTTTTAGGGTTCCGTAGCCAAAATGGCAAAAACGGAACCCTTATAGTTTCGTCATGTCCGTCTGTCCGTCTGTCCGTCTGTCCGTCTGTCACAGCCGATTTACTCGGAAACTATAAGTACTACAGTGATGAAATTTGATGGGAATATGTGTTGTATGAACCGCTACAAAAATATGACACTAAATAGTAAAAAAAAGAATTGGGGGTGGGGCCCCCCATACATGTAACTGAGGGATGAAATTTTTTTTTTCGATGTACATACCCGTGTGGGGTATCAATGGAAAGGTCTTTTAAAATGATATAAAGTTTTCTAAAAAACATTTTTCTTAAAGTGAACGGTTTTTGAGATATCAGCTCTCAAAGTCGTAAAAAGTATGTCCCCCCCCCTCTATTTTTATAACTACGGGGTATAAAATTCTAAAAAAAATAGAGGTGATGCATGCTAATTAACTCTTTCAACGATTTTTGGTTTGATCAAAGTATCTCTTATAGTTTTTGAGATAGGTTGATTTAACTGTAATTTATTATATTTGCTGCTACGGAACCCTTTGTGCGCGAGCCCGACTCGCACTTGGCCGGTTTTATTTATAATATCATATTATTGAACACCTGTTTACTCGTATCGTTTCAAGTTCACAAGGCATTGCTATAAGTTGCACGTATCTTCCTGACCTTGTGTGATACGCGGCAAGGCTAATCCGCACCCAATTCATAATTAATGTAACAAGAAGAAATAATCGTATCCTTCTAATATTATAAAGCGAAAGTTTGTGAGGATGGATGTTTGTTACTCTTTCATGCAAATACTACTGAACCGATTACATTGAAATTTGGTATGTAGGTAGCTGAAGACCCAGAATAAGACATAGGCTTAGGCTTTTTATCCCGGAAATCCCACAGGACCGTTGCTAGAAAAACTCGCAGTCCCGTGACTATGCAAGTTTTTCTATGAAATAGCGGGCAAAGCCGCGGGTGAAAATCTAGTTTATTATATTTTTCTTTTGGTTTCTATTTATTTAGTGATTATTATCGGTAGGTACTTTATTTGTTTTAAACGAAGTTATGGGTGTAACGTAAAACAAACAATGAATAATTTATTTTGATATACAAGCGTTATTTCCACTTAGTCACTGATTGTGAATTTTAATGTTAATGTATTTATATTTTATACCACGTGCGTTATAGTAAAATTGTATAGCTTGCTATCCGTCTTTGTTATGGGTACATTTTAGATCTCGAGTATATTGTGCTCATTGTAGACCATAACTTCAAAATATTATGTAAAAAAGACAGATGAACTTTTACTTGACTATAACAAAAGTAGGTACAGATGCGTTAATATTTGAACAATATATTGATGGACTATTGTTTCCTACATCACAATATCTCATACAAATCCCACGAGTTTACCTCAAAGACTATATATAAATATAGGTAGAAGATATCATTATGTCATGTAGATTTAAAGTCAGTTTTAAATTTATAATGAAAAAATAGAGCACTAAAACCTACAAAATTGACTTTTATACGTGATAGTGAAACTATGACGCATACGACACTCCTGCGTCGCCATATACGTAAATACGATAATGAACCTTACATAATAGCCTCGTGCGTTTCATATTAACTAAGTTATATGCATATGGTTTGATTAACATTGGACGAGATCAGAGATCTTTATGCAAACAATTATAATCTTTGAATTCTACTTTGCAATATGTTAAGAAAAGTTCAAAAATAAAATTCCCAGTTAATCCAATGAAGCGTTAAAAATAAATATTTGCGTAAATATTAATTCACCTTTAAGCACTTTAATACATTGACAAATATAAGTTTTGGTTAATTGTAAATTGAAATTTGTTTACGCTAGTCATAAATATTTACTCTTTCAGCATAATAATAATTATTTATCGTAGAAAATTAATCAATGGATTTTATCTTTATCAGTAAATGTTTTTAATCATTTGTATAAATAAGTCAAGCCTCGTAAAAAAATCACCCTCCATTAGCTTTTACCTATAAATACGGTTATATTTTAATAACATGTTTAAACATCCGTAAGCGAAACAAATCCTACGCAAAACATAAAAATACGTCTTAAAAGTCAAAAACTTTATAAACAAGGTTACTTACGCCTTCTGCTTGGTGATAGAGTTTGAGCTTTTTTCGTTACTGCAACATTTTTGTTCTTCGCCACCGTTACAATAGTACTGCAAAATAAAAAAAAATATCAGTATCCTTATGCATTTCAATTTATTTTTGATGCAAACCTTTTTAGTTTACAAACTTAAAAACATCTCTCTATCATTTATATTGAGTTTATGATGATGAAGAAAATTGAACCCTAAATATGCTAAAAATGAAAAAAAAAATGGCACAATCCAACAAAATTTTGAATTTTTATGAAAATAATCTATATTTGAGAATAAATATTAGTAATTCCATTTCCTATCGCACAATATTTATTTCTATTAAATGATACAAATATAATATTACCTAGGAAATAGTCCGACTTCCAGCGTGCGTTGGTTCTGTCCCTTCCACCAGTGCAACTCGGGCCGTTTATCAATCAGGATAATAGAGTCGCCCGCCTCTATTGTCATCTGACCTTGCTTTCTGTAACTGTTTCGATAGAAAACTTATAAATAACATCGCAATTTTGCGATATATCGGTATTTCAGAAATATATTATTTATAAATAAATAAATAAATTTCGAACCACAAAAAATTTTAAAATCTTTAACAATTTGGGCATACCGCATAACATTTTTCCTTCTTATTTAAATAGATGTTTAAATACATTTATAAAGCATATTTCAGTACAGAACTAGAATGAGGATTTATTTTCCACAAAAATAAAATGTAAACACGTTTATTAGAAGCTTCTGTTCAATCAAATATGTTTTCGACGAAAAAACATTGAAAAATAAATCATTGATAATTTTGTAAATACATATTATGTAATTTAACAAAAACCTACTCTACAATTAAAATAAACGAAAAGTTAAATTAACTTACCTCAAATCAGCAACAGCCGTTTCGAATTTATTAGCTTCCATATACTGCAAGATGCCGGCAAAAGTGGGCCGTTCTTTGGGATTCAAGTCCCAACACTGCATCATCAACATGTACACGTCTGGAGGACAGGCTTTAGGCGCTGATAGTCTTTGGCCTTCGCGCATTATGAGACGAAGAATTTCTGATCCATTTAAACCTATGTGGGAAGAAAAATATGATATCGTCACTGGAAAGCCAATACTACTGAAGCGCCAAAAGGCCTTTTTACAGTAGATCAATTCAAAGTTTTTTTTTCCACAAAACCAGACATAACTTTTTTTCTGATTTATGCATCGAAAAATGCTTAAGGAGAAAAAGTTTTGTGACATTATTACGCATCTAATAAAAATAAAACCTTCAGCATACTTATTTTAATTCAGGAAATAGCTGTCGCTTTAGTACTTTTACTTTATGAAGTTAGTAAACAGAAAGTACTTAATCTGTGAAATATATTTGGGGTGCGGTGTCAAAAAATACTAACAGCGCAGGTTTGTTAAATTGTACTAACGCAAATATTACTAACGTGCATTGCGGATTAATAATGTCTGAGGGTATTATTACTGAACGTTCTAATATGTCACTTATACCGTACGTTAAAACGATTTATATTATAGTAAGTTAGTACTATTGTGTCATAAAAAAAAACTAATGTATGAAAATATGATTTAAATTTAAATCTATTTTACTTATGGCGCAGTTGACATTAAGTAAATTAGACAAGTGGCAACAAAATAACTCAATCCTGTTTATTAGCAGTCGCGCGAGGTCTCATCCAGGTAGTTCTAGGTATATCTACGCTAAAAAAACCATAATAGGTTAATCACAATATAATATCGCAAAAAAATATAATGGTTTTAAAACAAAATGTACACAGTTTCGTAATAATCTTTATTGAAAAAAAAAACGTTATTTTAATCAGTCTTGTCTTAAACTTCTTATTAAATAATTATTACTTGATAAAAAAAAACTTAAACAATGTCATTTAAAGTAAAATATAATAATCACAAATGTTAGCTTTATTTGGTATCATTTACGAAAAGATCAATCAATTAGGATGCATAATTAGATCCTTCATACCCGTATGAAGAATATGTATTTATGTAGTATTTTGAAATAATCATAGTTATAAAATTTTAGGTATAAAAAATATTATTTAACTTAATAATAATTAGAATTTTAATTTGTTGCCATTTTTTGTAATTAAACGTTGTCTTCGACATCCGTTTCTTGAAGGCTGTCCTGGATATTCATGGCATTTGGAAAATTTGCATATTCTTGATGGTAGTTTTCAGGAATTATTTTTGTTGTACAAAGTTTCCATAAATCTTCGTATTTCTTTTTTGATATAGGTAGGCGACTCTTGTAAATATTTTTCGGTTGTAGATTTTTGTTTTTATTAATTATTTCAATGTTTTCCTTTGCTTCATCCGTCGCCATTGTATATTTAACTGTCATCTTCTGGGGTTCAGCTTTTTTAAATGTCGCTGTACGCACCTGTAATATTTTTAAAGTTAGAATATTTATATCAAAATAGTCTCCTAAGTGTAATTATGAAAAGACAACGATTGAGTTACCTACTTTCGATATTTTTCCCGTCAGATTTCCCTTAAAGTATTTATCTGCGACAATATCCCAGCCGCAAAAATCCTTAAATGTTAAGACATTCACATGATAGGGCTTAGGATTCTTTCGGGCTAAATTAAACACTGTCGGCCATTGAGATGGTGCCCAAACAATTGTGTTTGTAACACTTTTTTCTATAACATAATGCATTGAGTCCACTGGCATATAAGTGTGTCCAGGCAAGAGATAATTCATTTGGATGCTAGTCACAAATTCGTCACTATCTGACAAGAAATCAATATGCTTATAAATTCGATTATTCTTTACATTTTCTTTGTTTATTGTTGTATTAATATTTTCAATCTCTTCTTCATACTCATTTTTGTTTTCTTCTGGTTCAATATAGTTGCGTTGTTTAAGTTTTCAGTAGAAGCAGTTTCATCCCTAATTTGCTGTATACAAATGTCCATTTCCTTAAGATGCTCGTATAATCTTCGTTTTTTATATGGTTGCTTCAAACATAGTTCAGAAGATGGAGATCCAAAAGATGTGCTTGCTTGTTGGTTATCTTCATATACTTTTCTTTTACCAGCTTCTTCTTCTTCCAAATTGTCGTCGAATCGCGAAATTACTGTTAATGAATGATTGGTCGGCTCTATGAACGTGTTTGACTGTATGAAATTACTTTTGAATGAGATTGGTGCCTGTTTAGAATGTATGTTATTGACGAAGGATGTTCCTTCCTGAGCATGATCTTCTATTGGTAGTAGATTATCTTGATGTATGTATGTTTCTGCCTGTATCAAATCGCATGTTTGTGAGATTGATGCCTGTGTAAAATGTATGTTATGGACGAAGGATATTTCTTCCTTAGCATGTACTTGTATCGGTATTAGATTATCTTGATGTAAGTATGTTTCTGCCTGTATCAAATCGCCAGTTTGTGAGATTGATGCCTGTGTTGAATGTATGTCTTGAGCAAAAAATGTTTCTTTATGAGTGTGGTCTTCTAGTGGATTATTCGGATCGATGCATATTTCTGCCTGTGCTAAATCGCCTGTTTGTGAGAATAATGGCTGTGTAGAATGTATGTCTTGGGTGAAGGATCTTCCTTTCTGAGCGTGTTCTCCTGTTTCAAGAGGATAATCTTTATGATTGAATATTTCTGCCCGTTCTAAATCCCTTGTTTGTGAGTTCGTTATTTGAGTGGGATAGTTTTTTTGGACTAAGGATACCCCTTCTTGAAAAGTACAGTCTTCAATTCCTGATGAATTCGGATGTATAAATTGCGATAAATCCAATCCTTGTTGTGAAAAACCAGCTTCTTTCATCATACCTGTTTAAACGACAAGTATTATTAATAAGTGATTTAATGCCCCATTTTTTTTTGTTTTTACTTTTCCATATTTATATTTTTAATATTGTAGAAAAAAATATTATAATTATATTTCTTGTAAATAAGTATAATTATTAAATGTTGTTTATTCACACATTTATACACACGACATGACATTCACCCACATCGTCAGACAGGCAGAGTTATCTTAGCTAAAAGAATAGTATTGATAGCTTAGTGCTAGTTAAAATTTAAAGTTAAAATAAGTAACTGAAACTTCACCGTCTTTTGTTGGGAGTATCTCCAAAATTTTATATTCTTCATTGCGTGGATGCCGTAAATTTGTGACGAAACTATCCTGTTCGGAGTCTGACCCAATATCGCTTTCGTCTTTGGCAAATAGTCTACGAACAACATTTGACTTAGGCGATGATTCTTTTGAATTTGCGTTTACAGTACGCATGTTTGTAAATTTTCTAAAAAATGAGGATCGTCGACTGTCCATGCTCCGTTTTCTATGATTCTGAAAATTTAGATTGTAAGTGCCTAATAATAATAATACAATAATTATGAATACCTAATACAAATATCTGACGATAACTAGTATAGGTAGAATACGCACTATTTCAAGAATGATGAAATAGAAATAACAGAAAACATTGTACCTATACATATCTATGTATTATTTGTGTAGGTTACTAGTATGTTATCAATATTATTAAACTTCCGTAATTTGTACACACATTCTCGTTACCTATCTTGTCTTGCAAGAATAATCTCTTTAATTAATTACCTTTCCTAACAATATAAATGGGCAATAATACCAATGAATACCTACTTATTCTTAGATAGATAGGTAACGACAATTACGACAACGCAAACAAAGCCAGATAATAATATGCGAATAATAGATCAATAACCATACAGAAATAGTTTTGTAAAATGCAGGAATAATATTTACTTACCTAGTTTTAATTATACGAACAACTAACTCGGCCGCCGCGTAGGCGGAACAAGCAAAAATGCGTCACTCAGTCACCGCTGCTCGAAACCGACTAACAACGGTCAACTGAACCGCCGTCAATTGTCAAATCCCGCGCAATGTAGGTATTCTAAATACTTAAAAGATGTAACCAGAACTTATTTGAATTTCAAAAGACTAAGGTTAATCTTTATGATAAGTTTACGAACTTCTTAATACTAAACGACTAATGTAATTTTTTTTTTGTAAAATAATCCATACTAAAAGTACAATTCTCTTCAATTTCACTGATTGCAAATATTCTTACTAAATACTCAAACAAATATTTAAGTAAAGCAAATATACTTACACTATTATCTATTAAAAAACTGTGTAAACAAAATATACTAACGCGCCACCACATCTGTTTCTACGTAAAGCAAATTTACTTAACCACCGTAACGATTTGTATTGTAAAGTGCTAAAGCGACATCAATGAATAAAATAGCGTATTTTGAGTTGCTGAACGAGCTCAGTGTGGCTAATGTCCGGTAATATAAATACTTAAACGACAAATTTTAAAATTCAAAGATAAATTGTATTATGTAAGCATTTCTCAAAAAAGCAAAGTTATGAAAAACGTCCGACATTTGAGGTGCTAAAACGCCACAAAAGTCCTCAGATCGCCATGAAACCTAGACCATTAGACGCGGAATAAAAAATCCAATCCATCGATATATATAACTCATTTTGGCCAAAGTGGCGCTTTAGTAGTTTTGGATTTTCACTGACGATATACATATCGTCAGTGAAAATCCAAAACTACTAAAGCGCCACTTTGGCCAAAATGAGTTATATATATCGATGGATTGGATTTTTTATTCCGCGTCTAATGGTCTAGGTTTCATGGCGATCTGAGGACTTTTGTGGCGTTTTAGCACCTCAAATGTCGGACGTTTTTCATAACTTTGCTTTTTTGAGAAATGCTTACATAATACAATTTATCTTTGAATTTTAAAATTTGTCGTTTAAGTATTTATATTACCGGACATTAGCCACACTGAGCTCGTTCAGCAACTCAAAATACGCTATTTTATTCATTGATGTCGCTTTAGCACTTTACAATACAAATCGTTACGGTGGTTAAGTAAATTTGGTTTACGTAGAAACAGATGTGGTGGCGCGTTAGTATATTTTGTTTACACAGTTTTTTAATAGATAATAGTGTAAGTATATTTGCTTTACTTAAATATTTGTTTGAGTCTTCAGTAAGAATATTTGCAATCAGTGAAATTGAAGAGAATTGTACTTTTAGTATGGATTATTTTACAAAAAAAAAATTACATTAGTCGTTTAGTATTAAGAAGTTCGTAAACTTATCATAAAGATTAACCTTAGTCTTTTGAAATTCAAATAAGTTCTGGTTACATCTTTTAAGTATTTAGAATACCTACATTGCGCGGGATTTGACGGCGGTTCAGTTGACCGTTGTGGGTCGGTTTCGAGCAGCGGTGACTGAGTGACGCATTTTTGCTTGTTCCGCCTACGCGGCGGCCGAGTTAGTTGTTCGTATAATTAAAACTAGGTAAGTAAATATTATTCCTGCATTTTACAAAACTATTTCTGTATGGTTATTGATCTATTATTCGCATATTATTATCTGGCTTTGTTTGCGTTGTCGTAATTGTCGTTACCTATCTATCTAAGAATAAGTAGGTATTCATTGGTATTATTGCCCATTTATATTGTTAGGAAAGGTAATTAATTAAAGAGATTATTCTTGCAAGACAAGATAGGTAACGAGAATGTGTGTACAAATTACGGAAGTTTAATAATATTGATAACATACTAGTAACCTACACAAATAATACATAGATATGTATAGGTACAATGTTTTCTGTTATTTCTATTTCATCATTCTTGAAATAGTGCGTATTCTACCTATACTAGTTATCGTCAGATATTTGTATTAGGTATTCATAATTATTGTATTATTATTATTAGGCACTTACAATCTAAATTTTCAGAATCATAGAAAACGGAGCATGGACAGTCGACGATCCTCATTTTTTAGAAAATTTACAAACATGCGTACTGTAAACGCAAATTCAAAAGAATCATCGCCTAAGCCAAATGTTGTTCGTAGACTATTTGCCAAAGACGAAAGCGATATTGGGTCAGACTCCGAACAGGATAGTTTCGTCACAAATTTACGGCATCCACGCAATGAAGAATATAAAATTTTGGAGATACTTACTCCCAACAAAAGACGGTGAAGTTTCAGTAACTTATTTTAACTTTAAATTTTAACTAGCACTAAGCTATCAATACTATTCTTTTAGCTAAGATAACTCTGCCTGTCTGACGATGTGGGTGAATGTCATGTCGTGTGTATAAATGTGTGAATAAACAACATTTAATAATTATACTTATTTACAAGAAATATAATTATAATAAGTATTTTTTTCTACAATATTAAAAAATATAAATATGGAAAAGTAAAAACAAAAAAAAAATGGGGCATTAAATCACTTATTAATAATACTTGTCGTTTAAACAGGTATGATGAAAGAAGCTGGTTTTTCACAACAAGGATTGGATTTATCGCAATTTATACATCCGAATTCATCAGAAATAGAAGACTGTACTTTTCAAGAAGGGGTATCCTTAGTCCAAAAAAACTATCCCACTCAAATAACGAACTCACAAACAAGGGATTTAGAACGGGCAGAAATATTCAATCATAAAGATTATCCTCTTGAAACAGGAGAACACGCTCAGAAAGGAAGATCCTTCACCCAAGACATACATTCTACACAGCCATTATTCTCACAAACAGGCGATTTAGCACAGGCAGAAATATGCATCGATCCGAATAATCCACTAGCAGACCACACTCATAAAGAAACATTTTTTGCTCAAGACATACATTTTACACAGGCATCAATCTCACAAACATGCGATTTGATACAGGCAGAAACATACATACATCAAGATAATCTACTACCAATAGAAGATCATGCTCAGGAAGGAACATCCTTCGTCAATAACATACATTCTAAACAGGCACCAATCCCATTCAAAAGTAATTTCATACAGTCAAACACGTTCATAGAGCCGACCATAAATCATTCATTAACAGTAATTTCGCGATTCGACGACAATTTGGAAGAAGAAGAAGCTGGTAAAAGAAAAGTATATGAAGATAATCAACAAGCAAGCACATCTTTTGGATCTCCATCTTCTGAACTATGTTTGAAGCAACCATATAAAAAACGAAGATTATACGAGCATCTTAAGGAAATGGACATTTGTATACAGCAAATTAGGGATGAAACTGCTTCTACTGAAAACTTAAACAACGCAACTATAGTTATTAATATTGAACCAGAAGAAAACAAAAATGAGTATGAAGAAGAGATTGAAAATATTAATACAACAATAAACAAAGAAAATGTAAAGAATAATCGAATTTATAAGCATATTGATTTCTTGTCAGACAGTGACGAATTTGTTTATAGTTCGAGCACTGGACAGGATTCAACAGAATCAAATGATACAGACCGTGTTAATGAAAAAAAGAAGCGTTTAAAGAAGAAACGTAAAACAAAGAAGTTGAATAATTTTGACGATACAAAAGAAAATTCAGAGCCGAAAAAAAAAGAGCGAAAGATTAATAAATAAAGTGTTACAAACACAATTGTTTGGGCACCATCTCAATGGCCGACAGTGTTTAATTTAGCCCGAAAGATGAAATGATTATTTCAAAATACTACATAAGTAAATACATATTCTTCATACGGGTATGAAGGATCTAATTATGCATCCTAATTGATTGATCTTTTCGTAAATGATACCAAATAAAGCTAACATTTGTAATTATTATATTTTACTTTAAATGACATTGTTTAAGTTTTTTTTTTATCAAGTAATAATTATTTAATAAGAAGTTTAAGACAAGACTGATTAAAATAACGTTTTTTTTTTCAATAAAGATTATTACGAAACTGTGTACATTTTGTTTTAAAACCATTATATTTTTTTGCGATATTATGTGATTAACCTATTATGGTTTTTTTAGCGTAGATATACCTAGAACTACCTGGATGAGACCTCGCGCGACTGCTAATAAACAGGATTGAGTTATTTTGTTGCCACTTGTCTAATTTACTTAATGTCAACTGCGCCATAAGTAAAATAGATTTAAATTTAAATCATATTTTCATACATTAGTTTTTTTTTATGACACAATAGTACTAACTTACTATAATATAAATCGTTTTAACGTACGGTATAAGTGACATATTAGAACGTTCAGTAATAATACCCTCAGACATTATTAATCCGCAATGCACGTTAGTAATATTTGCGTTAGTACAATTTAACAAACCTGCGCTGTTAGTATTTTTTGACACCGCACCCCAAATATATTTCACAGATTAAGTACTTTCTGTTTACTAACTTCATAAAGTAAAAGTACTAAAGCGACAGCTATTTCCTGAATTAAAATAAGTATGCAGAAGGTTTTATTTTTATTAGATGCGTAATAATGTCACAAAACTTTTTCTCCTTAAGCATTTTTCGATGCATAAATCAGAAAAAAAGTTATGTCTGGTTTTGTGGAAAAAAAAACTTTGAATTGATCTACTGTAAAAAGGCCTTTTGGCGCTTCAGTAGTATTGGCTTTCCAGTGACGATATATTCTATTAGATTTCGCCCGCTTTGTCAAAATTATAGCAAATTATGTAATTATAACTTCTATGACATTCTATAGTCAATAGTATGAAAATTGGTGCAGTCGTTTTTGACTATCGCAATCAGAGAGTAAAACAAAAAATTTATAGTGATGAAAAAAACAATGATGTTCATATAGTTCACATAAAGTGCAGAATCGATATAAATAAAGTGGCGTGCAAGTAAAAGTAGTGACTAATGTTACTCTATCATTTTTAAAGTAAACAGTAAGAAGCATCTATCAAGAAAGGCACTTAATAAATTCACTGTGCACCTATTTATCATAAATTAGCATCAACATAATAACAAACAGTGCAATGTATGTAGGTATAACACTTTCATTGAATGCTTACATAAGGAATATTATACTTTAATAATCATCTTTTTTAACATTGTTTCCGTTTACAAAACAATTATTTAATCAAACTCTAATGATATAAAATATATAATTAGAAATACATACATGTTACACGACAATAGTAAGACATTATAATTTTTGCCTAACTAAAGCTTGTATTCAAATGCAATTCAATGTAGTTATTATCATGTTTGTATATTTTATAAAATCTTACTATTCCCAATAATACTTTAATTTATGTCATAATTATTTAAGAAGGAAAAAATAGCTCATTATAACATTGGTTTAAGTGTGTAAATGCGATGGATGCAGGTTTGACTGACCGGTTGGCTTGGTTGGTAGTGGCCCTGCCTTTCAAGCCAGAGGTTGTGGGTTCGATTCCCACCCGGGGCAAATATTTGTGTGATGAACATAGATGTTTGCTCTGTGTCTGGGTGTTAATTATCTATACACATATTTATTTAAAATTATATAATATTATCTATGTTTATCCGCCATCTGGTTTTCATAACACAAGCGAAAGCTTAGTATGGGATCAGATCGCGCCGTGTGTGAAAATTGTCCTGAAATATACTATTTTTCTTCCACTGCATATTTTTTATTTATTTTTTTTAATTAATATTCTTCTACAAATTACCTATCCACGGCTCATCTCCAAACGTATACATCTCCCACAGAGCAACAGCGAACATCCACACATCGGACGCATGCGAGAACTGTCTGGACCGTAGTGACTCTGGCGCGCACCAGGGGAACGGCACTCGACGTCGTTCGCTCATCACGTAACAGTCGTCCGCGTCTGGGAGCGCTCGCATTAAACCGAAGTCACCGATTTTCACCTGCGGGAGTAAATGTGTTGCATTTTGTAAACACGTGAGTGTGAGAGACAATAATTCTATAAATTTATAATGGTTTTGTATAAAAAGGATTAATAGTTAACTAATGCATGGATGAACTTTGTGTAATTTTTATTTTGATTATTATTCAGTGCAAAATTTAAACAAATAAACGACTCTCATTTAATATATAAATATGATATCATCTATTTAAAGTATATTAATTTGTAATTTTAATGAAAAAAAAAGCATTTAATGCAATGATATGCATTTACAAATACACATCATTTAATTTAATAAGTTCATAAATAATAACTTATATTTTAAATGATAACAAAAACTAGTTTCTCACCAGTTCCAGGCTTGACAATAAAATATTTCTACACGCAAGGTCTCTGTGAAGAAATCTGCTTTTCTCCAAATAAGCCATGCCGGCCGCAACTTGTCCGGACCACTTTGATATGTAGTTTAATGACACTTTCCCATTCTGAGCTCTAATGTAGTCTAATAAAGCACCCATAGTAGCGAGCTCACACACCATCATCAAGGGATGGAATACAACTCCATGGAGTTTTATTAAATTAGGATGTTTCAAACTATGCATCGCCTCTACTTCCCTTCGGAAATCATCATATATCCCTGGCTGAGAAAAGGCATCAGCCTTTAACACTTTGACAGCTACTGGAAGTGTTTTATTATGCTCTGACATTTTCCATTCACCCTTCCGGACCACACCAAATGATCCCTTGCCCAATTCATTTTGTAATCTACAAAACAATAATATTGTTGTACAATTTTTTCTACTTATAAGTGTAATTGTGTAATTTTATTATTGTTTTTACACATGAAAAACGGTGATTACTGTTGAATCATGTTATGACTGGCCTAAATTGTTAAAAATAAATCTATTTTTGTTTTATTTATATGCAAATGAACTTTATACAAAAAAATATAAAATTAAAATTTATATAACATGCCTGAACAAAGCTAACAAATATTGGGATAAAAATTTCTAAGCAATACACTCACACAATATCTTTTTCTAATATGATACATGTAGTTCTGCTTTCTGTTTGGGTCTGAGGTCTCAGTGCTAGTTCAGTCTTTTCTCTTGATACAGAACCTGAAGAGCCAAACAGTTTATTCCAGAATTTACGATTCCATAGTTGCAATTTCTTCTTTCTTACAGCATCTAGCAGCCTACGAATCCCTGGTTTACTAATTCCAATTCTCTCAAGATCTTCTGTGTGCACATAGTCAAAATGTGCTAGTCTAGTAATCTAAAACAAATATTGAAAGCATATTATTGAAATATTTGTCTATTCTCTTGATATAAATAAACTGTGTTTTTATTTACATACCTGTAATTGATCTCGGATTGGTAAATAAAATTGTTCCAATTGAACATTTTGCAAAATTTCACACAACCAATCAGTTCCTGAATCCATGTTGAATTATATATTGTGCATTTCTTGTTTTTCTAAAGAATCTCTTTATAAGGTAACATTTCACGCAGGATGTAAAAATTGAGTAGCGAGAGCGTTGGAATACCAATATTATTGAGAATTAAACCATCTATAATTAAAAGAAACAGAATATTCACACTTTTTTACTTTCCTTAAATCATAATCACACAAATGTTTTGTATCTATAATCACATTTTTTTACGAGCGTAATTAAAAATTTCACTTAAATAAAAACGAACAAGCAATCACATCGCAAGCCTTCACAAAATGCAAATTGCTGAGTTTAGCTGTCAAACTTCAACCCGATAATGACAGATAATACAGATAAATAATATGACACACAAACATTACACTTAAAACGGAACGTATTTTCAAAAAGTATTATTAACTTTTAGACAAAATACGAAAAAATATGTAAGTAAACACACACAATATAACACCGACAACACCACTACAACTTATATTGCTATTAATTGCATTATACATTTCATGTAAAAAAAAAAAAAACAATAATAAAAATCACCTCAGCAGAGCCCATTTTTGTGAAATTGCAATTAAATTACATATTTGCAATGGAATTAGAAATTTAATTTTTTTTTTCAAAATAATTATTATGAAAGTGGAATAGGGAATTGTGTGAAGATTTTTCTCTTGTGTGAAATTACCTGTGGAAATTAGAGTACAGAGCGCGGGTAGTTTTTGATTCATATAAAAATTATTGTAGGTATGATTGATAAAAGTACTTAGTTACCTATTTTTTGATAATTATTTTTGTCACATTTTTGTGAAAAAATTTATAGGTATACCACCAAGATACCCACGGTATCACACACGGTATATACCAAGAAGCTTAGTATAAACCATAACTTTTTCGGGACATAGAAAAATAATTAACACTATGGTAAATAATATAAAAAAAATATTGCAGATTTCTTTGACATTTTTCTTTAGCTGTTTGATAGAAAACGTTATTGACTAATTTAATGATAGATTATGAATATGCAGAACGTTTCTCTCGATAGTATATCTGATACGCGAAACGTCGATTTTGGTTGTATACCTGTCGACACAATAGCAGAAAAATCCATCACTATTCAAAACACAAGTGGGGTAAGTAAATTGCTGTTGTTAAATTCTCAAAATCTTGTAATTCTACCTATTTTGAGTAGGTACCTATCATAATTATCATAAAACGTAGGTATGATTACGATATAGTAGGTACGTATTATTCCTAGAAGATGTCTTCAGCACCTCTGATTCTGCTAACAAAAAATCTAATTCAAATATTTTATCATTTCAGAAACCGTTAATATACCGGATATCGCACACCTATATTTTAAATAGTATAGACAAAGTATTCAAAGTCGTTATAACTTCTACTTCTATAGATCCTTTGAAATGCGCCCAAGTAACAATTACTTTTAAGCCAAATATTCCGGGCCAATCATTTACTGAATATTATTTAATTGATGACATAATCGGAAATATGTATAGATTGATAGTCACTGGTAAATGTTATGGTAAGTGAGCTTTTTATAAAAGAACTAGCTTGCCGCCCGCGGCTTCGCCCACATTTTCAAAGATAAACCCGCATAGTTCCCGTTCCCGTGGGATTTCCGGGATAAAACCTATCCTATGTGTTAATCCAAGTTACCCTCTATATGTATGCCAAAATTCATTGTAATCGGTTCAGTAGTTTTTGCGTGAAAGAGTAACAAACATCCATACAAACTTTCACATTTATAATACATATTAAATAGGATTAATAGGATGACTGTGTAGTTACCTTTATAGTTTATACTGATAAGTAAGGTAACTTGCATTATATTTTTTACCCTCTAACTAGCTATAACGTTACAACTACAGAACTTCTTAAAGTCTTTTCTAGAATATAAGTAGTCAATTTCAATTAATTATCTATTTAGGACCGGAAGTTAAGCTAAGCAGACGAAAACTGGTCTTCAGAATATGCAAAAATGTAACTGAACAAAGGCACGAGACAATAAACATTATAAATAAGTCCGATATCGATGCACCTTACCAGTGGCTCCTACCGATCAGCGGTCAAGGATTTTTCCAAGTAAATAATTGTTTCTTTAAATGTTCATTACGCATTACGCAAACACGTAGGCGACTATTTCTTACAACGTTAATAATTATTGTACTAAAGGGTGGCGTGTGTCTCTTATTGCCAAGGGACACATTAATAATTTTTAATAGTATAGGTCTACGTTAAACAGTAGATGTATCGTAGCATTAACTCTATACCAACTGTTAGGTGACCCTAATTTTTGTCACTATTTTATATCTATTTTACTCTATGAGGTGTCCCCTAACCACAGACCCCTAACTTACCAACGTCTGAGAATACGCGCCATGTAGGATTTACATAATGTTATAATTAGATATCGACTGGAAATTGCGGAGTCGTTCGGGCATTCGAGACAATAACTGCAAATGTAATTTTCAACGGTTCAGCACTTGGCATATACACAACTGAACTTGTCTGTCTAGTTTTGCATCAGGTATGTTCAAACAAATATTTTAACGAAACTTGTTAATGTTTTAAAGGATGATAAAACCAGTCTAAAATACTTAACACTATTCTCTATCTAGATAGTATAACCACTACATATTTTTATTTCAAAATTCCCGCATTACCAGCATTACTATGAATCTTTTATTGAGATATGCCGGGGCTGCGTTTCTCTATTTCCCTAGTACTTATAAAGAACGATTTATAAAATTACATTTACCTACAAAAATAAAGATTGATACGCAAAAATTAATATCTAGTGGTTGTTAGCGGGAATTTGTATTCAATTTTAATTCTAAATTATTAATTAACCCAACATCATCTTCAAGGAGCCCATCTTTTTAAATGTTATTGCGGCGGTCGTACTTCCTGGAAACCCCCTGTATAATATACACGATCACGTGTTTGAGAAAAATTGGAAACGCAAGCGAAGATTCGTACATCTTATGGAGAATAGTCTGAACCGTTTGGACTATATACCGCCAGCTTCTGCGTTTGAGAGATACCTGGACTTTGGTACAGGCAGTGTGACGGACATTACCCTAAATATATCGCAGACTTTGTGTATCACTAACCATAGAGAGGAGGATGTGTACATTATTTGGCTTTTAGGTAATATTTTCCCTTTTTAACTGACGTTATCAAGAACGCCGTAGGATATCGTAATATGTTTTTTTAAGAAATAGATTAGCCAAAATGTTTTACCCAATAAAGAAGAAGAACAACTTCTTTTATCATAGTAGTTGTATATTTTTCTCACCTTGTTTACGAAATACAAAATATATTTTATGTAACTATACTCTATGAATTATGTTTCAGATCCTGATAATGTGTTTCTAATAGATCCCATTGAGGCAGTGATACCTCCTAACGAGTCAAGATTGTTTACTATCAGATTTAGGTAAATAATACGTAATAATTAGCAGACATTCAATAAAATAAGAGCAATAAGTACTTACTTTAAAATTATATTACAGACCAGATTTCGACAACGAAGTGTATGGTTTCTTGCTTTGTGGAGATTGTCAGCAGAAAGTCTACGATAGTAACAATGAAGTTAAAATCAAACACACGTGGTTTAGGATACCGTGTATCGGAAATACTTGGTCACCGTGTACTGAATGGACTACGGAATGGGATTGTCCGGTTGAGGTTTGATTATTAAAAAGTCATTTTAGCAATGATGTGTTGCATGCGATAAAAGGAAGAACGTAATTTTCGAAGTTATTTCAGTGTTTACTTATGAAGATGTTGACTAGAACACGGAGTCATAACTTGCGTACTAACGTACTTATTTTTAACTAGTGGTCCGCCCCGGCTTCGCCCGTGGTACATATTTTGCAATAAAAGGTAGCCTATGTCCTTTCTCGGGTATCAAAATATCTCCATACCAAATTTCATGCAAATTGGTTCAGTAGTTTAGGCGTGATTGAGTAACAGACAGACAGACAGACAGAGTTACTTTCGCATTTATAATATTAGTAAGGATTTACGCGCACCTTTTTTTCAATAAACCACGAATTTTAATGCGACACAACGTAATAATGAAGAACTATCTTTATATTTAAAATATTGCATATGAGTTTTATTTGCTAACGTTTTAGCAATACCAATAATTTCTATACAGGTCGTGATGCCACCAACAGTGCCTGCAAGAACAACATTTGCCAATTTCATGCTATCCAATAAACATGACATTCCAATGCATTTTAAATTCGAGGCACCGTCGAATACGTAAGGCCATTTTCTAATCAATCCATTCTCATTTGTGTGTGTATGTGGGTAAACGTAATAAATATCTAACTACCTTCAGAAATTATGTTTTGATGCCCATGTGTGGTATAGTCCAAGGAAGAGGTTGGCAAATAATATCAGTTGCTTTAGAACCAAGGGCATTCGGAGAATACTGTGAAACTTGGGATTTGATAATAAATAAAGTTCAAAAGGTAATGAAAAATACTTACAAATGACTTTCCTAAATAAATGTTGTATTACAGTGACAGTTATATTGTAAAATTTGTACCGACAATTAATGCGTTTTCTTGGCATAGTAAACCAACTCGACGTTTCCAAGTACCCTCATTTGTAGTATAACCTCTATAAGGTTCAATATAGCTTAACAAATGTTTTAATTTGTTAACCTTTTCTGCTCATAAATCAAAACATTTTATACATAATTCACCAGGCTCGTATATGCCTATTCGGAAACGCAGAAACAAGTAAGGTAGAAGTGATGTCACACGGCTACAGCCCGCAAGCGCACGCCTTGTACGAGTTCCCGCCCACTATCACGGGCTGCACCAACTATTGTACCGCGTACCTGCATAATCTTACCAGAATGAGTATACAGTAAGACGATATTCTTAGATAGAATAGATGGGTAATATGTAAATTATGTTGATCGATTATTAAAGACTTTACAGGCTCTCGAAGCCGGTTTTTTGGGACAAGTTTTTGACAGGAAATGAGGAACATACCTACCCTCCCTAGCCCTCACATTTAAATTAAATACCGGATATTCTAGGTGTCAAAATAAATAACTGATAAATAATTGAGCATGATCTGACTAGACTGAAATAAGAGCTATTATTTGAAGCATCTTTTCATTGAATACTGTACCAATCCCATCCATATGTATGTAAAAACACTTGAATTTGGTTATATTATTTGTTTATAGTATGCGAGTCTTAAACACTGTGCCGTGGTTGGGAGCTGACAATAACGGTTGCATAGTAATGTCCCCAAAGGAAATCCTCCGTTTCCATTGGTGGTTCTTTCCCAAGGAACCGAATAAAGTCTACGAAACGACCGTCACGTGTTCCTGCATCTGTCTCATTGATGACAGGTGAAATACATTGAGATACTATTACTACGTGAAATATTCATTTGTATGAAATACCATTCCCAAAATAACGTTGGAATAAAATATAATTGTATTATAGACCTGTCGGTGAACCAACTGAGCTGTTTATACGTATAACCGGCTTTTCTGAACTTCCGGATTTGAGGGTAAGTTGAGTTTTTTAGCCGTACAATGTGTTTATTACATGTTTATTTTAAAGAAAGATTATGCATGTTTTAGGTCTTGCCAAAAACCCTAAATATCCACGATGCTATTGTTGAAGAGAGTGTTCTATTTACTATAACACTGTATAATTATGGATCATGTTATTTCACATCAAAACTTTATCATGTAATCGACGGTATGGGCGATGATCATAGTGGAGATAAATTTGAAATAGATTCTAATGTGGTAAAGATTTTTTAATAAATAATTGCCAATTCAAACAGTTCTTATTAAAACAAGGCATGCTATTATGATGACGTCCTTAATAAACCCAACGTTTCGTTAAATAAAATATAAGGGACCGATAACACGATGATTTTGCTGAAATATGTACCTATGATACAAATTTTATAAATTTTAGAATAGCCTCAAACCATCTAACCACTGCGAAGTAAAATTAAAAGTAACAGCGCACGGTGCGGGCTCCAGACAAATAGATATAAAATACACCGTGCTCTTCAGAACTGAGTTCGATGAAGTGGAGGAGATACAGCCAATAAAGAAAACAATTTGCATTGTTTGGTACGACGGTATCTATCCAACCATAAAGGTTAGATTTTACAATGTCTGCAACGAATTTGAGAGTTACACCTGATTCACGTCGGCTTTCATGCAATTTGTGAATATACCGTTGCAGGTTAAACGCACGATATCTGTTAAATGTCCAGTGATTTTGAGCAATCACTGCGTTTGGAATATTACCAATGTAAAAGAGTAAGTTCAATACTATGTTGAACATTTAAATAAAGTGGTTATTATGAAGAATTTTTTGTCACTTTCAGTCTTATACCTACCAACAACTAATACATTTCGAGTTTTGTTTCTAAGATTTATTTTAGGTCCTTGTTATGTTAATCTACATCGCAATATTGCAGACTCAACAAAGCATTAGAAGACTGTAGACCAAATAAGCCCCTAAATGTGAATCTGTACGCACCAGATTTGTGCTTAAGATCTGAGCGAGTTGAGTTAATCTTCATAATGGGTTGTGTGTACCGAGTGCCAGTGGCTTGGAACTTGAGGAGAGAGAAGATATGCGATTGTGAAATGGTAGAAGTACAACAGGGTATATCTACGTATGTGATGAAGCATACGTGCGTGCATAGGGCTCTGGTGGAACTGACCCCGAATAATGGAATAGTTTCGGTATGGAATTTGTCCTAGTTATGTACATAATAGAATGAATGAATGAATAGACTTTGGGAATAAAAATTATGACAGGGAAAAGACAGAATATATTCTTATGTTTTAGTTTTTAATAATTTAGAGAAGGTACTCCTAAGACTTCATGCACAAATTTCGGCCAATGGAATTTGGAAAAATACTGACGCGTTATGTAGGAAATAATATAAACACACAAGCATCCCTAATCCGATGGGACTTAAGACCATCACAATAGTATAGACAGTTTTAAAATCTATTCTAGTCTAGTGTATTATAACCAGAAATGTTTATTTTTAAATGACCACTTAATTTTAGCCCATGAATCCAGGAATATTACAAATGAACCTACAATACTGTCTCGAAGGGAAGAATACCTTATGCTACATATTAACGATGTCGAATAACCGCACAATAAACATATTCATTAATATTTTCACGCACTTGAAGTCCAAAGGTGTTCTCACGCCACTAAGACGAAACGTCGAAAATAATGACTACCTGACCATATTGGACTGTGGGAGAGTACCTATTAATAACCTAGATCCTGTTATTCGAGTAAGTTAAGTTCCACTTTCGTGTTATACTGAAGCTTGATCAATTTAACGGCATTGGCACAGTTATTTTACTGTTCAGTTTAATGATAATTATAGACAACGCAAAATACTAATTTTACACAACTATAACTAAATAAATAGGCTTCATGACGAAATGTATTTGCTCAATGAAGGTAGGATATAAAATCCTAGAAATGGAAAAAATATAATCAAAAACAGATAGCAAAAGTGCCTCACCACGTCATTTGTTACGACTTTCCTTGGAGACGGTTTCTTTGGATTTATACGAAATCAATATTCCAGATTGTATGGCTTTACAACCCAACAGACGTTTTTACCACATGGCGATTACTTCGAGGAAACACGATAACTCCAGACACAGTCATACGATGCTTGCAATATTTCGCAGAAGTGCCTCCTTTGGACAAATTGGCTGTACCATTTGCTTTCATGCCAACTGAAATGATCGATTATGAGGTGATTCTAACTACCGATTCGCTTTCGTCATCGTTTTAACGCTATCTATCAAAATTTGAACACGCATCTTTTTGGTATTCCCATAGAAATTTGATAGGAATGTCATGTTTTACTGTGGTAAAAAGTAGCCTCTGTCTCTCTTTGTCTCCCTCACTCCTGTCTATCTCCAGCCACAAAATCTATAGAATATATTACTAATTCAAAGGTGGTATTCTTCTGCTCCTTCGGGTATGATATTGTTAAGATCTTGGTGAAGGGACAAGGCGGTTTACCAAATTGCATTGAAACTCGATTGGATATCCCTAGCTATGTGGAACAAGTTATCCGATCTGCGTATACACAAAATATTGTATGTGTTTTGTTACAGATTTATCGTTTTTTATCCAATTTTGATTGTTAGTTCGTATAATTAATAAAAAAAAGTGATAATAATAACGTGTTCAAGGTATATTTATCAAAGGATCATATAACTTTGCCAATTATGCCCACGCATTCACTCTCAAGAGATGTTATAGCTGTAAACAATGACACGGATCATGTTTTACGATTTATTTGGATGCCGTGAGTATTTTTAGTTTCACAAAATAATAGATTTAATTGGGGATAAATATATGAATATGAAACAAGCTGACCCACGCAACTTCGTGAGTAGTTTAAAGGAATATTTTTCATTGCTTCAGTCTTTATTGATCGTAGTATGATGTAATAGCCTTCCTAGTTCCTACATAACTGGACTATTCAACATAAAATATTTTTGAATTGGAACTAAGATTCTGAGATGAGCACGTTCAACCAAACAAACAACCAAATTCTTCAGCATTATAATATTGGTATAAGTAAATAGATATTCTAGAATCAAGATTAATTATTATCATAAAATCGACATTAAACAGGGAAAGAATAGCGAATATAGTTAACATTGTTATGACCCCGTGGTGGGGGGTGCTGCAACCGAAGTCATCGGAATGGATTACTATGACTGTTTACACTCTTCAAGAGCCTGCGACATTTACGTAAGCTATTTCGCTCTCATTATTGAAAAAAATCTGATTATTAGACAAATTAGGAAGTTCATCTTGGATAAAGTAGACATCAAACGTGATAAATCACTCTCGTAAGAATCAAAGTTTTCATTGAAGTAAAAAAATATATAGCAATTGTGCCTTATATTGTATGAATTTAGCACCACGATTGCTTGCGAGATTTTGGATTTAACGGAGCGAAGACGATATCAACGCAATGAACTTCTGAGAAGGAACAAAACAGAAAAATGCAACCAGGAATTCATTATCACAGAGGAAGGGATGTTCCATCCTGTAAGTTTATGTTAACAACATTACTATTTGATATACGTATTTCTTCTGAATTTTAGAATGGAACGTTGAACTACGTTGATTAAAACCTACGATTTAAGTAACTAATAGTATCTCAATGATTTTAAAGGATGTTTTGAGAACGTAATTTAATTTTAATGTTCATCACAACGTGCTCCATAGAAATAATTTGCAGAAATACTTTTTTATGTTGAATTTATATTTTTGGTTTTATGGCATTCAAATGCTTTATAAATATAAATTTATAAACGAGTGGCTGAGTTGGTCAGGCATCCGCCCCGGAATGGCGCGAAGGATGCGGGTTCGAGTCCCGCCTCGTGATCGAATTTTTTCTATTCTTTATAAATTTATATACTTTTTTATTTTGAAATTATTTTACTCTTTGAAGGGTATCAATGATTTTCCTCCATACGTATTGGATCTCAAAAAACCTCAACCGTCATATTTGTCTATGACTGTATCCGTATCATCGAAAGGACAACGTGACGGTGTTCCGAGAATGCTCATGAAACAAATGTGGGAACAGGTATGATGCTTTATGATATTTTAAAATACTATTAACAGATACAGATTTTTTACTTGGACCAAAAATAAAGTGATAGCTACAATCAGACTCCAAAAAGGGGGATATTTAAACTCAAATCAAATTTAAATTCAATCGTACCATAGATCTCGTTACATTATGATGATATTTTTTTTTTATATTCACTTTAGTTGAATGCAATTACTATCGAGAGATAAAGGTAATTTTAAAATTATTTACAACTAACAGGCACCACCGTATGATTTAATGTCATCCGATTTTAACGACTACGGCTCTTCTGGCGCTGGTACAAGTGGAAACAATATGACAGTTGCCGACATTATACGTATTATTGATGGAATATTATGGTGAGTCTGTTTATTGATTTATTCTTTGGACTTAAATTATCCAGAATTTTGCAATCTCTTAAATTTAAATTTTCAGGGACGCCATGCATAGCAAAATGTTTAAGTACCATTTACAATATTATTCCAAGGAAGATTTACCTATGTATGGACACCTGTTAAAGGTGATGGAAACTGATTCCAAACCGAAACTCAGTAGAAGGTATTTGTTTTATTTTCTATGTCGTAAACTTCTTTTAATTCTAATTAATATGTAAACTGCTCTAAAAAAATATTTATGTTATCCATTATGGGCGTATTTATTTGGTTTCAGGGTAACTTCGGGAATATGTGATGCTATCGTTAACAAAGCGGTGTTTCACGTTTACAATCTTAATTCAAGACGTGATGTTTCTATACTTGAAGCAGAATAATGCTCATTATTTAAAATAATTAAATTCCTTATTTTATTTTCAATTCGTATGGTGTTATTTAAGTTGTAACTTGTAGGTATTAAAATGCACGATAATACAATACATTAAAATATGAATTAAAAAAATTGGTTGTTTGTAAAGTAGGTTTACGATCGAGATGTTTACGTGATAACGTCTTATTGGTGGCAGCGCTCGAGATGAGACGGGAGATCGGTCCGTCTCTCTCTCGTTATACCTGCGATCGCGCTCGTGAGGTTTTGGTGTGACACAAGTTTCTGAACATGTCACCCGACTAAAACGATTTTAAAAACGTTATCACGTTAAAATGTCTTTGAATAGAGGGGTAGGTTTATTAAATATCGAATTAATAAAACAACACATTTCATTGAGATTATTTTTATTCAATCATTAACAAAGCTATCACAGCATAATTAGTCAAGTATCTTATCCAATCTAAGCTGTAGTTTTTTAGGTTTAGGGGTGTTTATCACAGTCACTGCTACCCTGTCCCCAAGTTTAGGGGTTTGGTTGCCTCCTAAATTACTCCTATGTATGAGCCCGTTGTCTCCAACCCCGCAATCGACGAAACATCCAAAAGGCACTACATTTCTTACAACACCTGAAAAATAAGATATTATTACAATTGTTATTTTTTAGATTTTTTTGTATAAATCTATTTAATATTTGATCAGGATAAGGTTTGCAGGACAAATAAAACATACATACATTATTTATTAAAAAAATACAGGCAATATGAATATGAAGTTAATCTACAAAAAAATCAAGCTTTGTTTATGGTACCCTACCTGTCAACGAAGATCCCGCCACTAACTGTTCGCTCGTTTGCACAGATAACGAATACACGGGCCTACAAAACGTGATCACATTGTCTTCATAGGACTTCTGCTTGAACGCAGTAATGATCAACTCCAGTGTACTAACATCAGTGTCTAAATCTTTGCTTATTGATACTTTATCGATACTTTCCGTTTTTCCTTCTACTCTTTGAGGGAAATCTGGCCGTGTTAAATGTTTTATGTCGACGCCAATTTTCTTGGCAAATCTACAATGCGAAATTATTTTTATAAATTTTTCTTCATGCAAAGAATCTTATTAAATAAAAAAGTTTTGAATAAACTATTTGAATTACATACCTAAAATATTTTTTAAACTATTGGACCAACAACGTCTTAAAATCTTGGAAGTTCTCAAGATACTATTACCGTGCAAGGACTTACGTGGAAAATTAATAACTTATTACTTAAACTGATCAAAATATGTACACAATAAGTAGCTTTGCTAATTATTATTATTACTCACAATTTAGCTACTCCATAGCTCTCTGGATGTATGATAGTGCTGTCCAATGGTTCAGAGCCTCCTATTATTTTCAAGAATCCAATACATTGTTGGTACGTTATTTTTCCAATTCCCGATACTTTTAGTATTTCAGCCCGCGTTTTAAAGGCACCGTTATCTTCGCGATACGATATTATTTTTTTAGCTCTCCCATCATTAAGGCCAGATATTCGCCTGTAAGTTTATTAATATACAACGTGGTGCTAAAGTGTTGGGCGGTGGGATAAAGCAATTTATATTCGACAAGTATGGACAATTAGTTCAGAGTTATAAAAGAATTTAAAAAAATATATATTTTTTGCAATTTTTTCTCAGTTTGCGAAATTGTACGCGTTTGTAGGTATATTCCATTTGCTCATTCGGTTAATGGCTCACAGCTTAGTTAAATAGGAATTTGCGCAAACATGTGAGTTGTGACCTACGAATAAAATCATATTCGTAAATTGTGACTTATTCTGGGGCCAATTAGGTGTAGATATATTATGTCTTACCTAAGCATAGCTTGAGATGCAGTGTTGATGTCCACTCCCACTAAACTAACAACTTTTTCAACAGCATTATCTAACGCAGATTCTAGCATTTTTGCTGGAATGTCGTGTTGATATAAACCGACGCCTAAATTCTTCGGTTCCACCTAAGTATAAGAAAATCAGTGTTAGTTTCACATTTTCTCTCTATGTAAGTTACCACATTGCATAAAAAATACATATTTTTATCAATTCGCAACAGCAGGAGACACGTTATATTTATTTTAATAAAATACGAATTACCTTGATTAATTCGCCCAGAGGATCTAACACTCTTCTGGCAATTGATAGAGCCGATATTAAATTTGGATCCATGTTTGGGTGTTCCTGAAACCAAATTATATTATATACTTAAGGCGATGGCCACTAATCATGCAGCGTAATGGCTGGTTCACACTTTGATTAGTGCGAGTGCAGGTGATTAGTGTGACTACGTGTGGACAGCGACTGTTTAGTGCAAGTGTTTAGTAGGCTGTGTAGTAAAGTGAATAGAAGCGTGTTCTATTTTTTTGCGAGTGGACTGCGAGTAGCCACGTCCCGCGCGCCCTCCCTTCCCCCTCACTCGCAGTGTGCCTGCCTAAACACGTCTGGACAGGAGTGTTTAGTGTTTAGTGTTTAGCGTAGTGTGTAGCGTCGCGAATTTCACCATTGACCTGCACTCCCACTAATCACCTGCACTCGCAGTTGAATTGGACACTACTCGCACTACACACCTGCACTCGCACTAATCACCTGCACTCACACTAATCAAAGTGTGAACCAGCCATAACTCGAAATTCCGCGCATTCTCGTGACCTAACGCAACGCAGGAAAGCGTGTTCTAACGTATGTATGGTATTTCCATTTGTATACAATGTGTCCCGAATTTGGGGAACTATGCTCAAAGGAACTTTTAGTTTACGTAAAAGATGACATTATTTGAATAAGACGAAACACGTCCACAAAACGTGAGCGCTCGTAACAAAGATCGCGCGTGAATGCGTAAAAATACCGAACAATTATGCATTTATGCAGATCTTCACTCCCGCAGTGCAACATCATGTTTACATTAGTATAAATAAACACACTTATATTATACATATTATATATTATATAACAGGGTAAGTATGCTTTTGAACAGAAATAAAATAAAAAATAATTAAAAATAGAAATGTGTAGTAGCTACTTTAAACACTTAAAAAAATTCACCTTTTGTGCTTCCTTGCTAATGGAGTAAATTGAAGCGCCTTGTTCTGGTACAATGATTATTGGAATATCATCAGCTATGTGATGATATTTCAACCAAGTCTCTGTTTCCCGGCAGGCTGTACCATTGCCCAAACCAATAAGTTCTACTCTAAAAATTGTTGAATTAGAAACTAATAATATTAAAACTATTAGGATTATTATTTAAATAAAGAAGTTTAATCTTGAAACATGGTAAAGATTATATGACATACCTGTGTTTTCCTAATAATTCCTTTAATTGTCTTGCTGCATTGTCGTTGCTATTAGTATTGCATAAATTAGGATATATCGTGCAAGCTTCTAATTTTGCACCATTTACATCAATTATACCTACCTGTAATAAAATTATTATCATGTTCAATTTTGTATATTATCATGAAATTTTCAAATTAACACAACATTACTTTATAAAGAAGTTTGAATTTATTAACCATTTTTTTACTAGATTTTTTAGTAACATACTTTACACCCTGCTTTGAAACCAGGATCAAGACCTGCTATTCGTCTATTTTTAATTGGTTCAGTAAGTAAGTATTTTTCCAAATTTGCTGTAAATGTTTTGATTGCTTCCTTCTCAGCTGCTGCAGTAAGGTCAGATCTAACTTGTCGAGATAGCCAGGGCTTTATAAGTCTATTGTAGGCATCTTGTAATCCCTTGTGTACCCAATGATTGCTTTTCCAAATTGAAAAGCAGAATCTGAAATAATCAAATATATATTTTGAATTGTAAATTTATCACAATGTATGAGTTATTTAAAATATATTTTATTTTAAATTACTTTTCAAGTCTATTATAAAACCAATCAGGCACAATAACTTTGACTGATAAAATTTTTTCATTTTCCCCTCGATTAATTGCTAAAGTTTGGTAACTCTTCACAAAATGGATGGGACATTTCCACTCAAAATACAATTTGTATGTTTCTGGGTCTGATTTTGTGTCAATCTTCTTGTTTTCTTTATCCTTCTTTGGTTCTTTTGTGGAACTTTTTGTTCTACTGCTTTGTAAAGTGAATCTTGTTTCTTCTTTTCTGAAAATTTTACATTATGTAAAAAATATAAAATAGTATTTAATCTTAAATTATAATGGTATAATATATAACTAGCATATCATTAATAATAAGGTTTATAAAAACTACTTACAAACTCCTCATTTGCTCTAACACCCTTGTGTCTTTATAAATGATATCAGCAACTATATGAGTTATATGTGTGTCTACTTTCTCTGCATTGGAAAGTTCCTCACTACCATCACAGAGAGAGTTTATATTGATATATTCACCATTTAGTGCTCTAATTGCATATGGTTCTAGACCCAAATTTCTAGCTCTTTCAGCTAGTGATAAGGAATGTGATTTAAGAGGTGCATACTGGAATATAAATAATGAGTTTATGTGTTAGTACTTTATAAAGCAACATCAAACATTATATTTTAAAAGATTAAAAACTTATCTTGAAGTAGCTGTGCTCTGCGGTTTTACCTGCAGTGCTCAGCTCCTGTTGGTCTTAGCGTGATGGTATATAGCCTATATAGCCTTCCTCGACAAATGGGCTATTTGACACCGAAACAATTTTTCAAATCGGACCAGTAGTTCCTGAGATTAGCGCATTCAAACAAACAAACAAACTCTTCAGCTTTAAAATATAAGTACAGATTTGATATTTTTGGTTTTATGGCATTCAAATGCTTTATAACTTATCTTACCACTAAATCAAGCTCAGACAGATTTCTAGCATTCAGTATACTTTTCTCGATCTCGGGAGTGAGCTTTTTTGACTTTTTCAAACTTTCTAAGACAGATTTGACTTTCTTTTTAAAATGGACAATATTCTGATAACTTTCATAAATTTCCTGAAGCCTGAAAATAGAACAGTGTTTGTTTGATTATAATTTAACTTTATTAGTTTACCTTTACTTATACTATTTTCGTTATTATTTACCGGTCGGGAAGTAAGTGATCAACGGCCTCCTTACGATACCTAGCAATAAAAGGCAAAGTGCAACCTTCATTTAACAATGTAATAAATTTTCGGGCTAACAGCTGTGGAACCTTTTCTACATATGAAAGTATATCATCTTCATTCCACAAATTGTTAGTTACATTATCGTTTGAACCAACCGAACTAATATCATCTGAGTTTTCAACATTCACTGTTGCTTTAGGTTTTAAAACTTTAGCTTCCTTCTTTGCAATTTTCTTGATTTTCTCTTTTGGCTCGCATACTGCAGATTTATTCTTTTTAGTCAAAGGTACACTATTTTCCTCTTTTATAACAGCTTTTCTTTTACGAGTAACAGGTTTTTTCCCGTCCATATTTAAAGAATATATGTATAGAGAAATATTAATTATAGACTTGTAGTTTTTACCCTTTACTGTTGTATTTATAAATAAACTGTTTGTTCATTCATTCAAATAATAAATTGTTTGAAAATTAGAGCAGATACTTTTGTTATCATCGCAACAGCTGCTATTTGACGTACAGTAAGGTTTGCCAGTTGTGTTATATACTCTGTCACTGTCAATAAGTATGTTCTTGTTTCTAGCAAGCATGCTCGCAAGTTTATTTGGCGGGAAATATATAATTTCCTATTTAATTTACCAAAGTCGCTTTCTGAGTCCTTAAATTCCTATGTATGCTTAAATTTTTAAAACTACACAACGGATTTTGATGTGGTTTTTTAAATAGATAGAATGATTCAAGAGGAAGGTTTTAGTGTATCGTGTCATATTTTTTACCGCCATACATCAATAGAAAAAGTTACAACTCACAACACTACTATTTTTATAATAAAACAAAACAAAAAATATCGTGTTATTTCTGCATTAGTCTAGTAAGTCTAGTTTTAGGTCTTATAAACCATGTTAAGTTTCTGGCCAACCCTCCTAATGCTGTAGTCTATCTCTTCCTTTCGTGACATTTATTCCAAAATATTAAAATCTGTGAATTTTAATCCATTCCACTGCTAATCGAGATTTAAAAATTACCCCCAAACACTGCACATATGTATGTACTTATGTATGTTTGAATCCCTTTCTGTTTTCAATAATTTTCTAAAATTGTTGTCGAAAAGAAAACACAAAATTTATACTTTGTAGTTTATTTTTATAAAACATCTATTTACACTTGAATCCCATTCAATATGAACATTGCCTCTTACTGTTAATTTCTCTATGGACATATTCTGTGATTCTGTAAAAAAAAGCATTTGAGATTTAAACATATATTTAAGGTGTTTGTATATTATATACATTGTTTTTATTATAAATAAAAAATAAATAAATATTATAGGACATTATTACACAAATCGACCTAGTCCCACAGTAAGCTCAATTAAGGCTTGTGTTGTGGGTACTAGGCGACGATAAATATAATATCTAATAAACAGCGGCGGCCTTACCCATTGCGAGGCTCCGGGCGGCAGGCCCTTTGCGAGGCCCTTTGCTCTTTGTGAAATGTATGTGATGCGAAAGTAGGTTGTTTGGTTTAGGTATTTGTCATATTTGAGGAGAAATGATAAAGTTATACAAATGAATAAAATTTGAGTTTTATAATATTTATACAGGGTGTCCCAAAAAGTAGTGATGAACGGAAGCTGGGAGGTAGAGGACCTAGAGGGCTATCCGAATCACCCCCATGTATGTTATGCGATTTTTCGTATTTTCGGAGTTATGACATTTTTTTCAATTTTTCATCTATCGCTGAGTACGATGAGATTTTTATTTATGGTGACGTGAATTATTGCGCTAGATGCTTGATTTTTTATGTGTGCTAAGCTGAAAGAGAGGCCAATTCAGTATGGTAACATTTACTATCGTTAGATCTTCGAATGGAATAAAAAAAGAATTAAATGCCAAGAAATATGAAATTACCCAGTATGTTCACAACTTCAAGGGCCCATAAAAAATAAAGTCACATAAAAAAAGTTTTCCATTTGGCTTTTAAAAACTTGCTCTATCTATCAGGTAGCTACCCTAAAAATTTCATTTTATTATTCAGAAGGCTTCAATCGAAAAATTGAAATCTAAATATGGTAAGTGCAAAAATTTTATTAACATGGTGATCATTAAAACCAATAAATAGGTGTTTAATTACTTACCAGATTTTTTTTAAATAATCCCGCTGTTGCTCAATGCAAGTGCGACATCACCGTAAAAAGTTGTCTTTTAAATGTCTGAATGCCCTTTTATCATTTTTATTATTTCCGGGTTATTTCTTCCAAATTGTGGCATTCTCTCAAGTAGACGAGGTCTTTTTGGTATCCCCATTGATACAAATCAATGGGGTTTAGGTTGAGGGACCGTGGAGGCCAGGCTTTAAGGCAGGCGTCACCGGCGCATGCGCAGGCTGCAACGACCAATCCATCTTTCAAGATATCTTTGCCCTTTAGCCTGGCCTTCACGGTCCCCGGACATAAACCCTATTGATTTTTTTCCGTGGGGATACTACAAAGACGAGAGACTGCCACAATTTGGACGAAATAACCCGGAAATTCATAGTAGCAGAAGAAACCATTAGAAACGATAAAAGGGCATTCAGACATTTAAAGGACAACTTTTTACGGTGATGTCGCACTTGCACTGAGCAACAGCGGCGTCATTTTAAAAATTTCTGGTAATTAAACACCTTTTTATTGGTTTTAATTTGTTTTTATTAATCATCATGTTAATTCAATTTTTGCACTTACCAAATTTAGATTTCAATTTTTCGATTGAAGCCTTCTGAATAATAAAATTAAAATTGAAAAATCGCATAACATACATGGGGGTGATTCGGATAGCCCTCTAGGTCCTCTACCTCCTAGCTTCAGTATATCACTACTTTTTGGGACACCCTGTATATTTATACATAGAAAGATTTACCAAATTAACAAATACAGAGATGATAAATTTTAAAATTGATGTTTGCGGCTTTTCCTAAGGCTAAAATCTTTAATTAAAGCACAATAATCCAACGAATGAGCTACGTCACTTTCGATTGAAAGAATAGCAAGGGCTGAAAGCCGATCTTGTGTCATCGAATTCCTCAAATATGTTTTAATAATTTTAAGCCTCGAAAAACTCCTTTCAGCAGACGCAACTGTCACAGGTGTGGTGGCAATAATTCTCAGAGCTATTTCGATAGTGGGGTAAACTTCAGTTAATTTGTTTTCTATTATGTATTTCAGCACCGAGATAATATCGTCGTTTCCTTCATACACACGCATGAACATACTCAGTACACGCACACATTTTCATTTTTTTAAATTTGCTTGGGTGGTTGCTTGTTGCGCGAGGCCCCTGCAAGAGCGAGGCCCCGGGCGATTGCCCCGTTCGCCACCCCCTAAGGCCGCCTCTGCTAATAAATACAAATATGTATAGATAACACCCAGACCCAAGAACAAATAATTGAGTTCATCACACAAATATATTTTGCCCTGACCGGTGATCGAACCCGGGACCGTCGGCTCAGTAGGCAGTTACTTTACCACTGCGCCAACCGCATCATCAATTTCAAAATTTTATTGAAAATTATTTAAGTTTGTTGTTAATGCAATCTTACCTAAAACTGTAAAAAACTCTTTAAGTGTATCCTCATTGCGTATAATGCATGCAATGTATACTTCCATATGTTTATTGTTCTCAAATAATATTTTCAGAACATTTGAAAGTGGTTGCAATATAGAGGGATCATAGACAATATCAGCTCCAATTACAATGTCTGGACTTTCAATAGATTTTATATCTTCAACAAAATTCCAGTCCAACTTTGTAACACCTGTAACCAGTATTAATTTTTAATCTTTTATTGCAGTTTTTTTCATCATTGATCAGCTTGTGTCTATCTCACCTATCCTTTTATCGTCATACTCATAGATAATTGAATTATTTCCACAAATTTTGTTTGCATCTGCAAAATTTATTTGTATATTATCATTTATTGTATTTATAACATCATCATGACAATCCGTTAAGCTGATACTTGATATTTCACATAATTTTGCAACACAGATGCCTGTAAAACCTACACCAGACCCCAATTCTAGGACTTTTTTATTTTTAAATAGATCCTTATGACTAATTATCCAATCTGCCAATATTAATGCAGCCTGAAAAATGTTTCAACATAGTTTAAATACAAATTGTTACAATTAATAATTTAAATGATTTTAATTATCATTGGAAGTAACTACCTCCCAAGTTTTCATGCCTGTTGTGCCATTAATCACCATATTCTTTGTTTCTTTCATTGTAACTATATTTTTTAAATTATTGTCAATAACATAATGTCTGTAGCAGAAGTCATTTTGATTTTGTTTATTTGCCATTATTGAACACATGTATTCATAGATGCCTTCATGAATTTCATGATGAGGTTCTAAATAATTCAAAATTGTTTTCAAATAAAGTCTAACAAATTCTGCACTTATTGGATACTTTTTTATAAGGACGTTATTTATAGTCAAATTTAAAAGCTGTTCTTGCACACTCCAACTTAATGTTTGTACTTCATTCGCCTATAAAGAAAAATAAAATATAAACAGATATAATTAAGGTTATTATATAGTTCATTGGAAGAAATTATCTCACATCTAAATGAAACTTAAATGACCCATTATAAAAATGTTTGGCTAGTTTATGAATAACTATATTTTCGTCAATTTGGATAATATCCATCATCAGCATGTAATTTAAAATATTAATTTTTGGATTTGAAATCACTCCATAAACTTGTTTATTATTTTGAAATTTGACATAAGGATATTTTTTTTAAACCATAAATGATGTTGCCACTTGCCACAAAAATAATCATAGAACAGTCTTCTTTTTTTACTCAATCATATTGAGTCACAGTTGTGGGGTCTCACAGGGTCTCACACATTCTGATGTAAAGTTTCAATCACAATACAATACTATTTTTACTTCACTTCGAAAGTTTTCCATTTCAAGTTCAATTTGAATCGAGAGTGAAGTATTATTATTTACTTAGATCATTAAGTAATTATTTATTAACGATTCAATATGTATGAAGCTACAGTCATGTACACACGGTACGTGTATATAATATACGTCTTGGAAATAAAAGCTTGCAAATACGCAAATAGCATTCAAGTTTTACCTGCAAAATATGTAAATTCACTTTATGATTAGCTTGTATGTGCCCACCTTGTACATGCAGCAAGCTACGCCGGATCTTTTTTACTGGTACGTGTATTCCATCCTTTAATTAAATATTGACATTGACATATTTTGATTGCCAATTGTCAAATTTGACATTACCAGCTAGAACTTGGAACTTCCATGAATAGGTTAGATTGGCCCATCTTCGTACAGAATTTTATGTAAGATTGTATAAATATTATTAAAATTTTACATGTAAATATGAACGCGGAAGCAACATCGCCTCAACCCGAGGCACAAGTGCAAGGAGATATGCTTAAACAAGAAAATGGTGACCCCAAAGGCGAATCATGGGGTTATGATCTTTATCCCGAGAGAAGAGGAACATTTAAGCCAAAATTGACTAACATTTTAATGGGAAAAGAAGGAAAAGAGGGCATAGAAAAATTTAAATGCGAGAAAAATGTTTATCATTGTGTAAAAAACAGTGAGTATCAAGTATGCTATGTAGGCCAGTATACAAATTACAATAATATAAATATATAATGTAGTTTGCTCTTCTAGTCTCATAATAACTACTTTGCCAATTTAGCAATTACATATTTTTTACTACTTACTTAATTCAAAATTATTTTATTAATTTCCAGGTCCTATTGTAAAAACAATGATGTCTGCTCTTAAAAGTTCTGGTTGGTTAGTTGTTTATATAATTATTTATTTTATTTTAACTATTACTACTCTAGTATTGTATCAGTTATAAACATGTTATTTTTACATTGTTTTCTTGAATATTGTTAAATACTTGTTATGTAAACAAGTGAACCTATGGTTTAAATTTAAATTAATTTTATTCTGATTTCAGCCCAGTTGATATTCGTAGACACATATCGTGTGAAGTGTGTGATTACTCAGTGAGTGGAGGGTATGATCCTCAACTGAATCAGGTATCTATACTAATATTATAAAGCTGAAGATTGTTTTTTTTTTGTTTGAACGCGCTAATCTCAGAAACTACTGGTCCGATTTGAAAAATTCTTGGTGTTAGATAGCCCATTTATCGAGGAATCCTATAGGCTTTATATCATACCGCTAAGACCAATAGTAGCAGAGCACTGCAGGTAAAAGCGTGGAGCACAGCTAGTTTTATTGTAATTGTCCTAAGTTGATTTATCTGATTTATTTTTGCATTAATAACATATCCCTACATAACATTTTTACTATAAGTATATAATTATGACTAATCTTTTAATTTTTTTTTCAATGTATATTCTTAATTAAATATATTATGCTAATGCTTGCAATTGTATATGAACAATTTAACAAAAAATAACAAACATTTAGAATCTATTATTCTAAAAACGTTGACAAAATTCTCTCAATAATTTATATTACAGATAGTTGTATGCCAAAACGTGTCAACAAGAAAAGCAATGGTGCAAGGAGTTCTCACTCATGAGATGATACACATGTTTGACTATTGCCGTAATCACTTGGACTTCAAAAATATGGAACACTTGGCGTGTACAGAGATCAGAGCAGCCAATCTAACACATTGTTCGTTCATCAGTGCCTGGTCGCAGGGTGATGCTTCGTGGTTTAAAGTGAAAAAAGCTCATGAGGTACGTTTATACTACACATGCAACATGGTATGTTTTTTTGTTATGTTGTAATAGTAGGTCTTAATATTGGCCATTTGATGATTAAATTAATAATGAGTAAGATTGATCAAAGTATTTAATACTAATTAAAAAATCCATACTTATATTATAAATGCGAAAGTAACTCTGTCTGTCTGTCTGTTACTCAATCACGCCTAAACTACTGAACCAATTTGCATGAAATTTGGTATGGAGATATTTTGATACCCGAGAAAGGACATAGGCTACTTTTTACCCTGAGACTTAGGATATCCCGGAAATCCCACGGGTACCATGAGGGTTTTTCTTCTATATATATCTCGAAACTTTAATTTGGTTAAGGCTGTATCATTATAGTATACTTCATGGGAAGGCAAATACATCATACATATATAACATTTTCGAAAGCATGTTTGAAATGCATATTTCTATGAAACTATGTATTTAATCAAACTTTGCAATATTATAGTTTATTTCCAAATTATTTGAAAAATTTCCATTTTCCAGTCCCTTCCATTTCTTATGATGACATGTAGATTGTAGAACATTGAAAATTGGTCTCTATATAAATAAATAATAAGATATAAATTGGCTCATAATCATTTTCTTTTCAGGATTGTGTCAAAACAAAAGCCCTGTATTCTGTGCTTGCAGTGAGGCAAATTGGAAAACTAGAAGCAGTTGAGATTATTGAAAAAGTTTTTCCCAAATGTTATAATGATTTAGAGCCAATTGGCAGAAGAATTAGACGAAATTCAGATGATATGATGAGAGTTTACAGAGATGCCTCATATTATGGTTATGTATAAATAATATATTTTAATTAGTCTAATAAATTAAATCATGTAGATATTAAATAGTGTACTATACTGGTTAGGAAACTAGAATAGTAAGAGGAAAAATAAAAGCAATACTTAATAATTAAAATAATGTCTTTTATTTCATTATTTTATATATTTACAATGGATATATTTTAAAATGTTCATTTTTATGTTCTGCAAGTTTCACAATTTAATACTTGGCAATGAAATGCAATTACAATGTCCCCAATTATTTCATTATAATTAAAAATATGTAATATTTGTTATGGCAAACTTAAGAGTTGAACTGTAAGATTGTTCATAACAAATCGAGAATTAGCAATCTACTTTTATACAAAGCAGTTTTATTGCAAATCTAACTAAAACTACATACTCTTTACAATAGGTAAATAAATAATTATTGTTGTCATCAAATTATTAATTACATTCAAAGTGCTATTTGTGCATTGGCTTTGAAACTTTGAAACCGCATTATTATTGTATTTTTCAAAATTTACTTTTTGACTGAGATAGTCTTTATATAAAGGCTGCGTCTTATGTGATGTAAATAAGTGTATGTGCAGCTTACGTTCGCCGACACACATGCACAAAAAACTTTAGTGTGTGTTTGAATTGCCGCTCTTTCTCGGTTTATAGTAAAACGTAGCACGATTATATCCTCTTTGGTTTATAGCGATTATTCTAAGTACAAAAGACGAATATTTTCGTATGATGTGCCATAGTATGTTATTACTTATTAGGTGTCCCTCACATGCTTCATGAAGCTGTGCTTTTGTTGTAGAAATTGGTTTCGTATCGCGTTCATTAAGTACCAAATAACATGAATGTGTATGGTGCAAATGTGCATATTATAATATTATAATTTATAATCACAAGGTTGTATGTATATTTATTATTATGCGCAATTATTATTTAACACAAATAAAGTGGTTGATATTTTATACTTAAATTTATAATCTGGATTGGACGGTTGGCAACGGACGGTTGTTAATGTGACTAGAATAAAATAAATTTATGTAGCTACTATTTTTGATTTGACTTAAATAAAATTTAATTTAAAATATTCTACATTTTTAAACTATTCTTATTTTTAAGCTCATAATTTTGGTACAATTTTCTATACGAAAAGTTGATTTCTTATATACCTATTGAGAGTTAATATTAGATATTATAATCAAAATGTTCAATTTTTGACTAGCAATTAATATTATGCAGGGTAATAAAAGTATATGATCCAAATAAATTACTTAAGGGCTTGGTCTAGTAGTGCAAACAAATGCATCCTGTCATCCTATATGTAAATAATACAAATGTACTAAGGGAAAGTTGCTCCACTTAATTTTTAAAAATTAAATCATTCGTATAATTTAATAGTCGTAATAAGTACCAAAAATGACAATTTGAAATAATTTTCGTGAAAATTACACCGGGTGATTTTTTTTTATCAGTACACAAAATTTGCGAATACTTTCTATTGATATCTTCAACTTCATGTTTATATAACTGATCAACTTTTACAAAGAAATTTGGACGAAATATAAAAAAAAATAAGCTTTCCATACAAAATGCATAACTCTATACATTTTTTTCGACCTAAGTTTCTTAGTGAAAGTTGTTCAGTTTAACTAATAAAACGGATAAACAAATTTTGTATTTAATAAAAAAAATGTAATTTTTGTGTTAAAAAATTATAAAATAGAAAAATACGCAAATGAAAACAAAAGATATTTATTTCTGACTAGCTTCCGCCCGCGACTCCGTCCGCGCGGATGTCAGTCTTCGCGTCTTCTACAGATTTATTATATTATGTATAATATATAGATTTATATTGATAAACCTAATAAATATTTTGCTAGCATTCTGATGCTTTATCGGTTGCACTGGATTTATCTCTTTTTTTTCAATCGCTTGAATGATATAGGATGGGTCCTTGATGGGCATCGAATGCTGAAGTCTCGAATCAATCAATTCTGACAGTAGGCAATTTATGTAAAATCTTGATAATGGTCCATCATTTTATTTTGCCTAAACGTTACATACTTTTTTTATATATTCTATTTTTAACGAATGATTCACTCCAGTCCAAACAGCAAATAAGCAGACTTCTGCTTCTGCAACGTTTAGTTGTCCCTGAATTTGGAAAAAATAGTCATGATTCTTATCTATGACAAAAGTGTTATTTTTTGCATTGTATTTCAAATATTAATTTTTTTTTACCGCATCTTCCGCATTCATGTCTTTTGCCGGAATTAGACATTTAACTTCTACTAGTCCCATTTTCCCTTTTTGATAAAAAAATTTACTTTATACACTCCCAAGTGTATAAAGTAAATTTTTTAGATATTTCTCGTTATACTTTTAAAAAGTTATTATTGTCATTTTGCTCATTAGGTAAAGTAATTTCGATATCAGTTTTAAGTTTTTTGATACCTGCAATAATAACGTCATAATCGCCTGCACATACTTATCGATTACACCCTGTATACAATCCACCATCCACATTCATAATGTTTTCCTGTCCTCCTCTCCTTTACGCTGTTCACCGATACATTTGAAATGAGTAAATCTGCTACCACTGAAGGATGTTTCATTGTGATCAGCAAATTTTCACCACTGTTGTCGATTATTTGTTTTTCATTTTTAATCAGCAATTGGGAATCATCAGTTTTGTTTTTTGCAGATTGGTGATGTACCCTAACAATACGTCGAAAAGGGAAAGAAAGCATCAACGAATTATCGTTTTCGTCCTCTTTTTTTATTCTTCGCGTCTCTGTTACTTCTGTTTGTTTAGTTCTCAACCCCACTGAATTTTGATGATGTGATGATAATCCATTCGTTTTAATATTGGTACTTAGAGTTGGTAGACTAAACTAGAAATGGTGGACAAAATTTGTCAGCGCGTCTGTAAGATCAGAATATAAAACCAACATCCTGTATTTAAGTTACAAAATTAATAATCAAACAACATGCCGCTACGTTGAAAATGACTAGAAGAAAAAATTAAAACACCTCGGATCAATTTTGGAGTAAACAAATCATTTTCCCCGTATGGGGATTTCCCCGGATGAACTTGGGAAGTTCAAGTTCTCAATACAAGTTTATATTATATTTCGTATTTCTCAAACGAAAAATAAACATTTTTGGAACTTCAAAAAAATTATATTATAAGAAAATTTATGAGCTTACTTTAGTTTTAAAGAAATATACATCCCTTTACTGACACCCCGTAAAATAAAGAAATTGTTGCCAATCACCTTTGCAATCTATTTGGTTTCATTAACTTTATGTTCGAAGATATTTTTTTTTCTAGTAGTTACACGCGTATTTTTTTCGTTTATTTTCCATATCGAAATCAAATGTTTAAAAATACGAATATTTGCACAAAACTAAGATAAAAATAATCAATTAACAAAAATATTAAATTTAATGAAGTAGAGCAACTTTCACTTCGGTATGAAGGAAAATCGAGCGTAGAGCACACGTCAGAACGCTCCGGCCCAAGGAGCGCGACTAAAGAAATTCGCTAGGATTTTTCCTTATTATTTTAAATATTTTTTTAATATTTAAAGAATTATCAAATTCAAAAAAAAAATTTTTTAAAGGATTAATACTCATTGGTCTTCAACCAACTCGAATAAATTAATGGAAAAAATAACTTTTAGCAGTATTTATCAATCGATTTTGTGAGGCAAAAAATGGGAAATTTAATGAATTTATAACGTTCTAATTAAGAAAATCATAAGTTTTTCGGCAATTGTATTCAGCAGTTTTTAATAACGACTATATAAGGATAATAATGTGCTGATCAGATTGTGTAAATTGTAATCGGTTGCAACGTAGTGAGTGCACAAACTTAGCTCGAAATGATTTTGGGGGAAAGAGACTTATCTTGAAGGCCTGATTAAGGTAACATAAAGTAACTTTATAAATGTGAAAAAATTCACGCGCATTGCGTATATAACACTAATTGATAAACAAGAAAAAAAAATTCAGTTTATCATTTCATTAGCCGGGAAAAAATTGTCAAATAACTTGTTGAAAACGCAATTTTGCTAGACTGCAGCCTTAATATTTAGCTATTTATTAAATAAAAAGTGTCCTGTCACAATCAGAGTGTAATGTGTAGGTACTTTATTATATAATTACAAACCATGAAAAGTACCTAGGTACCTAGGTATACTTAAAACTCGCAGCTTACAACATTCTGTAGTGTCCTTTAAACTTACATCTAAGCTGTAATATACTTATTAAAAATTGATGCACTAAAGACGTATCGTCAATATATGTAGGATAAATCTATGAATAGTAATAAATATTAGTAATTCTACTAGGTGCAATAAGTTTCAAATTTAATTGTAATCGGTTTATTTTATTACCTAATATGATACTTTCAAGGTATTGTCTTCATCCTTATATGATAGTCTATGAAGGTATGAGGTATCTCATTACCTTCTACGCTTCGGGTACATTGCACCAATATCCATAGAATTATAAGAAGGCACTCTTAAAAAATAAAACTTAATTTATTATAAATATTATAACTAGGTATCGAATATTTACATTTTGGGAGATAAACATTCTTTAGCTTACATAACTTACAATTTCATGGACGTTTTAAAATGGTAGGTACTACGTACCTCTTAATATATTTATGTCATTTTGCTATAGCAGAGTTCCAATATTTACAATCACAACTTTGCTTATTAGGCACTGTTCACAATCTTGATATGCAATTAACGATAGCACTATTGGTCCATGAACCTATGTCACCCATGCAGCGCTCGGTGCGCCTCACTGAGGTACGTGGTCCAGTAGATTACTGTGAAGAGTATGAAGCACATGGGAAACACCATGAGAGCGTATTTGTCGAGGGCTCCGTGCTGCGCGCCGCAGAACATGACGCCGCGTTCGGCCGCTGCGGCTATCCTCGACCACAGGGTATTTGCTGAGCCAGTTCGGGGCATGGCCTCCAAAATTGGCGAGTCCTAAAAATAATAACAAATCAAATAATAAAGTATACACCTTTTAAAGAAGTGTGCCCTTACAATTGGGATAAGAGATGCGATTCTTTATTTTACAATTAACTGGGTATAATTTCTGACTGACTGTATTTGGGCCGACAGTATCAAATCCCGACGTGAATTTGTTAAATTTTCGTGCTGTCGAAAGCAATACCAGTGCACATTGTTTCTGATTTTAAACCCAGCTTTGGCGTAAAAATCCTATTGGCAGATAAGGGATCTAAAGGAACTATACTATGTAACATAATATACCTACAGTAGGAGTTGACAGTGATCTTTTAATTCTAGGCCTGGGATTTAAATCTAAGAAATTCATATAAAGGTTTACGCAGCAAATTCGTATTGGTACAGTTCACTAAAAGTGTTCGAAAATCTATGCAATTCGTCTAGTTGTGCTGCAATCTATTTCTTTTTAATTTAGCTGTGTTTAGCGATACCATTTCACTCTGTGCTGGGTTGGTGTTGAACACTTTTGTCATCTTTTACCTTACTAACGTGTCTCGTCTCACATCCAACCTTATTTCCTCTCCAACTTCTCCTTTCCGAAGAGGTGGACTAGAAATTTTTGCTCGTTTAAATACCGATCTTTTTCTTTTTGCCTTTTTTATCATAAGGGAGAAAAGCATTAATAGATATTCCGGATAACACATACTTAATAACATGGATGGTTTTCATTTAATTGACGATTCGATACCAATATCTTCTTTTGTAGACTTGCGACTTTTCTTCTATATCAATGGGATTATTTCCTATTTCTACCTACATTTAGTGCATTGTGACCATCATGTAATAGAATGAGGGTGATATACATCTATGGAATCTACTTCCTAAGATGCTTGATCAAGTAAAATATTTACCCTTTGAATAGTTTGATGTGAGAACTGTTGTTTGAGGCCTTCATCTTCGACACTTAGTTGTGGAGTAAAAACGCCGCCTTGCGGTGTTCCGGTCACCGGCGTGCTAAGCCTCTGCGAATTTGACATATTATGATATTGCGTATAACATTTTGATTTGATATTATAAGTATTTAAACGGGGAAGGGGGAGTATAATCTGTAATAAATAATAGTCCAACGCTTTTTAAGCGTTAGGTGTAATTGGTGCCTGAAATTCCCGTCTTTATTAGTTCCTAAATATCCCGCCTAATATTTTATAGTAGGTATCAACAACAATATGTAGGTAAGTATCATAAATTAAGGTCATATTTCTTTTATATGGATTTTAAAACGGCAATTGTTACCTGTGAATGATTCATATGTAAGGGTGGTGCAAGTTGTGCTGCAGAAGCTGCTCGTCGAAGGTCCTGCCTCCGGCGGCTCCAGCTCTTGTCGTATCGGATACCGAAGAGGACCACGAAGTACTCCAGCAGAGCGAGGAATACGAATATCGTGCATGAGATCAGCCAGACTTCTATACACTTCAATTCTAGCGCGTCAGGTGAGTTCGTGCTGGAAATTAGATAAGTAATATCTGTAGCTTTTGTCACGTTTTGTCGAATTTTATACTTGTTGTTGTGGAACTTTAGAAGGTTCAAAATCAACTAGAGGAGGAAATTATTAAGTTCGGTAGTTAATCACTAGGTCGCTAACAGTATCGTGAAATTATTTAAAATAGGCGATTATTTTGAAACTTATATGTTGAATTGCAAGAAAATGATTATAATGAGACGTCCATATAAAATATACCTACATATAAACATAAGGAGATACGAAGGAAAATTGCTAGTAATTTCATAAAAGCCTGAGCAAACAGCAATCAACTTTAAAGCTTTGCTGTGCGTCAAGTGGGGGAATAAATTCAATTTTTTAAGAGGGCAATTAATGGTATCGATGACGATACTTAAAAAAATATCGTTATTACTTATACACATACACAATATACATATAGGTACATTAGTCAATTATCTTCTAAACATAACATAATGATTTTCATGTAATTCGTTCTTGAATCTTGCATTTACATAAATATGATCCGCATAGATATGTTGTTTTGAAAGTCAGAAGCCTTTCAAATATTACATACCTACTTATATACATACATTCTTAAAATGCCTTAGCTACAAGTTATTATTCTGTTTAGCTCACCTCACAGTATCGAACATCGTGACCAACGAAAGCAGCGTAGTGACCAGCAGGACCATGCGTCCAGGAACGATTTCTGGAATAACGCAGAAACTTCCCCAGGAGATAATGACGAACAACGACGACGGGAGGTAGCTCTCCAGGAGATAGCCTCGCAGTTCTCTTGATAATTTAATTTGTAAACGTGCTGCTGAATGTTCACCTATTATGGAAAATACTTAGTAACATGTCTTGATTAATATGATCATGTATTTGGAGTCATTTTGACGTCTTCGATATAAGAAGACTTCGAATACATTACCAAATATTCCACATAAAAATATTATTACATATTACTAATTAGTTTACTATTATACTACTACATTAACAGTTTTTAAAACGGTACGATGTGAACCGTTATTTTTTAAATTTGTTATAGAATCTAGGTATCTATGGAAGATAGATAGAGGAAGTAGAATCAGCACTAAATCGGGAGTCATAGCTGCAAAAGCTTCTTAGCAATAAGTTTAGATAATAATAACTATTTAGTACTAAGTATTTATATTTATACCTACTCTAACATAACATGCTTCCACTACTTTGTCTACTGTTCTACAGCCATGGCATGGCATTATCATTGATACTGCTACACCTACGTTATGCTAACATTTAACATTCATGTTTCTTTTTTCATTGTACTTACATTGCATTAAACACATTTGTACAGTAGATCGTAGCTCTGGTAGCCTTATTTTAACCACAGACATTAGAACAAATACCATGCAACGTTTACACTCACTTACACGCGAAGATAAGAAAAGTTTGGGTTAGTAACATTGGTGTTACAATGTTTACGTTTTGAACAAATAACAAACATGCATGCAATCTGTATTTACAATTATTGTATCTTCTTTATTTAATTAAGACGCTTCGCTCTTATTTCTTACATCAGGTTACAATATAAGATGTATTTAATTAAAAAAACTGAGTAGGTATGAACATATTCGATATGTATAAATAGAGATAATCAAATTCATAATTTTTAAAGTTAATTTTATACGCAAAGAATTGCTCTTATGAAGAGATAGTTAGTGTGTCAATCAAAATATTTATTCCCATATCATAAAAAAATGACATTCTGGCAATTAAATGCCTTCATAATAAAGATACCCTGATCATCTGTAAGGTATTTTCCGAGTTCCGGTCCAAACAATTTGAGCTTTGCGTCAAGAAGTATCGCGGTATGCGTGCACATTGCGCTAGCGTTAGTAAATAGATACACGTTATTACAATATAACGCGCAAACAGAAGCGCAAAGCCATAAGTATACATTTACCTTCACCAAAATTTCGAATATGATTACTTTTATCAGTAACGAATGTGACCACGTATTTGGGCAGCCGGAACTCGTGACGTTGCTCGCCGCCCAGCCCGAACCACGGTGCGACCTCTCGCCACTCGAAGCGGACGTCTTCTGTGGTGTATTTATCTGGAGATCATAATTTGATAGGAAGTTAATTAAATATAAACAGCAATGCATAAAGTTTACGCACGAGTAGTCTGTTATCTACCTATAAATGACTGAAAATTATTTATATTTATCGAAATGCTTACCTTTATACATATAATTTACTTTCACTATGTTATCTTATAGAGAACTTTAATAAACATACTTTAAAATTATACATTATATAAGTATTTATTTAACCAAACGTAGCGTTAGTGGTCCGCATTTTTATTGAGCGTGGTGCGTGGAACAAATATATCATAGCGTGATTAATCTGATTAATTTTTAATTATTTAACTGAATGACTTTATTAAATCACCCATAAAATACACAAACGCGTATAAATGTGATATTTGTTTAATAAATAGGTGAAAGAAAAAAAAAGTAAGAAGTATATACCTAATTACGAAACTGCTTGCCGCGTTTTAAAATTCACCATTGAAAATAGTGATATGGATTTCATAACATGTTCAGTTCTCAATAAAGTATTATTTAGTAAAATTACATTTTTTTCATAATACTTACAACTACTGAAGTCTATCGCACAGTTCTGTACGTCTAATGGGTAAAGAACGAAGTCCATCTCGCACTTTATTGTTATTGTAGCACTGTAACATAAAACAGAATTAAATAATATTACTCGCCCGTACAGTAAATCTGTGAAATTTCTATTCAAATTCAAAGGAGTAGTAGTTCCTATGGAATATTTTAGTGTCCCCTTTAAACAGAAGAGGACGCGAATAACATCTATAAACCTTATGTCCATGCGGTCTATAAAAAACGTCGTATCGCATTACGAGAGTATGGTAAATGTAGATAGTATATTATCACATATTAGGCTTGCGGATATATTTGGAAGCAGAAATATACCATTCATAATAATAATCATCGTCAACTGTCAGTAGGTCAGGAATGGATATTTTCAACGATTGGACATGGGCATGTCATCTGTCAAAAACAGGCAGGCGTGACGTTCCGTTTTATACAGATCTTTTAGGATTTATCACATTTCAAATTGGTAATAATATAACCTGTATAAAACTCCAAGAGCCCAATAAATACATCAAAAGTAAAAAGTAGGTACCAAATAATTATTATAGATACGTGTAATACTTATTTTTGAAATTTAAGTTAGAAATAAACGATGCATCCAAGTATTGGTTTTGCATAAAACGGAATGGTCAAAGAGGGAAAAGATATCTACGGATATCTTGATATCTCCGGATATCATAACGATGGTTTGTCACTTTTCGTTATTGGGACGCGGATAGGAGATCGATCCATAGATATGCAAATATCTGCGATCGAATTAAATCTTGGATTACGGATATATTATTAATTTCGGCCGTAAGTGTTAAATTTAAATCCAACAAAAATAACTTTATCAAAATATGAACTGTCGCTTTCAGTCACTTAAAATAGGCGATGACTGTTTCTGATGACGGAGTTACGTGTTAATAGTGAAAATAACATTTTCTTATTTCATAATGGATTTATAAGTTTGATAAACTGCGTGTATGTTAAAAATATACAACAGACGAACCCAATACTGACTGAGACGGTGCGGTTTGCGTATAGCCTTAAGGAGGCCATTTCTTGCAGTACTGAGAGTATCCTCATAGTCTGCAGCTGCCAAATATACAAATCTGGTGTCCAGATCAGCTGGCGGAACTCCCATGGCAGGTCTATGAACGCCATGCCAGGTGGCACGTTCAATCGTAACTCTTCCCACGACACTTGTAGGAAAACATCTAACGTTATCTCCTAGAACAAAACAAAATCACTACAAAATTCTATGATCGAAAAGAAAGAAATGGATGAGTATAATTAAAGCTTCCTGATGGAAATGCTATTGCAGATTGTCAAAAAGGAGTAGGTAGTGCTCTAATTGAAATAAAATGTAGGTACATTGTACATACCTAATTTACGGGCACGGTATTGTTGTTATTAATTAAAATTTAAGCTCAAAAATACCTTTCTATCCAGAAAGTCGTTTATGAATCCCTCTGAATTCCATAATAAATAGGCCAATTGAACTATGTGCTTTACGTCATCAGAATATTAATACTCTTAACAATATTTAGGTTGTGTAGGCGTCACCAAATTTCACGTAATTGTTTGCAATGCATTATCAAATATCAAATATTATTGAAATATTGCCAGTTCAATTGAAGTAAATTTATCAATTGGTAGGTATTGTGGAATCGCGCTAAGAACTACCTAAGCGAGAGAAAATATTGTGTAAATTAATTACACGAGCTTATGATTTTTACATTTCTCTACATTTTTGGTACCTATTATGAAATTTTAATTATAGTATAGAAGTGTTAGATATGGACATGTACCTCTTTATTCTCGTCGACACCAGACACTCGGTTTACATTTATACCTATGTATACTGTAGTGTTTTTGCCTGAAACATAAAAACAAGGATTTAATATTAAGTTTCATAGTAAGTTGCGGTTAGTTTCATTGATATCCATAAACTGTTGCATAGGTTGTAGGAATTATCAGTTTTATGGCTCTTGGTGGAGATATCACCGATACGCGCCTTGTTCCATAATAACCAACTGTATTCAGGTTTCGATGTTTTTACATAATCAATACAATGTCTGTAAATTGATTATACGATCATGTTGTAATAGGTGATTTATCACATACTAGCTTTCCGCCTGCGGCTTCGCCCGCGTTTTCAAAAAAAAACCCGCATAGTTCCCGTTCCCGTGGGATTTCCGGGATAAAACCTAGCCTATGTCACTCAGAAATGATGTAGCTTTCCAACAGTGAAAGAATTTTTCAAATCTGCCAAGTAGTTTCGGAGCCTATTCAATTCATACAAACAAACAAACAAAAAATCAAACCTTTCCTCTTTATAATATTTGTATAGATTAAATATATGTTAACAATCTTACATGTCCCATGAATTTATACACTCTAGTTAGTACCTAAACTTACTACCTTTGTTGTGGAAATTTGTAGACGTTCTTTCTTTTGATGAAAACTATAATATTTTTCGATTTAAGGGCATCTCAACAATTTTAGAGTGAATGATCTCTACGTCAAATTTATCCTTCCTGCTTCCTATCTAATATTACATTAGATAATATACAAACTTTAATTTGGAACTAACAAAAGAAAGTAAACTTTCTTTAAATAATAAATTATTTTAGACGTCTAGGGTCTGTCCTTCATTAACTATAGATAGAAATTCTAATACACATTTTCGTAATAATATGTTAAGCGGAAATTATAGTTTGACTAATGACTGCCTATGCTAACAACGTCTATTTTCCGCTGAATAATGTCCGGACTTAAGTGGATAGCTGTCTGATTTAGCCCCATCATGAGAGATCAGCGCGAAATTAAAATTGCTAAAAATATCTGCGTGGATATAAATAGAAGGTCGTGTCTAAAGTAAAAACAAATATCCATAACTTCCTATTGTAACGTTGCCCTGACCTTTTTGGTGGCCTGAACGAAAAGTGACAGTTCGATTACTGAAAGAGTGGAATAGAGGAGACATTACTAGCGTTTATTTCTTAACTAAAAGTTCTCTAGCATTTTATGTTATCATATTTAAAATAAAATATGAGAATTTTTTCATTATAACTTTTAAATCAAAGCAACCAATCTATAAAACCGTTCATTGTAAGGGAAGGTTTCATAAGAAATAAGCTGTTAAACAGTAAACTGTAAGTGGATTACAAGTGTCATTTGCCGTAACCCTGGAGCAGTGGATGAAAGGATTACACAATAGATTTAATAATAGAGAAATACTTACCAGGCGGAATGTTTCTGCTGTAGTTGGTTGGTAGCTGATATGCGTATTGGTCTATGTATAGGATCTGGCTGAAAGAAAGTGTATATATATATAATATTTAATTAAATTATAATATTACCGTACACGATACAGGTGGACAGATCAAACTGGTTATTTATTACTAACATTCTAAGATTTTTATTCTAGATGGCAAATCATGAAATCCTTTAAAATGGGAATGTAATTGTAGGCTCTATTAGTATTAAGATTATGAAAATTGTAGAGTTCACCTTTAAAAGTTAACTCGTAAACATTTGACTATTTATTTTTAAATTGTGTAGGTACCAAAGCCGAAAAGTTCTTTTTGTACTTTTTTAAAATATTAAATATAAATACGTTCATACTACCGGATGGTAAGATAAGTTATACTTTGTATTATTGCCTCTACACTTCACTGTAGAGTTTTAGATAAAAAAGGAACTGGAGCTAGACTTAAGTGCCTTTTATTTTAAAAATCTATAACACCTATAGCTAAGAATTATGAAATTATAATATACTTTTCTGTTGCTCTCGAAATACAACCCAAAATTGGTCCAGTAATAGAGCAGTCATTCTCGAAAAATTGTTAGGTATTAAAATTATTGAAGCTCCATTCGTTTCTAGTTTTTTGTTTGTTGGTTTTATGATTTTAGCCAATACCTACGTTGTCTATAGCAACTTTGATCTTGATCATTGTGTTATCAAAACACAATCAACAATTATTTATGATTCTAAAGCAAACATCTGAAGGTTCATGTATTATTATTCCTAATCATTATTTAATTTATAATCCATTATTAAATATAAGACGTCATTTTGATCTAACAAAGTGTAGATAACATGTTTGTAATACTTAAATACAATACTTGATGTGAAGTTTCTCTAGTTAATACATATTTGTGGTTAAACAATTTCTGTATATGATTGTATCCTGGCTATCCATTCCTAATCCATTACGCTTTGGATAATTTTATTTTCTTGTACTACCGAATTTCCACATATATGTACTTACTGTGTGGAAATTTTCGATGGGCCCTGGAGGGAAAGTACATGAATTAATACTGAAGAAGAATTTAAAAAGAAATAGAACTGCATTCAAAGATTTTCGAAAATTCACTTGCATCGACCGGGAATGGAACTAACTAAAAATGAAAAAATTTAAATTTGTAATTTTATTCTTAAAATCGATACAAATAGGCCTTATCCGTAAAACATTAAATCTTTATTATGGAGTACATATGGGCCTTAATCAAGGTCTACCAAATTCTACCAGCTTTATAATGATATTAGTATAGATTACTTTATGTCGCAATTAAACTAGTTAAATAATGACTGAGATATTAAGTATGTACTAATAATGTATCTAATATAAAAAATCCTCTAGGGTGCATTATTTTACAAGGATATTCTTGTAGTAAAACAAGTATTCATAGTTGCAAATTGACGTGACACACCCTTTGCGTGGCGACCATTATAATTTCCCAACGAATATGTGTAACTGCATTAGCTTGGAATCAACCTTGAGTGGTAAAGTGGGAACAAACTCATGTAGAAACTGTAATTGCAGTGGTCGGTGAATCGCATGTCTCGAACTTGACACGACTTTATACCTACCGCCTACAGTCTACACGTTCTGTGTGTAAGACAGAAGGCCCTTTGTGAAGAAAATTCTCGGTTGAGATAAAGAGTGTAATTAATAGCGATGCATGTATGAAAATTGCGTATGGGCGTTGTTGCTGAAATGATTACTTATTATTATTGAAGTACGAGGATAACAGATAATGATTAATCTTAGCTACGATAATGCGTAGGTATGAGTATGATACATCAGGTTAATGGTGATATCTTGAAGATGAAAAGAAGCCAAGCAATAAAAAAATATCTGAGGGCCTTTCCGAATTCATTAGAAACATAGAGCTCTATACAAATGCTATCGAAAGCGAATACAATAAATGTAAATTTTCAAAGTTTGGTATTTCACTGTCACAAAATTATAGTTTACATGGAAATATCTCGTTTGTTACCTGACTAGACCCTCAGAGCATTGGGATTCAAAAATCATTTGGTCAGATAAATATCATAATACACATTGAACTGATGAACTTTTCGTAAGGGTAAATGGCCGTCTGGTTTCTGTAATCTGCCAGTTAGATATTTTACTTTCAGAGAATAAAGGCCAGATTTTCCAATTCAAGGCTTTGTTTAAGGAAAACTATAACATAAATATAAATATACCTAATATATAACACAAAAAATTTTCAATCCTAACTACTTGTTCCAAATAAAACAAATGGACTAATATTTTTATAATAACTAAATAATAAGACGAATCATTTGTCAGGAAACGCGAAGGCGTAGGTGAAATGTCTGCAAAAATAACGAAAGTCAGATGTTTTCTAAAAATATTTTGCATTCATGCGTGTGTTATTAGCTAAGAGTAAATCCTTGCTTATACAGACAAGAAAAATATAATAAAAGCGTATGATTGTCGGCTCAATGGTCATTTAACAGCACATAAATGTTTCTCAAAAGTTTTATGTGTTAGCCGTTGTTTTGATGTTCGGGAGATTATTAGCGTTTTTTATTTCAAATGCCCTTAAGTTTTTCCACCTAGTAGTTGAGCATGTTTTGACATTAATTGGATCAGAGTTGAAGCGGGCAATGGTTTTCCTCTAATAAGAATGTAGGAATTAGGAACCATATAATATCAAATGTTGGATATTATTAATTTAAGGGAATTTTGGATATAATGATAAAGAAGGTGTATGGAACGCTTGGGATAGCTGGGATTAATAACGGCATACCTATAGAAAGTTTAATGAAAAACACATTCGGTGTGTCCACCACTACTCACTTATACAATTGACGATACGTGAGACGAAGGTAAGAAGAAGGATGCAATTATTGATCATTAGAATAAAACCCTCCCTATTTAGTATGTTTAAGGGTTGGTGGCAGAAGAATTGAAAATGAAAAGAATTGAAATTAGCTAATTTTCATACTTAGTATTTGATAAGATCTAATAATCCTAATGGCTTTACAAAGTATTACAAGTATGATCTAGGTATAAACAATATTTTCATTATTCTTTATATCGATATGGGGAGGAATACCATCGAATCTGATAAGGCTTCAGTTAAGTCTATGGGGGTATTAATACTCTTAGGAGTATATGTAATTATGTACTTGTTACGTATATACAACCTAACGTAATAAATAATTAATCTTATTGAGAGGCAAAAATAAGTCTTGGAGCACTGTTTATACCACAGTTTATACATAATATTATTAAGAAGTAAAGATTGTTCAAAGTAGTTGTACAGGTAAATTAGCTTGGAGAAATTTTTGCGTTTGTAGTAGTGTATGGTCAGCAAATAAAATAAAACAACATTTTATTTTTAGTTTTTATTTTATATATATAAGGGATTTTAAATTAAACTATATGTGTTTCTCCTCTGAAAAAGATGAGACTTTATTTTAATATTTGCACATTTAACATACATATAACTTTTACATTAACAATGTTACTAAAATGAAAAATTTACTAACCTGAAAAAGAAACGACATTTAAAGTTTAATTCTTTAGTTTGAGAAGTCAAAGGCTTGCCTCGACCATGTTTTAACACTGAGGCCATTTTGAATTAACAATATAAAGTTACAACACTTACACACAAATTAAACACTAGTTACGGCCCTGCCTTCATACAAAACTGCTGAATACGCCGCGGCCGTTCGCACGGGAATAGAATGTGGATGCGATTTCCCTTAGTTAGCATCCAAGCTTACGTCTTTATAATTATTAAACTGTATAAATTCATTCTTTAACTCCGGTCTGCATCGTGCAGACATGGGTGTAAAAGTCTCATTTTAGCTATTAAATGTAGTTTTTAAGTACATCTGAGTTTTCATTTGGGGCCTCCGGCTGCGGGACATGTATTTCACTTCAACAAATATTATATGTAACAATAATAACAAATAATAACAACAATCAACAAATAAAAAATTTATCAATTAAACTATGTACATAATAATTATAATTTTTGAATGAAATGTGTGCTTTATGTTCTAACAGTACCAAACGACTGCACGTGGCACCTGCGGACAGCGTAAACTGGTTTATTCTGGTTTTGTGCGTGTTTCCACTTTCCACTATCAAGTGACGATTTATTTATTTGTTTTGTTTCGTAATTATTATGGTCAAATATTAATTATGAAATAAATTATTATGGACACGATATTTTAATCTTTCACGGTAGTCGCCTTGTCGTTTGCTCAAGGACGTAAAATTGAATGATATATTTTTTTTTATAAAGTCAAAACCATTTTCTTTCAAATAAAAACTTGTTTTTATTGAAAACAAAAGTGTTGCTAGGAATAAGTATAAAATTAAATAGCAATGTTAGGATATCGAAACATTTTTGTATAGGCCAGAACGATATAGTGGAAACGCGCTCTAAGATCTGAGTAATATACACACCACTACATATGCAAAAATTTCTCCAAGCTAATTTACCTGTATTGTAGTATCAAATTTCGGACCACCAAACCGATTTTGACAATAACTTCGCCTGTAGAACTACTACTACTATTTGTAGGATGAGATAGAGATTTTTTTTTTGTGTAATATGGAGTTTATTCAAGCGGAGCAGGAGTAAGCGAATATATTGCATAAAAAGTGAATAGGTGACATTATCCAATGTATTTAGCGATTCGTTTGATAATGTTTCGGGTAAATGGTATGTGGCAGCCACTCAGGCGCTTCTGGCGAATGTCCAGATTGTCTACGGGTTAGTTATAAAGCAATATAATTTAATTGTACAACAAATTACATATTTTTAAACAGTTGTCATAAACATGAACCCTTTGATCAATTTCACTTTTAAGTTGTTTGATTCGTTCAAATCTTACATTGTTGAGTGTTTCTTGTCTCTATATTTAGGTAATTGAGTCGAAACACTTTTGATCATATTGTTTATGTAATATGTTATATTTACCGTAAAAATAACAAATACACAAAAAGATAATTAATTTAGGACCTTATAAATTAAACGAAACACTTTAAGATAATTTACCTACTCTTAAATATATTCAGAATTCTGATATTTTGTAGACGACCTAAATTTGACGCTCTATTTAATTAATAATAATTGAATGACTTATGTTTAAAATTAAATAAGTCAAATTACAAATGAAATATTATTATTGGACGACCGTACTAACGCATGAGATGATGCATTTTTCACGCGTGTAGGCACCTAGAGCTGAATACGACGTATAGTATTAAATTATCTGTGATACGACAGACGCAGTTGCAATGTTAGTTATTCAGAGCAAGGGTTTATTTTTGTTGTCACAGTTACCGCGATAGCTGCAGTATATTTGGGTTAAAAGTGACGCACATTCGTCTGATGATTACAGCTAATTTTGGCATCTGTTAACTCTATTATTATCGATCATTAGACTCTTTGATTGGCATTGCTAACCTTGTGTTCTTTTGTAGAGCTCGTATGACACGCTTTGGGATGGATTAAAATATCAATTTATTTATAATATTACATTTAAGTAATTGAATTTTCTCAACAAAGTTTTTAAAGTTGCTTGCTTATTAGAAGACATTATATGAACTTATTTATTAGTATCGTTAAAGTAATTGGAATTTATCTACATCAAACCTAAATAAGTAGGTACATAATAATTCAAAACTCAATGCACGAAGGTGTACTTCAAATGACTTTAAATGCAACTAATATAATAAGTCTTACGTTAATTGTATATGTCAGGTTCAAAGTTCAACGGTCTATTTTTAACGATCGTTGAATTTTAGTTTACAATTATTGTTTAGTTTGTCATCAGTTCATCACACACCGATTGCAGATACCGTGATGATGCCTGTGCGTCATACTGACGTACCTTTGTAGTAATCTAAACTCTTAGTGTTGCCAAAAATAATTCTGAACGGCATTTAAAGGAAAATATTGCAGCTATATTGTGCTGTAATGGGCAAGACCACTTTGTGTACAAAGTGAGTACGTTACTACAAATTAGGTAATCATTCAATAAGGTTTATTTCAGCTTATGTTTACCGCCTGCAATAAATAACCGCATCACTGATACACGCTTACTATGATTCAACTCTTGTTTTTTCCAGCTATAACTACACACAATTATATACATCAAAATCCATTTACCTATGTGCGTTGGCGATTTCAACTTTATTAATGTCGTAATTATAAGAATAAATGTTAAAGCCGAATTTAATTATTTTGATCGTAAATATCTACAGTAATTGCGTTGCAAGCTTTTAAAGGATATTCAGGTCAGAACGTTAACTTTCGATTTTTACTGAAAAACATATACTTCAGCTGTAATTGGCGCGTCCGGTAAATCTGTCACAAATGTGGCAGATCGTTGCACCTGGCCAAGCTCAGGCGGTTGGCGGTTCGTTAGGGAGATCTGTTTATGTCAACAACTAGCTGTGCCAAGCGACGCTGTGTCCAGTCGCGCAATTTTTGATGATATCCAGCTCTTTATGGTTTCAATGAATATGCATGCTTTTGTTTATGTCTGGTGTTAATATTTTCATTCTACGCCCTCATATTTCACCGTTGGACGTTTTTATTTCGTGTAAATGGATTTTTAAATAGAATTTCGTGTATAATAAAAGTTCACTCGAAAAAATGATACTAACTACAACAAAAGCTTCGCGTATAACTGGAGTTATATCATCAACTTTTACCGGAAATTGAAAACAAATCAAGATACGACAGTTATCGCGCCATGTTTCCTCAAAACATTCCCAGTCGAAAGTGGTGACAATGCCAAATAAATCTGAATCTAACTGGGCATAGTTACAGCGAAGCAGCGACAACTAGTATTCGCGTGTTTTGCGAGCCCATCTGAATTATTTTTGTAGCTCATTCGAGGTCCCAGCGACATTTGCCAGGTTTACAGCTTTTATAATGCACTAAATATGTGTGAACGCGCGCGTGCTACGAACCTTGCACATTCTAGGAGTTCTTTGTTGGGGGCGAAGGAGGCTCCCCCGCCGGGCGCGACCAGCGCAAGGAGGAGCATCAGCAGTATCCACATGGCGGGCTACGGGCGCGCGGGTCTGCGCCGCTCGCGCACTCTCTTATCCACAACACACACTCGTCTGCACATGATCAGTTCACAGACACATCACTGATGTCGATCGAGAACACGGCTCTTTAAAATCCACGGGTCCGAGGTCCGAGAAGCAGCGAGTGCGGCACGAGACTGACGATGAAGCCGGGCGGGCGCGGGCGCGGTCATGGGCGCAACCTTCGCTTCCGCGCGATCTCACCCTGTGATGCGGAGCGATGCGAGAGGACTGCTCGCTACGAAATTTGCTACGCAGCCCGCGTTTGCAGGCTTTGCGTGTGCGGCTTAAGCAATAACGCCCGCGATTTACTGACACATTTTTGTCCAGCATTGTTGTAGATATTTCTTAGCACAGACATGATTCGGAACGATGTTCTATTTATGAAAACATATTTACAGTAATTTTATAATGAAACAACAAACATTTTAATGACAACCAGGACCTGGGTTGGTGTGTCGCGATCGCGTGACGAGCCTGCCGTGCCCAATCGTTAGACAACATTTGACTTTTGCAAACTCGAAACAACTGAAATAGACAGAGACGATTAAGTTGGCAAGTTTTTTCGGCAGTATTCACGTTGTGCCAACATCTTAACGCAGTGCGATGTTGATAAGAAAACCTTGCTACTCATTCATTTGCAGACATAAATATCGTATAATTTAACGGAAACAAAATCGAATACATAAGGGAATAATTTTGTAAACTGATACCTCAATAGAATAGGCTCTATATAAAGTAGGAATTTAGATTTTGAGGATCTATTTTAAATCTGTGCCTCCAGTGAATAAGGGAGTAAGACGAGTTATTCCCTTTGGTTTTTATTGCACCATTGGATTCAGCTCGTCAAAATACACAACATATCAAAAGGTCATATCTCTAGCTGCGTCCTAACCCATTTTTTCGAATGACCCAAACGGTATAAGTAGGGTGTGATTAACGGTATAAGTTACCTTATCCATCATTTTAGGCAATCGCAAAGGAACTATTCGTCTCGAGTCCAAAGTACCCACGAACACAAAGACGTATGTGTAGTTATACTTTTTGAATAAAGACTTAATTCATTTTGTTCCATCAGTCCTAACACTATTTTAGTATAAACGCATTTGTGTCATTTTTCTAACATGAGCATAAAGGAACAACTCTTTTAGTGTCATTGGTTCAAGTGACGACATGAGACCGTTTGGCATTAATGCCGTGTTGCTATTGGTCTATTTGAATACTGCACGGAAACAACACACACTATTCCTTATTATTTTTAAATCGTTTTTTCAATAAATCTGCAACAACAAATCTTTATATTTTTAAAAAAAGGTATTTATCAGTTAACTTGGGATACTTATATATTTCTATTTTTTGCAATAGATATTAAAAATACAGTTAACACATTAAGTGCATTTAATAATATTATACTCTTTGTTTATATAAATACAGAACGATAATTGAATCATCTAAAAAAAGCCAACAAAATGTTAAACTCGTTTTTAAATAAAAAAAAAATTATATAACTACAATAATCAAGACAATAATACTATAGTCTATAATAGTCGCATAAAAAAAAGTATTTATAACCAGTCTTGACAATTATGAATATTGTTTTCTCCGCATATAGCGTTTTAGCCACTGTGCTTTGGTAATTTGCCTTTTTTATAGGAAAAAAATCCGCAATATCGATACTTCTTTGGTCCTGCATTTTCGTAAACATTTTATGGATACTCTGGTACCACATATTTTGAAAAAATTGGGCTATTTTCACGTAGAGTCTCTTCAAAGTGCGTGCCACAAGTCGTATTTGCATCCAAGGCACCTTCAAATCTGTGCTTAATTTGCTCATAAAATCTTTGCGGCTCATTGTTTTTTCTTTATTTATCTACATTATTTTGATATTATATGATATAGAAATTGTTAAAATTCTATATCATGCCGTAAAATATCAACACTGACCACCTATAACTTTTTCTGTATTAACTGAACATACAGGAATATGGTTTTCGGGCTTCTCTTATCTCTAAGTGCTTGTATCCTCAATGTATACCACCATGACATTGTGGCGTTGCCACTTTTATTATCTATATTTTATTATCTCTGGCGTTCCGAAACGGAACGCACTTGATCGAATTTTAAATTGATTCGACGATTAATTTTCACTAGGACAATAGCTAATACGCAAAACGCAATACGCAGTTGATACGTATTTAATACCAATACTCAATTATTGTCTCCTGCTAACCTGTACAGACTAGACTCATTGTGGTGACTGGTGAAACATTGTATAGCATTAACAACATAGTACTGTATTATTGAAAGATCGATTAAAGGTTTATTTTACAATCTACGACTTTCATTATACATGGGTAACAAAACCCTATAACATATTCGGTTTTACTCCGGACAACATCTTCAGCCACCCAATCCCCTTGCTTGGAGTCCAAATCCAGCGGAGGACAATAATCGTCATTTACTAAAATTGAAGGTTCTTCGTCCTAGTATAAAAGTTGTCTGGATCCCATTTTATACTCAATCTATAGTATAATACTATAGATATCATGTGAAACGTGACTTGGAAAAAAAATATTCAAATATGTACTTAAATCACAAAATAAAAATTTGAAACAATCTTAAAAGTTACGAAAAGCCCAATTATAGGTACGTCAAAATGACGCACAACATCCTCTTTACAACCAAATGGCGGAATTTACCGGGATGAGCCAACTATGTAGGCTCGAGGTCTCGACGGCTAATAAGTTGGTTCTGGATTTTGCAGCGATTCGATGGTAAATATAGAAGAGTTCATACGTCAAATTTACGTAGATTGGACTTCTAGGGTTAAATGCATAAATACCTAAATGTTGTTTTGTTTTAATTATCTAATAACGATAAAAAATCTCGTTGATTTCATTCGTTTTTCAAGCTACGTGCATAGTTTTTCCACTAAAATGCCTCAATTGAGTCATAATGTACACAAATTTCAAGCATAATAAGTCACATAATTTCTATAAAACCAAAACTGGCAATAATATAAGTCGTGTTGTGCGATTATGTACATAGTGCATAAGGGCATAAGTCGTTATATTGCAAAGAGTAAACAAAAAATTATGTGAATATATTGAGTTATTCCATGAAGTACTCGTCCATAAGGCCACAACTACAAAAAAACACGAAAAAAGTATATTTATGGGGTTGTTACAATATGTGTTCATATGTAAAAATATAGTCTAACATCATATCTTACACATACAAGCTTAAAATTTTGAATTAATAAAGATTTAGTATTATTATATCGTTTTTTGTCTCTCCTGAAAAGTGCTGTTTTTGAGTTATTCCCTTATTCACTGGAGGCACAGAAATATTAACCTTAATTATTTTAATATCAAAATATCAATTTACTAATCATACGTTTTAATTTTACGCACTATGTTAAATGTATGTGTGTATGATTGATGTAGGTACGTATCTTAAAGAATAAAGATTTTTTTTATTATAATATAATAAAACAATATAAATAAAGTCCTTTGTTATTGTTATTCAAAATTGCAATTAAAATGATTATTGAAGGGTTAAATAAATAATTTAAAACTACACACATTAGAAACACTTAACGGCATTCATTTGTTTTGTTAGACATTACCATTTCAATGAAACTACAAATATTGTTCTTTGTTTTCTAAGTCAATGTTTAAAGGTTGATAACCTAATTACTAAAATGTATCATAAGGAATTTTATCCATCTAGTTGGTAACTGGATTTCATAATTTTTACTTGCGTCATCGAATGATAACATTATTTTTCTATTTTTTTTAAATAATGTAATTTGTTAGATGTTCTTCAAGCTTAAAACCTGAATCTAAAAAATAATTATTAATAGCACGCTCATGTGCATTTGAAACTATCGGACGAAAGAAATTCTGCATACATATTTCTATCAACTATTTCTCTTCCTTATAGGTATTAAGGAAAACCTTATAACTCAACTGGGTTCTATCACAAAAAGACGACGACTAATTTTTATCATCGGTAAAGAGATATTATGTAGTCTATCCCTGTACCAATTTGCTTATTCAAAGCAATTACAAAGGGAATATCAAATTGCCAGAAACATAGAATAAACTTGCAAAATAATTATTATTCCACAATAACAATAATTATTAGAGACGCGCAAATGCCCCTAGAGAATAGACCATAACACACTAGATTAAGCTGTTGGAAAGCGAAAGCTCTTTATTACATACTCAATATTTAAATAACCATAAACTAAAATGTTTTGAGAGCGCGAAATGAACTAAATATTTTTAGTGTCTCGGTGCTGGTCAGCCAGATAAAGATGGGCCAAAAATAAATAGCAGCGTAGTTTTGTCGCAAATGCGTGAAGTGCGGCTACGTAGGCAGCCCGGGAGTTCTGTTGTGACCATAGAGCGTACATTGAACTGGATGAGACAGTTGAAAAATAACACTTTTGTTTATTATTTACTATTGACTTAGTTATACGCTGTGTATACCTTTATTTTTAAAAGAATAAGAGTTTGTATTTCTTTAAATAAATTAAACCACATGATACACAGAATCTTTACAATATCGTTTATATAAATCATATATCATCGTTCTCGTGAATCGTGACGTCTATACTCAAATGTCTATGGTTTTGTAATAAGATGCATTTACCATCTAGTATAATATGTGATATGTGGTTGTTACGTTTCCGTAAAGTCCGAATGTAATAATTTTCCGGAAGTATTGTGATTAAGCATCACGCGAATTGATTAAATTAAAGTATAATTCTGATAAATGTATTAATTATGAAAGTAGGCATTGTTTTTTTACTAGCGACGTAACGACTGGTCATTGAAACTTGACCGATAATAAAAATTATTGTAGAGTCGTGACAATTATTTTAGGTAAAAAAATGCGATCTAGTATGATCTTGTAAAATATTTTAAATTTGTCAAAGATAAACTTATAGATACGGTCTTATCTTGATAATAGTGACTAATACCTACAATAGTCTATTCTAATTTCCATAAAATACAATAAGCGTAGGCAATAGGAAAAATAGGAAGTAATGACCACTTACGTAAATTTATTATTATTTATTAATTTATAATTTGAATGATAAAAAACAAAAATATCAAATGCAAGACAAATCTTATTTTTTGTGTAGTAAATAAGATTAATAAATAAGACAATTTGCCGGACACATAAGTTCTTTCATTTTCCGTGGTGTCTTCAGAAAAAACAGTCTCTGTACCTACTCAATATCTCTATCCCTCTATTAGTCAAACTGTTTTGGATCAGTCCTATAGGCCATAACTAACTTTACTTACCAGTTACCTTTACTCCCCTTAGAACGCTAGAAAACTTTCAATTTTTCATACTCTTTCCTGTTCGAGTGGCATTATACTTGTAGAGCAATTCTCTATTTATATAACAATAAAAAAAGTAAACTGTTTCATGATGTTATATTTTTTTTTCAAATTAATTTGAAAACAAGTCGGTATTTCTACAATAGATTCAAATAGTTGCAATTAATATTGAAAAAATAAGTTATAGACACGGTGCATTGAACTCGCATCTGACCGTTCAATTTACTATTGAGTGTATCATTAGAAAATAGTTTAGTGCTTTCCATTACTCAGTCCCAGACAACTTTCTCTACGTCACGGAAATGGTTTCACGTCGGTACACGTGCGTAGGCCGTATTTTTTTTTTGTTTGGCCGTCGTCCAGGTGTTTTGGCGGTCTCTGTCAATGTTGTATTTATTAATACTTCGCATTGTTGCGCTTCTGGCTCGTCTGAACGTCTGACCTTATCAGTTTTTTTCGACAATTACGTTTACCCTATTAAATCGCATGTCGTGGATTCCATGTGTGTATGTGTGGAAAAATTCTGGACGTTATCTAATTTTAATAGTCTTTTTAATAATTTACAATGGACTTTATATGTATGAAACTGCAATTTTATGAGAAGTTGATACAGCGCGCGAGGTAATCGGTAAACAAAACAAATTTTAATCGTAATTATTATTAGTAATTATTATACAATAAATAAATGTGTTGAAGTAAATGGTTTCTTTCAATAATTAAAATAATATCTAGTCATTGTTTTTTGTTTATACCATTACTTAAATTATATTTGTTGTGATTTTGATATAAATACCTACTTTGCGTTGGAATAAGGGTAGGTACATTTTATCCAGCCTTCAATATTTTCAATCCGTGCTACGGTCATGTTTCGTATACGATATGCCTTACTCCTGGCCCTTTTGATCACATTTTATTGCCCTTACTTCTAAACAAGATATTGAGGACTAATCGCAGAATTCCTTGAAGTCTATGCTAATTACACTGTACTCAAATACCAGGTACCCGTATTTAATGAAGGTTGGATAATTATCGAAGCAATAAATATGATCTAGTATTCATAAAGGACAACAATAGAATTTATATGTTTACAGTCTACCATTATAGAAGTTTAAAAAAAGATTTCTCTGCATAATGAAGAAATAAAAGATCGAAAGCAAATAAACTCATAAGGGTGATAAAAAATCCAAGAGCGAAGCCAAGAACGTTTCACATTGTTCACGTCCCAAATTTCACGACGTATTTATTTAGTTGAATGGTCGTTGCATTGATTGTTATTTGTTGGTAATTAAATTGAAAACCTCAATTACAATGTTTTACAAAGTGCCAATTTTCTTATGCTAAAAAATCTACCTACATGGAGCACCTAGCTCCATTTGTAAGATCCTTCTACAATCTCATTTTTTTGATCAGGAGGGGTAACCTATTTTTTTGTATCCAGGCAATCATTTCGTTTGCATTGTATTAATTTTTTGCATTAATCATTGTTTGAGTGCTTATACAAACCGTAAGATTCTTTATCTGATTTTACTTGTGGACATTTTACTGTACGGTACTTATTGTCAATATTATGGATATGTATCTATCTAATAAACGTAGATTTAACACATTATTATAGTACATTGGTACTAAAGCTCTTTATGTTTAGCTAAGTACAACGTTTAAAAGAGTTTCCCGAACGAATAATTAATGCGCTATTTTTAAGTTTTTTTGCAAGACGATAAGTTTCATATTGCGTGTTTGTAACGATCTTAGCAAAGTTGAACACAACACATTATTTTGAACTTATTACTGGTAAACAGTAATTGTACTATATTTGATAAATAGGTCTATGACAAACTTTAGTAGGTATAGCGACAAATTATAAGTATCAGTGTATTGCAGGCTTTGAATAACTTTGAAATTAAGTACTTCACTGCTCTAAGTTAGTTAATTTATTTAATTATTTCATAAATTAATTTTCTATTAGACAATTCCTGTAAAGAACTCTATCTTTCTTAATATTAATGCAACACGCCGCCAAATTGTATCTACATTTATTTTAAGTTACATATCGTTTCTGTTAATTCTGTTTTTGTGTGCATTGTACAATAAAGTGTTTTCTATTCTATTTCTATTCTATTCACAAACAAGCAGATTCTATTACTTTCAGGAAATAAGTTCATGTTCATTGTGTCATTCAAAGTTATTCTCTAAACCACGACCTTGAAAAACACAAGTTACTTTGTAATAACCAGCAACTTTTTAAACTCAATTATAATTCATAATTTTCGTGCGTTATTAGCGAGCGCAATGGAAAATTAACTACATAATGCACCAATCAAATGCCAACTAAAAGTTCTCATAAAATTCACCTTGCAATTAAGTACAGGCATGAACTACTAATTCAGTAATTTGCTGACTGACGTGCTGCGCCAAATTCGCAATAATTAAAATTCGTTTCGTGTCATTTTCGTATAAACCGTTTCCGACATTGGGCTCCATTTGACCTCGTAAGGATTGCAACTGTGTCAAGAAAGTCCCTTTTGTTTTCCAGCGCCATAATCCTTTCATGGATTAACGTAATGCACGCGATTTGAATGACGGGTGTTCTTGAGGGCAATATTCCTCAATATTTTACATGTCCTTATTGGTTTCGATTGTTTTTCGTGTTGAATAATCTATACTAATATTTTAAAGCTGAAGCTTGTTTGTTTGTAACGCGCTAATCTCAGGAACTACTTGAAATTCTTTCGGTCCGATTTGAAAAATTCTTTCGGTGTTAGATAGCCCATTTATCGAAATCAGGCTATATGCTATATATCATCACGCTAAGACCAACATCAATTTTAGAAGATGCCAATTTTAGTGACAATTAACTAAATCTAACATAGACAAGTTTTTTCTCTTACATTTTTACACTTACGTTATATTACTCTTATACTCTACACTTACACGTACTTCTACATTATAAATTATCGGCTTTTGTTTGTTTTCAATGTGATGACCATGTAAGTATAAATTAATATGAGTTTAAGTATAGTAACTACTATTTTCACATTTATTTTTAGATAATAATAAAAAAATACTTTCAATTATTTGATAACTAAATATTATTTTGATTTGTTTCAGTACACGTAACTGTCTATGCGGATTGTAACTGAAAGAAGCTCCAGCAAAAACCCGTCTTGGCCTGATGAGACTAAGTTTTTAATTCCTTTATAATTATATCTTACTAGGTTTCCGCCCGCAGCTTCGCCCGCGCAGTCAAAGAAAAACCCGCATAGTTCCCGTTCCCGTTGGATTTCTGGGATTGCGTCATGTTCCCGGGATAAAAAGTAGCCTATGTCCTTTCTCGGGTATCAAAATATCTCCATACCAAATTTCATGAAAATTGGTTCAGTAGTTTAGGCGTGATTGAGTAACAGACAGACAGACAGAGTTACTTTCGCATTTATAATATTAGTATGGATAATGGAAATACATGAATGTTAAATGTCCCATATCTATTAATGTTTTCTTAAATATATTTATCACCTAAAGCAATAAGCGATGTAAAAATGAGAGAGATATGTCATTGTCTACTTATAATTCATTAAATATACCTAATACAAAAAATGCAATTTCCTGTGATTTGTTTCATTAGTCTTAAACTATATAACAAATAAAATAAACAAGGCGAGTATTCGGCAACAATAATGATAATAAATAAAGATATATAGTATAGATAAGTATTAACATAAATAACATTTATGTTAATATTAGGTTGACATTATTTTTACGACAACGCGAATACTTCCTCGTCCTTGGCAAAGTCTTTTGTTGTTATAATTCGCGTGATTAAACAGATTATCGTGCAAATTATATGTAAGTACCAAACATTTAACGTTTATAAATCTACACTAATAAAAATATCGCATAATGAGCACTGCATTATACATTATGCAAATCTTTGGTCCTATCAACTCTTTACATTAATTAAATCATATTTGCCTTTTTGTCGGAAGAATTGTAACATGTAGGATATTTTAATGACTTCATTTGAATACAAAAATATTACGAAATACTATTTTTGAGGGTTATTTCCACACGGTGTTCTTTTCACTAGAGATGATAAACTGCTACCTTTTGTTTTTCAGGGTGTATTTTGTTACCTGTATAATTAATATTCAAGCTTCTTTATCATAGAAGGTTATTATTAGAGTAATTATTACACAAATCATTAGCCTACAAGTTACAACTGTAGGATTCCATATACTAAAACACTAGTAACATAGCGGTCACCTACGGCATATAATTCGGACAAAACAGTCGACCACGCAAAAGTAAAGCCAATAAATTATATTTCGTTTTAAATTCATATCTGTAAAAATTTAGGGTTTCGAGTGAATCTCTCTCATTCATATGCATAGCATTTACCCAGAAGGGACCTTTGTTACCTTGTTACTGAGCGGCCGTCATACATCGACATTGATGCCACGAAATCATTTAAAATTTTACTCAAACCCATCACGTTGTTGGCACACGTCTTCCGAATTGGTTTTGTCGATTTTGACATGCGATTCATTGTATTATAAAATTTTCAATGATACCCGTGGAAAATTATTTGCTATACATTTGTTTTGGATAACATTTTTATAATTTTCATATAAATTTTGAACGTTACCCATTATTGTATGGGTTTATATTATGCATAATATTAAACAACCTCGTCCTTATGCTGAAAAGAATCAGTTCATACTAAGAAAATACAGATTTGAATACCAAATAAAAATTATAATAACATGAAAAACACAATATAAATGAACATAAACAATATCAAATCCTATAGTGAGAAAAACAATCACGCGTGGGCATATCAAAATCAAAGTAGGTATAAAACGTGATCACACGCCATATTGACACATATAAGAGGCTTATTAAGCCTTAAAAATGCACTCTTTGTCTACGCAGGTGGCTATAAATAAGATGTGTTGATGTACACCGCATATCATGCTTATGGGACAGTGTTATTGTGTGCAGAGTTGTTTAAAACAGTATAAATACACAAAAGATGCCTAAAAAGTATCGTATTAACGGTTCTTTTTTAGTCTTGGAGACAATTTTGTTTCTGCGCACAATCATCAGAGAAACAAACCCTCGAGTTAAATAAATGAATGCATTATTCTATAGAATATTATAAAGAAGTAAGTAATGTATAGTAAAACGAGTTTGTACTTAGATGTTAATCTCTGTAGCTACTGAACTGATTTTGATGTTTTCCCAATAGAAAACTACATTATTTGTGTCTATTTGTGTATTTACGTGCTTTTTTTTCATTGTAATTAGGTAAAAATTATTAATTGCGATATTAACTCATAACGAATATTAACTACGAATTTAATTATTATATTTGTTAGTATTTAACGATTCCATCGCTATAGAATTTGATCAAAATGTAAATGGTGTGAAAAAGAGGAAGGAAAATTAGAAGACAACATTGTGTGACAAACGATGTCACACAATGTTGCGATGCCGTGCTAAAAATGATAGCACATATTTCATTATAATAACTTCCTTAGTAAACCTATCATAATAAGGTTATTTTTTGATAAATCGCTATTTAAACCTTGCTATCCGTGTGCTTTCCTTAACAACAGAATTATGGATTAACAGCGAAAAATATTTCTTTTTGTAAAGTTTTCCTTCAATAAATACAGATGTACTGAAAAGCGACATCTGTCGTAAAACTGTAATATCACGAAACAAGCTTGGTTTCATGTAATTCTGCACTGAATATTATTATGTTCTGATAGGAGCAATACTTACCTTTTTTCAGTAGATGGCGTGAATGTTTCACTTTCATGAATGGTCTCCCAAATTTTATACTGATTCGAAAATTCGCTAAATTCGCCATTTTCTCATACATTTATTGCTTCACTAAACTTTTAGATAATTTATGGCATATGATTGCAATAAATCTACGAAAATTGGGCGACTTTTTAAGTTCAGTGAGCAAAAACTTGAAAGTATTTTTCATTGCACCAATCACCACTATTGTTTATCATGGATGTTATAGAGTTGTACATTCCTAATGTGTTCCTAATTAACTAGTATGTGGCTAGGATGTTAACATAATCATTTCTTCATAGCGGTAGCGGATTCTTTAGGTAATTCCCCGTCCATTAAGTAAAAATCATTTTAAATATACAAGTGTGCATAAATATAAAAAGAGACTATACCTGTATGGATAAAGTGTAACTATATAAAATATACAATGTACTAGCTACTCACCTCGCCTACATCCCGGAAGACGTTACTTTTTTGGTTAGATTTTCTAATTTTCAGTATAAAGTTTAAGTTTTATACATACAAGTTCCTCATCCAAGAAGACACAAATTCAACGAAACGAAATCACTTAAATCCTTTCTTTCTTTAGTGAGCCATATTTGGTGTATTTAAATTTTAAAACGACTTTATTTTAATTCAATTTATTAGTTTACTATACAATAGAACCTATGCGTTAATATCACGAGAAAATTAACAATTCTTCGCAAATCATTAACACATACTTGGCACAGAAACAAAATTCGATACTAGACTCTACATGCGAAGTTTGGAACTAATCACTTACCTAACTTCCACGAAACTTGGGCAGAAACTGGATACCCTTAGTTTGATGTTCGACAATATACGTAGGTGCTTCGGAAGTGGTACCCTATTAAAGAAGTTTAGCCTTTCAAAATCATTCAGTGTCAAGTGTCAATTTTCCGAATAGCATTGTTACCCGCAAAGGGCATTTGCCCGAAAAATCCCTCCTTTTCTTCACGGAAGCTCTATTTTTTTCCGTTTGATTAGCTTTTAGCGCGCGGCTTCGCCAGCTTTTCAGGAAACTTAACAACTAATGTACTAAAACCTTCCTTAAGAACTACTCTATCTATGAAAAAGTCCTCACCAAAATCCGTTGCGTAGTTTTAAAGATTACGGACAGACAGCGACAACGACTTTGTTTTATAATATAATTGATATAATATTCTTAAACAAATTGAAAATCGGGCTGAAGATATACGTTAAGGTTTAATTTCTTTTTGATCTACTATTTGTTTGATTTAAGCTTGAAATCGAGGATTTAGATTGGTTTTTCGTAAACCGAAAGATAAACCTTACCGTGTTGTTGTTTTAGGACAGCGACGAAGAGCGACGATCGTAGGACACAAAAATACTTATTTGTACTCCGTTATATCCTAATTCTATTTCTTTTTAAGGAAGATTTTACGATACGATGGCTTTTCTAACTTATGAAAACCTTGTTAATCATTTGTCACACAGAGTTTGATGAGAGTGAGAATTTTCACTTACAAACTTAGCCACAATCAGCTACGTGTATCAAAATTAATTTGTACATTATTTTAAGATAGTAAATGCAATAATTAGAAATATTTTTTGTGACAAGAATTAACTCACATGCAACCAATATTTGAATTTTAATAATCAGTTAGACTAAAGATGCAACCGAGAGAATTGATGATATGTACCTATGTGTATTAGATTTATGTGACCTAACAACTTATTTTAAAATAAATCAGTTTATTAGCTTTGTAGACAGGTACATTCTTATTAAGCAGGTATATTCATTTGATAGTGCACGCAAGGTTCACGCAGATTGGAAGAACAACGTGGAACATATTGGTTACAGCTTGGTTACAGCATAGCATCTGAACCTGAAAACTTCATGGGAACAAAACAAGTATCGTCATTTATGAAATGAATAATCTCGTCACCACTTATGATCGCCACTAATTATTTATTGATCACTTTGCTATAGCAACGAGCGGATGAACAAATGTTTGTGTAGCCGCCATAGCGCTTGATGCTCGGAACCAAGCGTCATCAATACACGTCGTTTGTGTCAACATTTTGATGAGTCCATTTGCTCGTCATGACGGATCAGCAAATGTGAAGCCTATTACTCTTGTTTTACATACGTTTTGAAAGCAAATTTGCATACGCTTTGTTTTTGTGGAAATTTGTATAATATGCTTTTATAGTAAAGTATAATTATTAGCCTCAAACATGCATGTTTAGCAAATCTGTATCTCCTATACATGAACATTGAACATTAGAGTAGAATTTTTTTAAATTCTATTTGTTTATGTTATTATACGTTATTTTTGTTTTGAGCGTATTTCTATACCTATACGAATCGAATATCCGGGATGTGTATAATGAATAATATAATAGTTAGGCTGCTATTTTTCTGTTTGGCGAAACCCGAAGCAAATTAAAGCCAATGTGCTAGAATTAGCATAAATTATACAGGGTGTCCCAAAAAGTAGTGATGAACGGAAGCTGGGAGGTAGAGCTGTAGGTACTCAGCGATAGATGAAAAATTGAAAAAAATGTTATAACTCCGAAAATACGAAAAAGCGCATAACATACATGGGGGTGATTCGGATAGCCCACTTAGTATTCTACCTCCCAGATTTCGTTCATCCCTACTTTTTGGGACACCCTGTATAATTATTTATTAGCAAAAAATATATTACAATACTTAATTGTATTATTCTTTATGTGTAAGTTGTTACAAATATAATTATTTTTTATTTTGTCTCATGAAAAAATATAGCCTATTGTTAAGGATTCGTGTAGGTATAATATCTATCATCGAATAAATATATACGCATGTAGTAATTTAGTCTAAAGTTTTTCTTCTTAGTCTTTAGTCGAATTTCTTTTAGAATAAAAATTAAGTTATTACAACGAAAAGTTATTCCTTACCGAATAAAGATTTCCAATTTTCAATAAGCCGAGCCTTCACGAAGTCCTTAAAGTAGGTATAGGCGCTCGAGAAATAAATTACTTATAAAATTAGATTTTTGTCACGATCACTTGTAATAATAAAATAATTATTTTATTTCTCGTTGTATATTCAGAAGACGAAGAAGGGAATGAATTTGAATCTGAAATAAATACACACTGCGCAAATAAATTTTCTTAAAAAATATAAGATAATCCGTAGAATCGTAGTGCTAAAAGCAAATAATGTAATAAAATCCACATTGTTCCCGCTAGTGAGTAAACAAAAACCGATAAATTGACTTTTGAATAATCCTTTCCAGAGATTTGCAAGTCGTATTCAGTGAAAACTGATTGAATAAGCCCTGTTTTCAATTCAAATTTCATAGCCTGTTAAAGTTTTGATTGAGGTCGACTCACCATTTAAATTAAGGACAAATAGTAATTACACTTGTAGGAGGTTAGGGTATAAAATAATACTACACTTCACTTTATCACTTTTTATTTTACTGTATTATACTTGTGTACTGTTCACAAATTAAAACAGGACTGAACAAATATTAACGGATGGCGGTTATTTTATACTTACAAAAAAGATCAAATGAGTTACTATACTCATAATAATTTATTAATTTTTGCATATAATTCCAACAATAATAATTTATTAATTTTTGCATATAATTCCAACACGCCCCCTCAAAAATTAATCATTAAATCAATCTTTACAAAATCAAACTCAAACATTTATTTTTTCAATAAAACTTCTTTTAGAAGCACTTTCGAATCGTCATTACATATTTCTAACATTTACCACAGTACAGTACAGTTTACAAGTATACACTGGGAATACATAATAATAGTCCAACATTTGTTGCAAGGATTAGGAAAAACCCAGAAAAACCTAATCAGACTATATAATATATAATATTCATAAATGTATCAATCAAACATAATTCATAATTTTCACAATAAATTAATTGAATCATTTAAAATGAACCATATTCATTTTAATCCTAATTTGGACTTCATTGCTTGAAAGGCCACGACAGGTAATGGCTTTGTGAGTCCATCTGCTAGCTGCAAACCTGTGGGAATGTAATTTAATTTTATTACATTTTGTTCAACCTTTTCTCTTGAAAAATGATATTTTATGTCTATATGTTTTGACCTCTTATGACTGGTGGGGTTATTTGCAATACTTATGCAACCATTATTATCTTCATATATAACAATGGGTTTATCTATATTTAAATGAACACTAGCCGCTAATGATTTTAGCCATAACGCTTCCCTTACAGCTTCATACAGTGCCATATACTCAGCCTCAGTCGAAGAGGCTGCCACCGACATTTGTTTCTTGGTACACCAAGTTATAGTACAATTATCAAACAATTTAAATATATAGCCAGTTGTACTTTTTCTGTCCTTTGTATCACTTCCACCCCAGTCAGAGTCAACATATCCACATAAAATATTTTCATAATCAGACCGTTTATAACATAATTTTAAATTAATAGTACCCTTAAGATATCTGAGAACTCTCTTTAAACACAGCCATAACTCTTTATTATTTTTATTAGAATATCTGCTAAGTATATTAACACACAAGCTTAAATCTGGCCGAGTACATAACATTACGTACATTAAGCAGCCTAAAACATTACGACAAGGTGCATTATACTTTTCTTCTGAGTTTAAGGCATCATAATTAAGTTTTACTTCCATAGGAGTATTTATGGGATTGCATTCGTGCATTTGAAACTTATGTAAAATTGTTTTAATATATGCACTTTGATCTAATAATATTTCATCGTTAGATCTTGCAATCTTAATGCCCAGAAATAATTTAATTTCTTTTAAATCGGTCATTTTAAATTTGCTCATTAGGTACATTTTAAAACTATTCATAACACTAATATCAGCGCATACAATTACTAAATCATCAACATACAATAGCACATAAATACTTTTATACACACTGCCCTTGTCTAACATGTAAATACACCTATCTACAGAAGAGTTTTGGAAACCTTTTTCCACAAGGCATTGTTCGAATTTTTCGAACCAACACCTAGCGGCCTGTTTTAACCCGTACAATGACTTATTTAATTTGCATACATAATTATCTTTGTATTGTACTCCTTCAGGTATTTTCATATATATCTCTTCTTTTAAGTCACCGTTAAGAAAAGCTGTTTTAACGTCCATATGGTGAATGAGCAAATTAAACTGATTAGCAAAACTAACAATAAATCGGAAGCTAGCTATTCTTGCAACGGGGGCAAATGTCTCGTTATAATCAGTTAAATATTCCTGACTAAAACCTCTTGCAACAAGGCGAGCTTTGTATCTTAAAGGCTTTCCAAACTCATCAGTCTTCAGAGTGAAAACCCACTTGCAATCAACTATATTTCTATTTTCAGGTTTAGGAACTAAAACCCATGTATTATTAATATCTAATGAATTCAATTCATCTTTTATTGCTTGTTCCCAATAAACTTTATCATCCCGAAATTTAATTTCATTAAAAGAGGCGGGTATATTATACAAAACGGAATGAGCACACATTAAGTAATCATTATTACATTCATCAATTTCTTTATATGACACAGGCGGACGCCCTTTAAGCCTAGCACTCCTCCTTAATTCATTATTACTTGAACTCGGACTAACAGACTGTAGATCAACATGTGTTTGTTCACAATCATTTACATCTTGATTCTTACTCTTTTTACTAGGGCACTCATTATCATCAGATTTATTACTTGCAGAGACTCTAGGCTTTGACACTGATTTCGACATAAAGTCACTATCAGTTTGGTCATGAGAATTTCGAACATTCTCTTCAAAATTATCTATAGGCCTAGTTTTAATAAAGTTGACCTCGTCAACTATAACGTCTCTAACAACACAAAACCTTTTAATTTCAGGATTCCAAACTTTATATCCGTTTGGTTCATAACCCACGAGAATACCCTTCCAAGATTTGTCGTCAAACTTTGACTTCATAACTTTATTGTGAACATACACAGTCGATCCAAACACCTTTAAATATTTAATTCGGGGCTTTTTATCATGCCATATCTCAAACGGTGTCTTATGACATTGCACTGCTTTAGTCGGAGTCAAGTTAATCAAAAACACAGCAGTTAATACCGCTTCACCCCAAAATACTTTATTTAATTTAGCGCCGTTAATCATAGCGCGGGCTTTTTCAGTAACAGTCCTAACCATTCTTTCTGAGACGCCGTTTAACTGTGGGGTCCTAGGTACAGTTAAATGGTAAGTAATACCCTTCTCAACACAGTAATTTTTCATATCCGTGGATAAGTATTCACGGCCATTATCACAATATAAATTTACTAATTTTGTATTGAATTTACTTTCACTTTTAGCTACAAAGTCCCTAAATACTGAAAATACGTCCGATTTATACGTTATCAAGTAAACCACGGCGTAATGCGTGAACTGATCAACAAAAAGCACAAAATAATTTTTATTATCTACGGTCGGAGGAGTGATAGGTCCACAGACGTCCGAATGAACAATAAATAAAGGTCTCTTCACGTAACTTTTATCCTTGACGTCGTTAAACGGTAGTCTACTCTGTTTACCTTTTATACAGGCTTCGCAAAATTCATTAATTGGCAACAATGTTTCAATTTCATTAAAATCATCTGTCATTTTATTATTTTTCAGTTCTAAAAATTTATTTTTACTAATATGGCCCAAACGTTCGTGCCATAATTTGTACTTGGTAATATTATTATTGCAAATATTAGAAACAGAGTGACTCTCGTGTAACGAAGTCATAAAATCAACAGTTATTAAATTATTATTCAACATACCTCGCATGATGACATTACCACTCTTATCTAGTACACGAGCACCGCACTGGTTGAAAATGATGGTGTAACCAGCTTGTTGCATTTTCGACACGGACAAGAGATTATACGGCACATCAGGACAGTAAAGCACGTTCTCCAAGATTCCCTGTATGCCTGTATCACTGGTTACCTGCAAAGCTCCTTTTTTATTTGCACAGATGAATTGACCGGTTTTAGCAATCGAAATTTTGACAGGCGAATTTAAAAGAGTACAATTGATAAACAAATCTTCCCTGTTTGTTATATGGTCCGATGCTCCGGAGTCCAAGATAAATGTTAATTTGTTACCTCTAGGATCATTTCGATAATTTCCCATCATTAAAACAAACCCAGATACATAATTTGAAGTTGACGGTTGATTTGTGTCCACTACTTGTAGCGTTTTTTGTCTGTCGGTATAATCTTTATGCTGATTAAATGCCTGATTATTTCTTTTGTAATAGTAGCAGTCATTTTTAACGTGTCCTTTACGCCCACAATGATGACACTTTATGAAATGTGATGTCTTCTTTCTTTTATGACTATCGTAGTTAATTTTTATGACGATTGAACTTCCTTTTCTTCGGAATCTCAACTTTAGCCTGTAAGACTTTCATACTAGTGTCACCAGATTCATTCTTCAGCTTCACCTCGTGGTCTAAAAGTCTCGTTTTTACAAAAGCTAACGTTAGATTGTCTTCCGTCAACGTCTCAATTGCAGTGACGATTCCATCATAAGATGAGGGTAGTGTCAAAAATAAATGGGCTATTTTATCGGTCTCTTCCAATTTAGCGCCTGCAGCTAAGAGCTCCGTTATCAAATCATCAAACGTAGTAAAATGCTTGATAAGAGGTACATCGCCTTGTAGTTTTAACGCCAATAACTTCTTTCGTATAGCCAATTGTGTAGCCATACTTTTTCTCTCGTATAGGTTGTCTAATTTTTTGAAAATTTGCCTCGCTGAAGAATCTTCTTTAGCGAAACCGAGAAAAGAATCCGCCAAATATTCCACTATAATACCTTTTGCAATCCTATTGTTTTTCTCCCACTCATTTGTCGGAATGATGGGATCCTCGTCGACCACCTTAAGAACGTCCATTTCGGCCAATAAAGCACGAATACGAAATTTCCACGTACTATATTTTTCGCCATCGAACGGCTTAATGTTTCGCTTCATTTTTTGGTTCTCCATTTTAAATATTAACGTATACGCACTTAACTTAAACAACACTTAACAATTCACCGCACAAACACTGCACTATTATTTTCACTCGCGTAATCTGGGCCCATAACCTGTAGGAGGTTAGGGTATAAAATAATACTACACTTCACTTTATCACTTTTTATTTTACTGTATTATACTTGTGTACTGTTCACAAATTAAAACAGGACTGAACAAATATTAACGGATGGCGGTTATTTTATACTTACAAAAAAGATCAAATGAGTTACTATACTCATAATAATTTATTAATTTTTGCATATAATTCCAACAATAATAATTTATTAATTTTTGCATATAATTCCAACAACACTGTATAACAATTGGCTGTTACAATTACTAATCTTTAATAAATTTCTCTATTGTAATTGTTAATAGTTTGTAACAAATTTTATCCGACTCGTAACAACAAGGTTTCTAATTTCGTTTTCATAATGGCACTAATTTAATTGTGAAACCCGATTGATTAATGAAAATACTTTTTTCATTCATCGCGAATTGTTTAAGCAATTTTCTATTGTAAATGAATAGCAAGCCTTGTGTATTGTTATTTCTTTTTAAAAAACCTTGAGAATATCTCGACACAAAATCGTTTTAGTGGCATTCGAAGGATAGGTCATCATGTAAGGTTTCTCAAGGGATAAAAATATATTGGGCAACTGCCCATAAGGTAATGTCGATCGATTTCCTGAGCGCGTGTGCAAGTAGGTATATGTAAATGTTTATAAATCACCAAAGATCCTTGAGATTACATTAACAATTTATTTCTAAAAATCTTAAATTTAATAGCTTTGTCAGTTTATAGTAACTGTGTAAGTAAGTATCTAAGATGCGAATTTAATTGACTCTCGATGCGATACATGTTATAACGTAAGCAGTCAATTAATTTTCTACGCTTCGGTTCTAAGAAGAGAAAATAAAATGTTATTGAACACAATCAGTACACGTTCACTTACTTGGTGTTTGTGTACGAGATTTCACGTTTTCTTTATTATATTATGGGTATCTGTTTGTTAAAAAAATATTAATGACAACATTTGAAACGGTACGATTATTTTAAAATAGAGTGTTATTTAATATTTAAAAAAGCCAAGAAACTACTTTTGCAAGCTATTTTTGCTAGTTATTGTTACCAAAACATTATATTTGCAATGTGGTTTTCTTAATAATCCTCTAAATTCTAAAAAATATTCTTGTTAGATGAAATCGTAGTATTGATACCTACGGAAACAAAACATCTTGAAAAATTTCCCGGTAGAGTGCACTTCACGTAAATCCACTTTATTCATTACAAAGAAGATTTTTCTCAGAATATTGGTCATAGTACTTCTACTATCTACATTAAGAATGTTTTCTCCACACCGAAATCGAGTTTAACTCAAGTACAAAATGTGCCACGAGTTATATAAATTGAAAAAGTTGGTTGTTTTTGGACATCAGTTCAACAACAACACGAGCTTTGTATTGAATTATATAGTACAGTCTGTGGTACAGTTTAGAAATTATTTCAGTAGATATGTACTAGTAATCGTCTGATAATGTTCGTAGCCCGTAGGGTCAAAATGTTTGTGATTCATGGATATTTAATGTACCTAATATGCTATTTACTTGGTTTCAGTTTTTAAATGTTATTCATACATCATTTTGTGAATATTACAAGATTTATATTCTCCTATACATTTATAAAATGTGGTGCTCATTTTTTTGTAATAAATCATCCCGAACGCTATTGTATTTTCGTTGTTTTATTTCAAGTGAACACCTAAGTAATACGATTTCTCCGGTCGAGATAAATTTTTATTTTATATTTACTCAGTTCGATTGTCGATTGACGACGCGGTTGGCGCAGTGGTAAAGTAACTGCCTACTGAGCCTACGGTCCCGGGTTCGATCCCCGGTCAGGGCAAATATTTGTGTGATGAACTCAATTATTTGTTCTTGGGTCTGGGTGTTATTATCTATATATGTATTTATTAAATATTATATTTATCGTCGCCTAGTACCCACAACACAAGCCTTAACACGTTCGCTGCGAAACAGGGCTTGAAACACCCTGTCCGTGTCTCGTCGTTATAGCGGTAGGAAAAAACTTAAACTTCTCTGTCGTGCGGGAGGCATAACTTCCATCTGGTTCAGTGTAGGAAAGTGATATCTATATATCTGAGATGTGCTATTGATTCCTAGTTCAATGGTATACCGACCTTAATACCGGGTTTCTTAGACCTCGTGCCGCACTGAACTAATAAAAATTCTAACACAGTGCGGAACGAGGTTGCGAAAACCTCGTACCCCGCGAACCTCGTACCGCACCCTAAGCTAGTTTCACGCGGTTAGTGTTGTGCAACACATTCGAGACTGAGCACGCGACGAATTACGACTGCTGCCGATTATGTCGAAACGTTGCCGAAAAAAGTTAATCAAGGAGGAAGATGAAGAAAAACCGGGTGGTGAAACTCTAAAATCTGAAATCTGAAAAAATATTATTGCTTGGCCTGTTTAAATGAAAAACATCCATAAGTTTGATAAATAAATATAATTAAATAAAGTCGATATTTCTTTTCCCATCACTAAATTATATGAAAAACTGCTATCGTTCAGTGCGGTATGGGGTACATCAGACCCCACATTTTATTTTACCCATAGAATCTAAACTAACTAATCTAACCACGGGCGACGGTAGATTTAGGTTAATGAACTCATTGTTAATAATAATCACGACAAAAGCCGCACACTTTGTCTTATTTGGCGCCAAAAAAAGGATTTTGATCTCCTACGGGCGGTGGGGTTTAATATGCCTCGTGCCGCCACAATGTCTGGTATAGGACAAGGTTTAAAACGACCCGTAACGCAGTAATGGAAAGTACAGATATATCTGTGCCGCAGCGAACGTGTTAAGGCTGTGTACGCGGTCCGTGCGCTGTTTGGCTCAAATATGTGATTTTTCAAACCAGATTGTCCATCAACCACTTATCTTACAAACATATGAATTACTAATAATTTTAGGAAATTTTATTGTCTATGTAGTTAGTTAAGAGTTTTTTTCAATTAATACAGTATTTCTGAATACCATCAAGATAACTGATCCGATGATTACTGATTTCACTTTTAGTATCAATTTCGAAGCTAAAAATATCTGAAATTGCTGACAGATCTAACACACAATTATTTTTAACTAACTGCAAAAATCCTTATTAAAATAGTTAGTTAAAAGATTTTTTTATTTTGGACTCCTAACTTACGAAATTAAAATCCGAACAATGTGAATTTTTTTAGAAATTATAGTCGACAAAATTATTATTTTCACCAAGATATTTGACTTTATTGAATATAATTTATACATATTGCAATAAAAGAATGTCTTACTTATAAGATAAAATTTAAAAAATCATCTAAGGTACCTCTATTATTTTTCTACAATTTTTTTTAAAGTACTATAAAACACTGCGCGCGACCCGATTAAAATCAGTCGGCAGCGAGCCTTTCCAGAGAGAGGACATGTTGCTCGGCGCTCTCCTGCGGACCTATGCTGTTCATAGTAAAAGCACAGTATTACCATTATTTCCTACAGTAGTGCGATGAATGTACCTGTGCAGAGAAACGGAGGGGAACTGGCGGGGGTCGGGCGACGCGGGCCGCGTAAAGCAAACACGCTTAGTTTGCTTTACCTAGCGCGAAAGGATGACGCAGTCGTATTTTTTGTGTAATAATTTTATTATACATAGGTACTTACATATTCTATTATGGCGCGCACAAACTGTTCGGTTTACGGATGTAAATCTACATTGAAATCCCAGAAGGAAACAATATTTCAGAAAGATTGTATTAATTGTATCTGTTGAATTAAAATCAAAGCTATGTATATGTTGTCCTCATTATTTTCTAATCAGATTGTACATCCCAATGCGAATGCATTACTTAGTTAAATGTTATAATATACAATTAAGAACATCCAAAAATAAAGTGTCCACGTAAATCATATTTAGCAGTGCAATATCTGTAATTATATATTTATGAACAAATAATTACATCAGATTTAATAATCGCAATTATTTTGAATGTACATATGAATAAAGATTTCATCATAATATTAATAATCACAATTGTTTTATTTCCCATTTGTTGCAACCCTAGCGTATTTTCGTGTGGCAGCGTAAGTACCTACGCTGGCGGCGGCATCGCGCGACATCAAAGGCGATTCCTTACTGTAGGAAATAATATTGTAATACTGTGGTAAAAGGATAGCGCAAGCCGCGATCTATCGTAATAGATCGCGGAGTTTTTGACTTGCGTTAAATAGAATATGCGCTCTTAATTGAGCTTACTGTGGGACTAGGTCGATTTGTGTAATAATGTCCACAAAAAAAAAATAAAAAAAAAAAAAATTGTATGATATGGGATTATGATAACCTTTGGGAGCGAGCGTAACGTAAAGTCAATATATTTTAGAATATAAATTATACCTACTCTACCGAAAATAATATACTATGGTAATATTGAGAAATAGATTTTCAACCTTATGTTGAATAGAAATCCTAATGAACATAATAAAGCTTTTCCTTTTATGAAAAAGCAGTCGCAAACAAACTTGTTATTCATGTTTATTCTATAATAATAGGTAAAATGTTGGCCATGAAATATTTTACATTGAAATTACATTCTCCGGAAAAACCGACTGAGCATTTGAGTTATTTCCTCGAAATTTATTCTCTATAGACCGATTTGCATAAGTAGTCACTGCGTAATTTCTGTGGAATTAGCTAATTTTAAGTCTTGTTTAAATAAAGCCCTTGAGCTTCAATTTAAATTAGAATGAGCAAGTTCTAATACTTAATTAATTATTTGAGGTTGCCAGCATGTAGCCACTTAAATAACGGTCACAGTAAAATCTACTTGATTAAAAAAAAAGAACGATATTGAATTCCATAAGCTGGTACTACAATATTGTTTCTTGTCTTGTCAGGGGCTTTGACGCTGGCACGGCTTATTCTTTTACTATGTTCCATGTTCTGAAGTCTTTCAATTTAGTTTCAGCAGCCGAAAGCTGCGCAAAACTTTATGAAAATAAATGACTTGTAATTGACATTGCTTCGTAGTTGTTTAATTATTATGAATATTAGAATGAAGTTTTCGTTAAGATTTCTTATTTGAAATTATACAGAATTATATTTGTTCGAACCTTTTATGTAAAGGTTTGTTTCCGCTCAATTTAATTTAAGTCTTTTTTTAATAATTAAGTTATTATGATAACACGAATATTTAACAACGTCTGAAGGGAACAGTAATTTAATTTCTGCCAGTAAATATATAATAAGATTGAAGCTTTGTAGGACTCATAATGTAATTCTTGTAATTATATTTTACCCCTTAGAGTTTTGATTTACATTATTATTTTGTTTTAAATCTTTTAACTGTTTTTTCAAGAATTACAAATTATTGTAAGCAACATCGGTTTCATAACAGTATTAATAAAAATTATAAGTATGTTCTATTTGTACAAATTTTCTATATTATTGTAACTAATTGATTAAACATAAAGGCAAAGGTCCTTTAGATATCGCGATAAGGTATTTTAACAATAAAATCTATGTGTCACCGCTGAAGCTCTAAGTGATACTTATATGTATATTCATGTACTAGCTGTTGCCCGCGACTTCGTCCGCGATTACGTCGTTTTAGGTCATTCGTCGTTTAAAAAAAATACGTGACACTTTATTTTTGAATGTTCTTAATTGTCTCTTATAAAATTTAACTACATTAAAATTGAACACTCTGAAAATCTTAAAATCGGAGAAAATTGAAAATCTGAGGAAAACATGAAGGAATGTGATTTAAATTCTACATTACTTAGTATTTCAAATAATAATCTAAATTAAATGTAGATTAACAGTTTGAGCGCACCGTTATAGAATATGTACCTAAGTATTAAATTACGTTAGTTTACATAGTAACAAAACAAAAACACGATGACTTTCTTTCGCGCTCGGTACCACAAACTAAGCATGTTAATGGTACGTGGCCCGCGTCACTTGACCCCCCGCGAGTTCCCCTCCTTTGCTATGCGAAAATACATTCGTCGCCCTGCTGTAGGAAAAATTGTAATACTGTGGCCTGGGCGTTATACACGCCCAGGGAGTTCCTGAGTGCCGATAGACGTCCGTCTATCGGCATTTATAACAAATATCACCATCTTGAGGAAAAGCTTCTAATGTCGATTTAAAACTGCATACATACGAATTAACCTGATGAAACATGTTCTAAAATTGTGAAATGAGTTCAGTTTTAAATTCGAGAAATATTGATAATTCTTGTATTCGACTATTCGTTGTAGTCGAATACAAAATATATTTAAAGAAACTTAGGTTGGCCTTCAGGCAAAAGGGATCCTATCAAATGGTAAACTTGACCTGGTATCTTAAAAGTAAGCATGAAAGGACCTTCTGATAATTGTTGAGCACCAAAGGATCATTTGAAACGCACTACTATAAGAGCGAATATTGTCTAAGAACTGTTTAGATTGCACGTCATGTTCCTCTAAAAGTAGTGATTTCAAAGGTTCCGGTGTATCTTCAAACGAAAGCCGACTCCTTACTCCACTTTAAAGCATTACAAAAATAACATACTACGTTAATATCGCCTATACAGAAGATGATCTGTAATCAATTGTGAGGTTATAAGAAAACCCACTTTTATATTTGTCGGACCCCACCACCGAATTCGTAGATTGATCTTCTATGTTTACCTCTAAGTCATTAAGACTATGCGAAATCTGTCTGCAGTAAGAGGGGCCTCTCGCTATTCGTCCGTTTCCAGAGACCGAATAGTTTCAATTCTTAATCTTTCATTAAACAAACTTAATAATCGTTTTTGTCTCAATTAATTGTAATATTCGCGTCCCTACTCTAGTCATTGCTTATGCTCATGTTCATCTTCAAGAGATCGAATAATATTATGGTGCACCCTATCATTTGTCAAACGGTCTTCATATTGAGTAAAAGTTTCAGATTCTCGAGATAAAATGTGACGGCCGTGATCAGCTGTGAGACGTTATACCCTCTCAGTGAAGGTTTCGGTCTCACGGGATAGTACATGCCGTTCGCGGTCAGCTGTGAGCCGCAATTCTCGTTGTGAAGCGGTTTCAGGTTCTCGGCATAACACGTGTTGTTTTCGGCCTAGAGTATACCTCTAACGATTCTTGAGAACTCTTATTTCTCATTTTCTTAGCTTTGCTCGAATTTCGAGATAAAGATTTTTTAGGTGGCACTGATGCATGAAAATAAAAATTGAGTTAAAACGGACTGAGAGTGTTCTAGACAAATATAATCAGAAAGCTTCGAACTCCTAAGCTATCGGAAGTTACACGTGTTATTGTGAGTCAACCATAAAAGATAGACATGTATGATGTCGGGAGATATTTTTTATATAATAAGGAGAACATTTCTTTCATACATGATTTCTGTGTAGCTTTAACCATTAAGGTTGCACACGCGACGAAAGCTTAAAAATGGAGTTACTGCTCTGCTCAGGAATATGAAAAATAATTGTACCAAGTTTCGTTTAAATCCGTCGAGTAGTTTTTGTTTCTATACCGGTTATACGGACAAAAATTTTACTGTTTGCTTCTTTGGCATCAGTGTCGATCCCTAATCACCCCGTGATAGTTATTTAGGAAATATATTTCATGTACAGATTTAATATACCTAAGTATACATAATATATTTAGATTCCAATTTCCATGTAACGTTAAATTCGACTATACAATAACTAACAGACAACGCAGGTTACTCTCGTTTCCGTAAGTTGAGGCGGCTACATATTCGGTCCTCATAACATCACTTTTAGTGAACGAAACGACAGCGCGGTTTAATTCGATGCCAACACCATCAGAAATAAAAACCGGCCAAGTGCGAGTCGGGCTCGCGCACAAAGGGTTCCGTAGCAGCAAATATAATAAATTACAGTTAAATCAACCTATCTCAAAAACTATAAGAGATACTTTGATCAAACCAAAAATCGTTGAAAGAGTTAATTAGCATGCATCACCTCTATTTTTTTTAGAATTTTATACCCCGTAGTTATAAAAATAGAGGGGGGGGGACATACTTTTTACGACTTTGAGAGCTGATATCTCAAAAACCGTTCACTTTAAGAAAAATGTTTTTTAGAAAACTTTATATCATTTTAAAAGACCTTTCCATTGATACCCCACACGGGTATGTACATCGAAAAAAAAAATTTCATCCCTCAGTTACATGTATGGGGGGCCCCACCCCCAATTCTTTTTTTTACTATTTAGTGTCATATTTTTGTAGCGGTTCATACAACACATATTCCCATCAAATTTCATCACTGTAGTACTTATAGTTTCCGAGTAAATCGGCTGTGACAGACGGACAGACGGACAGACGGACAGACGGACATGACGAAACTATAAGGGTTCCGTTTTTGCCATTTTGGCTACGGAACCCTAAAAACCCGCAGCAAAATCGGTTGCGTAGTTTTAAAGATTTAAGCATACAAAGGGACATAGGGCTATAAGGACAGAGAAAGTGACTTTTTTTATACTATGTAGTGATTATTTCTATAAGGCATATTATAATGTTATTCAATGGAACGATTTAAAATTCTTTAATTTCAATTAACCGATTTTTCGACAGAGTAAATGCACATTAAACAAGGATATTACGACGGACTTTTTTGGAAGGGTTGTTTATATAAAAGAATGTCTAATTTTTTATGTGTTAGCAATTGCAATATGCTTCCTACAACCACATAATATTATGTACTCATAATTCCTATTGCCTTGGTTTGGCTCTATCATTCTTGAAAGATAATCTTGAAATTATAAAGGCGAAAGTTTGTAAGGATGTATGGATGTATGGATGTATGGATGTTTGTTACTCTTTCACGTAAAAACTACTGAACCGATTACAATGAAATTTAGCACACATATAGAGGGTAACTTGGATTAACACATAGGATAGTTTTTATCCCGGAAATCCCACGGGAACGGGAACTATGCGGGTTTTCCTTTGCAAACGCGGGCGAAGCCGCGGGCGGAAATCTAGTGAAATATAAGAATCTTTAGTATTCTCTCTTCAATCATATGATGCAATTTTCTTAGAACGTTTCTTAGTAGTTTTGAAAAGAACTCACATACCAAGAATTGATTATGATTGACAATGACTCATACATATCGTAAAAACACCATGACCTCTTTATTATGTTAATTATAAATTGCCCTTATTCAATTTTGTTATCTATTTAATAGATAACCATTATAAAATATGTTAAACATACATTGCCATTTTGGCTACGGAACCCTAAAAAGGAAATATTTTTAATTGTGAAAAAATATTATGATTTACACTATTTTAATATAAAATATATGGCTGTGAGTGTGTAAAAATAAATCCAGCTAGTTTCACATCACACTTATGTTTATAATTAGCTATACGACATGAAAATATACATATTAATTACCAAGCAATAATCATACAGGTAAATACTGAACAAAAGTATTAACAGTCAAAGTTTATTTTTACTAACATTTAACAACACCCATGTAAATGATGAAGAAATGATAATTATCAACGAACTACATAACCTTTTCTATAATACTTAACACAGCACATTTTTTAAATTATCTTACTCAACTCTGCTCAAAAATTTGAGGGTTTTGTTGGAACTGTAATGTGTCAAAACTATGATATATCTAAACTACGATACAACTTGCATGCGGAAATGCTCATTACAATCAGTGAATTTAAAGAATAACTAACAACAACTATTCAATTTTATTGAGCTGATGAATATCTTTTGCCTGGAAGAGATCACCGCCGCCTAATAAATATACTGTGTTTTCTTATAAAATCGTAATATAATTTCTTTTATCTACTAAATTTTAATAAATAAGTTCTTTTTGTTATTTTTATCTAAAAATGATCTTGAGCTTATATTAGGCAAAAGTATACATTAACTTTTTATAATTTCAGGACCGCACCTTAAATGGGGTGCTCGGAAAATATGCCTACGGATTATTAATAGAGAAATGATACCTACACAACAAAGTTATGTTGGTTCCATTTTATTTATAAAATATAATGAAAATGGGCAAATATAAAACATATTATGTAAAATGATTAAAAATAAATAAATGAAGCAACTACGATTCAAAGAAAACATCTTTTTCAGTGTGAAAATGCTCTAAGCAATCCTGGATGATGAGTAGGTATAATATCATGTACTCTCATCCCAGTACGGTCGGTACCTCGATAGCCATAACGATAAATATTATAATCAGATAACAGGAAAGTCAGAATAAAAATCATAACTTGTACAGTTGTGAGTGCAAAATTTATGTTTCATTTGGCAATAACATTTTTTTCGGTACTAAAACGTAGTAGTTTGATATGTGGTTGGCTGCCCCTCCTCTCCTTCCTGAAAAATATCCTCCAAAATTACCCGAGATACTTCCAATGATTGAACCATACGTTGGACATTAACTTCAGTCAAAAATTGACGAAGCGGATGATTACTAATTTCCACTTAATCCTTGCTGCCACTATCTTCATCATCAAATCATCAATTTTCAAGTGGTGTTGTAAAATTGTCAGCAGAAATAGTCTTCCAAAGGCGATATAATTTTATGAACATTGAATCTGTAAATAAAAAATCAAACGTTAATAATTGTAAATCAATAAAAAAAGCTACTTACAAATAAAATTTTATCAACAAACTACTGTTCCCAACGCACCTCAAAATCTTGTAAAAGTCAAAAAGAATTCATCATTTTATTATTTCATTCTAAAAGTGTAATATAAAACCATTATAAAACCAATAAAAAACATGAATTGCTATCATTATAAAAATAAATACCTATAAAAGTAACAACTTACCTTTTGTGGGAACGCATGGTGAAAATTCACAAAACACGAAGATTGAATTTGATATTTTTGGTTTTATGACATTTATTTTAATTTTATTTATTTATTTATTTATTTATTCAAATGCTTTATAAATATAAATTTATAAATAATAAATTTATAAAGAATAGAAACATTCGATCACGAAATTATGTGGGTTCGAGTCCCGCCTCGTGATCGAATTTTTTCTATTCTTTATAAATTTATAAAACACGAAGATTAAAAATGTAACCAATGAACACAATCAATATTAGATTAATTGTAATGGTGTCTAGTTTGACTTAAAATAATAAACATCTACCCTCACTTTTAAAAATGTAGTATATTCACACGAAATATAAGCGCACCTTATAGGGAAGGGAAGATATGGGTTAAAGAGTTAAATAAATAACATGATTATATTTAAATTATTAATTTTCAACAGTTGTTCAGTAGTGATAACATGTAAATTGATTTGATTTTTACGAAATCTCATAGATGGCGCTGTTTCAAATTTGTCTTTATACTACTAAATTCATTAAACTGTTTCTCTGCCCAAATTACGTAAATGACATAGTTTTTATTTTGTAAAGCTAGATAATAGCATGGCTTACTCGAAACCAACATTTAAACATGAGTCTTTAGATTGTACGCTGTCGTAGTACACGGAATATGTAAGAAAAATAAAGGTTCACAGCTCCTCCCGCGAAGGTGATATCATGATAATATGTTTAAACTATCCTCACCCGACCTCTTAGGAATATTCATGCAAAATTTGAAGTAAATCTATGCAGTACTTTCTGAGATTAGCCCGGAAATACATACAGACAAACAGACAAACAGACAAACCGACAAACAGACAAAAATTCTAAAAACTATATTTTTGGCTTCTATATCGATTATAGATCATGGATCAAGTATTCTTTTAAAAAAATATTCAATGTACAGTTTTGACTTTCCTACGATTTTATTATATGTATATAGATTTAGGTCCTGTATTATCAGTGCTCAAACTCAGCTTGAAATTCAATAATTACGGTGTTATTTTGTTTTTTGTAAGTATATGAATGGCAAACGATAAAATTATAAAATTAGTTGACAAGTGAGTTTTTCGCTATGTAGGGACCTCTATCAGGCAACACTTATAATAATTAAAAAAAAGAAAAACTAATCGTGGTTAAGCAAACATAAGTTTATTAAGAGAGGAAGCAAAAGAGGGAAAATAAAATACAATATTCTATAATGTATAACGTACTATGTATTAAATAATCATTAAATGTGCAGAATTTATAATAAAACGAAATACTTTGTATAATTTTGACCCCACTTCAACTACGCAGCGGCGATATAACAAAATTATGTTCGATACTTTTTACACTCTATTTAAATTTGCCTTTGTAAGAGATCATAATATAGTTATAGATAATAGAAGAGCTTCTATTTCATTAATACAACTTGGAACTGAATTGTTAGGCCCATTGTACTGTAACGTTCATGTGTAGGCGGTTTTTCATAAAACTTTATTGAATTAGAGCCGCCCGCGCCGTGCACGTCTGTAGCAAACAATATTTTTTCATACATGTTACATTTAGACGGCCTGAATTGCATAGCCTGAAATACAATTTACGAACTCAAATCTATTCTTTATATTGCAACGAAAGTAATTTATATAAATATCTTAGAATACAGATATCGTAAAGATTAGTAGTTAAATGTAATCATTATTATTTTTCATAATTTCTATACAATGATAAAATATTCGGTTTTAACAAAAATATTAATATTATGTTCATGTTTGATTAAAACTTGCTAGTCTATCTATTTATTAAAATTATTATTCAAGAAGGTTATATGGTGCGTAGGAACTTAGTTTTTGTTTGTAAATGATATTTGAAATGTATTTGCATAATTTCAACGAAGCGTGTAATACGTTTTCTACCCACGATGACATTATTTGTGATAACATCCTGAAAGGGTTATAACTTACGTATTCGGAGTTTTCGAACTTGTGTATGATTTTATATGTATATCTTCTTATATATGCAAGTATTATAGGCCACAAGGGTGGCTTTATATAAATATTCAAAAAATAATACATGAAACGGTGCCCTTAAAAAATAAACCAAGACATAAATATCCGTCGTGGTATGACCGTTCTTTGATAAATTGTTTAAAAGAGAAAAATAAATTAAGATGGCGTTTCAAAAATTACAAAAATCCCCGCGATTTAATTGAATTCAAGTTGATTAGTTCACGCTGCAAGCGACTGGCATCTGTCTGCTATAGTCGATATTTGGAAAATCTTCAAAATGAATTTAGTCGCAACCCAAAAATTTTTTGGAGTTATGTTAAATCGAAACGTGGCGGTACTGGTGCTTATCCGGCTCTTATGACTGACGGTGAGGTGACAACTTCAGATGGTTCCCATATCTGTGAGCTTTTCTCATCATATTTTGGTTCTATATATACAAGTGATAGTGGAGACACTTACAATAGCTGCCTAAACTCTGACTATTTCTTTAATATTAGGAATCATCATCATCATCATCATCATCAGCCCATATATGTTCCCACTGCTGGGACACGGGCCTCCTATGAGGGTACAGGCCATAATCCACCACGCTGGCCAAGTGCGGGTTGGCGGATTAGGAATAATAGTCCATTATTAGTGCCACCACAGATCGATAATGATACAATTTTGAAAAAACTTAAATCACTCGATAAAAATAAAGGTGCTGGGCCCGATGGAATTCCCTCAATTTTTGTGGTTGAATGTTCTAAACAGTTGACTGTGCCTCTCTCACTTATTTATAACAGATCTCTCAAAACTGGATGCTTTCCGTTATATTGGAAATCAGCCAAGGTGGTACCAATACATAAGTCAGGCCCTCAGAATTCTATTCAAAACTATAGACCAATTTCCATTTTGTCCACATTTGCTAAAGTTTTGGAAGCTTTAATTTGTCCCTTCCTCCAAAATCACTTCAAATTGTTCTTACATGATGTCCAACATGGCTTTGTACCTTCACGATCAACAACAACCAATCTTGTAGATTTTTGTGAAACTTTAATTGAATCACTGGATTCACGGAAACAGATTGACGTTGTATATACTGACTTCAGTAAGGCTTTCGACCGGGTTAGTCATAGTGTATTGGTTGCCAAACTGTCAGCTTACGGTATATCCAACATATTTTTGGAATGGTTTAGATCATATTTATCTAATCGCAATTTTTTTGTGGTGGTCAATGGATTCAATTCATCTTCTAAAAGAATTACGTCTGGTGTTCCACAGGGCTCTCATTTAGGGCCTCTTCTTTTCAACTTTTTCATCAACGATATCGTCACTACCGTGAAATCATCGAAATCTTATCTATATGCTGATGATCTGAAAATATCTAAAGAAATTAATTCAATAGAAGACTGTATCAGACTTCAATCAGATCTCGAGAGCATTGCTTCTTGGTGCCAAAATAATGGCATGGAATTGAATTCAGATAAGTGCCACTTTATTACTTTTTCACGAAAAAGCACTAACGTCGCGTACACATATAGTATCAATGGCACTTCTCTTCAAAGACTGAACCAAGTTAAAGATCTGGGCATTGTTTTTGATGCTAAGTTAACTTTCGTTCCTCATATAGAGTACATTACCTCCCGGGCATATAAAATGCTAGGATTTTTAATTAGAAATATAAAAGTATTTCGGGATAATAACTTAAAAATTTCGCTATACAACTCATTAGTACGAAGCATTTTGGAATACGGATCGGTGGTTTGGAGACCTCACTATGCGACACACATGTTAAGAATAGAGCGAATTCAAAAAAGATTTATTTGGCATTTAATTTATTCAAACGGACTATCAAGAAATAGTTTGCGTTCCTATACTAATAGACTGGAATTTTTCAAAATGACTTCTTTAGAGGAACGGCAAATTTTAATCGATCTTATTTTTGCATTAAAATTGTTAAATAATGAAATTGATTGCCCTCAACTTTTGAATAAAGTAAATTTTCGTGTCCCTAGTAGGTATCCCCGAAAGCAAATTGATCCACTTGTTCCACCAGTCCGTAGGTGTAAGTTCGGAGCCAACTCTCCTATTCCAAGACTGTGCAAGATGGTAAATAAATATGGTGATATCATTGATATTAATAATACCTCTCTCCGAACTGTTCGTAAATTGTTTGTATGTAAGCTTAATGGATAGCATGTAGTCATAGTTATTAAAAATTATATTATGTTCTTAGCCTTATGTTCTAACACCAAAATAGCAATTTATTGTAGTTATGTGTTAGTAATGAGACGCAACTATTTATTGTTTTTATTATATACATTTTCCTTTGTTCTCTTTATAATGTAATGTTGTTTTTTCTCTTCTCGCTGTTGAGTTTACAATTAAAAATTGTCAGTTTGTGTAATTTATATTTGCATGTTGTGAATACCTATAATTGTTTGTTACATTTAGAAGAATACAATAAGTCTGTAATTAATAATTAATGAAACAATGTAAACAAACGTTGGTATTTCTAATAAATAAATAAATAAATAAATTTAGATTTGATACATGTGGAGATATGAATTCTATTAATAAATACGTCAATTTTTGTGGGGTTTTTGTTGATTTTTATTTATTTTATTCAATAGTTACATGTACATAACCGATGTTTCCGTGATATTAATCTTTTACAAGAGGGTTTTAATTTATTATAATATGATGATTGCATGTTCCCGTTCCCTGTTTTGTATCATTACATGCTATATGATCGAGTGATGCTGGGACATAATATAAATGAAAGTTCTTTTTTTCCTCTGAACTTTCTTGAACATTGATACAATTTTTATATATATATTACAACAATTCACAAAGGTTATATTTCTTATATTGGATTTCTTTGGCTAATTATAGGCACAAAATGTGCAAACATTTTGTGTGAAAGCTACACGGGCGTAACGATCACAAATTCACAAGGATTCAATTTATGTATGTCACATCTCGTCAATTATTTTTGAAGTCCCATGTTATAAGGGGAAAACTTATTACCTATTGGCAGAGACATATATTTAAGGACCCCACTTATTTAATATTCAAATTGTGTAAAAATGACGATCAAATAGCCACCTATCATTTTTATTAAAGTTTATGTGAAATTATAAATACATACATTATATTATGTGTATACATATTATATTACTAAAACGTATATTCGGCTTATAATTTAATTGTATTCTTTCTAATTTTACAGGTCAATCTGAGGTGTATATTAGTTTTCTATAAATAGTCAAGGAAAAATACTACTGACGACATTGTTAGTGTTAATCCTTCATAGAAAAATGTTGAAAAATTATTTATTGAATGCGTAGGTTTTTGTAATTTCGTAGACCTTGTTATTTACGTGAAGTTCATACTTGTTTATATCACCTACTTGATCATGAGATGAGAATTAACACATACATAACATAATGATTGTCAAATTACGGATGTTAATGGTACCTATTAATAGCTGAATAATAATATGTATTGATATTGGAATATATTGACTAATCACTACATAGTATAAAACAAATCGCTTCTCTGTCCCTATGTCCCTATGTATGCTTAAATCTTTAAAACTACGCAACGGATTTTGATGCGGTTTTTTTTTAATAGATAGAGTGATTCAAGAGAAAGGTTTTAGTATATAATTTATTATGTTTTAGACAAAGCGGGCGAAGCCGCGGGCGGAAAGCTAGTTGAGTAATAATTATTGCCCCAGTTTATATTTTTAATTGGATTGTTTATGCTATTAAAATAAAACATTATGCTTCACGGTGACTTCCACACTTTAAATTCTCATTGATACATCTGTTTAAATTATTTTTATTCTTATATTGCTAATTTTATAATTAAGATTCTTATTATAAGCATTAACTATATTGTAAATTTTATTAGAGATGTAATAAAGATGTGCATATATGAACCTTTTTATTTATTTTATATTTTAAAACAAATCCTGGAAAATTTACTAAATTATAGATTATTTTAATCGAAAGACAAAGTCGAAAAGAACTTTTATAGATTTCAATATCAAATTCAACATACGCAATCCCTTCTTGGAGACAGTCCTATTAAAAGTTTAATTATAAGAGAATTACATTCAATTTATTTCATTGGTATGCAAATTGAGAAATTATTGCAACAAACTTTTAGTAACTCGTGATTGAAAATAACGTAAAGTGGATAGGTGATTTTTTTACTGAGATTGTCATTTTGTTATCTCTATTGCTTTAGATATGTGAAATTTTATATTATAATATCGACTTATAAGTCAAATATAAGTTTGAGGATGTATCTCATATCCTCAAACCACAGATAATATAATAGCTGCTATACCATCTACTAGTACTCAAACTTAATTACTCTAGTAGGAGAGTTTTTAAAGAAAACACAGCATGAATCGAGATATCATTGATATTTATCGTACTTTTGAAATTAAAATATGTTCTTTACCTAGCAATAATTCATAAGGTACCTGTAGGAACCCCGTTACCGTATTTGAGGATCTGTCCCACAGGATTGAAACAAAGAGAGCATTTATATCACAGTATTACAATATTTCGTTATGTGACGCAGATAGCGAGCATTAATTACATTTGTATGACGGGTTTTAAATTTAAATACGTCTGTTATTAGCTTTCAAAGTACCCCCTGATTCTCATTTCATGAGTTCTACCATGGACTAATAGAATCTAAAGAGGACTGATGAATGTCATACTAGAGATCGTACCCCGTAATTTCAGCTTATTGCTAGATGGCGCTCTCATTTGAGCTTATTATTTAATTTGCAGTTTTAAAAGCGCCACCTAGTGACCAATTTTAGAACTAAGGAAACAGCAAACTATCGATTTTCAATTATTACATCTAGAGGGCGTTGTTTTAAAAACTCCGGTGTTTTTGAATTATTATTTTAGTTTTTAGGGAGCATCTAAGGAAGTGAGTACCTCTATTACGATTTCGACACCCACTACAAACATTCGACATAGTGATCAGAGTAGTGTATATAATATAATTATATTATATATATTCTTTATTTTCTGTTAAAAAAATGTCTATATCTTTTTTCTTCTTAAGTATTCCCTTGTAAACAGTATTATTTATATGACCATAAAATACGGGAAAAGAAAAAAAAATGTGGATGTACAGCGATGATTTGAACCAGCATCTATCGATTTTAAAGTACGAGACTCAGTCAACACAGCTACAGGCACTTATACGTCTTACATTGAAATTTATGCTCTAATTGTTCGAGTATTTCTTTGATAAATACAGTTCATAGCAACGCGGTGGTGGAGCATCTTAAGGAAGTGAGTACCTTTAATAAGATTTCGACACCCACTACAAACATTCAACATAGTGATCAGAGTAGTGTATATTATATATATTCTTTATTTTCTGTTAAAAAAAATGTCTTTTCTTTTTTCTTCTTAAGTATTCTCTTGTAAACAGTATTATTTATATGACCCTTAAAATACGGGAAAAGAAAAAAAAATGTGGATGAACAGCGATGATTTGAACCAGCATCTATCGATTTTAAAGTACGAGACTCAGTCAACACAGCTACCGGCACTTATACGTCTTACATTGAAAGGAGATTGCCCAAGTGACTATGGCACTTGGTATCGCAATCAAACTTATTGTGTCAAGATGAAATATAGCTCAATTTAAAGCTTGATGTTAGTACTTTTAGAAACGATTAAAGTTTTTATGTAAATAAGCCGCAGTTCACGACAATAAAAATAAAACAATAGTTTTATTCAACGCTTCAAAAAAATACTTTATCGAGTTTATACTAACGATGAACGTTAAGTTTTACATTTATTACATAGGTAATATTTTAATTTACAAGACAAATGTGAAAAGTAAATCGTAATAAACATTATAATTCAAAATAAATAACGTCGAACAATGCGTCGAACACATTCATTCAACTATGACATATGACGCAGGACGCTTGCAAGAGAGATAGATATAATGTGTCAAAACAGAAACTTTTACTTTTATTTCTATTTATTCGGTATAATTACGACTTAATAGTGATAAATATGATCATTATAAATACAAATAGGAATTAACAATATCACGAACACGTGACACAACTAGTATTTTACCGATTCCATACGTGGTCATACATGTTTCAAAAGAATAACTTTTACTTTTATTTCTATTTATTCGGTATAATTACGACTTAATAGTGATAAATATGATCATTATAAATACAAATAGGAATTAACAATATCACGAATACGTGGCACAACTAAAATTTTACCGATACCACCCGTGGTCATTCTCCTTTATGCTCTAATTGTTCGAGTATTTCTTTGATAAATACAGTTCATAGCAACGCGGTGGTGGAGCATCATAGAGTAACTTATATAGGATTGTGGAGCATCTTAAGGAAGAGAGTACCTTTAATAAGATTTCGACACCCACTACAAACATTCGACATAGTGATCAGAGTAGTGTATATCTTTATAATATAAAAATGAATCCCAAAATGTGTTGGTAAGCGCATAACTTGAGAACGGATTAACCGATTTCGTTAATTCTTTTTTTATAATATTCCTTGAAGTTCGAGGATGGTTCTTATGTAGAGAAAACGTGAATATGTACCACGGGCGAAGCCGGGGCGGACTGCTAGTCTTATATATAAAAATGAATCGCAAAATGTGTTGGTAAGCGCATAACTCGAGAACGGCTGAACCGATTTCGATAATTCTTTTTTTATTATATTTCTTGAAGTACGAGGATGGTTTTTATGTAGAGAAAACGTAAATATGTACCACGGGCGAAGCCGGGGCGGACCGCTAGTAATATATATTATTTAAATTCTTTATTTTCTGTTAAAAAAATGTCTATATCTTTTTTCTTCTTAATTATTCCCTTGTAAAAAGTATTATTTATATGACCATAAAATACGGGAAAAAAAAAAAAAAGATGTACGGCAATGATTTGAACCAGCATCTATCGGTTTTTAAGTACGAGACTCATCAATACAGCTACGGGCACCTATACATCTTACGTTGAAATTTATGTTCTAATTGTTCGAGTAATTCTTTGACAAAAACAGTTCATAGCAACGTGGTCCATGGTCTTAGATCATTAAGTAATGGATGGAGTACGCTGGCAAATGTTCTAACTAAACTTTCTGCTGATTTTGGTGCGGAGAAGGTAACTCACACTATTGAAACACAATCACACATTCACAAAAATAATTTGTGTCACGAAAGTCGTAAAAATTTATGACCTTTTAAGCGACGAGTTTTTAAATTCAACTCTATCCCTAAGTTCATAAAGATTAAATTTGTATTTCATTCCAAGTTGTCTCGTGGGGAGTGCGGTTCAATATCGCGTTCTAAATTCAACTTTATAACTTAGGTCATAAAGATTAAATTTGTATTTCTTTAATGCCTCAGCCCCCGGAATCACAGACACAATAGAAAATCTATTGTGTCGTGGCCCGTGGGCCGTGGTCCGATCGGGCCGCTCGGTGGTCAAGGGGCTAAAAGATAGACTCGTAAGGAATGCGGTTCATTATCGGGTTTTAAATTCAACTTTATCTCTTAGTTCATAAAGATTAAATTTGTATATTTTCTTTCCATGATAGTCTCGTGGGGCCGCATCAATGATCGAGTAAACGACTCGATTATTTGTCTTGATCATATCGCTAAACGATACATCGACGATTATTAGAAATTGCATTTAATTAGAAATGTACGTTAAAAAAATATACACAAATGAAAGGTTATTCCATCTTTTTTAATATTCGACATGTTTGAATTGCTTCTGCAAGGCTTGACAGTGCAAAACGGCATTTTTAGCGGAGCACTCGCAGACGTCCTTTCGATGTTTTAGCCTAGGAAAACGCAGAGTGTTTGTAATCGATTACGCAAGTAGTTTTTATGAAAGCATAAGATTTTTCGATTCGAATAATCTTATACCTCGACAAAAGGGGAAACACCTGCGAGTGTTATCGATTACTTAATGATCTAAGTCCATGGTGGTCACGAAGTCACTCTCGAACAGCGATGAACGAAGTGACAAAAATAGGCGGTCCATCCTAAGGAGCGCTGGTGCAGTGAACTCCCATAAATAATTATAATAAAGTTGTGCTCATTCATTTAACAATTAATATATCTTTAATTTTAAATTAAATTTATCGTATACCTAAACTCCAATACGAATATCAAATGCCTAAATACGGAATCCAATAAGAGGTTAAGAGAAATTTTCAGTCCTTCGCGAAACAAAAGATCACGTAAACATAGCGCAATCCATTTTATAGATCATCTTCATACTTGATAAGTAGTATTATTTTTTTATATTTTTATTGAAATTGATTCCAGAAGATAACTTTAAAAATTCATTTTGTTACTTTTATTAGTGATCCATTGAAATGTTACATTTTTTAGCCCTAACCTTGCATTTTTTAGAGGACGCAATTTTGTTTTTTTGATGTGTAGGGGGGGTCAGTGTGAAGCTAAAACCAAGTTTGTGGGGTCGCCACCCTTGTCCCACGGCCGCCATCTTGAAAATAGCGGTTGAAATGGTATTTACGATATATCTCTTAAACTATTTAACTGATAAAAAATATCGTTAACATTATTTGTTGCAAATCGAAATATTCCAATTATTTGTAACTAGCGGTCCGCCCCGGCTTCGCCCGTGGTACATATTTACGTTTTCTCTACATAAAAACCATCCTCGTACTTCAAGGAATATAATAAAAAAAGAATTATCGAAATCGATTCAGCCGTTCTCGAGTTATGCGCTTACCAACACATTTTGCGATTCATTTTTATATATAAAGATTTAAGATATTACTTTGTTCTCATGCTTTGAGTTAAAATTGTACCGTAAAATAGCGTTTTTTGTTAAAAATCTGTAATAGCACCCTTATTGTGGTGCTTTTTTTTTGTAATGAATTTACTACGCTACTGTATTTTCTTTGTTTTAGACTTTAGTTCAATACTTAATTAAACACCCATACAATTTTGTCACGAGTCGCCTCTGGTCAAACTAACCGTTATTAGTGTTACGTTTACTCAAAATACAAAAATGAAGAAAGTATTATTTTACGCTTATTAAATCTTTAAAACTAAAACAAAATGATGTGGAGGTAGGGAGGTGGATTTCCTCAATCGAAAAAGGGAGAGACTAGTCTACTCGACCGGCCGGCCGTAAAGGCCCCGATTATTAATGGCGGAAAGTTGTATATATGCTCTGTAACGAAAACATTTCGCTTGCGCGATTCAGAGCAAAAAATAACATTTAAATAAAAATATTTTTTTGCGTATTATATTTTACGTATTATATTTTACGTTATAGTTTACGTTTTTTGCGTATTATATTTTACGTCAAGATACTATTTGGCACATTGATTTTTTTTGTAGCGACATCTCTTAGCTTCATTAAACCGACTTAATGCTCTAAGGCGACATCTAGTTCTTAAACGTATAAAAAAGCTTATAAAAATGCCAAATGCTACTGTGAGTGACATCTATCGACAAAATTGGGAACTGAGAAACGAGTTACGTTTTTTACTATGGCGATTGTAAGTCTTCTTGAGTGTATTAGTCTATGTATTAGTCTATGGTTCTACGCAACAATAAAAATGTAAAAATGGGGGCGTTAGAAAAATGATGCTCGGTCGGAATGTTTCATTTTTGTGTAGGTGTTACAATGTTTGACGTATTTATTGTAACAAAGGAATCGTATTTAATTATGCTTACGTGGGCGGTTGATAGTTCAATTATATGTTGTTGCGTTTTATTTAATTGATAAAATTAATTATTCCTAGAAAACTAGGTTTGTGCTAAATATAGTAGTTAGGTATACCGACTCTAAACCTTAATATTGTTAACAGTATTTTAATGATAATAAATGCTTCACATCTCAAAAAATATTAAAAGTTTACTGCTTACTAAATTTATATCTTTAATCTAGTGGTTAACGATCCACTATACAAAAGGGGGATTTAAAATTCCTCACATGAAATCCATAAATATCCTCAAACATTAGTTCTGTACGTGTTGGTCTCTAGTTGTAAACACGATAACATACTGTAAATATGCACTATATCCTGGAACCCCTTAGAGACAGTGGGAACTTCTCTTGTACAACGGGGACTTAATTCATGCTTTGCAGCACTCCGACTTACTCAACAAGCAAATATTGAAATTTGAAACACATGGAAAACGGGGAAATGTTTTATTTTATTCACTTTAATGAAAGTAAATTGTCAATATTCAATTAAACGTATTTTGACGATTCAAAAGTGCTTAAGGAATTAATAAAAGTTGAGTTTGAGTTATAGCAAAAATATTTGCTATCTGTCGTTTGTTTGATTGGGACAACATCAGGGAACGACGTATATTTTTTATAACGTATGTTTTTTCCATAAAATAGTGAAAGCTCAAGTGAAAATATCAAAGGCATCATGGTTGAACGACAAGAAGTCGACGTTTTCTGTCAACGATGGCTGATTTCTTGGGATTCCTTTTATGATCAAGCACATGGATTTAATGGCTTCGAAGATTCAGTTATTAATCATTTATTATTGTGACGGAAGTACCTACGCATCGTTTATATTAGTCTTAGTTCACCGTGTTTTTTTCTCGGAATATTACATGCTAAACAACATTAAAACACATGAAAATATGACTGAGATGTTGTATGAAGACTGAACTGAAGAATTATACATTATTGTACAATATTAGGAAAGCTTTTTACTCTTCTTCTGTAAGAATATTGCCATACTTTAAGTTCTTTACTGTTACATATTATGTAGCGTCAGGAGTGAACATTATTATTATTTCGCTTAGTTATTTCGTGATAGCAGATGCTCTCTTTATGCGTCATAATTTTTGTCATACACTTTGTTTGAAGGATTGTTATTATTAAAAATAGTATCTAATGATTCCCTCCAGATTCAAATAAATTAAATTACATATTATATTAGTTCAATATATTGTAGAGATGTATGATGTTTGCACAGGGAATTGAAAGCTTGTATAAAATTTTATTAATCATAACAGCCGGCTTTTTGTCACATTAACTAACAAAAACCCTGTCCACTTTTAAACTATAAAAAGTTACAAAAATTGTATTTTCTGTTTGTGTGCAATAAAGCTTATAAATAAGTTACGTCCAGTGAGTATGTTAAGATGGTTAAGATAATAATGAAAGACCGATTTTGCGAGTTCATCACAATAATAAATAGGTATTTTTAAATTTTTAATCAATTATGAAACAATGATACATAGCTTTGTACATTATAACTGCATGACGATACCACATGCTAACATAACGCCATCATAATACATCACTCCAATATAAATTCCAAACAAATGACGAAATTATTAATGACTGAGGTTTTGTAAAATGTTAATGCCTTATTATGAATTCGAGTTAACCAATGTATTAGCATATGAATTAATTCTGCGCATTATCTGAAAATCGAACGAATTCAATTAAAACACAAACATGTGTAGGTGTAAATGAAAAGCTTTTAGGATTTATTGTGTTGAATTCATATGCAAAACGGATTGCTAAATTATTTATATATATATAACTAATTTCCCGCCCGCGGCTCCTCTCTTGCATGTCCTGCACGTGCTATTTCACTATCATCACTATATAGTATAAAACAAAGTCGCTTTCTCTGTCCCTATGTCCCTAATTTATGCTTAAATCTTTCAAACTACGCAACGGATTTTGATGTGGTTTTTTTAATAGATAGAGTGATTCAAGAGGAAGGTTTTAGTAAATAATTTATTATGTTTTAGACAAAGCGGGCGAAGCCGCGGACGGAAAGCTAGTCTAATATTAATTTTACTCTTTTCAGCTTTTTCTGATTGCAACGTTTTGTTGTAAGTTCATACATTCCGTCCTGCGATTCAGGCGTCCGTTAAAAAAGATAAACATAATCTTTTGGATTAACAATACTTAATGAATGTATTCGAAAATTTATCTCATTTTAATCAATTTGAATGAAATGATTCTATAAAGTAGGATAAAGGCACAAATGTGATAATTATTTATTAACGAATGGAGCCAGGTGCTCGTTAATATTGGAGACAAAATTGAACGTACCGATCCTGCGTTAAAATAAGTAAATTTTATATCATTGAGATTTTCCAACGGATACGTTTACGTTGGATAGAAAGTTTTCACTTTTTATATATTTTGAATATTTGGGCCAAAGTTTCATCCAAATACAAATAGGTACTTACCTTTAGTAGTTACACTTACAAAGTTCTAGAAACTAACAACATAACAGGGACACAAACACACTAGACAGCACGATTTGACTACGGTAACTCGTAAGCGTAACTATGCTTATCAGTTTCTAGTTCTTCGTCACATTAATGTGATTTTACTAAACTACTTACATATGTTTAAGTAATCTGTTTTATTGAATAATAATTAGAAATGCAGTCAAAACAGATCTTCAGTATCATTTGTTTCAATAATGTTTGATAATAAGTACCTAACAACAAAATAGAGATACTTAATGGGTCAGTTCAAATATTAGTTAGTTATCAGCCTTTAGGCTATAAATGATAAAATATCTCTCAGTAAAAATGTATTTCATTCTCAAACAAATCCCTAAATATTGGTACATAAGGACTACAAACATAAAACTAAATATCTCTGCTCGCCTTCACAAAGATACTATTACTCGGTTTCGTGCGGATAAATAGGTATTATCATAATGTTTTCTAATCTCCATACACTCGTTATTTAATAGAATAAGCAATCTTTTTATTATACTTAGATACTATGAATCATCTGAACTTCATATTGTTGTATGAATAAATTTTCTTTTAGAAAATGTTTTGAACATATTATAACAATTAAGTATCAGCGGTTCGGAAAACCGTTTTCCACAGAAGATTAAATTATTTTTATGTGTGTAGAAAGTATACTTTATACATTATAAAGTTTTCATAATAAATTATCTTACGGATGAAAGACAATGGAGAAACAAAGTGTTTGTGAGAGGTTGATGGAAGATATTATAAGCACCTGATGTTATTGATAAAACTATCTACTGTTATTAAAGAAAAGTTTTTTAAATAACTCCTGGTTCGATAACTGATCCGAATCTTTGGTACAGTGGATGACGCGTGAGCGTAAAACCGAGGGGTCCTGGGTTCGATTCCCGGTGGAGACGAAGAAAAAAAAATATGTCTCGGTCTGGCAGGACACAGAAGGCTGATCACCTACATGTCTCTAAAGAAATTCGATCAGTGAAACAGATGTATAATGCATCTGCCCCTTACCCCACTAGGGGACATGGGACTTCACTTTTTCAATAACTGATAATAGTTCATAACAGCTATCGAACTTACATTCGGAAATATGTTTCATTTTACAGTCGAAATAGGTATGATTTAACATGATAATTTGTTTGTGTACCAAAAAATAAATATAGGTATGTGGTCTCCGAAATCCCTCGTTTCAGTTATGAAATAAAATAACTGATGAAGATTATCATCTACTCATGCTTTACTGGACAAAACATACAAGCAAATAATTATTTTAAAAGGCAATTACTTGGCTTATAGTTACTAGTTCAAAATGCAAACCGTGTACGCTTATACTAAAACGTAGATTGGAAACTGTGAATAATCCTCTTACCCGGGGATCGACGACAAGTAACTCATGAAGTTGTCAGCTAATGAACAACTTTGTGTACTAGGAAATTGGGCTGTCGTTAATATAAATTTCGAAACTGATTTGATATTATCAGCATGGATGTTTTAAGACCAAGGAGTATTGAACGATTTGTTTAATCCTCCTAGTTTAATCCCTCACGTGCGTTGTGTGTGTGGGTAAATCTAAATGAAAATGTTTTAAGGACAAGATATTCTATAACAAAACTTATACTTAGCTGTGAGGTCGTGAAAGTTATTAATTAACTTAGTATTTTTTTAACAGTTTATCAAAAATCGTCATCATTTAGATTGTGGTAAGATGGAACTTCCATCAAATTTTTAATTTGTTTAACTTCAATAATTTTCTATATAATACGCATTACATACACCAATACGTCTTCAATCCGCAGAGGAAAACACCGTGAGGAAACACTTCCAAGATTTTCAAAATGTTCGTCAAATTGTGATAGTCTGAATATGTTTCATCCGTGCATGGGCTAATCTGAGCTGAGGATGTTAAATGATGATCAGTTCACAAAAAAATTATAAATATTAAACGCACTATAAAAATCGTGATTACCACTTGCGAGTAACACGAAATCAAATAAGCGATGAAAATGACAAGCGTTCCATTTAGATCTCTCCCTGAAAAGCAGCAAAGTTTTAATATAAATCTCCCCGATTTTCCTATACATTCCACGTAACTTTATTACCTACACGAGTTGCAACGACCAGGCAATAAGTGTTTCTAACGTAGTACAAAGTACTGGTACACTAATGAACACCGGCTTTGAGCTGAGCTCGGCTGGAATGGTGATCAGTCTTGCTCTACGCGAAAAACATTTCGAATAAAATACTTCGGTAAACGACCGAGAGCGGTGAAAATTTGACGATATCGTGCATCCATTGTTTTGGGGCATAAAGGCTTGATTGTTATTAAGCGACTATACAAAGACTTTTAGCTCGTCTTTTGGATAAAGCGGATTTGTGGGAACATTTTTATGGTCTATGTTAAACTGTGAATAACAGAGGTAGCTTAAGATATAGATGTACGGAAAATAACAAGGTTTATTCCAAAAATAAAACTGCTTTGTAGCTGTTTATGCTAATATATGCCTACCTACTTAGCTTATCGCCCCCCTCTACGCTCGCGAAGACAAAGGATTTTCCGATGCGAACGAGATGCTTTACCGCAGTAAAAAGTAGCCTCTATCGTGACAGAGAGACAAACCATTATACTTTCGTATTTATAATATTACTCAGGACAATTATGTTAATGAATTTGAAATGTGAAGTGCCTGTAACGATTTCTTTCTTCTTTCTTTCGCGACTAAACCACAACTAAACTGATTAATTGATTGAATTCTTCCGGTACGATTCCGTCAAATATGGACCTCTTTTGTATCCTTATGAGTATGAGTATGTAATAGAAATAAAATTTAGAAGTAGTAATTTTCAAATTGGGAAGGTAGTTTCTTAGTAAACGACTTTTAATAAAACGGTTTTATACTGACCAATGACCATGTTAAAAGCTCTCTGAGAAAAAATGTAAACTTTTCACGATACTTATTTTACAATAATTATTCTAGTATCAAAATTTCTTGGCAGATTGTCGAGGAAATATCTAGGTGGAAATTCTTAGTTATTTAAATTTTGTCATGTTATCTAAAATTCTAGATTATAACAGACAATTTAAACTTTTGAAACGAAATTTGGACGAACTCCAAAGACAAAGTTACGAAAACTAGTAAACTGGGACTTGGGAGCGACCTAGACTGGGATGTTGACTTCTAGACGTTTCCCTTGTCTTCAATAATACAATCGACATGCAATTTATGCAACGAATCATTTTTTAAATATGTACATACATCTCATTTATTGTTTCTATTGTTTCTATAGAAGCTTACAGGTTAGGATCCCATGGGAAAGGGATCTTTGTGAGTTTTCCTTTGCCTGTACGGGTGAAGCCGTGGACAGTAAGCTTGTATTTCATAAATGACGGTTTAATCAGTAAAAACAATAGAAAGAAAACCTCAGATTATATCTAACTAATGGATAAAACAATGTTATAAATATGTAATTGTAAATATTTATCACTGTCAGTCAAGTGATCTCGAATAATCTTCAAATGTTGTCATACTTTATTTGTTTCTTTGTGTACCCAGACTTCCCACAATATAAGTTATGACTTTGTATACAGAAACTCTAATTGTTATTGTTTTATATAACGACTAATTTTTTATCTATATCTTGATACCTACTGAAGTAATTTTAAATTTTAATCAAACTTATCTTGAAGGTAATATAAACCAAACGAACAAAAAATTTAAAATTAATTGGAAATCATCACCAAACAAAATATTGCAGTTGCTTCGATAGGTACTAGTATATAATTATTTCAAGTCGATTAAAAACAAACAATTAAAATTCTTAGTTTTATGTATCTAAGAGGAAAATTATTGTCGCAGATAATTAATATCCCAGCTCTATTTGATACTGGTTTTGAAAGCTTTTGGTCCAATATTTAATATTTTAAATGAGTCCTTTGCAAAAATATATTTGTCTAAAACAAGCTGTGCTTACGTTAATTTCTTCATAAATTTAAAATATTGTGCAGGGTAAAAGGGAGAAAGGCGCTTGCCTTAACAAAGGTCAAAGCTTTTTATAAAACTCCCCTTTTTGTTTTAGCTTCGAACTTAAGCTGATGAATATCGTAATATAGAATGTTTAAGTTTTATAGTGGATCATGGCTTTGTTGTAAATATCCATTGTGAATATTCTAATTGCCTGCATTAAAATAGTGTTCGCAATTCGAACTAAAAGTTGTAATCCAATATAAATCCTTATTCAAACTAATTAAATACGAGTAGATATTTCAATATTACAATTTAAACTTGAACTGCAATTTAAATCCTTTTAAATTGCAGTTCTCGAGATCAAATAAACGTGCTCAATCTCAGAGAAAATTAATACATTTTCCAGTTCGAATAAATTGTTTATAGGTGTGCTCGACGCTTTACCGATAAGCAGGTAATATTCTTTGGATCAGACCCTCAAAGCAATAAGTGTATTGATCGGCGGATATTGTTCAATCTAAACTGCTCTATACTTGACCTTATTATACTTACCTTAAATACGTATAATAATGTGGCATTTAAAATGCAAAGGTAAGGAATTTCTAATGGAAGAGCCCTCTCGAAGAGATGTTTTAAAATTGATGAGTTGAAAATTAGATTCAATTGGTTCTGTTCGAATTGGTTTTTTATTAACAGTGCAAAATTATTGCTCATTTAGCTCAAGCGTGGCGGTAATTTATTATCGTATGATTGAGAAGTATCTACCCACTATCTACATAAAATATATCCTAGGTAGGTACTCTATAATATGCCAGCATCTTTGTTAAATGGCAGTTAGTTATAAATAAGCAATGTTGCATTTATAAAAGTATTTATTGATTAGAACGAACCAATAATTATTAATCTTTAATTGTATAGTAGGTAATATAACAAACATTGTAACCGTTCATTACACAATTCCGACCTGCTCAAGTATAAATTGGAACAGTCACCTCAAAACCTGTTAGTTAGACTTTGTAGAGGCTACACCACAATAATATGGGCTTGTCCATTGGTGTAGAAAATGAATCCTTTCCCTATCAGCCATCGCAGACGTGGGCGGCTGAGATCACAAGATGTGTTGATTCTAAACATTTAAGGGGATCTAAATTGTCGATTGAATAATAATGTGATTGATAGTATATATTAATTTGTGATTCTGATTATGCAAATAGACATTTTAACATATTGTCTACGCTTATCAAACCATTGAGTGTATAAATGGTAGACAATAACATAACGACTATTAATTTTCAATTCTAGGTAAATTCAATAATTTACAAGAATTGAATAGATTTGTTATTGTACTCGAAGAACGTGATTCCTTTTATATATAGGTTGAAAATGTTCAATATTATTTAACGATGGGTTCACCCTTATATGAAACAGAAGGGAGAATGCTTCTTCATTTCTCAGAACGAAATCCCTTGTTCTATGAATAATAAATATAGCAAGTATGATTACCTACATTATTACGTTTTATTTTTTTTAGTCTTTAGGTGCAAGTTAGAAATAAATATTAAATTACTTTTAAAGCTTAATGTATTTACTCAACATCAGTCAGGTGGTAACTGGTATAATATAAGTAGAAAGGTACTGTTAGTAATTTTCATCCGTTGCCATTTAACAAAGGATTCTAAATGCGACACCCAAAGTCAAACCACGCTCGAGATAGCAGGAAAAATCTCTTTGGATTTATGAAGACATTATAACTTACCCTGCGAGTATTACTGTGCCCTGCGGCACCCTTCCGTACTATCTGGGCGTTTTCTTGACAAGTTAACAATCGTATTAAGAGTTAACACTCTTTAGGAACGAAGTAATTTGAACTTGTTGTACACAAGTTCTCAAATGCGTAGTTATTAAATGTATCGAACGTTTGTCCAAAAACTTTTTTTGCTCATTCGTTAAATTATAACAAAAAAAAATTGTTTTGTGTTTTGTCAAAAAAACCTTTGTATTATAAAGCAGTAGGTACCTATTAAAAAAATGATGAATGAATAAATAAATAGGAACTTAAATATTTTATATACTAGATACCAAGTAAGCAGTAATTGGCGATCAGTGTTTACGGTAAATGTCATGAATAGTGGAAAACATAAGTTTTTCTCACAACGTTTGCGTGTTCCGCCATTATTAATCATTTGTCAGAAACTGTTCTTTCGCGTTCCTAATTCATTTTGTGTATTACTGATTGTAGACTATATACTTTTATGCTTTATTCATAAATATAATTTTCAATTAAATAATCCACTATTCCTGATAATAATTTAACGAGAACTAGGTAAACTTATCGCAAAAACACGTGAACAAATAAATTGCAATAATCTTTAGATAATTAAAAACTACACATAAATATAAATTTATAAAGAATAGAAAAAATTCGATCACGAGGCGGGACTCGAACCCGCATCCTTCGCGCCATTCCGGGGCGGATGCCTCACCAACTCAGCCACTCGTGACCCGCCCGAGTGATCGAATTTATTCTATTCTTTTCAGTTTTATGTGTCTGAAGGGACACACCGCGCGCCATCTATTGAGATGATTAACAACCATTTCAACCAATATGAAGCACTTTTCAGTGAATACAATATTGTAACGATGGAACACGACCTTTTTTGTTGAATTTTTATATTTTTGGTTTTATGGCATTCAAATGCTTTATAAATATAAATTTATAAAGAATAGAAAAAATTCGATCACGAGGCGGGACTCGAACCCGCATCCTTCGCGCCATTCCGGGGCGGATGCCTCACCAACTCAGCCACTCGTGACCCGCCCGAGTGATCGAATTTATTCTATTCTTTTCAGTTTTATGTGTCTGAAGGGACACACCGCGCGCCATCTATTGAGATGATTAACAACCATTTCAACCAATATGAAGCACTTTTCAGTGAATACAATATTGTAACGATGGAACACGACCTTTTTTGTTGAATTTTTATATTTTTGGTTTTATGGCATTCAAATGCTTTATAAATATAAATTTATAAAGAATAGAAAAAATTCGATCACGAGGCGGGACTCGAACCCGCATCCTTCGCGCCATTCCGGGGCGGATGCCTCACCAACTCAGCCACTCGTGACCCGCCCGAGTGATCGAATTTATTCTATTCTTTTCAGTTTTATGTGTCTGAAGGGACACACCGCGCGCCATCTATTGAGATGATTAACAACCATTTCAACCAATATGAAGCACTTTTCAGTGAATACAATATTGTAACGATGGAACACGACCTTTTTTGTTGAATTTTTATATTTTTGGTTTTATGGCATTCAAATGCTTTATAAATATAAATTTATAAAGCATTTGAATGCCATTTTTTCTATTCTTTATAAATTTATATTTATAAAGCATTTGAATGCCATAAAACCAAAAATATAAAAATTCAACAAAAAAGGTCGTGTTCCATCGTTACAATATTGTATTCACTGAAAAGTGCTTCATATTGGTTGAAATGGTTGTTAATCATCTCAATAGATGGCGCGCGGTGTGTCCCTTCAGACACATAAAACTGAAAAGAATAGAATAAATTCGATCACTCGGGCGGGTCACGAGTGGCTGAGTTGGTGAGGCATCCGCCCCGGAATGGCGCGAAGGATGCGGGTTCGAGTCCCGCCTCGTGATCGAATTTTTTCTATTCTTTATAAATTTATATTTATAAAGCATTTGAATGCCATAAAACCAAAAATATAAAAATTCAACTACACATAAGTAAAACATTAAGAATACAAATACATATTAATTGTTTCTAATTATTATCATATTTTAGTGAGTCAAAAAAATTTACTTAGACATTTAGTAAACCTTTGTTAAAATAAAATGACATAAAAAAATAGACAATGTTCGATACGCCGCTAAAATAGAACAATCTAGATAGGTTTTATTGATTATTGCTAATCAGCAGTCGTGGCGCATGAGGGATGCCAAGAATTATACACATATCACATTGGAAGGTAAATGTCGATGTAATTGAAATAACAATGCTTGAGGTTGTGGATCGTCGACATGTGTGCTCGAGACATAAGCTGTTGATTGATATTCATTTATAAAATACAATAGGTTATTGCGCGTAGCCTAATGCTATCAAAACAGTGCGTGCAAAAGTATATTGTAAGTATTTTATTTATACGTTTACTTAAAAGGAAATAAGGTACTACGATGACGTCGTTTAAATGTCATACTTAAAATTTTCTGTCCCTTTGAAACTTCCCAAATGGAAAATATACGCATTTAGAATGCTTTGCTGTGGTTATAACGTGGTCCTATTCATAAGATAAATGTAAAGTAAAACATTATATATTCTATATTAGATACTTTTCTCACATTTCCAAATAATTGTTTTGCAAACCAACCTTAAACATTTATAAAAGGCCAAAGGCTTCGTAAGATTAATTCCAATAGAAGCAACCTTTTGAAATAACTATTTGAAAGTTGTAACAAACTCTACTTGAAACGAAAACTTTTACTTTTACTTATAAATTGGATAAACCAGCTGCCATTTTGACGTCGACATACAAAATCCATTAATCAGCCGGGTTCAAACTTTGGTCTTTCTCAAGCAGTTATTTATTGGTTAAAACGTTTTATGAAACTTTAAGCTATTAACTTAATAATAATTCATCGGTTTATCTTTACAGTTAAAATATTGTAAAAACGTTTCACGACCTATTTCCAATTGACCCTATATGTTATGTTATATACATAACTTTAGAGCGTGGTTGTATTGCGTAATTAAATTGTACTGATATAATATTTCTTAGACATCTTTACTCGACCAAAGTCAAGACAAGAATGGACGATCAAAACTATAGTCTATGATCAAAACAAGTTCTATTCGAGTGGTGTGAGTCAGCGCAGATGTTATTTTTGTTGTTTTGATCGATAGTTTGAATATGACATGAAATATTATTATTATTTGATAATTAAATGATTGTGAATACTTTTATCCAATTGATTATTATTAAAATATTAAATTAAGATAATCAATTGATTTACTTTTAAAATACAATGTTATCGTTAAATTAAACGCGCTATCATGTATATTTCAAAGTTATATTAGAATAATGTACCAGGAATAATTTCCAGCCGCGGCTTCGTTCGCCTAGTCAAAAGAAATTCCCAGGGGAACGAGATGTTTCACCGCAGTAAAAAGTTGCCTGCTTGATGGTACTATCTGCAGACACAAAAGTAATATTATCATGAAATTGCTCTATTGCGACGTTAACGAAGTATGAACAAACAAACTCATTTTCGCACTTCTATTTATCATAAGCTAGCGATTAGAAATAACTAAATTCATCCGTCGTGTAAACAAGTTCTATTCCACCTTCAAATTACATAAAAAGATAAGGAATGCTTTTTCTGAACCCATTAATTTTACAAAACACCACCTTACCTTTATAACTCGTACTAAGTCCTCCTCTATTTATTTATGTTACGTTTTCAAACCCCAACTGCGTAACAAAGGTACTTTCATTTATAATATTAGTGGGTCGGGAAGTGGGATAATGCAATAATACAGCCTACTTTCCTTGAGTTGATTTAGCAAAATAAATGAGCCGGGTGGATGGTCTGCCCCGCAGAATGCGGTTAAGTGACCGGAGACTGTAATTTTCCCTACCCGATTGGATTTAATAAGCAAAACGTAATAACTTTCTGTCATAATTAAAATTAAAAAATTAAAACCTGTTCCAAAATATAAATATACGAGATTATTAAAAAGTATTAATTTAGAAGAATTTAATAGAGATTTAGTTTCTTTACCTTGGAACTCAGTACAATACTCGAAAGACATGAACGAAATGACAAACATTTTTAACCAACTTTTAAATAAATTGTTTGATAAACACGCTCCAATCAAGAAAATTAAGATTAATTCATCGCCGCGTCCTTGGGTCACGAATACGGTAAGGACTATGATGTTACTACGAGACAAAGCACTAATAAGGGCGCGAAAAACTAAGAACGACGCACACTATCGCTTTTATCAAGACTTACGTAATTCAGTCATTAGTGCTTTGAGACGAGAAAAAACGGCATTCTTCACCGAGTATGTAAATAATAACAAAGGCAACCCGAAAGCAATGTGGAATTTTTTACGTCAAATTTCGATTACTGGCAAAAATAGGGATACAGATAGTTTACCGAACCATTTAAACGACGCTAATGCTATTAATAAATTCTTCCTCGATGTACCCGGGCAAACAATGATAAATAAAAATCTAATTAATTTTTATAACAATAATAATTTCGGCGTTAGTAATCAATTCAATATCGAGCCATGTACAATAGATCAAGTCAAAAAAATAATATCAGGTATACAAACGAACGCGGCTGGACAAGATACGATTAATATCGATATGATAAGGATGACTTTATCTGTAACTCTACCAATTATAACGCGGATGGTTAATACATCTATATCTACCCGAACATTTCCGGATGCTTGGAAAACTGCTAAGATAAAGCCTTTGCCAAAAAAACCAATTGTGGAGGAACTGAATGATTTACGGGCCGTCAGCATACTACCTGTTTTATCAAAAATTATTGAGCGAGTAGTTTGTAATCAATTAGTTAAATTTTTAGACAGTGAAAAAATCCTACCAAATGTTCAATCTGGGTTTCGAGCGAAGCATGGCACAGCTACAGCTTTAGCACACGTAACTGATGATGTCATATCATACAGTGATAATGGGATGGGTAGTATAATGATTTTATTGGACTTCACTCGTGCGTTTGACTCCATTGATAAGGAACTTTTGTTAGCCAAATTAAAGTACTACGGTGTTAATCCAAATGCTAGTGGTTGGTTCAGATCCTATCTATCCGATAGAAAACAGTTTGTTGTCATTGAAAATGAAGGAAGTTTAAATTATTCAAGAACTGAGCCAACTCCGCGTGGTTGTCCTCAGGGCTCAATACTCAGTCCGGTTTTATTCACACTGTACACTACTGACCTGATAAAACACATAAAACACGGTAAAGTACACTTGTATGCCGATGACACGCAGTTATATTACCCTATAGATCCCAAAAATTCAATAATCACAGAGCGTCAAATTAATGAAGATTTAGAACGGGTGTCAATGTGGGCTAAACAGAATGCTTTGGTACTTAATGGATCCAAATCCAAATACATTGTATTAGGTACAAAAAATCAAATAAAAAAAATAAAAAATCTTAATTTGGAAATAAAGATCGATAATAAACAGTTAGTTGAAGTGGATAAGGCTAAGAATCTCGGCATAGTTTTGGATGGACAGCTTAAATATGACGATCATATAAATCTCACTATCAGAAATGCCTTTTACAGATTGAAAGTCTTGTATGGTCTCAGGCAAGATCTATCAGAGCGGTCCAGAATAATGCTTACAGAGTCATTGGTTCTGTCCCACTTTAACTACTGTGATACGGTATATGGTCCCCGCTTGTACGCTAAAACTGAACGAGCAATTCAGCGTGTACAGAATGCGTGCGCTCGTTTTTGCTTCGGTATACCAAAGCGTGCACATATCACACCTTACCTAAATAACCGAAGGATCCTAAAGATGGCTGGTCGTAGACAGTTGCATCTAGCAGGCCTGGTACATAGATTGGTACACACTGGAGTTCCTGTCTACCTCTATGAAAAATTGAAATGGACCCAGGAGTACCATGGTAAGAATACACGAGGTAGAAGTAGCAATGCATTGGTAATACCGAAGCACCACACGTCGGGTTTTAAGGGTGGTTTCAAGTATTCTGCCTCGAAGATTTGGAATGACCTTCCTCCACCCTTGAAACTTAATATGTCATATATATCGTTCAAGCATAAATACAGAGTGATACTTTTGAGCAAACAAATATCAAACTGGACACCCCAATAAAGCAAATTGTTGATTGCGAATGTATGATATAATATTATATCCTTCTATATATTATTTATATGTTTTTAGTATTTAAGTAACAGAGTATTTACATAGCAATATCTGTTTATTTTATTTAATATAATCATAATATGTGCCTAATTATGTATAAATCTGTTATATCTATATATTAAAACTAGCTGGTGCGTTGTGCGCGGGCTGCAAGCAGCCCGCGAGCCCCTTTTGCCCCTGGGTTGAAGCAATAGGGCAGTCATTAGAAAATGTGTTAGAATACCAAGTTCATTTATAATTTTCTGCTAACTGCGATTCCACAGTCAATCAGAAGTGCTTATAAATTCCCAATTCATAAATTTTCTATTCTGGAATGCTGTCGACCTTCGAGGGTGCGTTGTGCGCGGGCTGCAAGCAGCCCGCGAGCCCCTTTTGCCCCTGGGTTGAAGCAATAGGGCAGTCATTTGAAAATGCATTCGAATTTTCTGTCCATTTGTTACATCTGCTAACAGCGATTCTACAGTCAGTCGGTAATGCTTATAAATTCCCCATTCAAGTATTTTCCACTCCGGGAGGCTGTTTACCTTCGAGGGAGCGTGGTGCGGAAGCATCCCAGGGCAGAAATCTTCAGTCATTTGAAAATGCATTAAAATTCCCCGTCAATTTGTTATTATCTGCTAACAGCGATTCCACAGTCAATCGGAAGTGCTTATAAATTTCCCATTCAAATATTTTCTATTCCGGGGGGCTGTCCACCTTCGAGGGTGCGTGGTGCGCGAGCTGCAAGCAGCTCGCGGCTCATCCCAGAGCAGAAATTTTCAGTCATTTGAAAATGCATTCGAATTTCCTGTCCATTTGTTACATCTGCTAACAGCGATTCTACAGTCAGTCGAAACTGTTTCATCATTTTGAGGTGTCTAATCGATAGCGGGCTTTGTGACTTTTCATAATAAACTGTTAAAGAGTTTACTTAACACGCTCGTCGCTTCGCTCCTCGCTACTTCTTTGAATATTTACGCCGACCGATGACGTGACTGGCTCGCTTCGCTCGCTTGGCTAGTGCGGTAGTTCAAAAGTTAACCTAACTCGCTCGTCGCTTCGCTCCTCGCTACTTCTTTGAATATTTACGCCGGCCGATGACGTGACTGGCTCGCTTCGCTCGCTTGGCTAGTGCGGTAGTTCAAAAGTTAACCTAACTCGCTCGTCGCTTCGCTCCTCGCTACTTCTTTGAATATTTACGCCGGCCGCGGACGTGACTTGCTCGCTTCGCTCGCTTGGCTAGTGCAATAGTTTAAAAGTTAACCTAATTCGCTCGTCGCTTCGCTCCTCGCTACTTCTTTGAATATTTACGCCGGCCACTGACGTGACTGGCTCGCTTCGCTCGCTTGGCTAGTGCGGTAGTTCAAAAGTTAACCTAACTCGCTCGTCGCTTCGCTCCTCGCTACCTATTTGAATATTTACGCCAGCCTCTGCCGTGATTCGCTCGCTTCGCTCGCTTGGCTCGTGCGGTAGTTCAAAAGTTAATTAATATTTTCTACTCCGGGAGGCTGTCAACCTTCGAGGTTGCGCGGTGCGCGGGCAGCAAGCAGCCCGCGGCGCCGTCTTTTGCCGTTGCTATTCCTATTACCCTTCTTACTATGAAAATTTCCATACAAAATTTTCGAAAAAAAAATTTCGCTTTTTATAAAAAAATCTTATATGCCTGGAAGCGGACCAGGTATTGAAGCATTTTTTACTTCGGCGACCCCGACCTATCTGCCACCGGTTCAGAGAACCATTGAATTTCGTGATGTATGGAAAATGGAAACCAAGGGTCGGAGAAAAATTCTGAGTATGCAGTTTTGTAAATCTGGCCGATTAGAGCACAAAAATCAATTTTCAGACCGATCGTAAAGTAACCGGCGCCACCATCTTGCTTTGAAAAATTGGCCATTTTTGAAAAAAAAATTGCGTCCAATTTGAAATTTCTTGATTGCCCTGGTAGCGCCCCATGTTTCTGATCATTTTTTAGTTCTACACCCCCCATCTATCTGGCGCCGTTTCGGAGAGCCGTCGAATTTCGCGTTGTATGAAACTCGGAAACCAGCGGTGAAAACTCGATTATGAGTATGCCAACTTAATGTGCGGCTCGATTAAAGCCCCTGTGCCAAGTTTCAGCGCGATCGGACCAGCGATGGCCATTTTAGCATTTGTATGGCGGCGGCCATTTTTTCCGCCATTTTGAATTTTTTTCACTATCTGTGGTAATTGCTCGAGGTCTACTCCAAGTTTAGTTCGAGCACCCCAGATGCAGCTGCTACCGTTTGCGCGGGCCGTTGATCGTCTTCGCGAGATGAGGGAAAGTTTAAGATTTCGGATTTTTCTGGATATCCTGGGAGCTGGGCGAGTATGAATGCATCATTGGTGTGTTTCTCCGTTGCGCCACCTCGTCTAAATTTACGGTTTTATGTTTGCGCCAAAAATGGAAAAATTCCAAAATCGAGCGACCCACTATGGCTCCCTGGTAGCGTCCCAGGGTGGTGATCATTTTTAGTTCCGACACCCTCCACCCAACTCGCACCGTTTCCGCGGGCCGTTGGATTTTCCATTGTATGAAAGTCGGAAACGGGGGCCCGGAGCCACTCGAACTGGGCACCGATCGATTCGCCGGCTCGAACAGAGCACGTGTGCCAAATTTGAGACGTAAGGATTCATAAACGGCGATTTTGGCAAAGTACGGCGGCCATCTTGTTTTCGCGAAAATCCCCATTTTTCCACCCTCCCTGGTAATCGCCACCAGTTCCGAGCATTTTTTGTTCAGACACCCCCCTCCAGGTACCACCGTTTTTGCGCACCTCCAGGGGTCCACTCGGTTTTCGAAGATGATCGAGATCGCTATATTTTTCCTCTGGTCACTCGGCGCACCTCTACACAATCACATAATTATCCCCCCCACTTTCCCCGTAGTTTCCGAGAAACCCGATGTCAATCAGTCAGTCAGTGGTAGTGTAGCTTTATATATTATAACTAGCTGGTGCGTTGTGCGCGGGCTGCAAGCAGCCCGCGAGCCCCTTTTGCCCCTGGGTTGAAGCAATAGGGCAGTCATTTGAAAATGCATCAAAATCCCCCGTCAATTTGTTATTATTTGCCAACAGCGATTCCACAGTCAATCGGAAGTGCTTATAAATTCCCAATTCAAATATTTTCTATTTTGAAATGCTGTCGACCTTCGAGGGTGCGTGGTGCGCGGGCTGCAAGCAGCCCGCGAGCCTCTTTTGCCTCTGGGTTGAAGCAATAGGGCAGTCATTTGAAAATGCATTCGAATTTTCTGTCCATTTGTTACATCTGCTAACAGCGATTCTACAGTCAGTCGGTAATGCTTATACATTCTCCATTCAAGTATTTTCTATTCCGGGGGGCTGTCTACCTTCGAGGGTGCGTGGTGCGCATCCCAGGGCAGAAATCTTCAGTCAGTTGAAAATGCATAAAAATTCCCCGTCAATTTGAATATCTGCTAACAGCGATTCCACAGTCAATCGGAAGTGCTTATAAATTTCCCATTCAAATATTTTCTATTCCGGGGGGCTGTCTACCTTCGAGGGTGCGTGGTGCGCGAGCTGCAAGCAGCTCGCGGCTCATCCCAGGCCAGAAATCTTCAGTCATTTGAAAATGCATTTGAATTTCCTGTCCATTTGTTACATCTGCTAACAGCGATTCTACAGTCAGTCGAAACTGTTTATAAATTACTTATTCAAATATTGGTTAAATTCTTTTTGCATGCATGAGCATTTTTTGTTCAGACACCCCTCCTCCAGGTGGCACCGTTTCTGCGCACCTCCAGGGGTCCACTCGGTTTTCGAAGGTGATCGAGATCGCTATATTTTTCCTCTGGTCGCTCGGCGCACCTCTACACGATCACGTCGTTATCCCCCCCACTTTCCGCGTAGTTTCCGAGAAAAGCGATGTCAGTGAGTGAGTGAGTGGTAGTGTAGCTTTATATATTATAACTAGCTGGTGCGTTGTGCGCGGGCTGCAAGCAGCCCGCGAGCCCCTTTTGCCCCTGGGTTGAAGCAATAGGGCAGTCATTAGAAAATGCATCAAAATCCCCCGTCAATTTGTTATTATTTGCCAACAGCGATTCCACAGTCAATCGGAAGTGCTTATAAATTCCCCATTCAAATATTTTCTATTCTGAAATGCTGTCGACCTTCGAGGGCGCGTGGTGCGCGGGCTGTTAGCAGCCCGCGGTACATCCCAGGGACAAGAATCTTCACTCAATTGAAAATGCATTAAAATTACCAGCCAATTTGTTATTATCTGCTAACTGCGATTCCACAGTCAATCGGAAGTGCTTATAAATTCCCCATTATAATATTTTCTATTCCGGGAGACTGTCCACCTTCGAGGGTGCGTGGTGCGCGGGCTGCAAGCAGCCCGCGAAGCATCCCAGGGCAGAAATCTTCAGTCAGTTGAAAATGCATAAAAATTCCCCGTCAATTTGTTAATATCTGCTAACAGCGATTCCACAGTCAATCGGAAGTGCTTATAAATTTCCCATTCAAATATTTTCTATTCCGGGGGGCTGTCTACCTTCGAGGGTGCGTGGTGCGCGAGCTGCAAGCAGCTCGCGGCTCATCCCAGGGCAGAAATCTTCAGTCATTTGAAAATGCATTTGAATTTCCTGTCCATTTGTTACATCTGCTAACAGCGATTCTACAGTCAGTCGAAACTGTTTCATCATTTTGAGGTGTCTAATCGATAGCGGGCTTTGTGACTTTTCATAATAAACTGTTAAAGAGTTTACTTAACACGCTCGTCGCTTCGCTCCTCGCTACTTCTTTGAATATTTACGCCGGCCGATGACGTGACTGGCTCGCTTCGCTCGCTTGGCTAGTGTGGTAGTTCAAAAGTTAACCTAACTCGCTCGTCGCTTCGCTCCTCGCTACTTCTTTGAATATTTACGCCGGCCGATGACGTGACTGGCTCGCTTCGCTCGCTTGGCTAGTGCGGTAGTTCAAAAGTTAACCTAACTCGCTCGTCGCTTCGCTCCTCGCTACTTCTTTGAATATTTACGCCGGCCGCGGACGTGACTTGCTCGCTTCGCTCGCTTGGCTAGTGCAATAGTTTAAAAGTTAACCTAATTCGCTCGTCGCTTCGCTCCTCGCTACTTCTTTGAATATTTACGCCGGCCGATGACGTGACTGGCTCGCTTCGCTCGCTTGGCTAGTGCGGTAGTTCAAAAGTTAACCTAACTCGCTCGTCGCTTCGCTCCTCGCTACTTCTTTGAATATTTACGCCGGCCGATGACGTGACTGGCTCGCTTCGCTCGCTTGGCTAGTGCGGTAGTTCAAAAGTTAACCTAACTCGCTCGTCGCTTCGCTCCTCGCTACTTCTTTGAATATTTACGCCGGCCGCGGACGTGACTTGCTCGCTTCGCTCGCTTGGCTAGTGCAATAGTTTAAAAGTTAACCTAATTCGCTCGTCGCTTCGCTCCTCGCTACTTCTTTGAATATTTACGCCGGCCGCTGACGTGACTGGCTCGCTTCGCTCGCTTGGCTAGTGCGGTAGTTCAAAAGTTAACCTAACTCGCTCGTCGCTTCGCTCCTCGCTACCTATTTGAATATTTACGCCAGCCTCTGCCGTGATTCGCTCGCTTCGCTCGCTTGGCTCGTGCGGTAGTTCAAAAGTTAATTAATATTTTCTACTCCGGGAGGCTGTCGACCTTCGAGGTTGCGCGGTGCGCGTGCAGCAAGCAGCCCGCGGCGCCGTCTTTTGCCGTTGCTATTCCTATTACCCTTCCTACTATGAAAATTTCCATACAAAATTTTCGAAAAAAAAAATTTCGCTTTTTATAAAAAAATCTTATGTGCCTGGAAGCGGACCAGGTATTGAAGCATTTTTTACTTCGGCGACCCCGACCTATCTGCCACCGGTTCAGAGAACCATTGAATTTCGTGATGTATGGAAAATGGAAACCAAGGGTCGGAGAAAAATTCTGAGTATGCAGTTTTGTAAATCTGGCCGATTAGAGCACAAAAATCAATTTTCAGACCGATCGTAAAGTAACCGGCGCCACCATCTTGCTTTGAAAAATTGGCCATTTTTGAAAAAAAAATTGCGTCCAATTTGAAATTTCTCGATTGCCCTGGTAGCGCCCCATGTTTCTGATCATTTTTTAGTTCTACACCCCCCACCTATCTGGCGCCGTTTCGGAGAGCCGTCAAATTTCGCGTTGTATGAAACTCGGAAACCAGCGGTGAAAACTCGATTATGAGTATGCCAACTTAATGTGCGGCTCGATTAAAGCCCCTGTGCCAAGTTTCAGCGCGATCGGACCAGCGATGGCCATTTTAGCATTTGTATGGCGGCGGCCATTTTTTCCGCCATTTTGAATTTTTTTCACCATCTGTGGTAATTGCTCGAGGTCTACTACACATTTAGTTTGAGCACCCCAGATGTAGCTGCTACCGTTTGCGCGGGCCGTTGACCGTCTCCGCGGGCTGTGAGAAAGTTCAAGATATCGGATTTTTCTGGATATCCTGGGAGCTGGGCGAGTACGAACGTGGTGTGAGTGTGGTTCCGCGATGCGCCACCTCGTCTAAATTTACGTTTTTATGTTTGCGCCAAAAATGGAAAAATTCCAAAATCGAGCGTCCCACTACGGCTCCCTGGTAGCGTCCCAGGGAGGTGATCATTTTTAGTTCCGACACCCCCCACCCAACTCGCACCGTTTCCGCGGGCCGTTGGATTTTCCAATGTATGAAAGTCGGAAACGGGAGCCCGGAGCCACTCGAACGGGGCACCGATCGATTCGCCGGCTTGAACAGAGCATGTGTGCCAAATTTGAGACGTAAGGATTCATAAACGGCGATTTTGGCAAAGTACGGCGGCCATCTTGTTTTCGCGAAAATCGCCATTTTTCCACCACCCCTGGTAATCGCCACCAGTTCCGAGCATTTTTTGTTCAGACACCCCCCCTCCAGGTATCACCGTTTTTGCGCACCTCCAGGGGTCCACTCGGTTTTCGAAGGTGATCGAGATCGCTATATTTTTCCTCTGGTCACTCGGCGCACCTCTACACGATCACGTCATTATCCCCCCCACTTTCCGCGTAGTTTCCGAGAAAACCGATGTCAGTCAGTGAGTCAGTGGTAGTGTAGCTTTATATATATATGATAAAATAAAATATATATTATTTGTGATTAATTATCAATAAATAACAAGGCAAAAGATTTTTAGAACTGTAAATAATGTTTTTTGGTTGGTATTTGTATTTACATGTAAACTTAGTGAGCCTCGGAAATAAAAACTTACGGGCAGACTGAAAATCAGCGCTGTTCAGGTGTTAAAGCCCGACAGCATGGCTGAGTCCGACCCGATTGCCATGTAAACTATTGTGTATTTTTTTTTTAGTAATATAAGTAGTTATTAAGTGTGTGTAACATGTGGCAATAAATATTTTTTCTTTCTTTCTTTCTTTCTTTCATATATTTATATTAAAACTAGTTGCCCGCCCGACTCCGCTTGACTCTATTTTGTGCAAGTTTTTCAAATTTCTGACAATTATTATCTTCATTCCAGCGGAGACATATCCAACAAACAAAACATACATTTAAAGTATGTTTTGTTTGCCGTTCAGCCGTTCTGAAGTTATAAGTGGTGGTAACACGACTTTATATTTTATAGATTAGAAATATAAATAGTATTTTTTTAATCTCTATACACGTTCTATACGTTATGTAACTATGGAATTTAAATATGAACAGTAAGCGTGAAAGCATGTGGATTGTGGAAGGTGACAAATAAAAATCTGTCGGAACGGAACACAAAAGCTTGATTGTTTGTGTAGGAATTCGATCAGCAAAATAGATTTCGGAATTTTGCTTTATTTGTACCTATACCGAGCGCTTTTTATACTGCTAGTGCTGTAAACTGCAGCTGATTTCTATTGTTTATAGATTAATTAGACATATGAGTCCATACAACTATCAAATAGGACTGCAATAAACGTTATTAAATACATTATGTTACGTTTGATGTTAATATATGAATCACTTGTCTTATAACAATTACAGTGCCGTGGGTAAATCATTTTCTTCAACATATTGTACCGTAAAAGTTTTATAACAAAGCCAAACGCTGAAAGCCATCCCGGGGCACTATAAAATGAAAGAAATACGAGCTGTAATCAAGGTAAAGTACGAGTAAAAGATAATATTGCTTTTATTATTTTATAGGAAGGTGTTTACTTCTGAAGGGCGAGTGGTCAAATTATTAAAGGTTGTATAAATAAATTCTCTAGATCCAGGCCTTATTTGATCACAAAAATAGCAACAGGTTCTCAAATGAAGTTATTGTTTCGCTGTCTGCTCAAGATTGTCGCTAGAAAACTCTACATCTTTCTCGGACATCTTTCTCGTTGTGTTTCTTTAGAGTCATCCAAACCATTGAATAATAATCCAGGCCACTTGCTTGAGATAAACTATTATCCCAGCAACTTCATAAAAGAGACCAATTAGTTACGAGCCAGCAGCAAATGTTCCTAATGATACTAATTTGTATCGATTTTCATTTCTCTTGTCTAAATCGTCCGGTTCCTTTTTGCCTATAAATTTTTATACGTTCAAATATCGTTGAAATATAAAAACTTTTTCGTTTATGCTTGTGAATATTGTAACATCATATTTTTTCATTTCGCATCGTGAGTTTCATAGTTTCATAGTTGTACAGCACACATACGTCGTTGTTTTTTGCGGGAATAGTGCAATGAATTGCGAGAAATATTGATAAAATGTCGTCGGATGAATGATTGAATACTGAAATAATCGAATCCGAAACAAAAGCAATGAAACGATTGTAAATTTAGCTGCTATTTCGAAGTACCTACACCTACGAATATTTATATAACTAATCTTAACATGACTAAAATAGTTACATAAATTCTTACGTATACCTAATAGAAACTCTCAGGTGTGAATTACGAAGATAATTCGTTCAATTAATTCATATTTGATCTTTTTCTATCGTAATATAATAATACTAAAGAGCACGTACGCATTTGTTATTCAATTGTTTTTATTCTTGTCCATTTCGTCTGTCAATACAGATTAATTCAATATTATATTGATATGATATCACATTTCCACCGACATCTTGCATGCGAGTCAGAGAACCAATTAATTGGGGGTTACCCTAAAATGGTTGATATGTTAGAGAATATGTACGCAAAGAAAATATAATTGAATAAATTACTACTTTATGAACTTTGGTCTTGGTATAATGGCAATATAATTTTGTATTCAATTAGCTTGATACGTAAGACAAGAAAATGAGGCAGAACAGACGTAAGATCCTCCAAGTGTGTTTAGTCGCAGGGAATAAATCCTTAACCTTATGTTTTATAATCCAATACACCTTCTAATTTAGCATTGTTGCGTAGCGTATTTCCAAACTATACATAGCCAGAACGCAACCATAGGAAACTGCTCGTGTATACTTTGTAATGCTGTTTTTAAGTTTGTTATTACAATATATACACGAATTTTGCGTACTGATCGTGTATACTTTGTAAAGCGGATGCTTGCTTCTTCTTTCCAAACTATACACGATCAGTACGCAAAATATGTATAACTAAATATAGCTAACACCACTTACGCTTGAGCGAAATAATAAATATATAGGCAATCAAAGACTTGTACAGCTATATCTATCTACTTTTATTCTTCTTGATTGATTCAGTAAAATATGGAATAAAAATATTATTAGGTAAGCTTAGAAAAATAAATAGGTAACAGATATAAGGGTTACCTATGGGTTAGGTTAGGTTCGTGTTTTTTTTAACTACACAAAAATAGGAGCCCCGCGAAGCGGGGCTCCGTCGCCTCGCAACCGTCTTCTTCTGGACTTATTAGATTCTTACATTTTAGCACTATTGTCAATTGTAAGTCGTGCAGTATAGTCGGGAACGAAGACACAAGCATCCTCGATACAAAAAATATACGATCAGTACGCAACATTATATACACAATACACATGCATTTTAATAATAGATTTCAAAACAGCAATACAATAATATAAACGCGAGCAATGGAAAGACGCCGCGCTTACTCCGAAACATACACGATTAGTCCGCATGCGTACTTGCGCTGTATGTTTTGGAGCGCTATTCATACTTACTTCACTACAAAGTATACGCGAGTATTTGCAAGTATTTGCGTACTGCTGTTGTATAGATTGGAAGAACTTTGTAAAAAAGTTATTTCCAAACTACTTATACGTGATTAGTTTCACACCGTTGCGTACTGGCCTTGTATAGTTTGGAAAGACGCTGTTGCGTACCTACCTTTCAGTTTATAAATTGCTTTTAAGATTAGTGAAATTTCCTTCAAGAAATTACTAGCAGTATTTCCGCTTTTCGATACAGAATAAATAAAGACCCACCTATTTATATGAATTCATTCAATATGATTAGAATCTATGTGCATGTAACATAGATATTCCGAAACGAATAAGTAATGTAAGAAGGCTTCCTTTTGAGATACATTTCTAGGTAAACCTGGTAACTAAAGCAAGGGCTTATAAAACCAGGTCATTTATTTTCTGTTACAACCTAAATTATCTTTCATTTTTCTTCATATTTTTGTTTTTGGAGCAAGGAAATTATGGTTTAGGTTGAAAAACACAAGTAAAAATTATGTTTACTATATGTGTACTTTACTATATTATTTTAATAAATTTTATTCTACTTAACTTTTTTTTTTATTGTACAATAGAGGAGCGCTTGGCCACTACACTCTTACTCTTTTCATAACAAGTTCCTAAGCAGTTACAGTTAACAGATAGGTATATATAATTATTTTTAACAGAAATACAAATTGTTAGCAAGAATTTTATGGATTTTTTTAAATATAATTTTATCTGAACTTTGAGATCTATTTAGTGATCAGTAAACAAATAAAGTATATCACAGCTCTGATTGATGTAGCCGGACTATTTCATACTTCGTTAGCTTGAAATCTTCTCGGTTGAATAAAGCTTTTCAAGTTACGGAGCCGTAGCATCTGAAATCTTTTATCAGGACGGCACACACTTATTCGAGAGTGGCCCAATAAATCTTTTAGATAAAAGAGTGAAATATTGGCTTTAACCTTAAATAAATAAAAATACATATCAACAGATATTGCAATGGTTAAAATCTTCTGCACGATCAATAAATAACTATAATCTGTAGAACCTATCTACCCCGTTTTCAATTTAAAGGTCGCATGAAGATAAGTAATAAGTGTACCGAATACAGGCAGACAGGCCGTCTACACGAAATACTCGACTTACAACTAGTAAAGTCTGGCACAAAATCGTTCCCCAGACATCGATTTAACGTGATCATAAAGTTGACAACACCACTTAAGCTGAACCTGCACATTAAATCGTAATATCCGTCGTAACAATGACTTACAATTTCAGGGGCATCAACGCTTTAGGAAGATATTTCAGCAGAGATGGGGTTCGGGATGGAATGGAAATGGGAATCGTAAGGACGAACGGGAGGTGTCGAGCCGGGTCGTGTCCTGGCTGGCTATCGATCCGTCCTCTGCGCAACAAGTGAGGCCACTGCGAACAAACGCTAAATTAAATGCTACACTGGTTGCCGATGTAGAATTGTGCACGTCGCCAGCCACATCGCTCGATGCTTGATAGATAACTATGTACAGCCAATCAATTATTTTGCGGTAGATACGATTTGCATTTCAAATTGAAATATGAAAATGTCGTACTCTTTTCCCAACTTTTATGTCTCTAGAACATTAAACTTTTAAACTCGATATTAATAATTGGAGATTGTTATTGTTTTCATATAGCAAGAGCATTTTATTCAGATATTAAACATAGTAAAGCTTGATTCTCAAGGACTACACCAGGGGTAAGTTGGTCGCAGACATCAATATATTGCCCAAAGTTTGAGTCCTTTGTAATTAATCTTGAGCTTGCGCCGAATCCGACACATGGTGGGCCGCTTGATAAATGTACGAAGCAAGTAATTTATAAAGTATGCCCCAACTCACATTTAGTTAATAATGTCTACGCTACCGAAACATATGTGCCCTTTGTAAGTTACATATAGTAGTGATAAATGGACTGTCTAAAATAATCTAAAAATAAGTTTTGTAATTATTTCAAAAACAACGCCTACCTAAGCAAATGAACAATAAAATAAAATTTTGATGAAATGCAATGAAAGAAAATGTAATCAGGGTGAGATCGTGGTGAGGTGTTAAACAGTCTCTACAGGTGCATTTACATAAAACGAACATAGAGCAAGAGCATTCTTTCATGATCGTTGAGTGTAAACGAAAACTCGTATTCAGTGTTGTTCAATATTAGAACATTGCCGATCTTATCTATTATTTATATTGCATTGAATCTTTCAGAACGCACTAAGAATAACGAAATAATGCTCTACGCCTGCTACGAATGTATGAGATTGACGTAATCTGTAGATACGTTTATCTACAGCCTACGTCAATCTCATACATTCGTAGTCTATTCTATTGAACGCTACGCTAACAGAAAGCCACTTGACTAGGGGGGCTGTTTACACTAAAAGATCGTAGACAATGGTCTACGATCTTGTGTTAACATAATTGTCATTGTTTTGATTTATAAAATAAAATTAATATTTTATGGGAAATAATTGGAGCACATCTTAGATTTTTTGGATATTTAAACTGAATATCATTTCACTGAAGAGATAAGATGATTGATTCGACTACATTATTAGACTAAAACGTATTAACCAGATTAAAACACACCTTTTACGTAAGTGTGTGTTATGTGTAAAAGTAACACCTAAATCATGCTTGCTTTATGTCTGTAAGAAATATCTTTATCTAATTACTGAGTTAAAAGAAAAATGGTCATGTTAGCAAATGATAAATTTAAATTATTTTAACTTTTTTCGAAAAATGTATTCATTTTATTATTTTAATTTTTAAGATATATTATATAGTTATTTATAAGGTATATATTTGTTTGTCTAACTGGTTGCTATAAAGGATAGATATGATGTAATAAAAAGCGGAAGAAAAGTTTATTTTATTTATTTTACAATTCTTATACACACAGTACAAATTTACCAAAAAGATGATTCTTTTTAGATATGATGAGAAAAGTATTAAGTTCTTAAAAATCTGATCTTTTATAATAATTATTATTATTGACACATGAATACTACACACAAATTCTACTTCTTATCAAATCCTTCTGTGCGTGGCATCTTTATATAACGAAATAGTTATATCTGTTACAAGTAATAGATGATAAAATATTATTCATTTACATTTAGATAATTTCGTATTCGAAATCAGTACATTCTTTTGCGCATAATTTTCTCCTCAATAATAACAATAAAACACAAACATTAATCAAATGGTGATTTACTTACAGTCTGATTTTGGCACTTATAATTAATTGCTTTAAAATGTCAATCGAGATTAGAAAGTTCTTAGTATATTATGTATTTAGTAATAACCCTTCGACTGTAAACTATTATTCTGAATCGTACTACACTTGTAGCTTTTCTATAAGTAGGTATATAAGTTATTATTTACCGGTACAGTTCTGGAAAGAACAACGGACACTCCCAATTACTTAGTCTAACAGAAATCTACTAAAATCTTATTTACATTCTGGTGTTATACAACATTTATACTGGTTAATTTAAGTCCTAAAACGTCCACCATAAAAGAACTATAAGAGCAAGAATATTATGCTATATTTGGTTTTCATTTCCATTTATACTGGCATAAAAACACTACATAAATTTTATAATGTAAAATTTAAAAGATACATTTCATTTACATTAATTTTAAAATACACATTAATTACCTACTATCGCACAGTCTTAAAATCAATACATGCAAAAAAGCAGTAGATACTAGATTTACGTGGCAATAAAATAAATGTCGTCATTTTTATGGAACACCTAGATACAATAATTTAAGCAATTACATAACCCTGATCTATGTGACTGCAATTTTCAATAAAAATGTACGACATACAAAAAGTACAATATAATCTACAATAAAACTAAGAATATATAAAAAGGCACATTCATACACCTGAAAAATTATATAGTAGTTATAAAATTTAAAATCATTATAAAAATAATATGCAATTGAATCGTATCTACTGGAGTAACATCAATATTATTTTATTTCACAGATAACTTGGACTCTAGAATCAAAATGGATTGAATAAGATAGGATTAAATGATAGAAGAAGTAGTGTAAACTTGTGGGGTATAAATGTATAAGTGAAAATTTTAATATGATTTTGTTTTTGTTTAATATAGTTATCGTCGAAAGAGGTAATCGGCAGGTGCTTGAATAACCATGTAAATTGAACAAAGATGAAACTAATTCGATTGGAGAAGATTAGATAGCAATTCCACACATATCTTGTCAAAGGCTTAAATGAGCTGCCTGTCTGAGGTAATTACATATTATTATTAAGTCTCAACTTGTAAACTCGATCATGTTCTGTTTATGTTAATAGTTAATTTTAACGATTCAATTTAGTAATAGTATTTAGTCATAAAAGATTTATCGTTAAAATGTTTGTTACAATACAGTAATAATTAAGCAGTTACAAATTTAATTCCATAATGAAGAGGTATTATCCTAAACAAATAAATATTTAATAACGGTAGACCAAACGAGCCGAGTAAAGTGTAAACGCGTGGGGAGGTCGCGTGAATTTCTGTAAATTAATTATTACGCATTCACGCCTTCGATGGTAACGAGATATCAATTCAACAGCGCTTTAAACTTTAAAGGCTTTTCTATACTTTTAATTAAAAAGTTAAAGGTCAAGTGATCAAATCTAAATTAAACGAAATAATACTAATATTGGTATTCTACGTTAAGAGATGGCTCACAGAAGATCAAAGAAAAAACAGTGTAAACATTTGTGTTTCAATTTACATCGGTCTGAGAAACAAATGCTAATACCATTTAGAAATGGAATTAAAAATTCAAGTCCGATTTTACATCACAAAAAGGTGGCATTGCACTAAATGGGTCGACATCTATCACACGATTTACACTTTAGAGACTGTCTTGATGGCCAATTTGTAAAACTATTGCTTATACGGATAATCAATATTATAAAATAGTTCAAACTTCTGAATAATATTATGGATTTCCATTTATGACAAACCATAAATGGTTTCATAATCTTATATTAATATATCGCAGTATCAATAAATTTAAAAATTGCATTCAAATATTTTATGCAAAAAACAAAACATAAAAAAATAGAAATAGAAATCAGCGTTCAGGCAATTAAAAATTTCCTATGCGAGTACAATAAATGTTCTCTTTACTCTTTGACATGAAATTACAACATTAAATATTTGGGAAAAGATTTAGGAAGTAGCGTTGTAACTTACATTCAATCATCAATTAATTAAGAAATGGTACAAGAATTACGTTTACTACTATTAGCGTGTCTTTCTCGTATTTGTTGCAAATGTGCGAGCTGAGCTGGAGACGGGACGTGGGGAGCGTTGGACGGCGAAGGGCTCGTGGATGAACCCGGGGGGCCCTGCGGTCCCGTCGGCAGCGACTGCCGTCTTCGCCGCCGCAGCGCGGGCGACAAATTGTACTTCACCTTAGCTTGCACCAACAACTCCTTGAATATTTGCGAAACATTCAAATTTTCCTTCGCCGACGCTTCCACGAATCCGTTCTCCCAGTCGACGGTCACCACGGACTCCGTCGTGTGAAAGTCGACCTGAAAACAAATTTAATTAAGCCTACGATTCATTCGCGAGCGGTAATAATACTTTAATTAAATTGCGAAGTTATATCCTAATTTAGGTCCGTCATTCGGATACCGTAGTTAAAGAGCTTTACGATAATTTATAGCGTTAAGTATTTCTGAGGAAAGGTTCTTGGGGGTCGCATTTGTGCTGAAATCTGACAAGATAAACGAGGGTGACAAATGAACTCGAATTAGTTCCAACACTAAACTTTAAGCAATAATCATTAATAAAGACATCTGTTATCTGCGTTAGACGTGTAGAGTTTCGCAATTTGTAAAGTATTAACTTAGATGTCAAGTATTTCATAACTACCCACGCTAAGTAATATAAAGCTGTAATATCACTTACAAAGTACAGTTAGTACGATACAATCATAATACCTTAATTTAATATACTTTTTATATTTCGTTTTTAAGAGAAAAAGAACTTTTTTTTCTGGGTAAACGTTTAATAAGGTTGGGATAACAGTTATTTCAATATAATGTTATCTTTACCAATCTAACTAGCATTATATGTATTTCTTATAGACACGATAGAACATACGCCGCTTGTTAGGTCCCTTTAAAATTTCAAGTACTTAAAGCTCCGTTCCAGCTTAAATAGAGTACTGGAAATTTCAGCAATTCTATGTATCTTCTTGTTAAAATATAGGGACAGTATTTCCTCAAAGTTATATGGGTTAAACAAATGAATACGCGAAGCGAGACAGTGGGCGTTGGCGCGGAAGGCACAAGGGACCGGATATCGGAGAGTCAGCAGATTCTCCGGTCTATTATCCGGAATATTCCGCACAGAGCTGTCACTGTAAAACTAAAGTTGCTATGTTTATTTGTTAACTCGATCCTGGCATCCGCTCTTGCGTGTGAGACAAATACTGTTTGAATGAGTATTGTATGAGATTTTATTTATTTTAATCGCTCTTTCGCTAAAATTGAAATGACTTTGGAAATTTAAAGTATTAGATAATTCTTCATTACTGCGGCTCGTTTTATCGGTCTAGAAAAATAACCTAGATAATCGAAGAATTTATTCATAAAAAGATAAGCGCTGACTTATGGAACCAATAATGCCATTTTTTAACGAACAGCTCTGAAATATTTTCAAATCAAGAAGGTTAAAGGTTGAAGCATAACCTCTTTTGCCAATCTTACACTTCATTGCCCATGGATACGTCCCTTATTCATTCGGCTGGTAGAAACTCTAATGAGATCGTGTTATATTAATTTATGAACCGGCACGAAAAAAGAAAAGTTACTTTTCCAGTTGAGTAAATGGCGTTATAATATTACGCTCAATTAATGTGTTATTCATTAAATTCGGGTATTCATCCATTCCAATTACTTAAATATGTAATTAATTATGAGTTTTATTTTAATTGCGTTTATTTTATGCTCAAAACACAAAAGTAAGTGAATTTCGGAATAAAATAGTAGTTGGTTTAATATAGTTTGCTTTCATGTAACATTTATAATAAGCGCCTCCTTACTATCTATCGATATTTTACAATTCGTCGAAATCGTAATCGACCTTCGTAGACGTTTGAATTCAGCTGTATTGTAACCAATTACTTTTAATATGTTATTTATTTTATATGTGATTAAAATCCGCAATTATCCTCTTGAAATCAAACCAAAATAAATCCTCAAAACATTTTATATTCATGAACCTTTAAAAGTGCTTATGATTGCTCATTTGTTTCATTTTCATTTGTATCACTGATTGCGAATATCGAAACGCGATCATCCGTAACATAATTTAAATTACAGGCTACATTTAGTAATAAGGTCACTAGACTGGAACATGAATGGTTTTTCTAATGTAAGCAACGTTTAAAGGAAATGGTCACATCCGTTGAATTTCTGTAGTGTGCACACCCGAAAGGAGAATTAATAACGTCTAAAGCTCTCCATATTCGCAGCTGACTTGCAATAAGTTTCCATGCCCACGATAAGTCGAAAATTCAATTTATTTTATGAACATACTGCATTATATAGCAAAATAAATGTGGCGAAAAAGCTTCGCTGTATTTAAATTGCATTCCATTTGGCATTGATTGGCAAGAACGTTGATTTATTTAGATTAGAATTTAAATTGAAATCTGTGAGATTAATTGCTTAATTAATATTTAACAGAGATGTTCTTTTCTGTCTATCCAAGATAATTTATATTTTAGTAATACTTTTTTTTCAAATCAGTTTACAATTACATATACAACTTATTATATTTCAGATACTTCATCTTAATTAAGAAAAGCACCCACGCTATTACAAATATCATTTAGTATTCAGCCATTGTAAACATTAAATTATTTTACAAGAAAATTCATTGACAATGTCTTAACAAATGATATTTATTTTCTTTATAATACAGAATACTTATGATGTTAATGTCAACACCAGAATAACAACCACATCATACTGTACAAATTACATAATGAAATACATGCTCCTCTTTACACATAATCCTATTCTATTTATCTTAGTTCTCGCACGTCTGGTTGCTGAAGCGATACTGTGTCGTAATGGAGTAATATAATTACAGAACTGATACCAGAAACATCTAAGTCAAGGTATGCCTGACTTATTAAGATAGTGGTAATTAATTGATAGAGGGAACCTACATTAATCTTTTTGATATATTACGTAATTTCTCATAGCAAAAATATACGGCAATAATACCAATCGAAACTGCTTTTTACATCAACTTTTTTATGAATTATATCTATTATGAATGAGTTATAACTAACCTGTCTCTCTCCAGCTTCAGCTAAATCAACTTTGTTACCCACAACAACAATAGGCACGGCTGTGCTGTCCTTAGTCTCGTGAATTTGATCTCTCAAGGCGCGAACTTCCGCGTAACTTTCTAAGTCTGTTATATCGTAAACTAGGATAAACGCATCAGCTGACTGCATAGACAGGGCTCGCATGGCTGGGAATTCATACGCTCCAGATGTGTCCAAAATATCTAACGTCAGTCTGACCCCGGCCACGTTGAAGTCACCGTGATGCATTTCCTCTATAGTTCTCTTATACTTAGGGGAGAAGGTTCCATATAAAAATTGGGATATAAGAGATGATTTGCCAACTTTAGCCGCACCCATGACAACTATTTTGTGGCGTACTGCACTGTTCGTGAGATTGCTGTTACTGCCGGATACTGTATGCTCCACCTTTTCGGGCCTGGTAACAAAACAAAATCACAAATTAATGATATATTTCTATTAAAAACTAGGTATACGGAACCAGATAGTTTCTGTTCGTTTTAAACTTCACACATATTATAATGGAACAGATTGTTTTGTTAATCTAAATATTATGAATTGAACAAATTTGACTACGTTAATATCACGAGGACAAGCTCCATTAATTAATGTTCGTAACTATAACGTTTATGTTTAAATTACAAGAGCCCGAAATGACCAGCATTAAATTTTACGCATTAAATATTATTTTGTACGTTGTCTGTAAATGAATGACATGCAAATTAGGTAAATAAGCCCAGCGTTATGATAATCATGAAAATTATACAAATTAGCTGAAGACCTGAAAAAGTAACATTACAAATTTTTTCTTTACAAAAATAATAAACACGGAGGTAATTTCAGCTAACAAGAACTTTCAACCAAATTGGAAGTAAACTAATTGACAAACAGACCCAGTCTATTAGATAACTAACAGCTGTAATACATAAACACCCTATTGTAGGGAAAATTAACATATTGTCTCGTAATTATCCTCCTCATTTAACCTTTATATCGTTAAGGCCTAAATATACGATTAGAATAATAGATTAACGAATTCTGATAATTTCCAATCTTGACTTATTATTATATTTGTATGATGTTAACAATAACCCACACATTTATTCTTCAAAGGAAAACAAGACCACAGATTAAAAATCGCTTTTACTTGTACCGAGTCTTTAATAAAGGCTACAAATTGACAATGTAAGCATGTCGTTGAACATTATCTATTGGTTCTGTTATCAGATGCCCGCTGGTTGTTTCACCGCTGCTTATCTGACGGGGGATCGTACGATGTCACCGATCAATAACACCTCCAAATCTTTACCTACATGAATGATACTATAACATATAATTTTATTGTTTTAATCTATGTTTTATTATGGGAAACGCAAACTTTGTACCCATTTTTACGAAAATTGCGAAATTATTGAAATTTGGCATAGCGGATAGTTAATAAAGAGGAGGAGTTAAAAAGAAGTGAAAATTGAACTATTAATAAATTTTAACTCAGAGTGCATTTTATCCGAACCCAGTAAAGTTTGAGAATCTAGTAACCTAACCCCTCCTAAAAAATTAATAATAATAATATTAATAATAATTAATAATAATTCATTTATTTCTTTCCAGCACATGTACAGTAATATAATAACATTAAACAGGCAACAGGTGTGGAAAGCTGGTGCCCATGGTAGGTGTAAAACCTGTAATATGGGTCACCAGGTCTCCACCACTCGGATGAACAGAACATTATAGTTTAGACAAATATGTATGTAACTTAAAAATCAAAATTACTTTAGTTACATTATCAAAAGAAAAAAAATATATATAAAATAAAATAATACAAAGAAAAACTAAAATTAAACATGCAAAAAGTGTACCCGGATGAAGTGTGAGTGATTGTGAAGATTGAGTGAGTGTGAAGTGTGAGTGAGTGTGAGTGAGTTTGAGTGCGTGTGCATCTGAAATCTAAATGTGAACAAATTAGATAAATGAATCTATAAAGGTCTCAGTCTCTGCATATGAAAGTCCCTTTAGCCAGCTATCAAGTAATATTTTCAGTTTGTGATAATTTAATGAATGTACAGATAGAATATTTTGGAGTTTATTATAAATGTAAGGGCCAAGAAATAAAAAGAATCTGTGACTGAACGATGTATTTAATCTAATTGTCGGAGCTATTATATAATTGCGACGCTCAGTAAGGGGATTATAAGGAGTGGAACTGTGTTGTTTTAAAGCGGTTTTAAGAATAAACAATTGGCGAACTGTTAGTACTTGAGATAATTTGTATAATTCTGCTGTTGGATATAATCGAGGCTTATGAAAGCAAACCTTCAAAGCTGCCCTTTGGGCACGTTCAAGCTGAATTAGATAAGATTTATATGTACCACCCCAAGATTCAATTCCATACAAAATAACAGACTGGCACAGCGCTATATATACCATTTTCATAATTGAATTGTCAGCTGATGAGCGTAGTTGCCTAAAAATATACATAAGTTTTCGTATCCTAGTCCCAACAGTTTCTATATGCTCCTTAAAAGCTAGCGAGGAGTCAACAATGATGCCGAGATATTTGATAGATGATACTCTTTCAATAACAGCTGGATTCGATGGATTCGTGATAGAAGGAACCAAAATTTGGAGGTGATTAGTATCAGATATGTCATTGCGTATTGAAAAAGTTACCAATTTTGTCTTTTTAACATTTAAGGTCAGCAAGTTGTTATCTAGCCAATGTAAAACGGAGTTGAAACCTTGCTGTGCAAGATTATAAGTTTCGAGCCATGATTTAGACGAGAAAGCCAAAGCCGTATCATCTGCATAAGAGAATATTACACCATTTTGCAATCTAATATCACACAAATCGTTCACATAAATTAAAAATAGGCTCGGGCCGAGGATGCTGCCTTGTGGCACGCCATAAGAAATAAGGTGCTCGGAGCTTGTAAGAGATCCAATTTTAACACATTGAGTTCTGTTAGTGAGGTATGACTCAAACAGCGATAATTGAAGATCTCTTATTCAAAGGGCCTCCAGTTTAGACAGTAAGATTGGGATCGAAACTGTGTCGAAAGCTTTAGCAAGATCCAAAAACAACACCATACATTTTTTTTTTTTGTCCATTTGTGAAACAAGGTGATTTACTAAGTTGTTAACGGCGTCTGTGGAAGACCGATTTTTACGAAAACCATATTGATTAGTCGAAAGAAGTTTGCGAGATTCTAAGTAATTTACGAGTCTATTGTTTATAATTTTTTCTAAAATTTTGGACATAGCTGGAAGAATGGAAATAGGTCTATAATTTTCGACACAGTTCCGGTCCCCAGACTTGAAAACTGGAAGCACTAGGGCTTTTTTGAAAGCGTTAGGGAAAGTACCGGTAGTAAGGCATAGATTGAAAATATGGGTAAGTGGGGCAAGAAGAACTTTAACATGTTTTTTTAAAAAAGCAGACGAAATACCGTCCCATCCAGGGCAGGAGTCACTCTTGATACAATTAATGATATTCTGGACTTCATTGTCATCCGTCGCTAAGAGAACAAAAGATTCAAAGTGGTGAGCAGGAGCAACGTAACTATGCTGAGAAGACGGGATTGCTTCCGCTAAGTTTTTTCCAACGTTGGCAAAATAATTATTAATGGCGCAGATAGAGGTATACTCATTTTTAGATATTAGATAGTGAGCTGTAGATTGCGGTTTATTAGAATCAATAACAGATTTAATGACCTTCCACAATTGTTTACAGTTTTTGCCTGCCTTAGCAAATTCAAGTTTCTCATAATCTATCTTAGCTTTACGTAATAACGCGTTACAAAAGTTGCGATATCTCTTATAGGTCAGCTTCAATAAATCATCATTTGGCGATTTTTTATGTTTTTTGAAAAGATTATCTCTATGACGCATGCATCTCAATAATCCTGGAGTTACCCACGGTTTGATAGGCCTACGTCTACGGGGTAATGAAAGGGCAATAGAGCAGGATAATATAACGGAGGTGATAATTTCTATAAATACGTCTGCCGCCTGATTAGCATCTAGGGTCGAAAGAACAGGGTGAAAGTCAATTGAGTTTAGAGCAGAAGTTATTTTATCTTCATTTATTTTGGTGAAAAGTGAGTCATTTGCTTCTTTCCGCTTTTTTTGTGATAAACACAATACAATAGCGAAGTGGTCTGTAACAGTTGATTCCAAAACAAAAATCTTTGCCGGAGAACGAGTCTTAATGTTGGCATGGTCAAGGCACGTTAGTCCGTGAGTAGGAAAAGAATGGCCCGGAATGAGACCGTGGTGCCCAAGAATTTCGAGGTAAGATGATGTGTGACTGGATGTATTATTAGGCCTAATATCAATGTTAATATCACCAATCAACACAATATTCCGATAAGATTTTAGGTCAGCTAAAACTTTATCCAACGAGACTAGAAAATTTGAAGGATCTTGAAAAGCATAGGGTCTGTATAACGCTAATATAACTAAGTCACAGCCAATATATATAAGCAAACAGTTAGCTTCGTCAATATGAAATTCAACGATTTTTACATCTTTTATTGTGTTTTTATAATAAACTATAACCCCGTCGTTTTGATTAAAGTTACAAGAAGTTGAATGGGAGTAGTAGCCATCCAGATTTGGAATAATAGGATTACAAGATAGCCAACATTCAGATAAAATAATAAGATCACACGATACTTTTACTCTGTCTAGTAAAGTTACAAGTCCCGAAAAATTCGCCTTGATGCTACGTATATTTTGTGATAATATTGTAAGGTTAAGATGATTATTATCAGAAGACAGTAAGTGGGAGCAATCCTCAGGGGAGCAAGATATAGCTTCGTAAAAGGAGGTGTCGTCCAAATTATTTATGTAGTCATTAATCGCCGCGAATTTGAAATAAAAATATACACAATGTATCTATAACAAAAACCTCAAGACAAGACGCAATAATTTTAATAAAAATAAATAATTTAAATCGATATACAATATAAGTTTTAGTTAGCGGTGTATTATAAATGGTTTTAATTTTACGTTCCTTAAAAAATAACACTATATACGTTACATAAGTGACGAACACAGTAAGAATGCAGATGAACATTAGGCCGGAATAAAAATTTGTCACTAGAAAATAGTAATAATTAATCCTTAGGCATGAGTTTAAGACGGAAATTTGGTAAAATGCAATTTGTGTAACAAATAAATAATTTGGATATAAAATTATGTTATTCGAGTAAGATGAATAAATACTCACAAACAGGTCCAATAATCGATAGATTTTTAACATAAACTGTTTCAAGTTATAAGTATAGTTTATGTCATTTTCTGGTATCAAAAGTCTAGTGAAACGACATTTATCTTTATGCAACTGAACTTTCAATAAAAAATAATTAACGAAGTAATAACTTGACTTACCAGAAATATCATGATTTATAAAATTAAATCTCAAGGCCCCGTAACCGTTGAACACACATGATGAAGATGACTGAATTTTAATTTCCATTAAACACAAAGCAATTGAATAATCTATAATTGTTATATTTAGTATCAAAAAATAATCCATAATTAACTTTTTTGATTTTTTGCCAAACATAATATTATACCACAGCATTAGTGAAGAGATCGAAATCTGTTTTGGATGTTTAACAAACTGCAATACAAATAAATGATTTAATAACACTTTAGTGTAATATATATGTAATGTCACCACAAAACTATTGAAGGCTACAAATAATATTATAATGCACTCAAACTGTAAAGATAAACGCGTGTTTTGAGTAATGAAGAAATTTAAAATTTTACGATTTGTGTAGTTAAACATGGTAGTTGTATTCTCTGTCTTTGCAATAGGGTACAGAATGTAATAAGTAGCTATGCGAGTTAGTGTGGGTAGATGTAAAATAATTTTATAATGTAATGAGTAAGTGATAAGGCTTTGGATACACTGAGAAAAGTACATTAAAAATATATCTAAGACTTTAAAATACATTATTGGAAAACTAAACCATACAAATGTAAATTGGCACAAATAATAAAATAGTCAGGTTGATTTTAACTTTAACAAATCAGAGTCCGTTTTAATTTCATAGCGAGGGTAACCTTCAGATTTACGCACAAAAATTCTTCCCTTATTTGTCCAACAGAATTTGAAACCTAATTCTTTAATTTTGTTACGCGCCACAGCAAATAGCCTTCTGTCTTTGTCTGTTAAACTCTCAGATACAAATATTGGTGAGCTTGGACCGGGTAGTCCAATAGACGAGGAGGTTAATTTTTGTGAGTTATCTTTGTTATACTGTTTCACTGCACTTAGAATGTTATTTCTAGTTAACACGGATGTAAAGTCTGCTATAATTGTTGAATTACCAGATTTTCCTTTTATTCGAAAGATATCCCTTATGTCATATTTTTGTAATTCGATATTTAATGCATTACTCATTCTTTGAACAATATCAAATAAATCTTGTTGTGTCTCAGACTTTATTTGTTGTGCTTGAGGTAAGTTACGAAACTCCAAAACTGTGAACTTCGCCTTTTTTTGCATATCATCAATTCTATTATCCAAAGTAGAAATCTGTAGAACTTGTTCACGCCTTTCTTTATCCATACAGGAGAGTTTTTCTTTGATATCTTCATACTGTTGTGACAAAAAATTGATAGATTTTTCTAATTCTGTATTTTGGTGTTGTATTCCAGTTAACTGTTGTTTCAACTCAGCAATTTCAGTTCTCATAGCTTGGAATGTCATATCTTGATCCTTTTTCCAAGTAGTAAGCATAGCAAGTAGTTCTTCTTTCAAAGATTTCTCCTCGGAGGAGTGAACATCGGTACGAAGCCTCTTTTGCCTTCTTCCAATTAAGGTATTTTCGGGATCAAGTCTAGTAATATCATTTTCAGACGAGACATGGTGCACTTTGTTACCGGGTGGGGATCTTTGTACTTTTGACATTTTTGAAAAAGTCCGTAGTTTAAGTAGTCAAGGTAAACCGGTTTTAAAGAAGCGGCGCAGCAAAATACACGTCTGAACACTAACACAATCCGAGCGGAAGAGGAAATGTTGTTTCAATTAATCCGAAAGAAAATTTGAAAATTATATACTGGTTCAGGATTACTTACAAACGTGTTTTATTATTTTACAATGATATTAGTAAAAGATATAGATAGGTACTTAAAGGACAATGAAAAAAATAGTTAAAAGAATAATTCGTGGTTCGTGGACGTGGGAATTAATTAAAAATATTTACTAAAAGACAATAATCCAATTATAATAATTGACAATATTCTGAAACAATTGTTAAATAAATAACTTGCAGCGCGCGTAGCATTCATTAAAATCAACTCTGATTACTGATAACGATTATTTCCTCCGTTACAGAGGATTTTAATTAGAGAGTTTTTAATCGTTACACCGCAGATTATCTTTACCCGAATTTCCTTTCGCCCAAGGAAAGAAATTTATTCAAATTGAATCGTTTCAAAATGAAAATCAAATCCCCGTGGGTCATTTTAATCTCCTGAATACTACCTATAGCTCAAATAGAAAAGAGTTCCATTATATTTCATGGTTTATTTTACTTTCAATTAAAGTAAAAGTGCCCATATTGCCTATACGTAATTCAGTTAATCATAATAGAGTAAATTTATAGAATTAATATCATCGAAGTGAACGATACTCGGGATGCCTATTATTTGCTTCAAATAATGTAGCATCATTTATAATTTACATACGGGAACTAAAAGATAGATTGAATAAATTAAACAAAGTAAGGATTATGTAGAATTCAATTATTATTTTATTTTGTTTTCAGACTACATTATTCCTAGTATTATTCTAATACTATAATTCCTTTGTCGAAAAATTTAAATGTGTTGTGTAGGTTTCAGCTTATATTCTTTATTTCTATTTAAATACAAATTCAATGGGAGTTCCATTGAGTTAATCTTTATGTACTGGTAACTAGTTTAAACTATTATGAATTTTCAATATATAACATAATATAATAAACATAATAATATAAAACAAAATCGCTTCTGTTTGTCCGTGTGTATGGTTAAATCTTAAACGCACATATTTTGATGCGGTTTTTTTAATGCATTGAACACCTAGTTCAAGAGTAAGCTTTTAGATTTTTAGAATATAATTTGTTATGTTATGACTAACACGGGCGAAGTAGGGGGTGGATAGATAATTTAAAATAATTATGATACAACTCGATTGAAATCTTTGTCCATTTTTTGATTTCATAATAAATCAAAGTATTTAGTGGGAACATACGATAATTGAAATTTGAACCTACCAGCCACTACACTCATGACTTCTGTTTCTTTCATTTCAAACGCAAGATGTGCGAGATAAAATCTGTTGAAGGGCTCTTTTAAAGATTATGTGCTCAAAGCTCAAGCTTTGTCCGTGTTCTATTGAACAAAGAAGTTAAAATTTTCTAAGTCTGATAACGTGTTGGCCGTCCTTGCTTGTCAGACTGTTGTTATTCTTGTAAATAATATTATATTTTACACTTGTGACGGTGTCATCTTTGTTTTCGGTCCTTAAAAGTCTGTTTGAAATATACACAACAAAGTTACAAATTTGAAAGCGCCTCCGAGGTATCATTTGTATCTTAAATAGAGAATTTTGTTTACCGGCGGCACCTAACAATGTTCATTTTAAGTTTGTGTCGACCGAAGCAGGTCATAAAGATAAAATTTTTAGACAATATTAAAAAATATATTTATATGTAAAGACAGTTTGCAGTGGGTGTTATTTACTGAAAAGGTCTTTTGTAATTCTCTGAGCATGGGTCGCATCATATTTATGTAACTAATCACCCATCATAAGAAACCATCCTTCATCAGCTGAAGTGCGTGCTATTAAGTTACCAATAAGAAGACTATTAGGAATTACACGACTCGACAAAAAAATTTTCGTTCTTTGTCCTAAAGTTTATACTATTATTTTCCAGTTAGTAATGCACAAAAACGAAAAGAAAATACATTTTTTCGGTATAAAGTTTGCTTTTGTGATAGTTATAATAATAATACAAATTTTTCAATTTTTTCATAAATTTTAATTTTTTAAAAAGACCGCGTGGTGAGAGTGGGATATTAACGTTTACACTGTGCCGCTAGATGGCACCCGAGTGATAAACAACCATCAGGTATTATTTACAAGCCCAGAATAACTTAAAATGTCGTCACGAAAGTGCAAATACGATGCTGATGCATTTTGTTTTATATGTGGTCAATTTATTAAAGTTCGAGACGTGAAATATGAACTAAAGACATCTCACGTTCTCTGTGAAGCCTATGAAGCATATTTTGACTGTCCTGTACGGAATCAAGATAAGCCATGGGCTCCACATGTTGCTTGTAGATATTGTAAAAGGTGTTTGAAAGGTAAGGCAAATTCCAATTACAAATTTTAAGGCCATGGGCTGCAGGATGTCATTAAAAGTACATATGCTGCATGCTCATTTGGATAAATTTAAAAACAATATGGGAGCCTATTCCGAAGAGCAAGGAGAACGTTTCCATCAGGACATCATGAATTTTGAACAACGCTATCAAGGCCAATACAATGAAAACATGATGGGCGACTATATTTGGGGTTTATTGAGAGAAAGTAGCTATGAACATAAAAGAAAAAGTAAAAGTGTGCACTTTTAAGTTATTTTCCACTTTTCTGTAAGCTAATTTGATAGTAAAACTTAATAAAAATAATAAACATTTTTATTTCAATAGTTTTATTTTCAATCAAAAATTAAAATCCGAGATTTTTAAAAATTTCCTTCAATCAGTCTTCTAAGCACAAAAGCAAAGTTTTTCATGCCATATATTTTTTTTCCGTCTAATTACGACCTAAACTACGAAATTTAATGCTTTGCAATCAAAGTCAAATTTCATGGTGACCCGTTGTTATCGTATCATATTATGTAGTACCTATATGATAGGATAATTTGTAAAAAATAATTTTAGAGAGTCTATCATACCACTGTTCTATTTATTCGAAATTAAACATTTTAACGTCTGTGCCCACCTAGAATAACCTAACACGATCCTTTTTAGCACAATTCAGCCAAAACGAAGTCATTATTAATTATCCAAGTAAACTACTTCTTTTAATTAAGATTGAATACTTTTTTTTAAATATCTTTTATAATCTAAGGTCTCTCACCTTAGAGAATTATTGAAAAGAGAGAAGAACATTAAGAATTGTATACAAGCCAGCTATCGAAACTGTTTCTAAGTATATAAATTGTATAGGAGGTGGTGATTAAAACTTACTTCTTAAGAAAAGTCTAGTTGATTGTATAGACTATTTCTTACGGTATGTAATACAATACATTTTTCTACGAAAAGGAACAAAAACGTATGTAGGTAAACATCGCAATAACGTTCCTTTAGCGTGACTCCAAGACGTGCTGATGAGTAGACAGGTGCTTTAGTTCAGCTGATATATTTCAAGCTGAAAATATTCGCAGAATCTCTTAAATGTAAAGCGAAATAAATCTCCGCATTTATATTCCGAAACCCTCGTGTTTTATGACTCGATGTGATCACGCTCTACGGTTTCACTTCAAATGTGTCCTGAACGTGATCTAATTGTGACTAGAAGTATTAATTATAAATTATACAATACAACTATGCCTTTGCGTCGCGTTGGCGTGGTTTTTAAATCGTACAAAAATATTATTATGTTATTGTTGCTTCTGTTCTGTATGTAAGTATTGTCTCTGGTAAAGACAAGCTGATATCATTCTTACAAATGTACAATATTCAGATAAACGTCTGATAAAACAATATGTTATATTTTAACAAAGACATAATGTAACATATTTTATATCAGATCTTATAAATACGAACATTATTATTCCTCAAATAACTTTTATTCCTTGACAAAAATATCATGCGAAATATCGCTTTTGGTACGCTTTATGAAGTAGAAAGAATCAAGCACGGACAGACTGATATTATATTATACTAGCGGTCCGCCCCGGCTTCGCCCGTGGTACATATGAAAAATAGATGTTGGCCGATTCTCAGACTTACCCGATATGCACAGAAAATTTCATGAGAATCGGTCCACCCGTTTCGGAGGAGTATGCAGACTAACATTGTGACACGAGAATTTTATATATAAGAAGATTTTGACAGGCATACAAAAAGTTTTATGTCACCACGCTAAAAACTGTCTGAAACACCCAGCAACATCAAAAAGTTATCTACATAATCACACATAATCGTAGAGACCGAATAAATATTGCTCGAAAATATTTGTTAATATTACGTACAGAATGGAATAGCAAAGATTCATAAAATGATTAGAAGTATAGTATGTTATGGGATAAAAAATAAATAAATATATAAATTAACCACATTTCCTTTGCGCGTAATAAAACGGGAAAATATGATTATATTTACCCACATTCAATTCAAAGCAGAAGGTTGAAAATAACGGCATTCCAAAATCACTGCAAATATAAAGGTAATAACAATGCTATAGAATTTTACGATATAAATGCTTTTTGAGTGCCTAAAATAAAGATCGGAATGATCTCCCAATAATATAACGTTTGGAAGAGGGTAATTCTGAGACTATTTGCAATAGAATACGACTGTTACAATATACAATTTATGGGCGAGACGCTTCATTTATCAATGGGCGGTCCCATATTAATTTTATTAAGACATCGTAAGGCAATCGAAGTTTGTCACGCACCGGTTATTGTTATACCTTGATCGAGCTAAATTAAATCATGTTATCATCGAATGGCCGTAATAAGATATTCGTTTTCGTTTTCACGAATACTTTTAATGTTATTCTATGCGAAAGCAAAGCATGTCACGATGTGGTTCATTTTTTTCTGTCCTCGTACCGGAAATGTGGGTAATTTTGTCCCCAATAAGCAGGCGGGAAAATATGATTTTCCTCGGAGTAAAAATTTCATATCTTTCCTAGGAGAGAGTTATGAATTAAAAGAAACATATAAAACGGAATTATATCCATGATATATATACTTATTTCCTATTTTTTGTTTCATAATTTAAGGAATATGTTGTACTTAAACTTTTAATTTATATGCATAATATCAGGGATATTGAATAAGGAAAATTCTTGTTCATGTGAAAAATCTGTGGATTATATTTAACATATAATTTTGCCAATAAATTTAATCCTCATTCCATATTCCATCTACAACTTCGATATAGGTAATATAAACATTTATTAAATTCTGTTCATTTGTTAGTTATAAATAATTGTTTTTAAACACAGCTAATTATGTTTAAAAATAACATCTCACATAGTTCTCTTTTCAGAGCATAAAATATAAGAAATTGTACAATACGCTGTCAACGACTACTTTACAACGCATTCAAATAAGAATCATCGTGTCTTACATAATAAGAAAGAAGAATTACATCTCTCAAAATCCGATACTCATGCAGCAAATATGGGCCGTTCAGTATTTGCTCTCGATAAATATCGGGAAACCCGTGTAATTCCTCTAATCTCGAAATCTCAATTCCTTTACGTCGAAAAGTTCACCGATGCGTGAATCAGTGGTACGGAACGTGACTGAAAAAATAATTCACGGATCTCTATCCTTCAGTTGACTGAAGACATTTTGGGCAGAATAGTGCCCATACGTTTAGGTCGTGCCATTATATAGTGCTATTGAAGCCTGAACATGCGTTAAATGGAGTCACAATAAAGGGTTTTCCTTTATCCAAGCGGCGTTTGAGTTTTGACGTTAGAAAGCCTTGAGCTCTATGGAAATATCTAGAATATTAATTATTGTCAAAATGCTATATTAAAAATCTTCATGAACTAAAAATATTTATAAGAAGTATTGTGCTTTTTTGAAATCAATTATTTAATTACTTACTGTGAAAACAGTGTAGTAGGTACCTATGTATTTTATGCCTTCTATGAACCGTTAAGCTAACTTCTACCTAATATTATTATTCAATTAATCATGAAGTTTATAATTTACGATGTAAATTACGTAAAACAAGCTAATTTATTTGTTGCCCGATACCGGATTCGCAATACTATCATTAATTATAAATTGAGGATGACAGAAGATTATCAATTAATTCATGTTCAGCTTTAATTATTTAACCTTCATTATTCCCTCAGTCCCCGGAATCACAGACAAGGGGTTAAAATTATTGGTCGGTGGTCAAGGGGTTAAAATTTATTGGTAAATTTATCTTCTCAACTACAATGCGGTCTGACAATAACTAAAGAATACAGAGTTTAATAACAGCTACGTTATAAGTAAAAGGCAATGTAAGGGTAGACCACCCTGGGCGGTTTCACCCCCTATCGGGTCACAGTACTGACGGCGAGTGCCTTTAAAAACATTAATATCGGATGAATGGGCAATAATAATCAACAGTCGCTGAAATAGGGTGCGCCGACGTCAACGAGAAGCGTAAAAGCATTGAGCTAAGTTTTAATAGAGATTGATAACGTAAAAATAGAATTCTAGTAATAAAAGTTAGGTATAAATATATTTATTTTATGTTTCTTCTAATATTTACAAGGTTATGAGTTTAATGTAGATTAGAAGACGTCTAAATTAAAAGTTAATCATAATTACAATTACATACTATAAGAATTAAGGTAATGTACAAGAGAGTAATTATTTACAATGAAAATAAGTAGATATTATTATGTAGAATAGATGCGTAAAATTGTCGATTTCTTTTTCAGTTTTGCATTAGTTTAACAGGAAAACTATTATTAAAAAACTGCATGTTTAGTTAAAATTTTCTAAAAGAGTATTTAAATTTTCAATATTCAATATCACATTCATATTTTAAAATAATTCAAACCGACACATTTTAAAATGAAACATTTTCTTTTGTTACTTAAGTTAAATTGAAATATTTTTATGAAAGGAAATTATAATACATGACAAGCTCAGCTGTTCTGTGTTAACAAATTAAAAGAAACTTTTAAATGTTGCCAGCGTTTCGCTTTGTGGCTTAGATAACCTTTATAATTTATAAAGAAAAGCAATAACGTTTGAAATTGGAACTTTTGTATCAATTCGATAGGTACACTTTTTTATCTAAGCTTTTTTATGTAATAATATGTTTCATTTTTTATGAAAAATAAAAACTTAGTTTTAATATAGTAGTGAATAAAAATATTTCCATAATTTTACACCCTCTCAATCATTTTTATACCTATAACAATGTCAACTCGAAAGCTCCTTGAAATGTTATTGTTTTTTTATAAAATATTTCTTCATATCAGAAATCACAATGGTCATACTAATTTGTATAAGTGATAATAAATAGATAATTATGTACAAATTTTATCCATGAGATCCCTTGTTTTATAAATTAATGTCATAAAAGCAAATACATTTTTCACACAATTCGAAATATTCCAGAAGGAAAACTCTGTATCAAAATTCAAATGAGTTTAGTGACCCACTTGGAAACTTTGTGTTTCGTCCCCTGTTTTGCTAAGCGCGATTGAAAAGTAGCTTATTGTTATTGAAAGCGGTTTATGAAGGAAAATGTTAACTCCTCTGCCCTTCGGCTATTTCTTATAAAGATAGCTTGTAGCTTTGTGTTTAATTATGATTAATTCTACAGGTACAACTAAATTACCTATTGTGATTTCCTCTGAACAATTATTGTAGTAAGCTAATTATTATAATAATTGAATGTTTTGCGTTAAATAGGAATGTAATTTACTAACTGTAATAGTTGATTTTCTATAAAACAACGGTCCTTATTTTTAAGTGTTACACATTTACTTTAGCCGTTTTATACGCATCATCATTAAATATTTCATTGAATACAATAGTGCTTATCACAATTAATATAATAGGGCCTTTCTTACGATATAGTTCTATAACCTTTATGCAGATAATTTCCCTATAATAAACCGATTAATTCTTTAAATTGGCTATTTTGTTAAAGTGCTAATTTACAAATGTGTCAAATGCGCAGTTACGATGCGCTCCAATAACAAGCCCGTGGCGTTATAATGAGGCAGATCGTTGAAAAGCCCTTTGTAAACACCGGGCTTATACGTGTCACAACACTAAATGGAGCTACATGATAATTGCAATATGTGGTCGCAGTGTTATCACGCACAATGACACAGATAAACATAGGACGCCTAGAACAAATATTTCAATAATTTGCCTAACAAAACAAAACAGCGACAATATTATTTCGTGTAGCTCTCAGAATCCCACGCACACTAAGCTTTGAACTTTTCACATTGTGTTAAGACAAACATTGGAAATAAGTTTTATTGTATACACAACACTCCCGAAGACACCATTTGTGCCCTTAACCAGATGTTTATGTGACGGAGATTATTAAACTTGAAGAGTTCATTAAGGATTCAGCCTTCAGGTGATAAGTTATTTTAAAAATTTGACTAAAACAGAATAGATGGGACGGATGTTCTTCTGTGCATTTGTAGGATGTGAAAATGATCTTCAAAGATCATGAGAAGCCATGAAAATAAAAATAAACTTTTTGCAAAAATTCCAAGAAAGATACATCATAATTAATAAAGTTGAAAATGTTTAAAAACTCTTAGTAAATCTTATGAAGAATTATAAAATTCAATATCTGTTTTTTTTATACACAGAAGCTGCATGAAATCAATTTTAAGCTTGCGTTAACCTCCATGATACATTTTGTTATGGATTTATACACTCGGCTGCAAGCCAGCTATAAATACAAGCTTGGCACGTTTAATGAATTACAATTTAAAAAGGTAATTGTTTTTATATTAAGGGTGTTTTAAACAGAAGCTGTTGCCTTATTGATTGGTCTATTATTATACATTATAACAAGTATCACATCAACAATATTGCAACATACGATCATAGTATTGATCCATACATTTTATGGACGGAACGGCTCAATTAACGCAAATTTAACGCAAATTGGTAGTGTAAAGTCATTTTCATAGATCGCTAGGATAATATACATGATTCTTTTAAATTTTACAATTCTATCTTATTTTCCTACTACGAAAACTGTGTCATTAGTTCGCTACATCATAAGTTACTATATGTATAAGTTAAGTTATGGAAGTTCCTTTTTACAGTCAAATGAAAACGACTTCTATTTAAATCTGCTTCAGTACTATTAAAAAGAGCTAAGCCTACGGTGATCAAATAATTTTAGATTTAAATTTCAGTAATTCTCAACTATAAAAAAAACCTTTTGACATAATTTCAATATTCGTGTATAATTCGAGTTTAGGTAGGAATGTTTAAAAAGTAAAATGTTTTGTTAATATTTTTAATATTATTTTACTCGAAACACAAAAGAAATACGCCTGCCTTTATTGCTTTTGGTACCATTGAGCTTTTCCCATGTAAATGTAAAATTGTTTACATTCCTAGAAATGTTCTTGAGGAAAACTCGTGCATTTTACCTTTCTACACTCTGTATTAAGCATACTTAGTATTTTTTTTTCTGTTTTCAAGATAGCATTTCAAATCTAAGAAACTTTGCATTGATATTGTATATTATAAATATTTACTTTTGTTTGTAAAACATGTTAATCTGATTTTCAATTATAACAATTGCAGCGAACTTTTTATTCATTATATGGGAGAAAAATGCTAGAAAGTGAAAGACAACACTTAAATTATCATAAACAATATATTATTTAAACAAAATCACACACACACCAAAAACACACTCAAAAATAGACACCTTATTTATTACAAATATTTTAAATTTTTAAAGCTATATTTACTTTAGAAAATATATAAAACATCGCATACAAAACACGTTTATTAAATAAATTATTATTAAATATACCTATATCAATAAGAACAATGCGCTGTAGCGCCCGGCGTAGACAGCGCTACGAGATTCAATTTTACCGATAGATTTCATTCCATACAAAATTATTATAAAACGCTTTATAAAAACTATACCTGTGCGGTTTCCTCTCCTCCTCAGTGTCATCTTTCATAAAAGAGGGTTGCAAGCTGAACCTACGTCGGAATTGGTGTCGACCCTTCATTTTCGTAGCGATGGGTTCACTTAACACATGCTATTATTTTTAATTCGCGGTTAAACGATTGTTTTGGTCGATATCCAGCACTCGGTGACGTGCACAGCGCGGGCCGGTCGAACGCTGAATGCCGCCTGCCGCCTGTGCCCTGTGGGCTGGGTTACCTCTCCGCTACGCAATATTAGAGACGTGATTGAAAAATTTAAATAAATTTCGAGAAGATACAATGTATGAGGATCAAAGATTGTCACTTTAATGCATACACTTACCGAGAATAATCACATGCCTTTGTCTTCGGTATTTTATAAAGGCAAATTAAACGTTTTATCACAGTCAAATGATACATCATACTATATATTTTCCAAAATAAAATCATTTGCAATACACATACATAAATAAAGCATTAAAGTTAAAATAATCGATGTTCACGTAGTTTCTAGAGCTTCATTTTTATATATTCAATTACTATTAATGTTAGGAATATAAAACAGTCTAATAAAAAAATAAACCTAAAGAAATCTATGATAAAAGATTGGCTGTGGTGGCGCATAAATAAGTAGGTTTCATTCAGCCTGTTGCGCCGATCGAGCCTGCCTATTACGAGATATAAAATGTTCCGCGTCTTCGCAAACTTTGGCTTTATATTCTCCAGCTCTGCGTTGATTGGATCGAAAAAAGCTTTATGAAAAGGGATATTTTTCTTTATACCTATAAGTCAATTTAGGTACTAAAAATAAAAGATTATGAGATCGATTGAAATTAAATTTTTCGTCTGATGAGCAATCAAACTCCATAGAATAAATATGCATGCATAGTAATGACTATACCTCCTACCATCCGAATCCCTAAATTGTATACCACCATGAAATATTCATACACATTACTAAATTCACTAATATTTGTCTTTACAAAAGTTTTATTAGTCTACGTTTAACAAAATATGTAAAGTATAAACTTGCATTATATCGAATATGAATTTTTAGCAGAAAAATCCGGAGAATAACACGATACATTCCAATAAATTTCTTCATTACAAAAACTCAAGTTGTTTTACAGGAATTATATTATAAAAGCCTCACACCATTTATTCCTATATGTAGTTAAGAAAATGTTGGGCGGCATGAGGGCGCAGGGTCGCCCACAAAGCTGTAAACCTCGCATATTTGCATTTATAACGAGCTCGGTTCATCAACAAAATAAATATTTTACCTTAAATGTCATATCTATTAAATTGAATAATTTATTACATTGTCATTTAAATAATAACTTAATATAAAATATATCAAAGATTTTGTGGTTAATGTTATTCGTCATATTCAACATACAATATGAAAACAATGTCATGTTTGTAAAGTCTCAAAAATAATAAACTATAATATTATTGTATTCCTAAGTTCTTTGAAAAAATATATTTAACATTCGAGATCTTTGTTCGGACCACGGTTCGGACTAATACGATTTGACATTTACGAAAAATAGGTTATGAATCTGTCGGCAAGCTTTTTTTATATAAAAGCTGATGTTGTCCGTTTGAACCTAAGGTTTAAACGTTCTTATTCATGGTACAGAAATGACTAGACCGATTTCAAAAATTTAGATCACCGTTTTCACCGTTAGATACGCAGATGATCCTTGAGTGATAAATAGGCTACCTATGTTATAGTCCGAACGGATCGCTAGTAATATACTAAGATAAAAAAAACCGTATAAAATATATCTATTTGTGCGTGCTGATGTCATTATTTAATAATTAAAAAATAAATGAAATATAATTGACATCAGTACGCCAAGTAGTGCCTCATTGGTGGAACACAGTAAATACTTTACGGGTACCTAACAGGAGCCTTACTTTGAATCTTTGTAAAAACGACATTATTATCACAATTATGTTAAGCATATCTTTAGTAATAACAATTATAAAACGGACACTAAAAACATTTTTCGCAATAAAGTACCAATTTTTTATCCAACTTAATTGCAGCATGCGTCGAATGAGTCAAAAATATATTATGTTACATATAAATTATTGTTACACAATAGAAAAGTATGGTCATATAAATCCTGTTATCATGGGGAAACTATATCCCGGATTCTAACAACAAGAATAGCAAATGAACTTGTTAAAAACAAAGATTCACGAGGTTATTATACTTTGTTGTTTTGGGTTTCTGAGTAAAACTCGGAAACCAAAACAACTTACTGGATAGTAGCTAATAAAGGGATTTTCGTATTCGTGGAAAATCTTGTTAAAGTATGGATTATTCAAAAATATTTTTAAGAAATAGATAAAATATTATCGACTTGATTTTTTCATTCAGCTTATTTTAATATAATTTATATTATGAAGCATATTAATATTATAGCAGAATTAATCTACAGCACAAACAAAAGAAATGTGTATCCAAACTAACATATCACTACCAAATTAATATACGTTGAATATCTATGAATAAAGGCTAACAAAAATAAATAAAAACAAACATACGTTCAAAATCCAAGACACGCAATAAAATATCACCATTACTTTTATCTTCGAACTGTAAATCACACCAAATAATTGTATAATGCAATAAAGTTGAAAGATATGAAAGTTTATCGTACAAAAACGCGGTCTCGGTAGTCGGGAATAGCAAATTACCCTAGAGGGTAGAACAGTGCTTGATTTAGTGCCGACGAAAATTTATATCGACATGTGAAGTATGTACATTCATCAAGTGGAATTGTCTTGGGCTCGGCTTTATTTTGTTTTGGTCGTTTTTACCACGACTGAAACAAAAGACAGCTTTATTTGTTTTTTATCTATCGAAAGATCGAAATATTCAAATGGACTGCAAGAAAACACTGCGCGAAAATAATGCTTGTTATTTTGGTATTCATAGCTTTATCCTAATTGATTGTGGTTTAAAAATGGATGCCGCTGGTGTTATTTTTAATATCCTTGAAAGTCAAAGTACATTTCAAACATTTTTCAAAACAGCATTATACCTGTAACTAAAAGTTAGGTACACCATTTGTTTTTACATTAACCTCTATAATTGTCTTATTATTCTTCTATAATAAATTAAAAGTAGGTTAAATATTGTAATAATAAAATATGTGCCTATTAATATTTCAGGATACTTCAGGATTCTATGTACCTACCAGCTAAAATAAGAAGATCAATTTAATTAATATTCCTAAGGAAACGGTACTTGTTTAACTAACCCAAAATTTCTGTAAGTACAGTTGAACCTCGATAACTTAAACCTCGGTAACATAAAAACCTCTGTAACTTCAAAAAATAATATGTTCCCTTCCCATCAGAGCCCAAAACCTCTTTAACTTAAAATACGCAACCTCTATAACTTAAATAAATAATCTCTGTATTGGCCCTCAGTAACTTAAAGAAATGTTTCCACAACCTTTATAACATAAAATTGTTTGTCAATGAGTCATTTTGAAAGAGTGTCAAAACAAAAGGTTTCGGTATTTATTGCTTGCACGTGTTTACTATGTATTGTTAACGTAAACAATACATTACCTATTGTTTGCTTTATCGAAATTCTTCAAAGCTTTGCGGCGGTTAGCTTTAAGACAACAACTTACTTGCATCATAAGTTTTTGATTGTTGTCCTGGAAACATCACTTTACTTACTGTGTGATAAAACTGGCTTAAAATGAGTCCAAAAAGAAAACTAACAACCCTCACCTACGCTGGTAAATTAAAAGCTATAGAAGCAGTGAAAAATGGATAGACCCTTGATAACTTAAAACCTCTATAACTTAAAATATTTTGTGTTTCCCTTGGAATTTAACTTATCGAGGTTCTACTGTATTTCAATTGTTAAAAATGGATAAAAATCAATCTGAGCTAAATTAAATTAATATAAACGAAATAAAAGACAAAAGTTTGTTTAATTTAGCAGATGAATGAAGCGCGCTTCATTGGGGACAATTAAGTTCTGGGTTAAAATATTGGAATATTCGTATTGTTCTCTGTATGTAGAGGAAAATGGCATGGTATAATGAAGTATCGAATGAACCACAATGAACATCTACCTACTTAATTAAAGTGTATTTTAAGATAGTTTGGCCAAATCAAATATGTAGGGGAGGCCGGGGTTCAAAGTGCCGGGGGTAGGTTGTTCCGATTGAAATAGCTCCGCCAAGAAAAGAGATAGCAATAAGTGTGAAGTGCATCGCGAAACATCTTATCATCGCGCATTTTCGTCAGTCATTTTAGTGACGGTCTGCACGCGTATTAGCGTGGTAGTCGATTGGTGACACTCAAACATCACGTAAGTAAATTTTTTCGTCATCATACTTTTTGGTCTATTTCCATCAATTTTCTAGCTATTTGTGTGTTACTTGCTATTATCTGTCGAGCAAACTATAGTGATTAACTTTTTAATATCGTTTTTGGCTTTTTCAAAGGTATTCTATCATAATTGGATATTACATTAGAAAATGAAATTTGGGGTTCTAAGTTCCTCTGGTGGGGGGCTAGTTGTTCCGCGGAACAACCTGCCCCGTAACGAACACGTTAATAATAAAATTAAAACTTTCTTTTAGGATGAGAAACTATAAACGAAAAACCGAACGGGGCAAGGTTTAATTTGAGCTTTTGAGTCTGAAGCAATTAAACCTTTACCAAAAGCACCGCCAAGATCGTGTGTAATAACTAAGCGACGAATAAGAAAATCATCAATACTGACAGATATGCCTGAAAAGAATGCTTTGGCTGAAGAAAAGAAAGTAAAGAGCAATAGTAAAATAAAGACGAACGATGTTGAAAAAAGAGTCAGAAAGAATAAAGTAACTGGTAAAAACAAGCGAAATTATAAAGTGGCAAGTAAATCCGCAAATGTTAAAGAAAATGTGAAAAGGAAACTACTGCAAGAAGATAATCATGGAAGTAATAGTGAAGAAGAGACAAGAGACCATGGAATGGTATTGTCTAATATATTGCAATTTATATTCCAACTCACGATCAGGTGAACAATGGATTGAATGCGTCATGTGTAAGAATTGGGCTCATTCAAAATGCCTGAAATCTGAAGATGTTCATTCTTATGTTTGTCAAAATTGTAATTCTGACGACGACTCTGAATATTATTGTTAAGTAACTGAAATGGATCTGTTTTTCCAGAGTAGGTTATAAGTTTAGATTATTGATCTCAGTAAAGTCATTGCTATAAGACTGAATTAAGAAACTATAACTCGAAATGTTAAACTTTGTTATTTTTGTGTTTTCATTAAAATAAATAATTTTGTTTTTTTTTTTACAAGCAAACGTTTGTCAAAGTTGGTTGAGTAATATCAAAAATGTTTATTATTCTTAAATCTATTAATAAGGTTCAACTACACTTGTTATTATTATATGTTTGCAGTTATGTTCATTACATTTTTTAATTTTGTTGAAAAGTTTGTAAAAAACATTAAGATTTTGTACTTTTCTAAATAAAACTGTAATAAATATTCAATTATACACCTAATTTATTTTATATAATACCTTTCCAACTAATACTACATAATTAGGGACTGGAGTTGATAAGCGGAACAACTTACCTCAGCTGAGGAACAACCAGCCCCTTTGTGGGGCGAGTTGTTCCTTGTCGACTTTTTGCAGAAAAAATATCCTGAGCAATAATATATGCTTATTTCAAAGAACTTAAGTTTACAATTTGAAACAAGGATAAATTATGCACCATTTTACATAGGAATCGTTGATTTTAAACATTTCTATTACATTTATATTGCCTCCGACTCCAAAATCGGAACGTCGAACCCCGGTCTCCCCTACAATAATAAGGGTTCTTAAGAGTTAAAACCTTAAGATATTTACAGAATTTTTATATAAATAAAAAATAAAAATAATACTTAAGTAGGCAAAGTAGGTGCATTCCCTGTACCTTTGGGACGACATAATGCTATCGGATATGCGTCTCACTTCACTTCAATCCTTGCGAAGTTCCTTCCCTCCGGAAAATAGGGCTGGCCCATATTTGTGATTATATGTCTTGTTTGTTCGATAGTCTGGAATGAAAAGAAAATAGTATAGTTAAAACGTTATTTATCAAATCTGTTCACAACACGTCGCTGTATGCAAGTCATTCCCCTTCATACATTAAATGTTGACGTTGTAGGTGTGGATTCTACCGTTCAAGCTTTTCATAAAACGGTAAGTGATGTTTTGTAAATATTCCTACATTAACTAGTCAAATAACTAAAAGCATTACTAAATATGTATTTTAAGAACATACACGTAGGTACCTACTTCGCGTACTTAAGCAGTGTTTAATATAGGTAATAATTATGTATTTCGAAATTTGTGACGCACATTATTGTAGTACAATTATATATTATACTAGCGGTCCGCCCCGGCTTCGCCCGTGGTACATAATTACGTTTTCTCTACATAAGAACCATCCTCGTACTTCAAGGAATATAATAAAAAAAGAATTATCGAAATCGGTTCAGCCGTTCTCGAGTTATGCGCTTACCAACACATTATGCGATTCATTTTTATATATAAAGACTAGCGGTCCGCCCCGGCTTCGACCGTGGTACATAATATTTACGTTTTCTCTACATAAAAACCATCCTCGTACTTTAAGGAATATAATAAAAAAAGAATTATCGAAATCGGTTCAGCCGTTCTCGAGTTATGCGCTTACCAACACATTTTGCGATTCATTTTTATATATAAGATTATATTAGTCTTAGTTCTAGTTGACTAGTTAGACTTAAATTAAATTGCGGTTTATATCAAAATCAAATCAATTCATATTGGCACCTTACCCACCGTAGTAAATAGATATTATGTACAAGCTATACCGTATACATATACAACCCATCACACGCTTCTAACAACAACAAAGTTTTGAAGCGAGGAGTTCAGCCAAAGTTCGATATCACTTGATGATGAAATATAAAAAAGTTCAATAGCCGATCAATTTATTTTATATCATTCTATGTGTTTTAAATGTAATAAAAAGAAGAGATAAGGCTTTGTCTTTGTATCTTACAAGATAAAGATAAGAGGTTAATCATAAATGACATTTGTTATATCAAATGTTAATAATTTATATTTTAAATAAATTTTTAAATCCAAAATGAATATTGAAATTATGCAAGTAATGTCTTATTTTGTATACCTTAACATATTTACAATAAATTTAGGTTTACATGTATATTTAAATCATGACACTAAAGCCTTATTTTGTATAAACCTGCTACAGCCAAGATGTGCTTGCTTATTAAAGCATTCTGAACTAAATTGAGTCTAAAGCTTGAGAAGCAATTATCTACTCTGAAATAGATTACTCAACGTAACTTGGTGACATATTATGAACAGTGCGCGCCTTATAATAAGATGGCCAGAGTGCGGCTGGCTACCTAATTGTTTCGACATTGCACATGACTGCGCCATATAATAACAGGAAAGCGAAGGCTTTGTGCGTTTCCTACTGAGAGCACAAGATGTTACTAGTATTCATTAAGTGTAATGGATACTACGTTCATGTTTTTCGTTTTAACGTTTATTTTGTTATTTCGGTTGAAATCTTTACGTTATTACTTAATATTAGTTCAATCTAAATGCAAAGGATGTTATAAATTATGTTTAAGTTAATAATTCAAAAATGGTAAATTCCCGAGCATCTATGACCTAGTATGAGGTAGACGCGTAAACCAAATACCTACTTATTTACCTATGCATTTACCAAACCAATAAAACCCGCAGGTGTCATTTCTATGGAAGCATTTCTAATGACAGTTCATACATTGATATATTATGTAAGGTATTTATAAGTTAGTAGTCATGGAATAGAAAAAAAATTTAATAAAAGTAGAACTTCCTACATTCATAAAAATAATTTCTTTATAGGCTATTTTGAGCAGTAATGCAAAATCAACAGGATGATAGTGTAAAAGCGAGAAGATTTTATAAACTCATCTTAATTACAAAGGGCTTGATTAAGGCTTCATTTTTATACAAGATGAAATACTGTAAACTTTTACAGAGACCTAAGAAAAGGTAATTAAAACGGGAAGCATATTTTTTACGAAACAATAAACAGAGGAGCTTTGAAATAAACAATGGAAGGTTTCGCAGGCGGGGTTGGACTGACAATATAGGCTTTCCTGAGTAATGTATTCGAGGGCGGTGACAGGCACTTTTGTTATAATGCATTGATAGGTTTTTTTGGTAAACCCACAGCAGCAAACAAAGGTGGATATTTCATGAAAGGCTCATGAAACCAAAGTCATTATAAAATTGTTTATTTGGCCAGCATCTAAAAAAGTGATTAGACTTTACACAATAATAAATCGAATGATTAGGTTTCGTTATCCATCATTATAATGTATAGTTAAAATTTTATTAAAGTACACAAGCTGGTTATCTGTAACTTATTGAAATATCTAAAACAAATGAGAAAAAAATGGAGCATTTTACTAAATCAGAATCCTCATGTTCAATTCAAATGACATTTACAGACGCAGAAAATATGATGAGCACGTGTAGGCAAATTAGGAGCCCTAAATAAGCTGATAAAAGGATTTACATAACGTATCTCCTAAATGCTTACGGAATAATTATTAGGTAGCCGTATTGAAAATTAAAATAGGATGAAACCGAAAACCTGAACCAGACTGGTAGCTTACAGATAATTTGTTATAGGTATGTGTAAAGAAACCATTTTGGCACACCAAACGGTTTATTTTGATATAGTTTATCTGTATTAAAAGTCTATCGTCATCATTTACGTACATGTCTTAAACAAATATATACCTACGTAAAATTAAAATAAGAATTTACAAGTTTCATCAACAATTTTAAATTTAACAGCATTATTTAATGATATAAATTAGGGATGTAACGATACCGATACAGATACCGATATATCGGCCGATATATCGGCAAGCCGATATATCGGTATCGCCGATAATAAATCAACCGATACCGATATTTTTTTATTAAATTCTTTCTTTTCTTTTATGTTTTTGCATTGTATTCATTCATATTGTTTTATTTCTGTTCAAACTCAAACTCAAACTCAAACATTCATTTATTCAATTAGACTACTATTTAGTAGCACTTTCGAATCGTCATTACATAGTATTTTTAACATTTACCACCGATTCGGAAAGCAGTATCTATGGAGAAGAATCGGCAAGAAACTCCATAGTTGCTCTTTTAAATAATGTCAATAAATTTACATAATATGTAACTTATATCTACCTAACTACATAATATGCCAAAGAACTGTCCTGTGGTTTTTACGCGACAACCCTCCATGGGTCTTTATCGTCCATATATTCCTGAATACTGTAGTACGCTCTCTGAACTAGTACATTTTTTATGTAAGTTTTAAATTTAGAACTACTAAACTCTTTAATATTGTGAGGAATTCTATTGTATAAGCGTATACCTTGACCCATAAATGAATTTTTAACTTTAGCTAATCGGAAAAATGGCATTTCAATTCTATTCTTGTTCCTTGTGCCATAATCGTGTCTATCTCCTACTCTTGTGTGTAAGTCAGAGCTTTTGTGTACATGCAAAATATTATTAAATATATACTGTGATGGTACAGTAAGGATACCAGTATTCTTAAAATGATCTCTTAGTGAGTCCCGAGCACGTAAATTATATATAGAGCGAATGGCTCTTTTCTGTAAGATAAATATAGTTTCTATATCTGCAGCCCTGCCCCACAGTAGAATTCCATAGGACATAATGCTATGAAAGTAGCTGAAATAAACCAATCTAGCCGTATCTTCATCGGTGAGATACCTTATTTTTCGGACTGCATATGCAGCAGAACTGAGCTTACCTGCAGCGGTGTTGACATGGGCTCCCCACTGTAGTTTCTCGTCCAATGTTAACCCTAGAAATACAGTAGACTCAGTAGGATGCAATACCTCCCCGTTCAAGGTAATATCTCTGTTCAACTTTTTTACATTAGGAAGTAAAAATTCAACACAAGTGGTTTTTTTGGCATTTAATTATAAATTATTGGCAGTAAACCATTCAGATATGTGTAAAAGAGCACTGTTCACTTCGTCAACATTTGGGTCATGCCTATCCACATTAAAAATTAATGAGGTATCATCTGCAAACAGAACTATTTCACACCTATCCTGCAAATAATAGGGAAGATCATTGATATATACCAAGAACAAGAAGGGACCTAAAATTGACCCCTGTGGAACACCAATGTTAATTGACGCACCGCTAGAACGTTCTCCATTAACAACTACAGTCTGTATCCTATCATGCAGGTATGACGCTATGAGGTTCTGGGCTTTTCCTTTAATTCCATAGTGATTAAGTTTACGTAACAAAGTACAATGTTCAACGCAGTCAAATGCCTTGGAGAGGTCACAAAATATCCCTAGAGCATTTTTTGAGTTTTCCCATGCCTTATATATATGTGTTAGAAGTGCAACTCCAGCATCTGTGGTTGAGCGCCCCTTTGTGAAACCAAACTGTTTGGTGTGCAGTAAATTATTAGATGCAAAATGACTACTCAATTGATTTAATATTAACTTCTCGAATACCTTACTTAATGTTGGTAAAATAGAGATAGGTCTATAATTGTTACAGTCTTCTTGATCGCCCTTCTTAAATAAAGGTATAACTTTACTAAGCTTTAGTAAATTAGGAAATGTACCATAGTCACAACACTTATTAAATATGGAAGCTAAATTTTTCGCAATATTTTCTATTATATTATTAACTAAATTTACGGACATTCCCCAAAGATCACAAGTATTTTTAAGATTAAGCGTCTTAAAGGCAGTAACAATATCATTAGCAGTTACGTGTCGTAATTCAAATAATGTACTGCACTCCGCAACATGGTCCCTCAAAAAGGTCTCTGCAAGTGCTGAAGACGAATTTAAACTATTAGTAATAGTAGCAGGGACACTACTGAAGAATTCTTCAAAAGCAAGCGCAACATCAGCACTTTTGTCAATAACCCTGTCATTATTTACAAGTTTTATGGTATTACTTGATTTGCTTTTACCCATTTCACCATTAATAATTGACCAAACTGTTTTAACTTTATTATCAGAGTCGCGTATTTTTTCTTTGATATACAAACGCTTTGCAGTGAAACAAACTTTTTTAAAAATTTTTGAGTAATTTCTAACATAACTAAGAAAAGATGGGTCTTTATTATATTGCTTCATACCATATAATTCATAAAGAATGTTCCTGCACCTATGTATACTAGCTGTCGCCCATTTACTAAATGGTAAATCCTTGGTAATATTTAAAGATTTAACTTTAAATATTTTTTCAAATTCTTTATGTACTAAATTAAAAAGATTTTTAAACATTTCACAAGGTCTATTAGGATAGGATTGAACATTTAGTACGGGCAGGTTTTTATTAATATTATTCCTAAATTTATTAATGCCTTTTTTAGTTATAGGCCTAACATTAATCCTTTTAAATGTAGGTATGCAATCCCATTCAAAAACTACTTTCTGGCCACAGTGATCCGAAGTCAATGTATTGAGAATATTTTTCTCTAAACAGATGCAGTCACAGTATATATTATCAATACAAGTTGCAGAAGTAGGTGTAATTCGTGTGGGTTCGTTAAAAAGTTTATATAGATTAAATGACTGAAACAAATTAACAATTCGTGTAGCCGTTTGTGTTTGTAAAAGTAAATCAATATTAAAATCACCACATACTATAACTTTTTTTTTACTCCTGCTTAGACGCTTTAATATTTCTTCCATGACTGTCTCAAACATATTATAGTCACTGGAAGGGGGTCTATAAACGCAAACAATAATATAACGCTCCAGCTCCACACAGGACAGTTCAATGGTCCGTTCTACAGAAAGACTAACAATGTCAGTTCGTTCTTTACATTTTACACTATCATGTACAAAAATAACAGAACCTCCGTGAATAGCCTGTGTCCTAAAGTATATACTTTTTAATTTGTAATTTTCAATATTTACTAACGACTGACATTGTTTAAGCCAATGTTCTGTTACACAAAATATTTTAATATTGTTATCATTCAGAAACAATTCTATTTCTAACAATTTGCTAGCCAAGCCTTGAATATTTTGATGCACAATGGAAAAAGACTGCTTAGCTGTTGTCTTATATACTAGTTTAAATCTAGCTTAGGGCTAGATTGTCTGTCTACACTTAATCTAGGTTGATGTATAAAATTACTACTACATAAAATTATAGTAGATTGATGGTCTGATACCGAACATGTACCAGACTGGTTAATATTATATGCTATTAACATAGCAAGTTCACGCTTATAACTATATGGCAGATACACTGTATTCTTTGTCAAAGTAAAAGATTTAATACATGAGTTAATGTCAAAGTAAATAAATGCATCACGATGATGATTTGTTAGGTTATACAATTTTAAATTCATATAATGAATTAATCTATTTTGTTCTTGTGTTAAACCAGGTAGGTATGGCAAGGTACACAACATAAATTTACATTTAGTCTTACTACTAATATCTAACATTTTTTTTAATCCTACATCAATATCCTTATTATTTATATTTAAACTGTCCCCATATAATATAATTACAATATTATTCTTATTAAAGCTGAAATTATCCAGTGATTTGATTATATATTTAAATGAACTGTTAGGCGTACAAACATTAGTAACTTTAAGCCCTAAGTTGTTGAGCATAGCGCCAAATCCCTGACCAATATTATCTGACAACACAATTATTTCCTGCTTTGAAAGGTATTTAGTATTACTGGTTGTAATTGTGGTAGTGGGTTTAACACTATGTATGTCTGTGTAGTCAGGCTTATGGGGCGACGGTTGCTCATTGTCATTATTTGAACACTGACATACATATTTATTGGTCAGCGACTCAAAACGATCCATATTCTCATTGCTCAACTTAATAAGATAATCTGCCTCTTGTATATGCTCGTTAATTTGCATTTGGGCAGAAGAGTATTTCTGGTTCACATCAGTTAACATTTGACTTAAGGAGTCTATCTTCTCCTTAAGTTCAGTTGTTTCTACATCATATAACATTTTATAGTATTCTAGATCCCTATCATATTTATCTAACTCCTGAACAAGGTTTATGTTGTCTTTCTTGTTTCTGTAATAGTGTTAAGGAAGAGCGGAACCTCCTGACACAAGCATTTTATTTGCTTACTAGGAGTGTTCCAATCACAAATTTGTTTATGTAAATGAAAGAAATAAATAATTTTGAATTTTTTTAATTTTTAACGTGATAACGTTTTTAAAATCGTTTTAGTCGGGTGACATGTTCATAAACTTGTGTCACACAAAAAACCTCACGAGCGCGATCGCAGGTATAACGAGAGAGAGACGGACCGATCTCCCGTTTCATCTCGAGCGCTGCCACTGCATTATGTTATCACGGAAACATCTCGATCGAAAACCTACTTTACAAACAACCAATTTTTTTTATATCAAATAATTCAAAAAATCCGCGCCCAATGAACGATGCGGGAGGCCGCCCGCGCGTGCGCACTTTGTTTTCTGAAAAAACTCTACCAATTATTAGTAAACTTTTATTAGGTACTGATTGTATGTGTATTACTTAAAGTTTAACTGACTTCGTAAAATAATAATACCTACTAAAATAAATGGTTTTGTTGTTTTTTGATTTGGCATTTTTATTTAAAAGAATACGATTAACAGTTGTCTCTGTTAAATGTTGGTAACTTTTTATGCATAATTCACTATTTATTTTTCTACCAAGCCATCGATATCGGTATCGGTATCGGTATCGCCGATACATTACTACAAATATCGGTATCGGTATCGTATCGGCAAAATCATGTATCGTTACATCCCTAATATAAATATAATTTGCAATATAATGTTCCAAATTGTTCAATACAACAATATATTCATTTGAGTTGTATTTCATTTCAAATAAGACTTTGTTTTGGCTTCAGAGACGACTGAAAAAACTTTACAAAGGGAATTATAAACTTTCTATTGTTTTATTGCTTGAATAACCAACACAATTAGTATACTTCGTATTTGGGAATCAACATCTCAGTACCACATTGCAAATACAATTTTATTCATAAGTATTTTTATCATTAAGGAAAGGGAGATAAAACAATATATGAAAATACACACCATATTTCGCGAATATTTCCACAAGTTTTGCAAATAAGATACAATGAGCGTAAACACATGCAATTTATCCAGCCACCGCCCTCGTCGGGCTGTTTGATGACCTCATCAATCATCAGCAGCTTATGTTTATAGATTTTTCCACGGTACATTAAACATTTAACACATGCATATGTATGTACACGATTATTTTAAAAGGATACATGAGACGTGACAGGTTATATGACATAATAAATAAGAAGCTACGTCGCTACGTTGTAATAATACAATGAAGCCTGGGACTAAGAATGTCATTTTCAGAAAAGATGAGATAAAAATTAAGCAAGAAATATAGTCGATAAACATGCATTTTTTACTCCTCATTTGTCACAAGTTTAGTGATGAAATTTTCCTTAATTATGATTAAATATTTTGTTTCAAAAATAATAATCTAAATAATTAAAAATTGTAACATGACACGTCTGCACAGAATTTCATAACTACGTTGCACTATCACGCCTACGCTTTCAGCTTCTATTACTTCATTATAAATTGTAAAGCTTGCTCCATTATCATTTATCCTTCACTTGAGATAATAGTCTCTTGTTTAGACAACAGACGCGCATTGATGTAAACGGAGGTAACACACAAGTAGGTACCTATTACCTGTACGAGGTATACACAAACACCTCCTACGCCGTCCTTTATTAATACGATGTCTGGTAATTACTTTACAGCTCGAGAACAAAGAAGTCTTTATTGAAAATTTTTTAGTAAATGTAATGCACTTGCACCTCATTTGCGTTTGCAACGTTTATTCTTATGTTGCAAAAGAAACCAATAAGCAAATCATCAAAAATGTTCTATTTATTCAAAATTAAATGTATATTAATTAAGAAGCGAGGTTTATAGGTAGATTTTCAATGATAATGACCAATTACGGTCGGAATATAAGTCACAAACCACAAATCTTCGAATATGTCGAGCGTAACAGTTTCACCATATCTTTTAGTATACACTATTTCGACTCAGTCAGCTCTATAAAGAAAAATGTAACTTTACGACCCGACATCAAAAATATAATGTAATTTACTAGAATAAGATGCACGAATAAGCTATCTTGCCTAAGAATCGATGACCAAAGGAAATAGGAAAGGACCGGATAACATCTAGAGTTATTATTGATGTCATTCTGATAAATTATTGTTCACTTTTCTTTGTCTACAGTTGGGAGTTGGACCCTCCTCTCAACACGAAAATAAATCTTGGCCCCATATTGTTTGGACAGTACAAAAAGACGCAAGAGTATAAAAGAGATGGATGGATAAAATATTAATTCAGTAATATTTAAAACTGCGTGTGGAAACAAAATAATTTGGAAAATCCAAAAGTGCACGCCTCATAATTTTTTTTTAATAATTATTTATTAATTATTATTTTTGTTTATTTAATAACAATTAAACCACATCGAATCAGACCCTGAAAAATGAAAGGGTTCTATTCCTGAGCATACTCAAGCGTAAGAGAAAAAAAAAGACTCGATTAGTAAAGTATTTCGGTCGCTATCGTGTTAACAAGAAAATCCTCCGCACATACAGACACACGGACGTCCAAGACAGAACTTTTTAAACTGTTTTTTAACTAGTTTAAATAACAAAAATGACATCAAAAATATCATGAATGTTAAAAATAGTGTTTTTTCTTAATATGTGTGTGTATGTATTATCTTACAAGTGCAATGTATGATACATAAAGACATTTTAAGTTTGAAAAATCAGATGTTTTGCGCGAAGTGACAGTAGTACCCACCTCAACGCTTCGCTTATGAGGCGTGCAATAATATCAGAATGAAATAAATACTGAAAAAGTTATTCAAGCTTTTCCGCGAGTAGCTAGGTAGTTTATCAAAGATATATTTCGAAAAATACGATATTAAATGTTTGTGACATATTTAATAGAATGGAAATGCTCCTTTATGAAACTTATTTTAAAACTTCTTTGCATTTCTGCTTATTGAAAGTTTTTAAATCAACTGCCAGTTTTTCTTTACACATTGCTATATATAAATCAATAAATCATCAATAGGTAAGGTAGGTTCTTTCGTTTTTATTCATCATATTTCCATATTTAGTTTTAGAAAAATAGCTCAAGTCCTTGCATACCTTTAAGACTTGGAACAAGAAAAGAAGTATTATTGAAATGATGTACTAAGACACGAAAAACCTTTCTATTCAGATTGCGTACCAATAATTCGATTCTGAAGGGGCTATAATAATAAATTATTCAAGAAAACTGCTCAACCGCAAGAGCTTCTAAGGAGAGAATCTAGTACCGACATCTATTGTAGCCTAATTTCTGGGCTACGTTATCTTATTATCCCTAAGTAGTTATGAAAATACAGAAAAATATCTTCATGTTATTAGCTAAACGAATTGGACTGCCGAAAGAAGTGTGACATTTTCAAGGTATCAATGTGAATTGTGAATGTATGTGAATCTCTCAACATTTTTTTGACAAATTTTCCTCAGTCGAATGTCGTACAGAATATTGCAGCGAATTTTGAAGTTGTTTTTCTTTTTGCCAAATAATTAACCTCATTGATTTTCCTAAATTCCTAGAAATTATATTATTTTGAAATTACTGTAAGTGCTTTATAATTATTATAATAAAACAGATTCAAGAAAGGAACCATCTTTTATAAGTAAATCAATATACCTAATTAGAATTAACTAACTTATTTCAGCTACTTAATATTGAAGCTTGCACAGATTGCTTTATTTTCAGAATGGTTTCCCGTTCATATCTGAATAGCTCGAGGATACGGATTCCAAGACCCTCTTCTTCCTCATGTTCAATCTAACACAAATCTCTCATCCATTACTGTCGACAGGACAATATATTGTACGTAACCCTATGACAGTGTAGATGCTATTACTCTATTGTAATTCGTGACATCATTGCACTGTATGCGTGTAATGTGATGAAAATCAAAATTATCTCTCATTTCTATCGGTAAAAATTAATAATTATTATAATATGCATAATAATATGATAATGAATAAAATAATATGATATGCCAATAATATGCATTTAAAACGCGTTTTGTTCAATCAATCTACAGCTTGAAACTCTTTTCAGTGTGTGACGAAGGACTGTATAATATTTTAAAGGTATAAGATCAAAAATCAAGTCAAAATAAAATCCTTGTTATATTTCCTCAAACAAGATATTCACGCGAACAGTTTGCTCTGAATATAGCTTCCGCATTCCAATAAAATTGCTCTTGCATTTCTTTGGAAATTGGAGACAAAAAATTCCTGACTTGTTAGTAAAAGATACGAAAAAAATACCTGTTCCTGTACATTTAATTAATGAGGTTATAACGTAACAAATTTCAGAAATTATGTCACGCTCTTAAAAGTGATATAAAGCGTATAAAGTATACCTATAACAGCTTAATATAAAGTGCACTTAGCTTACGGGAGCTGCAGGTCTTTTGTAATATTCGTAGCTGGCTTAGCGATGAGAACTCTTCCGGCAATACTTAGATGATAGATCTACCTACTATCTGGATTTTTTTTCCATAAGCGGGCTGTATATATAGATAAATTGCTGGGCACACAATTAATTCGTCGATACAATTATCTAATATCATTCAAACAACCAAATTACGTAACATGCATTTAAATATGCATTTAACAAAACGAAAATATTCCATTAAATTAGCCGTTTGCTATTTGGTTTGCCGTTTTCTAAAGAAGTAAAAATCTAGTTCTACGCCATTTCAGCTGAGACATCTATACCTAGATATGGTACTTGAATCGCGTCGACACGAAGGAGACGGTAAAATTCAGAGTTCTCCTTATTCCCTATAATTTTTCTGATACCTACATTAAATCACTATAATCAGAATGTACTGATTGTCTCTGATATATCATATCATCACAGATAATACAATACTATAATAGTATTTTTATTCCGCGCTTCTAAGATTTTTATTGACTTTGAATTATAAAACAATGGAACCTTGGGAAGAAAATATTGATTTCTGTTTTATAATGGTGATAAAAGCGCGAAGGGGTGAAATAGGTGGATGGAAATTGTATTTGAACGGCAATTGCCCTATAACCCGAAGTGTAAAGTGTAGGAGGAGCTGTGGGCGGAACGTATACATACACACAATAGTATAGGCTTATGCCACTTTCTATTGTATAAGTATTCAGTAAACTAAACTAAGAAGAATAATAATTAAAAAGCAATTACATTTAAAAGTTCCTCGGGCGGTACAAATACAAGCTGTTTGAAACAAGAGCCAATAAATCTTAGAATAAATTGCGAACATCCGATAAGTTTACTTTTTTAGGACTGATTTTTCAATGCTTGGATAAAACTTATTCGTCGAATAATGTATAAAACTACCATTTTAAAAACGTATTCTAATTGTCCGTATTTGACAGTTTACGTGACATTTTAATATTATCGTGTAATACTTTATTGGACGGATAAGTTTTAACCGAGCATTGAAAAATCGGCCCTTAAATAATTATTATTTACTTTACAACCTTATAATATTTCATATTTATATTGATGTCCAATCAAAATCCGTAGAATGGTGTGATAAAATTCCTTCAATACTTATACACATCGTCCCAAATCTGGGAACCTTTATCGTTATAATATCTAATATTTACTTTTTATCTTAATAATTTCCCAGTATTGATTCGTATTATTCGATTTATTCGTAATATTATGTATCAGTTGGTATCAGTAAAGTATTACCTTATACAATTTGGCATATTCTTCGAAGAGAAATAATCATTTTAGTATTCATTCAACCATTAGGAATTCTTCTCAATTAAGACCACAGTAAATTGAAAAATATCTGTTTACCTGAAACAAAAAAAATCGTTAGCTCTAAACACGTCTAGCGGGTCGCAGTCTCTCAGGAAATGATATATTCACACTATGAAGGATTCCTATCTATAATCGCCATATATTTTCACTTTAATCAATGAATTTGAAACGTAGTTGAAAACAATACAAGCACGTTCACTGCGCTATCGTCACCGAATACACTATTCACGGCAATTTGTAAAGATTTATACACCGACAGACCGCCTTCCCCCTTTCTTAACTACCAGTTCACGTACTGTTTGAATAGAATTCCCTGAAAGTTATTTATTAGCCGTTTGTGCGAAATGCGCCACATTTTGGTGTTTCAACATCTTCCTTGTAGGAATCACTTTATTTTGCTAATAGTTCAAGATCCATCGCCCATTTTTACAAGTGATTACTATCAAGCTAATTTTCCGTGAGTAGCTTTATTTTGATAAGACGCCCAATAATTTCCTGTACGAAACTCTCGATTGCGGTAGCTAACAGAGGTAACAAGGATAAAATGTTTTGATTTGATTGTTGATTGTTGTGACTAACAGATTTTTTTTTTTGTGTTCAATCTCAAGATCTAAATTATTCGAAAAAATATTTGCCCTACAAAATCTATTGTTTGATGAAAGAGTCCCAAGTCTTTCCAATGTATATCGATAACGAGGTCATCATAAATGATTAGTAACCAGCTGATTTTTTTGTTTTCACTTAGTTAATATTTATATAATTCAACAGACATATTGTCCTACAAATTGCGTAATAAATATTTGAGGACCATCAATATCAAAACATTTTATCCTGTTACCTCTGTTAGCTACCACAATCGAGAGTTAAATTATTGGGCGTCTCATCAAAATAAAGCTACTCACGGAAAATTAGCTTGATAGTAATCACTTGCAAAAATGGGCGAAGGATCCTGGACTATAAATGGGGGAAAGATGGTAAAAGTCGACTTAGATATAATATTAGGTATATGATAAACAGATACCAACATTATTTTAAACATGGACGTATAAAAAAAGACGGACGGTATATCGCCTAAATATTGAGTGAAGCCTAGTAATGGCGGCGAAACATCCATGCGTGTGTGCCATGTTGCCATGGCAACAGCTGTGTTGATGACAATGGCGGCTGTATTTTTTTCTATAAATTTTGCCGTAATAATTTTGTCATTAAAACATAAAAGAAATAACTTGCTTCCCTGTGGAATGTAATCCCTTGTGTTTTGTTATTTAAAATTGTACTGTTGCGACACCATTTAACCACGCAAGACGGCATTTTAAATATTTTTTGTGAAACAGTGACGCAGTTAATCAGTCGGTAGTTCACGACGTAATGGCGGCCGACTAGCTTACTATGGTGAGAGTGTGTGCGTGTTTATTGTCTTTACGCGATCGCTAGCTTACTATGGTGGCTTCACGTTGTTTGTTCGTAATACGGCGTCCGTCTTTTTTTATACGTCCATGATTTTAAAAGAGAAATAGTAAGATTTTTATTTTGTTTCGTAAATAATAACTGCTGAAATCATCAATATTTTGTTGAAACGCAATAGCGATGTTTCATAATTGGATGTAAATGTAGGTAAAAATAATTGGGAACATACTTATAACATTTCATTAGTTTGCAACAATATTAACGAACTCCTCTCATGTTCATTGAAATGTGTTAAAAATACACAACAGATAAATTATTTAAAACTACTTATGTATTCAAAACTTTCTTTTTGGGAACGCGAGCGAAAAAGGAAGAAAGTTGTAACAAAATATGTAGTTGTAGAATGACTATTATTAAAAAGTATCAAGGATTATACACACCCAAAGATCTATGGATTATAATTAAATGTCTACCAACAGCGTCGGTTAGAGCGAACAATTTGACGTTATGTCAACACTACAACAGCGGGGAAGACAACTTAATTAAGAAACTGATCTAACTATAACGAACTTTCACAGTATAAGTCTTTACATAAACTATTTAATATTCACGTTTCTATTCTTTTGTACATACTTATTTGAAATATGGACGCAAATATTTTATGCAAGATTGAAAACAGAGAAATAATTATTGTTCTACGTGTTACGATATAAGCACTCCAAACATAAATAAATATAAATAATGATGAAAATTAATGTTCAGTCAGATTGTTAACTTGTAATATGGAGGGTCGTATATATATATATATATATATATATGACGGAAGAAGGGCCCCAAAGGCTATTTTTAAAAAGAGTGACGTCAGCAATTCTGACGTCAACATCATCAGAGCAGGCGCTCATACTCGAAGTAGAACGCCCGTTGGTATTTTACTGCCTTTTTAATCCACGTGGAATTTAAAGAGAGAGCTCCGAACGCTCCAACGGCCGGCGAGTGAATGTGCTCTGTCATCTCATCTCGGGGTCTTCCACGCAGGCCTTCACAGGCCTCGGGGTAACTGTTCGGGGCGACGGCCCCTTTCAGTGGTGGCAACGCCGCCTGCAACTACAGGCGGGGCACTGGGTGGGATCTAATGGTCCGAGGTGTCGTGTCCGGGAAGTGTTCTGCTGCAGTGCGATCGAGCCCGCGTGGTATCGCGAGCGATCTGCTAGCTGCTGCAGGGAGGAGGTGTGCTCTGTGCCGTCGGGCGCTCGTATTCGGGCGCTCGTATTTAAAGCGAACCATGACTCACAAGAATTAGTTTGAGTGTTGCCACTCGAATTTTTACAATGAATTTTCACCAGTTTTAACAAACATTAATTATTTCGTTAATTTAATTATTTCATTAGTGGTTGATTAATGAATCAACCACTTATTTAAAAAGATCAAAGTAAACTTTAGCTAGTTATAATTATTTAGTAGTTTGAGGGTAGTCGTTTATCGTCGTTGCGCCGACACGGCCATACTGACAGGCGGTGCGCGCTCTGCACCAGCCTCGTTGTAAATGTCTGTAACAATGCCAAGCAGGTCACCAATGCGCTGGACCGACCAAGTGAAATCTGCTATAGGAATTTGTGTATCAGACTGCACCAGACAGTCTAGTAACAGGTTCTCGGAGAGTCTCGAAGGTTCTCGTAGATTTCTCGGAGGTTCTCGAAGGTTCTCGTAGATTCTAAGTCTAACACGGCCATACTGACAATCGTACGTCCTCGTACGCCTTTTCTCGTATTACAACACTACGGTAGTTCATCTCGGGATTTCAAAAACACACTGCCTCGGCCACACTGACCTTTCAGAATACTGAACACTCCACATGACAGAGACAGTCCGTTCGCGTATCATGTGATCAACACCTACTCATTTGTGATATAGGCAGATTCTCGAAGGTTCTCGTAGATTTCTCGGAGGTTCTCGTAGATTTATGCTTATCACAAAGAGAGGCGCAGCTCAGATAACACACACAATTCCTTCGATGAACTACACTCCCGTTACAATTATCCACGTAACAAACTTTTACTTTACACAACGCACGAAAAAACACAAACGCCAGTATGCCGTTACAAAACTACGTAAACGTTAACATTTAAAAATAGAGAGCTTGAATTCTATCCCACTTCTGATGACGGAAGAAGGGCCCCAAAGGCTATTTTTAAAAAGAGTGACGTCAGCAATTCTGACGTCAACATCATCAGAGCAGGCGCTCATACTCGAAGTAGAACGCCCGTTGGTATTTTACTGCCTTTTTAATCCACGTGGAATTTAAAGAGAGAGCTCCGAACGCTCCAACGGCCGGCGAGTGAATGTGCTCTGTGCCGTCGGGCGCTCGTATTTAAAGCGAACCATGACTCACAAGAATTAGTTTGAGTGTTGCCACTCGAATTTTTACAATGAATTTTCACCAGTTTTAACAAACATTAATTATTTCGTTAATTTAATTATTTCATTAGTGGTTGATTAATGAATCAACCACTTATTTAAAAAGATCAAAGTAAACTTTAGCTAGTTATAATTATTTAGTAGTTTGAGGGTAGTCGTTTATCGTCGTTGCGCCGACATATATAAGCAGCATAATATAAATGGATAAAGATTTAAGATGAAAAATACTATGTAGGTACCTAATTAGTAAGTTACCGTTCTAATAAATAACGTAACAAACTAATAATTCAGGATAACAGACAACATGATTTCGCTCAAAGAATAATAAGATAGATAATAAACGGACAACCTTTGTTATAATCCCTTTATGGTTTCTGTTATACGGTAGATGGATTTCATTTAATAAATCGGATGAGCTTAAAGTGTAAATTAATTAAAGATTAGTTTAATCCCCTATTCAATTAGGGAGCGTGATCGTGAGAAAGCTGAGTTATTATCTGATTGTTAGCTAAACCTCCATTTTTGTTTTAACAGTTTTAAATAAACGGATGAAAATACAACATTGCAGATATTCTTATTTATTAAACTACATCAATCAGTTAACGTAATTTTTTTGATGATTTATGACATATCTACGTAGGTACCTGTATGTTTTGGAATTTGGAAATGTGAATATTAATAAGTTTCTGATTCTTAATGAACAATTGTACATCATAACTCTTACCCAATTAATTTTAAAACAACACCCGGCTTTCTTATACAAAAAGTGGTAGATATATTAAAATGAAATCAAGTTAAGATAAAAGATTTCCTTCCAATCAATCTTCTAATCTAATCTACAATCTATTAGATATGAAATAAACTTTAACAAGCGGTTTAAATGCGAATATTAAAATGTCTGCAGAGAAATGAAGGAAAAGTAATTTTATCTCTATTTCCTTTCGCCTGACACGTTCAAAGTTTCTGATGCAAAAAACGATTTTCATACTATTTATAGCTAACGTAAATCACTAGAGCAACCAGTTGGATGGATTTAGGATAAATTAATTCTAAATCTATAAACAAAAGACGTAAAACTACAATTCCTTTAATAATAAATTATCATGAAACATTTATAAGTACGTATAAGTAAAATTTCTAAATTCACTATACTTAGGTAGGTAGGTCGAGAGTTATGTAAATCCTTAAAAGAGCGTCCTTATATTTTTATACGTATTTAAAGTAGGTATCTACCGATTCTCTTTTAGAAATTAAAACGACAAACGAAAGCTAAATGTACATTAATAGCATTAACAAGGGACTAGCGATAGAGTAAAAACTTTTAGTGAAACATTGTTTTGTAATTTGGCGCTGGCCATAAACTACGCGGCACACGGCCGCGGCGGGTAAAAAGCTGAACAGAGCCTGCAGTTCGGTTTGCGTAGTTTTTACCTTCATCTACAGCGTAACAATACCCAAAAGTTTTAATCGTTATGATTAAAGTACAATGAATACATTTCCTAATGTTTATCAATTTATTCATGTGTAAACATTGAATGTAGGCAAAAGGGAACGGTCGTAACTGTGGCTACAATAAATTAATTGTACTGCATTGAAATGGCATTGAACGAGTTTTAATGTACCTAGTATTCTTTAAATATTGCTCAATTGCAATGTAACCAAATAACATAGGCATTATCACATTATCAAGCAAAGGCAGAAATAAGGCAAATCTTACAATATAATTTGAAAATTCTGTTTACTTTACCTTTTTGATATATTGTCCAAATGACCCGACATTCACAGCTGTGGTTTTTCATGTGTGGTTAGAAATTGTTCACATAAACAGGTGTTTAATTAGGATATTATGTACATCGTTAATGCTTTTACCACGTTAACACACGTTAATAATATTACGTAAATGCGTAGGTAGGTACACAACCTCAACGTTGGCTATTTTCGCGCTCCAATTTAAATATCGAACATTCTTTTTCTATTTCAGTATTTCTTTTAATTTTTTTTCAGTCCATAATTTAAACAGCCAGTAAACATTTTAACAACATTAATGTTAATTTTACAAATGATGACTTGTTAAAACTTTAAATATTAAAATCTTTTCTTAATTAATAAAAATAATTATTGTATAGAAAATTGTTATAACTGTGAACAATAATTAAAAAAATATTAATAAAATTCTTTTCAATATAAAAGCACTGAATTAAATATATTTCCACCATCAAAATGATAAAAGAATAAAAATAAAAGAGAAACTAAACTAAACATTAAAAAAATTTGGACATTAAGATAAACAGATTAGTCTGCAGAAAACACCGCTACAAGGGCTGTAACAAACAGCCCTCGTTAGAAGGGTCAGATTTTTTGGTCTTAAACAAATAGGTGGTAATATCGTGTTTGCGAAGTTATCACCTTGTTTTTAAGATACATTAATTTACCATTAGCACAATAAAAATAACATTCAGTTAAATTGTTATTGTAATTGTTTTATTTTGGAATCTTGTTATTGGCAATTCGAAAATGGAACTTCTTTAAATAAAAAGGAATTGACAATAATTTCGCAGTAAGTACATATTCATTTTGTATCCTGTCTGAAATTATATTTCAACGAAAATAATGATATCAATCTATTTCTGAGGCAATTCATGTTTTTTCTTCTCGTATTTTTATGGTTTTTATTTGTAACAGGGAAAAATACAAATGTTTAACAAAACTATAGGCAAAATGTGAATAATTACCATTGAGATAATAATGACTGTAACGTTATATTCCGTAATAGGTAATTATAAAATAAAAAACTAATAACTAACTTACATTGTAACAGGTTAAAGAGGAGTTTTTTTTAACAATTGTTAAGAAATAGCCTATTGTCAAGTAAGTAAGTAGACATTTAATGTTTCAGTGTGTTATCTATATAAATTATTTATTCCTTAATCTATCTTTAGTTGACGTGTATAAATGATGGTACATTCACATAGGTTTGGGTTTGGGCGTATCCCCAGTCCCCACTCTCCGGAATGAATCCGCATCAGTTAAATAACGAGAGAGACAAGGATTATTCCGAACTACGTTCTAGAACATTTGTAACATAAATCAAAATATATTTCGAGCACTTAGACAATTGCGAATACTGTGGCAATCTGTATATGGTACCTACATTATCTATTATCACAGCAACATTTCTATATTTATTTTATTTAATTTTTAATACTTTATTGTGCTTCCAACAAAATAGGTAGGTATATTCCTTTGACAAGTTTGTAATCTTCTTATATATAAAAATGAATCGCAAAATGTGTTGGTAAGCGCATAACTCGAGAACGGCTGAACCGATTTCGATAATTCTTTTTTTATTATATTCCTTGAAGTACGAGGATGGTTTTTATGTAGAGAAAAGATGTGTTTTTTGTACCACGGGCGAAGCCGGGGCGGACCGCTAGTATTGATATAAAAGTTCCCTTCTCTACTCCTCTTTTGATTAGGTACCTACTCATAATCACTTTAGTCGAATACTTTACAACTATAAGTAACCTATTTATCAGCATGTGTCTGATTCTATTAAATCGTTATTCAGTAGTTATTTTCATATTCTTGAAACACAGGCCTAAATATTGTATTTAAAGAACACCATAAAACACACAAAAAGTGATTAATTGCCGCCATCCACATCCACTAACAACAAAATAACAGTTATTAAAGTCGCATGTTAATTTCAAGCGAATATAAAAACATATTCATTACAGCGCCACAACTTAATTCACACCCCCGTTTTACGAAAATTAAACATTTCGTCAAATTTTTAATTTATATCCCCGCAAAACGCGAGCATGGAACCGTAGCATTATTAACAATGGATGCGTGTTTCGTCGGATGAGTTTTAATATTGTGAAAATTTGTGACATCCAAAATTCTCGCAGCCCACATTAACCGCTAGCCGAATTAATTATTAACATCTGAAAGCAACCACTTGCTGAAAATTATCTTGATTATTACTCAATTTTGCATTTATTAGTAAGAAGACTTTTTGTCGTGATACTTTCATGCTCTGTAGTCATTTTAAAATTTAATTTATAAAATTAATAATTATTGACTATTCAATGTGTCAAATTTCAGATGCTAATAAAGGATTGATAAATTCAAGATGGCCATAGGATAAATGAGAATCTATAATATAAAAATGAATCGCTAAATGTGTTGGTAAGCGCATAACTCGAGAACGGGTGGACCGATTTCAATAATTCTTTTTTTATTATATTCCTTGAAGTACCAGGATGGTTCAAATATAGAGAAAACATAAATACGTACCACGGGCGAAGCCGGGGCGGACCGCTAGTAATATTATAAAAATGGTAACACTTTTGTGTGGTCGTTTTTGAAAAGCTTTGTCTGTGAAAAATAACTGACACTGATTGAGAGGTTGAACTTTTAATTAGTAAGTTAATCTGTCTGGACTCTGGAGCCTCATAGAAATTGTAGGTAAGTAGCTACATCTCTAGTATAGGTAGGTACGCAAATTTTACATTGAATTTATTCCTAATCATTCATGTTGATTAATTTAATATTTTTATTTACCTACGTAGAAATAATACTTTTATAAAGAACTCTTGAGTTTCTTATCAACTACAAAAGTATATTATAAGTAAATAAAGTAAGTTTTTAGAAAAAAAACAAAAACCGACTTCAAGACTATACCTATATGTACAAATTTAAATAATTTCTGATAAACAGTGTATATGCCTACAAAATTTGAGGGTTTCCCTCGATTTTCCCGGGATCCCATCATCAGATCCTGACCTGGTGACAATGGGACCACCTCTGACGTATGACCTACCAAATAAAAAAAGAATTATTCAAATCGGTTTATAATTGCCGGAGTAATCGCGTAACACATATACAAAAAAAAAAATACCGTCGAATTGAGAACCTCCTCCTTTTTTGAAGTCGGTTAATAATTAAAGAATTACATAATTTGCATTTACCAATACAGAATGATTGCTACACTGCACACAAACTGTCAATACAATGCATCTATAAATAACTTTCATATCCCGCGCTAATAAACAATTATCCATCCAATGTACAACAAACCGAAGTTGGTTTCCAATTTAGCCCCAAATACCATACACAGCATTGGTTATGTGGTCACGATCGATGTAACGCATACCGCCTCGGGCAGATGGAAACAGCTGTATAATATAATACTAGCAAACCGCCTTTGTTGTACTATTCACTATTTTAATAAACACAACAGTTACAAAAATATTGTTTTGAAGTAAAAGAAAGTACAGGAAAATAATTTTTAAAACATTTTTCTTCACTTATTTTACCATGTCTTTGTAGCATTTAGTATTAAGAAATAGAAGAACATGTTTCTCTATTGAAGCATTGAGTAACACGTACCTGTCTGCATTGCGGTATCTACGAAACTTTAGTGAGTAAACTAAGATATAGCGACACTAACCGTATTCGCTATATATCAGCATCAGGATTCTGCATCAGAGAAAAGTCTTGAAAGTTTACGTGACATGAATAATTTCCATTCTATTCTAGCATAATACTGCTCAAACAAACCAGAGCATATTATATGAGACAATATTTAATTCAAATTTATTCAAAGATTCGTGATACAGACAGCAATTGTATCATATAGTTATTCTATTACTAACTCTATCCAGCGACGAAATCTGTGCAATAGGTACCTGCACGAGAATTATTTTCCTTTTCCATCGACAATTGAGTCAATAAATCATGATTGATGTACAAAAAACAAAAATGTCCAGGTTGATGAAAAACTTCAATATCTAATACAATAAATACAAATAATAAAAAAAATATCTAAATACATAGGTATGTAAGTTCATACATAACATGATTTTTTATTACAAAACAACCAAACCAAAGAAACAATACAAACATGGAAACAGTTTCTAATCGCAAACTGAAACTCATGAAAACGAAAATCGAATTATATATCATAGACTACAGGCCCATGTTGAAAAAATTATGGGTCATTTGACCCACCACCTGACCTATCTAGATTGATATAAGAGCATAAAATAATAAGATTCAGCACTATGACGTCACTCGTAAGCTGTCCACCTGAGTGCAGATGAGAATTCGGAAGTTCAGGTAGAGATTTTCTCCCCTTGTCTCCATGATTTTTGTACGGCGTTGCGGAATAATGGCTTAAAAGCAGTATAGAAATAGTATGACACAGATGCCGTACAAAAATGGTGGTCCACAAAGTCGGAATTTATTTTTATTTTTCGACAGTTGCCGGGGTAATTTTGGTCATTTGATTTTTTACGGCATCTGTGTCATACTATTTCTATACTACTTTTAATCAATTATTCCGCAACGCCGTACAAAAATCATGGAGACAAGGGGAGAAAATCTCTACCTGAACCTTCGAATTCTCATCTGCACTCAGGTGGACAGCTTTAAAGTGACGTCATAGTGCTGAATCTTATTATTTTATGCTCTTATATCGTTCTAGATAGGTCACCTGGTGGGTCAAATGACCCATAATTTTTTCAACACGGGCCTGTAGTCTATCACGATTGAGACTTTATTTCCAGGAAAAATACATCCGTAACTTGTAAGACAGCTATTATTTATGAAAGAGTTCAATATCCGATAGGTCCTGACTAGATGGAGATTTATTTGTAGTTTAATACCGTATAATAACTCTTTTATCCATGTAGATTCCCTACTGTAATTGGTAACACTCGAGTATGTGAATGAAGTATGTCATAAACGCTTACAGCCTCCTCGTATCAAGGATGCTCGATTAAGAGGCCTCTTCAAGGAACAACAGCTGTAACAAAGCTTCTTGTAACCTTAGCTAATTGAAACATTTCCTTTAGCTATTGTCCTAAGCATATATCATACAACGTACGTTGATTACGTACCATTTAATAATATGTGTCACTGTACTTGAGGAAGTTAAGAGATATTTGTACATTTTGAAGAAAGATATAGACTAGATACTAAAGTACAGGCATTGATTCAGTATTGAATCAATTCAATTACCATATCCATATATCTGCTTGCATTCCTATAAATTGATTCCTATTCAATTTTTTTCCTCGGTCTATTTCAATGGATTATCTGGACCAATAAACTTGAATAGCGTACTGATACAATGTCAAATGTTATTACGACATTCTGAATGTAATAATTTAGAGTTAATAGTAGAGCTTTGTTCCACACATATATGCAAATCTAATTCGGATACTTTTGTTAATGTGCAGCGTATTGAAAGTTATGTACGGAGAGAGTAATTTTGTATAATTACTCTGAAACTTAGCAATGAATTTCACAGATGCATGTTACATTAACTGAATGTGCGCTACTCTAAAGTCACTGTAAATCAGAATATCATATGAGATAAAAGACTGAAAATGTTAGACATTCATTCGAATCCCCCATTGTTGGTTAAGTATTATCATGAGTAGAAAAAGTCATAATATATTTATAAATACCTACCCATATCATTATGTATGCTACACAATTGTTCTGAATGATGCGTTTTGTTTGTGATATAAACAGAGAAACACGATTTCTTGTCAATATTTTATTAAAATATGTTGTCTATATATCACGAATTACGGTAAGTCCTTAAAGTTACGTAATAAATACAGTCATACTTTTTATTCGAAACTTTCATCCTTTTATGCAAATTGTTTTTTTTTAATAAATTTCAATAGTCGGTACTTTTACAGGGTTTGGTGAGACTTTGTTTTCACATACTCTGATAAAACATTCCTTAAATAAAACAGAATCTGATTAAGTTCTCAATTCCTCTCATTAGAATTAAATTAAAATTCAAACAATGGTTCATTCTTCTCTACGCATATTATGATGGACTTCAGAAACTAGCAGGTTCACATTATCAACCTATTGAATATGATCTTTTGAAAGCGGCATACCGCCTGCTTCGGCAATATTTCCGTTTAAATTTTCTTCTTCGTTGATAATTTTTCAAATTATCTCCATACACAGTCTCTAAAACATGTGTCCATTTTTCGTCTAGATCCTCCGCTGGTTTGTCGTTAACTAGAATTATTGGTTTAATAAATGCTGGGCGTTTGTTTTCTTTTGTTTCATTGTCCTCCTTTAATAACGTTGTACACACTTCTGCCCAAGTGTGAGTGTCTTGAGGAGAATTTACTTTGGAATTGTCTTTGTTCGATATAACGGATATTTCTACGCTATTGTGTGACACGTCGTCGGAACGCTGGTCTTCTGTATGTTCTAAAGACGCTGCATTCAACGCCGCTTCTGCATCCAACAGCAATAACTGAAAACGTAACAATAAATTCTTTTTATTTCATTTTAAAAATAATCATCGATTTAATTGTCGTACCATTATAAATATCGTAAATATTGTGATAAATAAAAAACAACTCATTTTACATTGAAAACTAGAAATCTTATGTTCTAATTTCTATCCGAGTCAAATAATTTGCATGTACACGGGAACAGAGGAAGTCCTATATTAACTCATTTCCAAGAACAAAGGAAGCTACAGATTGAAACGAATTCAGATTAACGTTCATTGCGCTGTAAACGTACAGATAGTTTGTAATAAAGCTTAAATGTATCCGTGCAGTTGAATTTCCTATTCATAACCCAAAAGTCTCGTAAAACTACGACAAACAAATCCCAAATGTCTTTTGATGGTAATTCAACTACGGCACACAGTTCAAGACTTATTGTCGTACTTAGATAGTGTTTATTACAAAAATATTTTCATATTATTCTTTCGCGTCGACTGTTTAAAATTTGAATGCAATGGATATTAAGAACGTTGTTGTATTTAAGCACTGAAGCTCTTTATCAATAAGATAATTGAAACATTTAAATTTAATTTTATTAAAATTTTGTGAAAAGAGCTTTGTTTTAGAAATGTACAACCTTAGTTTTAGAAATGTACAACCTAGACTCGTGTTTGTCCATATAAATAAAGCTTTTCTAAATTTATATATATTCCTTAACAGGCATAAAATTTATAACATAATGTCGTTCTTTGTCTTTATTGAACGATTGTAATTAAAACCTTAATTGATAAAAGAATTCCCATGCATATTTTATTGAATCTAAATTGAATATATTAGGGGTATCAGACTTTTATAATCAAATAATCTCTTGACTATTGGAATTGCTAATGTATTCTCCCTAGTATTTAACGCAGGACACCTGGATTTTTTTTTTTTTTTTTTTTTTTGTGTGGTGTCTCTCAATGTTAGCCAGAAGGGCTTCTACATTTTAACGCGGACGCGGGGGTGAACTGAAGGTTCACCCTGGTAGCGACATGCACAAGGGCGTCCCCCCTTGACGGGGACCACGAACCTCGGCTTGAGCTGTCGCTTGAGTGGAGGAGGCCAGAAGGGCCCTAATCGGACGGGAAAAATGTGGAACGCTTCACGATTTTGCGTGTCATCCTTGCGCAGGGGCCATGCTAATCTTCTCTGTATCGTTCCAATTTTAGTATATGTACTGCCGAAGCGAGTACAGGACACCTGGAATGAATCTCGTTTGGATCGTTACGGTTAAATCAATTATTACTTTACTGTACCATCTGGACACAAGCCAAATACCGTTATGAATATCAATAAGAGGTATTTAAATAATTCGTTTTGGTACATATTAATAGCTCTGTTATAATTATAGGCTTCTGTGCCCTTTGAACTGATAATTAATTAAGTTACCGCCCCAGAATTGTGGGTGGAATTAACAAATTCAATAGTTCGTTATTAACGTTATATTTTATAAATGTTGATGGCGTTATCCTGCAACATCAATACAGGATAAGCCACAAGGTGAATATAGATGAAGTAAACTCAGGAGGCAACGATAGCTAACAATATTACGTTAGCGAGGTGTGCTGTCACTCCAATCAAATTAAACGGTGGCCGGTAACATGGTACATGTATCGAATTTTAGGTTATTGCGGTTCTCGAGCTAAGCCTGTTATAAACGACCTGTTTACCAACTTCGACCATCGCATAGTAAATTAATTTGTTATGTATATTTACTGAGCGCCACGTAAACATTTTAAAATAAAATAGTGTTCTACAATTCTTTCATTTACTTTGACTGTGACGAATAATTTATCAACTGTGGACATTTTAATATTCGTGTAAATTAAGTGGAGCGGACAGATAAATGTTTTTTACAATTCTATTTTTATATAGGTAACTAGTTATTGTCTGTTTCTCGGATGATTTTACGTAGGCACACCTAATTGGCTTAATACAATTACAGGGCGCTTTTTATACTATTTCAATGAGAAGTTACATAATATTGTATTGTTTCCCTCATAATACAGCCATTCAATTCTTTACAAAGAAAATTAAAATGGGTAGACGCTTGTTATAAATATTTATTTTTAACTTCTACCCCAACAAACACAGCTATGATTTTTTCAAATCATTACACACACCCACATAGGCGATAAAATGTTAATCACGTACTTGACTTTTTGAACTTAACCTTGCGTTTTAATGAGTGTTGTAAACAAAAGGGTTCGAAACGTAAACACAATTTTCGCGCTCATATTTTTGTTTATCCAAGCTTTAAATTATAGCGGTAGCGAAATAGCTGTAGTATTTTTATAGTATAGTTATAACAAACTTATAACCAAGATAATATTATATTTGGTACTATACTAGTACTACAGCTACAGTATCTTTAAATTTTATTACTTATGCTCTATTTTTTGATATACCTATTACCTATGCCTGTACAAAACTATCAAAGTATTTATGGAGTTACTAGAAGTGTAGAATTACGAAGTCGACAGCCGGCAGTTGGCTCTAAACCTATGTCTGTCTGTAGCATTGTAGCTGTAGTCATAAACGCTCGTAGCAGTATGAGGGATTTTCTTAAAAACAGAAAACTGTTGATATAATTAATTCTACGATGGCTAGACAATCATATAAAATTTCTAAATGTGTAAATATACGATTGGGTGACAAATGCGTATTAAAAAAACCTCCTAATAATATTCTCGCTCATTATAAACTACAAATATAGGCATCGTGATTTGCTACAAAAGCCATATTTTTACGAACATAGATTTCCCTTGTGAATACAAATAAATTATTCCTTCTAAGGCAAAAACTTTCTAAGTCGTAATGTTTATCTTTTAAAGGGTATATCAGTTCCTCGTGTAAGTGTTCTCAGTTGCTAGCCAAGAGTAACAAAAGAAACTTTGTTTTACATTGCAAAAATCCCCACAATTTTATATGGATGTGACACGTGTATCATTCTTTTGAAACAAACTTTCAGGTACTAAAGTTGAGGCTTTGCTGGCTTGGGCGTATTATCTTTGTGAATATTGTTTTCATATGATTGTATAAAAAATATGTTTATTTAAATGTTTTATGTTAAAAACAGTATAAAACATTAAGTTTTATACTGTTTTTAACTATTTGTCAGATGAACTATTTGTAATAAGATCGAGACAAACCAGCGAATTATTACTACAGTTTATTAATTAATACAGTGTACGATTTTCGTGTTAAACACTCTTTTTTATTATATGTATGTGCTTAATAACCTTTTGACCTAAGAAAAATCGCTGTAAGCATTGAAGTAATAGATTTTCTCTTTAATAATCGTTTATGAGACGTTTAAGCCAATTTTCAGACCCAACATGTTATATCAAAATGTTAAAATAATGACGGTCTAAACTCTAATTCAATATCAAGTGATTATGGTCCACCCACAAACCGAACTTATGATCCCCTTTGGTAATAAACTTATTTACAAGGAAGATCAAATAGAAGATAGTTTTGGTCTACGTACCTGAAATATATTTACATAACTAAACTTGAAAGTAAGATGAAATAATGTTATTTATTCTAGACTTCACAATAAATTCGATAACAGGTATGAATCTATCAATGGAATTCACTGAAGTCTTTTAAAATCTTTCAGTTCACGAATTTATAAATAGCAATATTTTTTTTACTAAACGTTCATTAAACAAGCTATCTTTATGAATCACTAAACTGTTTATTCCAGGTTTTCTTTTTCACGTTAAAAATCAGGAGATAATTTCAGGGTTATTCTAAAGGAAAATACTAGACAGTAATTACAATAATATTTTTTGTCTGCAGCACATTCATATTATTAATAGGTTTCAAGATTAATTGTCTTTTTATATTTCCAAAAATATCATGTACCTTATCCTTATATCATGAACATGATATTGAATGATATCTACCATAGTGAATGATTTATTGTTGAATATGTATTATATTCTGTTGTAAACATAATTGCCTTGTGCTTCATCTCGATCTTTTTTATCAATATACCAATATTATATCAATAATTTTAATCATTTGTTTTTTAAATTGATTGTTGAAATCAATTTAAAAAAACAAATGATTAAAATTAGACAAATTAGAGGAAACTGTTACAAAAAATCTAATTAACGTAACTCTACCGCGCTTATTTAACTAACTTTTCTCTCATTAAGATGCATAACATACCGTGGACCATGCTCTTGACTTTGCAATATATTTATACCAGCTGCTGTAAACACACGGTCAAAGCATCGTCTATCGATTGGCGGTAGTATTCGCAGATATTTACATAGAGCCAAACAGTGGAGGGAGTGAATCAGACGCTGTGTTTACAGAAAATCTCATCAGAGTCTCGATTTTGATGCTTCATATCATGGTTAGTGATGGATATATGTAAAATAGTTCCGGGTTGCAAAATGCTTATGTTTTGCACGCTTGCTCGTATTTAGCAATGTGTAATAATCACAGTAATAATACATAATAGATATTATAAACATGACATCTTATTTTATGTGGATACTATAGCTGCTCCGCGCGGTTTCACCCCCGTGGCTCTTCTCCTGTTGGTCGTAGCATGATGATATAGGCCTATAGCCTACCTCGGTAAATGAGCTATCTAACACCGAAAGAATTTTTCAAATCGGACCAGTAGTTCCCAAGATTAGCGCGTTCAAACAAACAAACTCTTCAGCTTTATGATATTAGTATAGTAGATTCGTACTTCTATCCCAAGATTATGTCACTTTTATTTAATCTCTTACTTATTTATAAAGATATAAAATGTCGACGACAAAAGGAAAGCCATATTTGTATTTGGTAAACATAGAGAAAATAAATAATCATTGAAGTTTACTTAGGAAAACTCTGACATTTACGTGGAATTAATGAGATTTATTATGAAAACATGTTTTGAGATAACAGGAAATTTCATTTCAGAATGTTAGCATTGAATTGGGCGAGAAGTGATTTTTGATATTTGATTTGAGTTTTTTTTAATAATTGAAAACTCCAACAAAAGTGCAGGAGACTCACTTTCTGGAAGTTCATCGCCGCTCATGATCGTTTGCATTGTCGGGGACTTTACGAACGTTTAGTTGGCCTTTCAGAAATTCGTATGCTGTACCTAATTGATTTATTTTATGAAAACCACAATAAAAACATCGTTGTATCGGATTCTATCAATCATGTCAATTTATTTAGCTTTATTGAGCGAATAAATCTCATATTATTGTGTGAAAAGATAATACTAGAAATTTCTCTGAAACGTCGTGAATAATGTAAACCTTTAAGAATTTTAACTAACTCAATTAATGAGGATTAATTGAATGAAATGAAATGAATGAAATGAAATGAAAAATGAAATGAAATGAAATGAAATGAAATGAAATGAAATGAAATGAATTAATTGAGTTAGTTAAGTAAATAAATTATTTATAATATAGTCAATTTTTTCCAAATTTTGACTGGCAACCTAGTCGATATATATTTTCCTAATTATGAGACACAAAATTTTGGTTTCATCAAAAAAACTATGAACGCACTAATCCTGCGGTGGGATCTTCGAATACCTATTCTCGCCACAAAAATGTGTCAATTGAAGTGGTGTTTTTGCAAGTAGCTTTAAACACAATTTCAAAATGAAAACAAAAAAACTAATCATCTTGTTTAATAAATAACTCCCATAAATAAACAACTTCTAACAAATTAAAATTTCTAACAAACAATGGAAGTGGCTATCAGAAAATTTTATTAACTAAGTATATTGTTCATATTATTTATGAGACAATTCAAAGGCAGATAATATTATAATAAGTCCATTTGTATTTTCCTTTATGTGATTAGACAACGAAGACAATCATATCATATCGAATTGTCCGTGAAAGGTAATTGAATTAAGTAAGTACATATAATATGAATATACTTATTTATTTTACGAAAAGCAAACGTTTTATGATTTATCAATGTTACGCTTTTTAAAAATAAAGCTCATCTAAGATAACGCGATCGATTAAGTATATAATACTTAATCTATCGCGAATCGCGATTATAGATACAGTTATTCTACCATGTGTGAAATCCACAAAGATGTCAAATTATCCAGCTTCTTGTTTAATAAAAATTTAACATCATGTGCATAAAAGAAGACCACGCGTTTCATTCTGAAATTTCTTGTTACCGTATCCCGCCTCGTGATCATTCTTTAAAGTTCTTACTTATACATTATTAACATTTACCCGTTTTTTATCCCTCGATGCAGTGTATAGAACCCATCCAACGTACACGAACATGATGAGTGCTGGTACCACCAGACTGGCGACGACTGGAATGCGACGGACCCACGCGTGGTATATAGCCAGCATGAGAAGGCATATGCCTACTAGAATCGCTATGTAGCGACCGGTACGACGCCGCTCCTCCTGAAACATTTAGTGTGAATATTTATTTGTTACTTTTTTAACATTTTTAATGGAACCTGTATCTGATCTTGACGTGAACGTGTTAAATATTCGTTAAAGCGTTAAATTATACCTACGCTTAGTTGAAGTTTATGACACAACAAGAAGTATTATTCATTATATTGGAGATGAGAAGGTTATTTTCCGAGCCTGACAAAATTAACGTCGAGTTCAAGTATTGCCAGGCTTACACGACATTAATTGAATTTTAAAATCTACCCCAGAATTGTACGTAAATCTCATATTTTGTTTATTTTACAATTCTGAAATTATGATATCTGTACTAATATCATAAAGAGGAAAGGTTTGTATGTATGTATGGTTTTCACGCATAAACTACTGGACCGATTTTGATGAAATTTGGCACAGACAATCTTTAGACCCTGAGAAAGAACATAGCTAGGCTACCTTTTATTGCGAAATATGTCCCACGGGGCGAAGCCGGGGCGGACCGCTAGTTAAAAATAAAAACGTGATATTTATAGGTTCCTATTTTTCCAATAATTGCATTCCGCGCATCCACATCTGCGGATATTACAAGTCTTGTCAATCGACACGTAAAATTGAATTTCGTAAACATACGTTATTACATCAATTCTCCATCTCTTTTCAAAATAAAACATCCATTGTTTATTTAATTTTCTTTTATAGATTACTTTAAAATTGCAGACTTTCATTTTCGTAGTGGAATAATTAATGATGAATTTCAGGAATTGCTTATTGATGTGAAAATTATTAATTCTTGGCAAAGTGTTAAAGAGTTAATTTAGGTATACGTTAGTACATATATTAAAAGGAGATTGTACTGTACAAGACAGAAGCAGTAAATTGAACAGACAAACAGACTTGAAAACAAGGAACGTTAAGTAAATTAATTTTAAAATTCTTATATTAGGTTGAGTGAATTTAAAATGTCTACGTACTAATAAGATATTAAATAAAGACTTTTAATGAATTAATAGCTTATAATCTATCCAAAACGGAATGTCGCGTCACACTGCTTTCTTCCCGCGCAATAGACTGACATCTGCCAGCATTAGGGAGGGGACGTGGCCGCGACTAGTGATGTGCGTTCTTGATTTCATCTAACAGTACATATATCGTTTTAATTTATATCAGTAATTTTGAAGACGCTTTGCTTTATGCAAGGACTGTTTTCTTTTTACATGAACGATTATACGTACATTTACAACAAGGCAAAATAAACAGATATGTACAAAAAAACAATTCATGCCACTTGAAAGGAAAACAAGGCTCATAAAAATCAAAATGGATTAACATTTTATATACCTACAATACTAAATGTGTGTATATTTAATTGGGAAATAGGAAAATAAAGCGAAACGATAATATTTTTATAGCGGTTTAACATGAATACCCACAATCGTATTCGTACAATATTCTTATTTATTTAATCCTATCTGTGAGTGTGTAACAATATTTTCATACTGAAACTGTTGATTTTATCCGTTCTTTGTTAGAACAGAATACTGATAGGAATTTTGATTGAATTGTTGTAAAATACAGCATATTTAACAGCATGTAGTAAAAAATAAGCTAATCGAAATAATTCAAAAATGCAACGTATCCATACTAATATTATAAATGCGAAAGTAACTCTGTCTGTCTGTCTGTTACTCAATCACGCCTTAACTACTGAACCAATTTGCATGAAATTTGGTCTATACCAATTATATATCTCTATATAATGCAACATCTGTAAATCTACCACATTTCTTGCAAAATAAATCATTTCATTTCATTTCATTTCATATAGATAATTTGATACCCGAGAAAGGACATAGGCTACTTTTTATCCCGGGAAATAGGATAGGTTTTATCCCGGAAATCCTACGGGAACGGGAACTATGCGGGTTTTTCTTTGACTGCGCGGGCGAAGCTGCGGGTGGAAAGCTAGTTAATTTATAATTTTGATTACTTTATAATAAGGGTAAGAGTACAATTTTTTTTTGTAACATGGCTTGTACAATTTGAAGTATTCTATATCTTTACTAATATTATATAGCTGAAGAGTTTGTTTGTTTGAACTTTGAACGCGCTAATCTCAGGAACTACTGGTCCGATTTGAAAACTTCTGTCGGTGTTAGATTTTTTGACATTTATGGAGGAAGGTAGGCTATATAATATAATCACGCTAATACCAACAGGAGCGGAATACCTACTGCGGGTAAAACCGCGGGGCACAGGTATAACATATAATTACATCCGTTCAGAAATGAATTCATTTTTCTAAACGGCTCCCGTCAAAGACCGATCAATCTCCTTTCAGTTCTGTCAACCGTGCGTAAATATATTGGATAGGAAATGTTGACAGACATAATATAGGGTCGCCCCAGGCATTTACCCTGTCAGGACCTTTACAATGACCAATAACCTATGTTTTATATCTAGATTTTGTATATTTTTTTATTTTCGTGTGTCAATTTTCATGAACGACAATATGAAACCAAATTAAAGCCACTTAAAGCGATGCAATAATAAAGAGCTTGTTAGTTTGAACGGGCTTATCTCAGTAGACACTAGACAGTAGGTAACTACTGGGTCGATTTCAAAATTATTTCACCGCTGGATATGGATATTGTACATGATCTCTGAATGCTATATTAGTAGGAAGGCTGATGCCGAGGCGGACCAATATTCTCAAAATAAAATTTAACGATATAATTCCGGTAGGTAAGTTTGAAACATTACTTTTATAACTTTCCTATTGAAAAAACAACAACATTTAATTTATGGAAGTTTTTGTATGGCTCAATCTACTTTCAATTGTTTGGTGTGGATAGGTACACCCACGTTCCTTTTACATCTTTATGAATTTAATAAATAAATCAAAGTTATATTTCTATGCCTTGAAAGGGGTAATACTACAGACAGAAAATAATACCCACTGGATATTTCAAGAGCCTCATGATATATTTTACGTACTTTATTTCGATTATTAAACCGCAAAGCCTTAATCTTCTTTCTCTCTAATATTAAATAAACTAAATTGAGATTTCGGATTTTATAAAATTCGTTAAAAATATTTATATTATCCTGCGAGATCTCATTTTATTATAAAGATAACAATTAGGTACAACTTAACATCTATTTTAGTTTTCTAATACGAAAATTACGAAATACAAGAATTACTAAATACCCTATTTATAAAGCCTGAAATAATTTGTTGATCAAATACACAGACAATTTTATATCAAAATAATTTCAACAAGCCTGTCCTAGAGAGCCTAATTAATTCAGGTATTTAGTTTATTTCGTGAAATTCTTTTACTCCACTGAAACGAATTTGTGTGGGCGAAAGAACACACGTGGTTTCAGAGCTATACAAATTTTAACAGGTGATTTTGATAGCTCATACAGTCATTTACAAGAAAAACTCTACACTCATACTTTTACGTAAACATGGCAGTTAATTTTACAAGTGGTAGACTTATTGGGATATTTTAACTTGATGTCTTAAGTGTGTTTTTAATATTTGCATATTCATTTACGTATTAAATCGGCAATTATACATAAGGCAATTATAAATATGTTTTATTCTTATAATTTTTACACTAACTATAACTCGAACTAGAATTTGTTTATAATACCTATAATGTGGTAATTTTTTTGGTGATGTTTAGATGCCAGTTTGTAAGTATGTACCTACTCATGAAGTTCATATTATCATCATACATACCTACATGATACCTACTAACATTCCTACGTTCGTATTGTTAGGTGCTTGTTATAATTTCTTTCACGAAGCCTAGATATATTGCCAACTCTTCTATTATTATCTATCCTAGATCTTAATTGAGATTGATAACAAGTCACATAAATTATTGTTAATTTTTATCAATGTACGTTAGAGTGGTTAGATATTGGTCACATAGAAATTGGTTAATTGTCAAAAGAAACGTCAAAATAGTTGTGTGATGATGATAAAAAAAATATTTTTCACTTTGGTATAAACTATAAACCCACATATCGATGTTTTTATTATATTGTCATTTTGTAGTTTATAAATTCGTATCGCAAAAATGTTGTAAATAATATGAATGTAATGAAATCCTTCTTGTGAGATAAATATTTTAGTTATATAATCTAAAACTAATATGAACAAACAATTAAAAAAATATAGATGCAAGTCAGAAATAATATTTTGTTAAAAATTAAAAATATACCTGACCTTTCAGTTATTCTCTTTAATTAAAATATCGCAGAAATGTAAATCAAGGACCATAAATTAAATCTCACACAGTAATCAAAATATTTTGTTCAATACCAAACAAACTTATAGGAACGGAAATTCATATTAGGTATTATTATTATTTTATATTAACTTACGCGTTCTGATCAGAGCCGTATTGATAAAAATCGAAATTAATATATTTATCCTTAAACAACAGGATTTATTAAAAGTAAACAACTGTACAAGAAATTATAAATTAACTGAATAAATAAAGTGTGAGTTTATTCAGTTAATTTATAATTCAGTTAATTTATAATACCAAAAGATTTTAAAGAATTAAATACTAGAATTGTTAGTATCTACCTATGGGAAAAATATTTTCATGGTTAAAATTTACTGCATAAACTGTACAGCGCCGCTAAATTTTAATATTATTAAAGAAAATAGAAAGTAAAGTTTTGTTATTTTAAAATTACCTTTACAGAAGAGACAGGCGGTTTATGAAGAAGGTTGACTGAGCTTCTTACCTCGTTGTTTAATTTCAAATTCATTTCGCTGTTAAAGGAAAATTACAACCATGTTAAACCTCAACTAAATTATATTAAAACTTGTTATTATTTATTTTTTAAATACCTAGCCCATCGCTTCAATTTATTTAATGTAAATATTATTTATAAATACTTATTTAAACACACCTAACACTAAAACTCGTTTAACGAACAAATGAATTCGCGAAGTGAGTGCGTGTGCGCGTACTCTGATAGAGGCGCCAGAACACTGCAAGAATTAACATAAATACATAATGAACTTACGCTATGTTTACTCCGACCGTTAAAAACGCGTAAAGCTCTGCAAGTTTAGGTATCACTCGGGAACGCACCGCTTTTAGGTACATCCATCTCACCGTTTCCACGATGCTATAACAATGAAGCATTTAATCATTTAGAACGTAAATATCGGCGGTTGAAGCTTTCCAGAGCGATTTTTATTGACTGCACAATGTTAACCATACACGCTAACTATAAACAATTTTTGCTAGCCAGAATGTATCTACCTTGTAAAACCACAATCGAAAATTGCAAACATATTCACCGCTCCGTTGAGAGATGATTTGCGGTTTCCCTGTTCGGATATTTTATATTTTTAGGGTTCCGTCATCTTAAATCACTGTGTACTTAGTTTAGGAAACTTCGTACTTAGTATAGGAAACTATTTAGATTAAAATTAATTTCGTCGATTAATTTTAAGGTCATAAAGTTCTGTTTTGTCATTGTATCAGTTGTATATTTGTGTAAAAAAATCATTCTTTAAAGTTTGTTTTATACATACAGAACCCAAAAATGGATTGAATAAATTCACCTGGCTCCTTGTATTCATAGCGGGAAGGCGTTTTTATAGTTTGTTTTGTTCTCGCCAATAAACTATACAACTAGCCAGACAACAGTGTTATTGAATTATGAAATTTTCCTATATGTATGTTTTATCTTTTTGCATTTTATGGTCTCGACACCTGTCATGTCCTACCTACTTATAATTTATTACGAATAAACTTTCAATTGAATCTTCAGTACATAAATAAATTCGTTTTCAACTCTTGCAAACACACTAGTTACCTACATATTATATTTATAATCCATTCGCATCTATGAAAAATGGAGATATTATAGTAAAAGTTTTTGTTACAATTATTTTCAAAAAAATATTAATTTAAAAGATTGTCGCATCATGGCAATACAGTCACGTTATGGTGTAAGGTGACGAATTTAGTGTCTTTGAATCTTGCTAAAGAAGTTTCACTTCTGACACGAATGCTCGGCACACACGCTCTTTTTTCATAATGCTTTATGTTCCGGATAAAACCGTGTTGTGTTACTAGTTGTATGTATAAATGCGATAATTATATCATTGTTCTATTATGCTTAGTTATCTTTAGTTTGTTTCAGGATCGCAGACGAGGTTAAATTATCATCATTGGACAATCACCAACATGAAAAGAAATTGATGATTCAAAGCTTATCTCTTTCTGTCTCATTACACGAAATATTTATTAAACAGTTATTTAATATTTTATTTTTTTACTAAGGTCTTTCTGTACTAATTTATAAAGAGATACGATTTAGCGAGAGAAAAGCTCACTAGAAAACGCTCACAAGAAAAAGCTCACTAGAAAAAGCTTACTAAAAAAGTCAAAAGTGCAACTTGTGACCGGTACAGATAGATTGCTCATAATTAGGTCTATCATTGATAAAAATATTGCCACTTGACTAGGGGGGCTGATTCCACCATGAAGGCGTTTAGGAGGTATTGAATTTTATTAGGGTAGTTACGATACTTGAACTTTTTAACTAACTACCCTATTTAATTTAATTTCCCGTAAACGCTTCCAAACGCCCCGCCCCCAAACGCCAATGATAGACCTAATTATGAGCAATCTATCTGTAGTCTGTACCGGTCACAAGTTGCACTTTTGAGTTTTTTGTAAGAAAAAAATAAAAAGTTCAAGTATCGTAACTACCCTAATAAAATTCAATTCCCGGTAAACGCCTCCGTGGTTTAATCTGCTATTTTTATCAATGATAGACCAAATTATGAGCAATCTATCTGTACCGGGCACAAGTTGCACTTTTGAGTTTCTTGGAAGAAAAAAATAAAAAGATCAAGTTCAGTAACTCAAACTACCCTAATATAATACTTTGACAATCGATTCTTCCTAAAGGCTTCCATGGAGGAATGTGTTTATTTTACCAATTATAGACCTAATTAAGAACAATCTATCAGTACCGGTCACAAGTTGCACATTTGAGTTTTTTGGATGAAAGAAATATTTTTTGATCGATTGATGTGATAAACATGGGTAATGGGTATGTAGTATGGGGAAATTGTTTGAGCCAAAATCATTTTTTACTGCGTGTAACTCAGAAACGGTATGATATATTTAGGTACAACTTAAGTAGATAATTTTATGGCCTTTCAACTTTTCCTTGAAAATTTTTCTCTAACATGTACTGTTTTTGAGATTTAAGCGAAAAACTGAAAAATGGACCCATTCCCCCCCTCCCCTCACTCATGTCGCTAAAACATTAGCATTATAAAAATATATGTATATCATGAGTAGACCAATCAACCTTAAATTATAAATTTTGTTACTATAAGTACTTACCCAAAACACAATAATTCATATCGACACTGGCACCTTAAATACGTACATGAAATAAGCTGCATTCAGAACCTTAATCTAACAGTAGCTGTAGGTATTATATTGTTTCTGGACTTAATCCTCTTACGTCTGTAATGAAATTCCGAGTGACATTAATTCAATGGCTTGAAAGCGAACCGAGACCCGAGTATGAAAAAATTTCCATCCATTTATTGTTAGTATGCAGCAAGCTTAGCAGCAAGTTAGCTAGTTAATTCAGATTTGTTTAGTTTATTTTGTTTCTATTCATATTAATTAAACCTGATATGTCTTGTATTAATGATGTAAATATTTATACTTATCTATAATTAAAAGTGAATTTCGATATTGCTAAGTCAAGGGTTAATAAGTTAACGATCCTTGAGTAGATTTCTGTAGTGAGATTCCAAAAACTTAAGCTCAATTTGATGAACAGATAATATTATCTATGGCCATTTTATGTATTTTATAATCAATAATAAAACTTAAATTAATTAAGAAATTGGTATGCGTCCTCATTGGGATCGGGAATTAACACTTGAAAACAGAAGAAGAGGAAGAAGAGAAGACATTGGTTAAGCCACAGAACAGCTGTTAAACATTTCGATAGCGCAGTAATACCTTATCTTTTTTTATTTAAGTAGATACCTTATTACTTGACTATATTTTTAAAGACTACAGTATACCGATGAATCTAGAAAGTTTACCTACCTACGTTGTGTGTTTAACTATTCAAATGCTAATAATTGAGTCTGCATTGTTAATGTCGCGATAAATTTGACCCGTCCAGTATTTTAACAGATAAAATATAATCATCATTTAAAATGGAACAGATGTTCTCACTTCAGAATAGAAAAGAATAAACTTGTTTAAATTTTAATGCTGACATGCTTTTAATTTATGTAGAGTGCTTTCCGGTACACGTTGAAATAACAATTCCTCATTGTTTATACTAGAATATACCATAAAGTGTATAAGTTATTAGTTATCCATAAAATAAAACGTCTGTTGCTATTAGTTTTGAATGGGAGGTACGTATATCATATGTAACCGATGTTCAATTTGCCCGCGATCTTATTCAAGGAAAGCTATGTAGTCAGGGCCGAGCCGCCCCTGTGTGCGAAGTGTGCGGCGCACACAGGCGCCAAGACAATAGGGGCGCCGCGCCGCCACTGCCACCTAAATTATTTTTGTTACCTATATGATTGTTTTTTTGTAGTGGAGTATCGACAAGTAAGTAGGTACAATAGGCGCAATATAGGCCTTGTAAACAACAAAACATCTATAACGCTTATTGAACAAGTCTCTCAATATTTAATGTTTATTTATTATTCACGTTTATGGTTTCATTTTACGTTTAGGGTTTTAGTTTACATTCCTTATGAGCTCAACGTTAAAACGGCGGCAGTTCTTTGAACAAGAGAAAAAGTACTAGTTATTTTAAACCGTAGAGGCGCCGAGTTTGTATGAGAATGAAATTAGTCCACTCATTTCGTCCGAAAAAAAAGGCAAATAAAAGAAAGTGAATTTGCGCATCTATTTTTTTGATATGTTGTAGGGGATACCTAGAAAAGCTTAACTTGAGTTTTTCGACCAAGATTTCCTATGAGCTTTCGTCGCCATCTTGAAAAAAGGGGTAAAATTGGTTTTTCGGCAATAACTCGGCTATCCGATGAAATTCGGAAATCATTTATAAGACACTTTTTGTTCCTTTTTTAATGCTCTACAATTAAGTCCTGACCATTTTTACTGTATCGTGCATAGTTATCGAGATATCGATCGATAAATTAAAAAAATATTGTATCCGTTTTGACGAGTGTGTTTGCATTTTTTCAATTACAAAATTTCCTTGAAACCATTTTTCATTCATTTTACCGTGTGTTGTACTTTTTTTCGCTCAAATGTACAGTTCAACTTTTTTTTTACTGCACAAACAAATTATTTGTTTAAAAAATGTACTTTAGTGTGATCTTTAATTTGTTCTAAAGTCGGGTCTATGTACTTATTTTTTATCCCATCAATTTCCTAAACAATTTCCCATTCGATTCGCCATGCGAACACAACCGAGCGAGCAGCTCGCTCGACGGTGAGCGTGAATTCACCGACTCTGCGGCGCGCTGGAGATCGTAATTTTTGTCCAACTAAAAACTCCAAAAAGAAAATTGTAGGTCTGAATATTCTCTACAAGTTCGAATTCGATTTTTTAAATACATGTATATGTATTAGATACATATTATACATAATGTAGGTATATGTATTATGTCCTAAACAAAAAAAAGCAAAAAACTAAAAATGTGTCCTGAATTTTTGAAGTGAAACTTCTTTATCGGGGTTGGAAAAAAAATTGAGTGTAACATTTTTTCGTTACGCGTGACTTTTTCCGTTACGCGCCATCTTTTTCTTATCCCTACCACGCGTGATTCGACGTATTTCTGTAAAGTTGCATATAGTAAATTGTTTTTTGAAAAATAAGGTCATAAAGAAGTTTCACTTCGTACGTGTGTACACTAGTACACGCACACATTTTTTTTACTTTATCGATCAATATCTCGACAACGATGCATGATACGGAAAAAATGGTCTAGACTTAATTGTAGAGCATAAAAAAAGGAACAAAAAGTGTCTCATAAGTGATTTCCAAATTTCATCGGATAGCCGAGTTATTTCCGAAAAACAAATTTTACACCTTTTTTTTAAGATGGCGGCGAAAGCTCATAGGATCTTGGTCAAAAAAATTCAAGTTAAGCTTTTCTGGGTATCCCTAAAATATATCAAAAAATTAGATGCGCAAATTCACTTTTTTTTTTAAATGTATATAGTTAATGAGTGGACTAAATATGAATGAGTGAGTTTTTGAACGCAACCCGATGCGATGCGTGCGACGCAAGCGGGGCCCAGGGGTGGGGTCATGGGTATTCCCCGATTTTAACGAACGAGATAGCTAAGGCAAAACAAAACAAAACAAAACAATGAACAATCATTTGATTGAAAGTGTGTGTGTGTAAGGTGCGCATTGAATTTTTATAAAAAAAGAGGCGCTTCATAGGTTTCGCACACAGGCGCTGCCGGGGGTCGGCGCGGCCCTGTATGTAGTGTTGCAGAATATCAGATATCTAAGAAAAACAGACTTACTCTTGTAAATTTGAAAAACGAATTAAGCCTATAAAATGTTTAAAAAGAGTTACTATATAGTTAGGAAAGATTCCTAAAACTACAGACTAAACTAACTTTACCTTTAGGTAGGTTGCTAAACTAGACTAGATAGTTACGTCAATAAAATAAAAAGAACATGTTTAAGAAATGTGTTTCAATTTATGTAAATTATTGTAATATAGAAGCATTTAAGCAAAAAGTACCCGATAAGTTTACTATTTCCCCAGTAGGTACATCACCATAACGTCATTTAATAGGTATACCAGTGACCACGCGACTTATCTTGAAAGCTCACGAAAATAACATCGATTAAAGTCTAAAAATACTACAACCTATAATTGTCTAGTTCAGAAACATTTTTAGAATACTGCCAAGGATAAAAAGAAAACAACCTCTCCTTACAGAGTTATTTCATGTCATCTCTGTACATCGCTTCCTTTCCAAGCGCGCCAAGCATGAAGTTGAAAGTTCCATAGAGCTGAATGCCAGATAAATGCTACAAGATCTAGGGTAAGAATGCGTGCACCTATGTCATTGATCTATGGCATGCTGCCCAATGCGTTGTGCCAACATTATGACACCATAACTCACTCGCGTTCCTGCCAAGAGATGCAACTCGCACCAGTAGAATATAAAGAAAACCTTCACTCAATTTATCCGTGTCAAGAGATATTTTCTCTACAATGAAGTATTCCAAAAGAATAATACAAAATGTTGCCTTGAAAAACGCACTTGATAGCATATTATTATGTGGGTCTACCAAAGAGCTTTTTTCTGTTTATTGTGATTTGTAATTTTTAAATTACAAATTAATTACACCTTGTAAATAAATTATAAAACATCTTGGGAAATCAAAATAAAACAACAAAAACTTTTGTTCATTTACCAGCTCTATCTCTTGAGAGTAAAATAAACGTTACAAAACTTTTTTTAAATCTTGAAACTAATTTTCTCGACAAAATCTTTCAAATTAAATATTTATTCTAATGTAGAAGTTATGAAAATAATTACCTAGTTGGAGTATAAATTTATAAATACAATCTACTTAAAAGCTTATATATAAGGAAAAGTTTTGTCGTATGACTATGACGAGCGGTATAATTTTATATGATGTAGGTAAATGTATCTACGACATACCTACGTCTAGAAATCTTTATAGGTAGTAGTCATATATATTCTTATTCAAAATAACTCCCAAGAAGGTACATTATTGCTAAAGTTTATTAATCACCGCAACCATTATTCGCCTTTACTTAAACTTTGGTAATTTTACCCGCTATATATTAGAACAAATATTTCGCATTATGTCATCATTTTCATTGTTGATACCTGTAATAGAGTTCCTTTCATAATATGATAGAGTCGTTCAATTATGTTCACTGTATTAATTTTAATGAATCGTAAAATGTCAGAGGATCAGTACCAAACGCACGTAGCGAATTTGTAAACGGTTTTAAAACGAACCTGACCTGGTTACATTATTTTTGCAGGATCGTAAATAATTTCTTTGTAACTCACTGTCATAACATTATTTTTGAACCAAAGGCTGCCATAAATCAAAGACGATGTCTTAATTTGCTCGTTGTATTTGGTAAACAATCTTTATTTCTCGTCTTAATCTTTAAAGTTTTCATTATGAGAATGTCTGTTAAAATTAAATCGGTAGAAAATAGATATGCATGCAGTTATTCTTAGATTCAATATCAGTGCTTATTATAATCATCACAACACCTGTCTCATAGTCTTTATAGATCACGACGAATTATGATTGTGAAATTAGATAAGTCTCCAGCTAGATCCTTACTTATCTAAGTTTGGGAACTTTTATAGTTTATACGGCTTTTGCCAGCTTCTTGTAAACCAGTTTTAGTGCTACCCTTTGACATCACTCCATTTTAGAGTTTCCGGTGAGACAACATACCTAGCACATGTACCTACATAATGTGTGTGGGAGTTTCAGCAATAACGTTTATCGATCTCGGTTTATGCACTGCTTAGAAAGAGTTTTATGTCCTTGCTATACGACCTTTCAAGAAAATTTAACAAAGTATTCGTTATTGTGAAATGTTTGATAATAATGTGTTTTAATGGCCCGTTGTTCTAGTCATTTGTTATTGATAAATGGTACAAATATATTACTTTCTTTCATATTTTGTATAAAGACTTTACCTCCTAACTACTAATTACCTACCTGTAATATCCAAACGCTACTTTCGTTTTTCTATAGATTATTCAGTATGGACAATAGGTCTTCTATCACATGAAAGACGATCAAACACACTTTCGTGATTACAACCAACCGACCAACTAATAATTATTATGAACCTTCATTCTAGCAAGACATGTAAATTCTTTAAATTTTGTTAAAGTATGATAAATCATATTTGTCATCAAGTTCAAGCCATAACTGAAACAATATAATATGTACTGGTTCGAGTAAACTGTACTTTGCATACTTTAATTAAAAATGAATACTACCTACCTACGCTATCTAATAGACTTTAGAGCATATTACGGGAAAACGGGCTAAGTTTCCGGTAAAACTTGTACATAGAAGCGATCCGGGATACCCGGGGATACGGATACCTTGTTGAAGTGAAACTTCTTTATCGGGGTTGGAAAAAAATTTAGTGTAACATTTTTTCGTTACGCGTGACATTTTTCCGTTACGCGCCATCTTTTTCTTATCCCTACCACGCGTGATTCGACGTATTTCTGTAAAGTTGCATATAAGTAGTAAATTATTTTTTGAAAAATAAGGTCCTAAAGAAGTTTCACTTCTTACGTGTGTACATTAGTACACGCACACATTTTTTTTTATCTATATCTTTAATAGACGTAAAGAAGATACAACATGTCTTCATCATACGTAATTCTTTAATTTTTGGATAAAACTTATAATTTTAATAAAGGGTCGAGATAAATCTAAATCGATCATCTTCTTAGCTATAATACCTATCGTTATGTTTATGGGAAGGTTGAGCTGATCTGAGTTTTCTAGAAACTGTTTAAGCCTTCTGGGAAATATAGATTACGTCGATCGACTACCAGCTATGACGGCTTATTGATTAGAGTTATTTTAATTTATGTTTTATTCCCTTTAGACAACCGATTAAATCAGAATTGGTCAGAAGTAAACATGGGAGGAGTAGGTAATCATTACAGAGTTAGTCTTTAACAACTTTAGGTCTGAATTTACAAATTTACTAAAGATGACGGATCGTATCTAGGTATATCTATAAAATGCTGAATGGGTAAGGAGTTAGGAGATGAAGAAATTAAAATGAAAAAAATCTAACATATGGATACCTATCCTTTAGATTGATGTTGGTAATATTGTTCACAATATTTTGTGATTACTTTGTAATTTCTCAAAATACTGATATGAAATTTGTTCGTAGGAAATTGAAATTCAGTAGGTATTAAATATTAATCACGTATTAATTAATAATTATTGCGTAGTTCAAAAGCCAATCAGAACTTTCAATCGCTATTATTGGTCTTTCCTTGTTGAATCTAGATATAATCCATAGACTATTAAACTTTCGTCATTGAGACAAATTGCTTTGCTGTGGCTTTGCTTTTGTTTCGGAATTATTATTGTAAACGTATTATAATATTTAAAAAAATAGTTATAGACGATAGGTATTTTTAAACTAGCTGTGCGCGCGGCTCCGCCCCTTTTATAAAAATCTTTACAAATTATATATTACAGTTTCCTCAGGAACCTTTATCTATTAGAAAAAAACCGCATCAAATTCCGCTGCGAAATTTTAGAGATTGCGAGATTTATGCATATATAAGGATGGACAGACAGCGACAGCGACTTTGTTTTCACTACATTCACTACATAGTATAAAACAAAGTCCCTTTCTCTGTCCCTATGTACCTATGCTTAAATCTTTAAAACTACGCAACGGATTTTGATGCGGTTTGTTTTAATAGATAGAGTGTTCTCGAGGAAGGTTTTAGTATATAATTTATTAGGTTTTAGGCAAAGCGGGCGAAGCCGCGGGTGGAAAGCTAGTTATAGTATAAAACAAAGTCGTATACTTAAATAAATATTGAGCCTTACTGCTTTAAATATTAGTAATCGTAATAGGTACGTACATATTGCGATCAAATAACTTTTTTGTTATTGATAAAAATTAATGTATGTTCTACGCGGGTAGGTACTGTGTACTCTACAGAGCGAGCAGCCTCGCGAAGCAATTTCTACGTGAAGCAGCAAGTGTCTCACGAGGATGCTCGCTCTGTGGGAACCCACCTATCTCATTTCAACGCAATGTTGTAAAGGAGTTAAATAAAATACATTGTTAAAGCTTTGGTACTGGTATTTATTTCTGTCATTATTTCATATAAAAATAGTAATAGTTAAAATGGAAAATTATAAATAGTAATAATGTAAAATTTATACGTAGATATTACGTAACACTACACATGTCCGCAAAATTACAATTTTGTAACGAATTACGATAATATTCTTTCAACGTTTTCACTGGGCACAATTCATTTTCACACATAGGCAGCTTAATAATTTTTTCTTGGTGTAATGTTAATACTTTTTCTCCATCTTTACATCTGAAAAACAAATTTGTAGTAATTATTATTATTTACCTATACATTTGTAGTAATTACATACCTATAAATTTGTAGTAATTATTATTATTTTGTCTTAGACCAGTGAGCCCATCGGAATATTTTTAATATTGATTTCAAATACAGTGTCACTATTATAGTCTCGTGAATTGTTATAAATAATACCTACTTGATAAATAATGCTTCTAATTATATGATTCTAAAACTATGATTAAAGCCAGAAAATGCAGCGAAAATAGAGAATATTATCAATAAAATTCTGTTTTCTTTTAGATTTTTATTATTCCAAATTTCGGTTTGAAGCTCAATCGCGACGCGAAATTTTTACCTTTAGATCCTTTCACCTCACATTTTTTTACCAAAATATAAGATTGGGAACCTCTACAAATAACTTGTACTAAAAATTATTTAGAAAGTCTACTTAAAAAAAAGGGATTTTTCTTTCCAGACTATTAATATTAGACTAGACTAGATTTTTTGGTAGTAAAGAGATGTAGGTTAATATGGATAAACTACGAGAACTACCACGTTACGAAATCTGCATACACAGTGCATATTATATTGCCAGTAAAATAAATACGTTAAAAACTTACTTAAACAAAACAAAGGCTAAATTCGATGCAAAGCAGTCTATATTCGATGCTCTCCAAGACCTCTTATTGTTAATTGTATCTCCTTTTAAATGCGATTCAGGTTTATACAACTGCAGGTAAGTCAACATCTTCAGTAATGTGCCAGAGTGAGCGAACAGAAATGTTGCGTTACGACCTTTGTTACTATAAAAAAACAATAATTGAATTAATAAATAATCAATGATTTTTTTCAATTATAAGATAGGCATGTTCTAATAGTAATATGTAAATATATAATACTAGAGGTCCGCCCCGGCTTCGCCCGTGGTACATATTTCGCAATAAAAGGTAGCCTATGTCCTTTCTCGGGTATCAAAATATCTCCATACCAAATTTCATGCAAATTGGTTCAGTAGTTTAGGCGTGATTGAGCAGACAGACAGAGTTACTTTCGCATTTATAATATTAGGGATGTACTTTCTTATTTTATAAGAAAGTTTATGATATCTTAATACAGAAAATTGCACACACAAAAATAGGAGTAAATCCACCCAACCAAATTATATCTATTGATTTGGGGTAGTGCCAACACAAATATAGGAAATGTTTACTATCTTATTGTAGAAATTTTATAAGTAGAAAAATATCATTGTTTGAGTAACATAAGCAACAACTTTTAGTTTCCACACTCGTCATAGCTCATACATAGATGATAAAATATTACCTTATACTGTGAAACATATGTTTCATTAGCAAACAGGCTGGCTGGTGTGTTAATTCATTGCCATATCCATCCACCCAGTAATGTTTCAAGTCGTAAAAATATTCCATCCTCTGAAATATATATATTTTTATTACACATTTGTTCTATATGAATTTTCTCATACTAAGGTAAGTGTGTCCCTCGATAATAGATACACTAATACTCTTCAGCTATAAGTTATAATCAAATCTTCATCAAAAGCAGTTCAGCAGTTTTTACATGGTGTTTTTGATCATATTTGTACAAACACACGAAATATTTTTAAGACCTCAAAATTATCTAATTATCATTAACAATATTACCTTTATTCCCTCATCATTAAATGCATAGCACCATGGCGATATAGCATGTTTATGCCAAGCCGTCTCAAACCCACATATTCTATACATCAATGTAACTGTATCTGTAATAACACAAATCCTTAATTTTCACACAAAATCATCATTTAAGCTACAGTGCATACTGTTAAAGTACCAGTAAATGAGTGAACAAACAGCTAAAAATTAAGCGATGGCTTAGTATGGGTAATTTTCAAGTTACAAACCCAAACTCAGCAACCTATCAAGACCCAAATATTTAGATACATATTCCAAAGTTTCATTCATTTCTTTACTATTGCCGTACAATCTCTGCTCCTTGTAACTATGAGGGTTTTTCTTAACTTGCTTTTGCCACCTTTCACAATGTTTGTAAAACTGAAAGTTTTTGTAGCAAAAGTGATAATGATTATTTATCTAAATATTTAGCTGAAATGTATATTTTGCACCAAGAAAAAACATTGTTTGTGTCTTTAAAAACAAAACAGAAATATAATTAACAAATAACAATATAAAGATTCAAATATTTCAAAAAAAACTATACATACTCTCAAGGTGGTGTCTACTTTCAAAGCAGGTTCAAAAACAACATTCTCTGAATTCTTCTTATCAAATAATCCAAGTGAAAAATATCTTGCACTTTGTTGTGTTCTCTGAGTTGCTGTGTACCTGAACTGAAAAACAATATAGAAAATATAAATAAGCAACTTTTTATAATAGTCAAACTATCTTGAAGCTCAAATATAATACATACAAAAATTTATTCTCTTTAAATTATTTTAATATGTGCATTAAGACATAGCATAAGACATGTCTTATGTACCTGGAATGTGTTATTATCATATTTATGTTTGACAATATGTGGAAATTTTTTTTGTATCCTCTCAGCCAGTAATATCATCTCATCTTGCCCCTCTAGGGTCAAATATTTTTCCTGTTCCACAGGCATGTCACTGGCCCAATGTTCTAATTTTTTAAGCTGTTCACTGGTTAAATGACCTAGAATTTAATTAAAAAATAATTACTAATGCACAATAAATTATGTAAGTACTTACATGAAATTAAAGATAGGTACAACAATGATTAATTGAATATTACTCATATAGGTACCCTACACCATAATTAAACACATCAAAAGGACAGTATAATTAAGAGGTACTTATCATTTTTAAGAGTCACTTATACACTACCATTACAAAAAGGAAAAAAATACAAAACATGACAATATAATGCATATATTTTTATTACAAGTGATTATGATCTTACTGAAATTGTGAAGCTAATCTTAATCTCTATTCTACTTTATAATGAGGATGTCTTACATTGCTAGTTCAATTTAATAAATTTGTTTTGTCTGGCCTTGAAGCAAAACTGTAGAACTGTGAATAGGTACTTCAAGTCTTAATAGATACCTTTTCCTGAATTATGCTGCAATAACACTTCATACTTTAAATCTTGTAGTGTAGTTTGTGCGCCTATTATATCCTTTGCACTGGGTAATCGAGAACCGTGCCGAATTAACATCCAAATCTTTTGTTCTTTACAATCTGAGAATCAAGAAAGAGAATGCGCGTATTAGCTATTCGATAGGCGATAACTAATCTTGAATTGCATTGTTTGAATTTACATCATCACTTACTCCCATATTTTATCTTGGAATCATCTTTGTTATATTTAAATCTATATGGAGTCCTGGTCCCCAAATGGTTCCGTATATCATCAGTTTTGATACCATTTGTAATAACAGTTAAAAACAATACTGCAATAATGTATAAATAAAGAAAACTCATATTAATCTCCTGCATTGTGTTTGTACATGGTTCAATGGTTTTCTTTTACTTAAAATTTTGTAAAAAGACAAATATTCTAATTTTCTAAACCTCAAGAAACAAAACTGAAAACAGTGGCCTACTGGAAGCCTGCCCCTGGCATTGTTTTGTGATTTGTCAAAATGACTTTGATGTATAGTGAGTAAATGCGTATAACGAAACGTAATTTGATAAGTTTCCATAAAAACACTTATATGGTTGAATTCTTACATTTTTTTTAATTCTAGGCAAATATAGGAATTTTATAGTAACTGTATTAAAATATTATGTTTGTTATACTAGCTCTCCGCCCGCGAAAGAAAGCAGGAAGAAAGGAAGGTATAAAGGAAAGCCACATAGTTTTCGATTTCTGGAAAAATACCTATCCTATGTCCTGTCTCAGATCCTAAACCATTTTATTATACATAGTACCCAATTTTATTCAAATCAGTTATTCAGTTATGTGGTTTAGGCGTAAAAAGAGACAGGCAGACAGTCAATTTCACATTTATAAAATAACATTAGTACATAAGGGCAGTAATATAATCCATACTAATATTATAAATGCGAAAGTAACTCTGTCTGTCTGTCTGTTACTTAATCATGCCTAAACTACTGAACCAATTTGCATGAAATTTGGTATGGAGATATTTTGATACCCGAGAAAGGACATAGGCTACCTTTTATTGCGAAATATGTACCACGGGCGAAGCTGGGGCGGACCTCTAGTTTATTATAAAGTAGTAATAATTATTATTATGGAAAAAGGAGAATAGATCATTAAGGCTAGAGCTTCCTACATATTTTTATTTTTCCTGCAATTGTACACTTTATATCTATGTTTTTTGGTATTTGGATTTTGGATACGGCGAATGAAGACGACGTGACGACGTGTTGTAGGTACATAATATGTCTTGAACCACCGCACGAGCCGAGCGAGCGAAGCGAACGTGCTGATGGCTGAGGACAACGAGTGCCAATCAACAAACAATAGTTTTAAATTTTCACAAAACAATAGTTTTAAATTTTCACAAAATTTAAAACTATTGTTTTATATATTAATCAAAGCCTGTGCCACAACGCATCGTGGTGGAATAGCATGTCAGCCTTATTACGAAATTCGCATTATGGATCTTTTACTGTGGGGTGAATAAATACAATATATTATTATAACCATGACTCGTTGTGATTTTTCGATCTTTGAGCTTAAATTATTCATGCATAACAATTAACATCAACTTAACAAGCATTTGTTTTACTAAAGTTTTACTTTGTCATTAAAATAGAAAAACAAAAGGGGAGGTATTAATCACGTAAAATATGCACCTACTTACTTCATATACTTACCTATCTCTGTTGATAGATAACAGAATATGGATAATTATTTAACTTCATTGTTGGTATCAAGCAACTGCAACCTACCAAAGTTAATATGGTAATAGTTTATTGACCTCTCGCGTAATATTTTACGTAATAGCTTAATCACCTCGCTTGTAAATGTATAATATTTTGTAGATATGTAAATGTAATATTAAATAAAAATTCTTCGGATTATAATTTTATAATATATTTCTACTGAAATGTCTCATTCTTCTGAAACTAAAAGTAAAAGCGTAGGTACTTAGAATACCTTAATAATTCGTGGTCTCTACCTCAGTCTCTACTCATGCTCTACTCTCTACATATTATAATGCTTTCAAAAAAGCTCTTAGTTCCTGTTTCCGTTACTTAGAATAGAAAACATTACGGCCCCATGAACGGCTTCACGTATAATGATTAGCTTAGTTAGATATATTATGTAACTTGAGAGAAAGTCATATTGAAACATTATTTAAATCATTTTTCTTACGAAAACAAAACTACTTAAATAAAAAAGAAAAATATAAAGAAAAAAATAATGTAACATGATTTTGTATGTTGAAACGTCTACACAAAAAAAGTTGCAAATGATATATGATATAGTAAATAAAAATCAATTATTTTTTAAATTTCCATCGTGATTCGTGACCAATAGGCAGCTATTATAATATCAACCCTTACGTTGCCTTCAAGCTACTGATTACATAATAATTTAAAATTGCAATATTTAACAAAAGGATGAATAAGAAAAAGAACTAGTTTCATTCATTGAATCTTAAACCCAACGGTAATCTCTTCACATCTGCTACAACGGCTAAATTTAGTGAACCCTATTGTGTAATATCTTCAATAACTGCCTAGTTATATATGTAATAATTCCTACCGTCCGGGCTCTAAGCATCCGGGTCCTAATCTTTTCTGCGATTTTTTTTATTCTTCTACATAATGCGTTTTATTATTAAAATCATGATTAATAAATACCTACTATCGTACACCTTGATCGTTATGCGATAATAATAAAGTATATCTTAGTCATTTATATATGTTTTGCCTTAAATGAATAATGTACGATGAATGAAAGATTTAAATTAAATTGTGTTTCTAGATTCTAGATGTTATCTTATGTTATAATCGTATAGTCGAGTTATCAGTCTAAAGTTATTTGCTCTCCCGTCGAGATAATATCGCCCCAGGAGAGTAATGCACTTGCTTATGGACACATGTGGTTTTACAACATTAAATAACATAAACACAGTAGTAGTTGTATATACGTAGTATATTATTATTAGTCTGTGCTAATAGGTACAGCATCATACATCCATCCAAATACTACATGCGTAGGTATAGAACTGACTCAGTGTGAATAATTATTTGCGGTTATGAAATGTAAATCAAATTATATTTAAAAGAATTAGGAATCGACACTGAATTTATGCATTTTATGATAGTTTGTGAGGATGTACGTTTGTTACTCTTTCACGCGAAAATTACTGAACGGATTTTGATGATACATACTTCGCAGTAAACTGTACTGTGTACAGAATTTCTTAAAACTAATAATGCTTGATTTATAAAATGCATGAAAGAGCACCACCTATTTACTTTTTTATTTTTGTAATTTGTACCTAGCCGCCTAGCGATTAGCCAGATTACAACATCGACTTTTAAAGGACTTTGTAAGGAGTATTTCGATAAAACTAGATATAATAAGTCCATGTCATTTATTATATCTATACAGTTTTATCGAAATAAACTTATTTTTTTTTTATATTATTGACTCTATTCATACAATATAATCATTACATTTATAAGCGGCAGCGGTAGCGGAGGCGGATCAACACCGAATCTGCGTGGATACGGCATGGAGGAAACACAGAATTCAAATATTAACATAAGGAAAAGAAAGGAGCGCACGTATGAACAAGATTTTAAAAAAGACCTAGCGGATTTTCGTATTGAAATCATGAATTTTTTCCAAGAATTCGCCAAAGATCAAAATGAAAATTTAACTAAATTAAGCCAACAGATATCAAGCATTAAAGAAGATATAACTGCCATATACTCGGTAACGCAATCGCTTACCCAAGAAATAAATGACTTGAAATGTGATTCTCAAAATATTCGTTCTAGTCTAATCTCGTCAGAAAACAGAATTTCAACCCTAGAAAACAACTTTCAAAAAATAAAATTATTACCTGATCACGACAAAATAAAAACAACAAGCGTTATTGATGAAACCTTAATTACGGAATTGAAGGAGCGTAATGAGCGTGAAAAAAATGTAATTTTGGTCGGTATTTCGGAAAAAATTGATACAAATTTTAATTCTAGAACCACATATGACTATGAAAAAGTTTTCCAAATTATCTCGACAATATACGAAAATTGCCCGAAGCCAATAAAGTGCATACGGTTGGGGAAATTCATTCCCAATAAAAGTCGACCGATAAAAGTGATATTTAATTCGAATGACACTCCCCGAGTTCTGCTGCGAAATAGAACTAAACTCCCTAAAAATATTTTTATGTATTATGACCAAACGCCCGCGCAAAAATCCCATTTATTATCAGTAAGAGAAGAGATGAATCGTCGCATTGAAGAAGGTGAACAAGAACTATGTATAAAATACTTCAATGGAGTACCTAAAATTATCAAGAAGACCCAAAAAAACTAAATATTACTCACTCATCCCCAGAAATAACTTTCAAAAATACTTTCCATACATTCTTAAATTGGAAAATGGATAGAAACGATGTGGAAACACTTGGGAACCAAGTTGATAGTGAGATTGGAGTGGGTAATTCTTGTTTAATTGCTAATCCGGAACTTCTTAATGATAACAGCTTTTCTTCTTATTCCTCTTTTAAAATTGTTACTCAAAATATTCGTAGTATTAGTTAATAAAAACTTCTTGGAATTTAAGGTTTTTCTGTCACGTTGTGCGTTCGAGTGCGATTTAATAATACTTACTGAATGCTGGCTAAAAAATTATGATTTTGTTCCACCCCTAGAGAACTATCATAGTTACAACACTACAAGACATATAAACCAAAACAGCGGGGTTACTGCGTACATACGTAATAATATTACTGATATCGAAGTTGTTGAACCAAATTTGGATGATGCTGATGGTCTAATTATAACTATTGCAAAACAATATGCTTTTGTTTGTATTTATCGATCTCCCTCTTTTGCGACAATAGACAAATTCCTGCATTCTTTTGACTTAATATTGTGTAACTTAAGGTTTATTCCTAATATCTACATAATTGGCGACTTAAATATTGACATCAGTAATGAGAACACTGATCAAAGATCTGACGAATATCTAGACTTTCTTGCATGTCACGGATTCTTACCAAGTCACTCTTTACCTACACGTGGTAAAAGCTGTCTTGACCACTGTTTCGTAAAATCTAATATAAAAGTGGCTACTTTTGTATGTGAGTCTGCAATAACGGATCATTCTGCAATATTTCTTACTTTTTCTAACAAACAAAAAACTAGTATAGCTAAGACAACATGTTTTACAACCAATATAAATTACTCAAAAGCTTCCAAACTACTGTCATTGGTAGATTGGCACAATCTACTATCTACAAATGATCCTAATAGTCTAACTAATTCATTACTTGATACCGTTGGCAATATTATAAGCGATAGCTCCCGATTATTTAAAAAATCTAATAGAAATTCTATTTTACAACCCTGGATTACACCAGGTTTGCTGCGATGTATACGTTTCAGAGATATTTTACACCGCCGAAACAAAAACGATCCAAATAATAAGGAACTTGAACTCATATATAAACGCTATAGGAATCATTGCAGTAATATTTTACATACTTCTAAAAACAACTATGATAAAATTGAGCTTAATAATAACAGAAAAGATATTAAAAAGTCATGGAAAACTATTAAACGCATTTGCCATATAAACAGTAACTCATTAAAAAGCCCTGATAATGCTTTAAATCTATTAAAACTTAAGAACACTCCAGTTTATTCTATTGAATTTATAAATGATTTCTTTATTAATATAGGTAATGAATTAGCATCAAATATTTTAAATCAACTAAATTTATCAGAAATTCAGCTCAAATCTAAAAATAATCAAGGCGCCATTTCACTTAATTCATTTGTTTTATTGGAAACAGATATAGTGGAGGTTAATAGTACAATTTTGGCTTTAAAAAACACTTATTCTTCAGGATATGATGGCATATCATCTATTTTCTTAAAGAAAAATCTTGCTATATTTGGCCCACCGATCACGCAATTATGCAATATATGCTTATCATCGGGTGTGTTTCCTGATCGTTTAAAGCAATCTCAAGTTGTGCCGATTTACAAGTCGGGAGACAGAGACAGTATAACCAACTATCGCCCTATCTCACTTTTGCCAACCATATCAAAGGTTCTGGAGAAGCTTATTAATAAGCGTCTCGTTAATTATTTGGAAAAGAATTGCATACTTTCACCTAATCAATTTGGCTTTCGTGCAAAAAAATCGACTAGTGATGCTATCAATACTCTTGTGTCTCTTATTGCTAACAATTTAGACAGGAAGATAAAATGTTTGGGTGTTTTTTTGGATCTGGCGAAAGCGTTCGATACTGTCTCTGTCCCCCTGCTCCTGGCAAAGCTTGAATCAATGGGAATTCGTGGTACCCCTCTAGAATTGTTTAGAGATTATTTATCAAATAGGACTCAATTTGTTAAAATTGGTGATGTACAGAGTCAAAAGCGGTCCATAAATTTTGGCGTTCCTCAGGGATCGGTACTCGGCCCTACGCTCTTTTTAATATACCTAAATGACCTATGTAATCTACACATACCTGACGCGAAGTTAATAAGTTTTGCTGATGATACTGTTATTGTTTTTCAAGGGGAGACATGGGAATCTGCTCGTTTGGCAGCTGAATCAGGCATGCGATTGGTAATAAATTGGCTAAATCATAATCTTTTAACTTTAAATTTTACAAAAACTAAATATATAAATTTTTCTCTTAAAAATAATAATAGACCTTCCCAAAATTTTACCATAAAGGCGCATACGTGCTTAAATGTAGGAAACTGCGATTGCTATACTCTTTGTCCTGTCGATACTATAAAATACTTAGGGATAACAATAGATAAAAACTTAAACTGGAAGCCGCAAATAGATGATTTAAAAAGTAGAATACGTAAACTTATACCAATTTTTAAAAAAATAAGACGCCTTAAGGATGAAACCACGAACAAAATCGTTTATCAGTCTTTGTGCCAATCGCTCATTAATTATGGTATCTCGGCTTGGGGTGGCGCAAACAAAACAACACTTCTTAAGCTCGAACGCACACAGAGATGTATCTTAAAAGTACTGCAATTTAAGCCGTTTAGATATCCAACAAATCTCTTGTACAACGAATGCCGCGTTCTGACTGTGAGGCAATTATTTATCAAAGTAATAGTCCTGGAGCAGCACACAGTTCCTCCATCTTCTTCCGTTGTTACAAAAAGAAAAACCCGCATTGAAGAGATTTACTGTGTGCCGGGTTGTAAAACTCGTTTTGCGAAAAATTTTGCATATTATATTGCTCCCTATTTGTATAATTATATTAACAATAAAATTAAAATAAAAGAAATGAGTAGATACCTTTGCAGTAAATCTTTGGATAAATTTCTGCTTCGCCTCGACTACAACGAGACAGAAAAACTGTTTGTGGCTAGTGCCTTTTAGTACCTATTACTTAAAGTTACCTAATTATTGTTTATCCTCATAAGTTTTATATCTTTAAGCCGTAGTGTAAACTTTGCAAAAAAAAAAATAAATAAATAAATAAAAATGAAATAAAAATAAACTTCCCTACTGTAACACAGTGGCGTCAGCGACTAGCACGGAGGGAAGTAATTTATGTTTATTTGTAATAATTACTATGTCTTACTGAAATAGATTAATTGATGTTTGATGTAAATTGTTTGGAGGTAAATACATAAATATAAATATACTAAATATACTAAATAATAAATTGTTGTGGATAGTTTTTAGAATTTTATAGTAGAGTGTATTTAGTTAATTTATGTATGAGTTATGCATTTAATTAATTTATGGCATTTTTTTGTATGTAATTTCAGTATTTATACTCTAAGAACAAGCATATTTTGTATGTCACAAAGTTTATCTCGTGCCTTTTATACCTACGAATCTATGTTGATAATACTGTGATTTCAAAGACTAAAATTGTTACATTGTAATATTATATTGGTGGTGGTAAGGTGAAATAAATAAATAAATAAATAAATAAATAAATAAATAAAATAATTGTAGAAGATTGTCTGTTGTCCGGATATCAGGCAATAACTGCAAGTGGACTAATTTTTATGAAATATAGCGATTAGTCTTCGGCAACATGCCTATATCAGCTAAATTTTTCAAGTAGGTATATAATTTAAATAAAAAGAAATACAAATACCTAGTTGGTTAGTTTCTGTTTCGAGTATGAGTATGGGTTGATAAAAAATGCGACGTTTGCCTGTAAAAAATCGATGAGTGTAAAATTGTTTAATCATAATTTAATAATGTACGCATATTACATCACCACGTACCTTCTTAAAAACAGTTTAAGGCGTCATTCATTTTAGACTTGCTCCATTTATATTAAATAATTTTTAAAAGGAATTAAGGAAGGGGATATCCGAACAGGCGGAGGTAAATAAAACACGGTACTGCTTAATACGTTACGAATATAATATTATAAAATATTTTCAGCCTATCGGAACATAATCTTAGGGTATCTACCGATATTTACATAAACCAAAGGCGGGAGGGGGTTCAGTCGTGGTCAGGCGGCGGGAAGCCGCGCGCGGAGAGCGGGTCGGGCGCGGGCGAGGCGTGCGGCGCGGGCGACGCGGCGGGCGACGCGGCCGGCGACGCGCTGCCCAGCGGCGACGGCAGCGTGGCGTACACCGTCAGCCGCGGCGGCTGGTACGACGGCGCGTACGAGTCGCTGCGCGGGTTGTAGAACGGCGAGTCGTCCGCGCAGGGGTCCAGGTTGGGCGAGTACGGCGTCACGGCGCCGCACGAGGGCGCGTCGTCGCTGGGCCGGTACGCGGGCGCGACGGGCGCGTACACGGTGCGCCGCGGCGGCTCCGCCTCCGGCTTGTGGTGCGACGACGGCGCGTACGCGTCCGACCAGCGCGCCTTGCTCGGCGTGAAGTCCCCCTTTATGTACAGCTGGATCGGCCGCCGGAACCCCTTGCTGGCGTGCTGCGGCACCCCCAGGATGCAGGACTTGCTGAAACCGACTTCGGGCGACAGAAGATACTCTCTAAATTTGTTCGGGAATAACTCAATTGAATTGAAGTTTTCATAAATGGTCGGCTGAAACAAAAAGAAAATTTCTCTTAAAAACTCTCGCTATTAGCGATATTTTCAATAATTTTAATACTAGAAAAACAGATATTATTATAAAGTTGAAGAGTTTGTTTGTTTGAACGCGCTACTCTCAGGAACTACTGGTCTGATTTGAAAAATTCTTTCGGTGTTAGATAAGCCCATTCATCGAGGATGGCTATAGGCCTTACATCATCCGAGCTAAGCGGGTGACACCGTGGGGCGCAGCCAGTTACACATAATCAAACAACAATAACATTCGACAATCAAATTTTTATACTCAACAAATTATTTAGCTTAATAAACTCCACTTACCGTTAAACGCTTCTTTTTCTTATAGCTAGCCCAGTTCTGCGCTTCGAGCACAAGTTTCCCGCCCGGGCGCAGGTCGTTGAACATCCTACGGAAGGCGCGCTTCAGGCCCGCGTCGCCCCAGTTCAGGTGCAGCCACTTGGTGGTCGACAGGCACAGGATTAGGTCGAACTGGGGACTCTCCATGCCGGAGCCAACTGCTACGTCTTCGCGGGGCACGTAGTTGCCCTGGAAAAAGTATTTATTAATGACTTCTGTCAAAATTTCTAATTGGTGGACCCGGAATTAAAGGAACTACCATTTGAATTATGAAATACAATCAAAGCATGTATGTTGAAACTATAAATTAAAGTACATATATACAAAATAATATCTCTATTATTTTAATTCTATTCATCCCAGAATGGTGATTGGTGGTGTATTTTGGACATCTTTACAATGTATCCTAGGTTAAGTCTCAATTTATAATTTATCTTGAGCAATAAAGCATAAATAAATAAATAAATCTTCTGTAATGATGGCTAAACTGACAGTTTTCGTAATAATTTGTAAAATGACGCAATCTTGCCAGTAAGACTTATGATACCTGACTCATATTCTCGTGGGAGTTGAACATAGCTCAACATGAATGACTTCTATACTCACTGCTCACAATAATTTTCTATTGAGTAAAATGTAAATAATTAAATTCATATCAGTTACCAAAACATAAAACTTAAGGTACATACTTTTATATATCATGTATTTACTATTTACATAAGGTTACACAAATACTAGAAGTCATACCACAAAAGTATAGGATGGACCATATTATCATAATATCTGCAAAAAAACCCTAACAAATTATTATACTAACAGGAATATCAATTCTTATTAGTTACCTGTTTGAATGTAACATTGTACGGAAACAGTGGTGGTGATGTATCAGCGGCCTGCGTGTCTCCAATCGGCCCAAAGAGCATTGACATGGACATTGGGAAAAAGCACTGCGTCTCTGGTTTATGGATCGCCTTTCTATTCTTACGCGGTTTCTTCAATTTCCGCCCCGTTAAGGCTTTCTTATCATCCTCTTTATCTAACTTCTGATCAGATCCCACACACTCGTCGCACTTTTCCTCTTTACACTTATCACAGTCTTTCTTTTCTTCACCGGCTTCCGATTTCTTTTCATCATCGCCTTTTGCTGTTTCCGATGGTACTGGCACAAACGATTGTAGATTCTTTCGCGCCCGGCCTGTAATGAATAAACGAAAATATTACGATGGCTTGCTTTGGTGTCCAGCATATCCATTGGGCAAGACTTAAGATACCTAGTAAAGAACTTACTGTTGTTATAATTTTTTTTGGAAATTTAAAATAACTTGATCACAAAAAATATATATGTTATTACTATTATCTTTCGAGTATTTAGCAATTTTGAGAAATATTTAATCAACACATAATAATATTATACTGTGAAGTCATAACTAAAAATGCTTCCAAAAGTTAATTTGAATAATATAAACCAAATCTGCATTACATTAAATTGGACAACAAAGAAAAGTATTTAAAAGAATAAGTTGTAACTTACCAATAAGAACAGGATCAATGTCAATTCCAACCACAGATCTTGCACCCAGAGTTCGAGCGACTGCTACAGAAATGTGTCCAACATTACAACCAATGTCTAAGACATCTTTATTTTGGAACAAATGCCGATGCATTTCAAAGACTTGCAGACGTATATCCATCATTGCATTTAAATTGCGGTATCCATAATATCTGAAAAGTAATACATATATTGAACACTTGTCATTGTTGAATCAACTGTAAGTACTCTTACATTTTGTATTTGTAAAGCAGTAAATATAGCTTTACACAAACATAATAGATGAATCTTTTGTAAGAGAATTAAAATTAAAACCACAACATGCAAGAGAAAGTGGCCTAATGTAGTTGACTACAATGTGAATTGAAAGTGTGAACTCAAATACACTTCTGAGGTATGGGACAGACAAGTTCAATGAACTATTTTAAATTAAAATAATTATTTAACATGTGAATTATGTATGAATAAATATGCGTATAAATACATCAGGCATGTCATCATTATTAATTTATAATTGTCTACAGCAGATGTCTAATAAAATAAAGTGTGTGTCTAACTGTCTACTGAACATTAATAAATTATGAAAATGAAAAGTAATATACTAATTGTTAACTTCTAAATTAATAAAACTGTCTGAGTTGACATAGATATCTAAAAATAAGATGGAATAACTAAATAGGCTTTAGAGTCAAACCTTATTAGAATTTTTTATAATATGAAAGACTTTCTAAGTAAATCTGTGAATGGTTGGTTCTTAATGTAAATTATGTGAATAATTAAAACTTATTAGACATCAAAAATGTATAGGCATTCTATAATACATAGGTCATTTAGATAATAATAGCGGCTATGATGCTCATGCATTGAAACATATGCACATTGATTTAATTTATGTTAGTAGGATATGAAGACAACAATTAGTATCTGCATATTTGCAGCTTTCATTGTTCTCTGATAGATTTATTGACACAAAATAAATATAAACAAGGAGTGACCCAAATACAAGAAGACTTTTTATTCTCAGGAAATTACATTTAAAAAACAATTTGTGAGACATACTGTATTGGAAGCCTTAATGTTGCAATTTTTGAACAGATTTTTTGTTCTAAATTTTGAAAAAGAACAATGTATTGAAATAAAGTAATTGCAAAATGTCAACATACCTATCATAGTTTCCATACTGATATCGTGAATTTTTGGGATGGAACGTCGGCAGCTTTTGCTCTCCCTCTGAAAGACTCTTCAACTTGGTCCTGTGAGGAGACGCTGGACGCTCTTGAGTCGCAGTTCTTTGTTGAGGCCTCGCCCTCATCCATGCACCAGGCTGAGGCACAACCGGACTAACGATTTTATCCAACGACTCCATCCGTCGCAATTTTTTGGCATCCTTCCCCTTTTGGGAACTGTTATCACTATCACTACAAGAACGTTTGCGCGATTTCGACGTTGACGGCTCCGGTGGAGGAGGCTCCTTGATTGTTTGTTCCTGCTCCTCAACTTGTACCTCATCCGGTGGAGGTATAGACTCTGTTGTGCGACGCCTCACTCTGGGCTTCTTTCTAGGTGTCTTTTTACGCTGTTGCATTTCAAGTCTCTTTTCGTACTCTTCATTGTCCAAAGGTTCCATGAGATTTAAAGGATCTCTTATATTTGGTGGTATTATAACATCTATTTTTGCCTTATGCCGTGGTGGTGTTGGCAGTGGGGATGATTCGGGTGTGACTGCATTCATTGCTCTGTTAACATCCTCATCTTGTAAACTATTAAGATTTAAAGGATCTGATATGTTTCCTCCAAGCAAAAACTTCGTAGGTGGAATGAAGGCTTCTTTACGAGGCCTCTTGTATGGAAGGAAAAATTTAGAGATAGATGGAAATGATTGTGCTCGTTTCTTAGTCTGTTTAAATTTTGTGCCTGCATGATGAACCCTGCGAATAGTACTTCTTTCCGGGTTTTCCTTCGAAGCTACGTGACTCTTCTTTCCATGACGAAATTTCTTTTTTACTTTTTTCGAATTACTACCACCGAGCGTATCTTCTTCCTTAGATGAATTTGCATCGCTTGCCGTAACATTGTTCGACGTGTCTATTTGAGATGTATCGGAATTATCAACCTCTTTATTCTCCACATAAGTAACACTATCGTCTAAGACGTTCTTATTTTCACTTGTGCTTTCACTTAAATTTAAATCCTGTCCAGGACTACCCATCGCGCATTAAATATTACAATAGAGATTACATATTAAAACAACAATACACTTAAAATCAAATTTACCGCCACGACGATTCTTGCAAAATGTACAAGGACATCCGTCAATAGCGATAAACAGGTCTTTTGTACTTGTCTTTATAGATGTAGATTTTACACAAACAGTAATATTAGAACATCACAACACCAAAGCTTTTCTTATGGATGAGCTTTTAAATCCACACAATAAACAAATGATAAAGACTTAAAATTACACACCGCACGACACACATCGGTGTGTAGGAAATAGCAATTTGACGTTTTTTTAATTCGGTGATGCCAGTTTACAGTACGGATATTAATTTTAATCATCTCTAAACAGATAACGAAAACATTACCATGATCACAGATAATATACTACTATTTGTGACTATTTTAAACAAGGAAAATTATTTGTAATACCTACTATAGAATGAAATTATATCATTTCAAATCTACGTTTGAAATCATATCAATGATTTTCATTAATCAGTGCATAAAATAATATGTTCTATCGTGGTTCTTTCAATGTTGCATTTTTAGAAGACGAAGAAACTGGTTTTTATTCATGTTTAAAAATTGAGGAAGTATTTTTACTTTATTTTATCTATTTTACTCATTTTACTCGATTACTCAAAGAGATCGGGACTGGTTAATTTTTAATCAAATTATTAAAAGTTTCAAAAAATATATTCTATGAAAATACTTCCACGAATTAAGGTTGATGATAAGATTAAGAGGAAATGGAAAGAAACCACGAAACTCTCAAATTTTACAGGCATGATTATTGTTTCTGTGTTCTTTTCATATTTCATTCGGAAATTTTGTGCAAAAATTACTTAAAAATTATGATCTTAAAAATCTTATATTTTTTTTATTACCCCAGCTTACTCCAGCCACACGACTCGACGAGTGGTATGGGAAGTGACGAGGGAAGTAGGCAGGGACGTAGTGTGGCCACGTTACTCGTCATGCCACTCGTCGTGCTCATCGTCGCTCACTGCTTCCTATTTTGTCGGCTTTTGCGCGCGAGTCAAAGGACCGGCAATACGAGTGCGAATTAGGGATGGGCGTCATGGAATCAACGGACTAGTTAAATTAACCGTCTATATGTACACTCAACGATTCGACTAGTCCATCGCTCACCAATGCACTAGTTGAATTCAACGGCTAAACTAAAGTCTTATTGATAAGAATAAATTATTTTCTTTGAAGTTTTTTTAAAAAAAATATTTTTGGTTTACAAGACCAATGTTTTGAATTTAAACTATAAAAACAAACGATAATAAGTTTTTTAGTAATACTTTTTTTAGAGAGTATAATTTTTGTAAGAAAGCATAAACATTTATTAATTGTTTTATTGAGATTAGAATTTATTGTTTTAAGAATTTATTTAATAATAGTTATTTATTTTACACATGGACTAGTCGAAGATTTTAACTAGTTGAACGACTAGTTGATGAACGACATTTAACGATCTAGTCTCGTTGATGAAAAATACGTCGACGACCCATCCCTAGAAGAGCGTCGCGATTAATCGCGCGAGTAGAGCAGTGTGTGGCCAGACGGCAATATTGAGGCGAGCGGCAGCGCGATGAGCAGGACGAGTAGCATAGTGTGGCTGGGACATTATGTATCTTGTAGCATTTTAAAGTGAAACTTTTATTACATCGTCTCAAACTTTTTGGTCTATGTAGCACATGTTGCGTGACGGTCGAACCGTACGATAATTATCACACGATAATTTTGTGCCTAAGTTTCACTTTTACCGTGGTTTCATAAAACCACACAACATTTTCTTTATTTTTACTTTTTGAAGGCAATTTAATTTATTGTTCGTTACTAATAAAAAAAATATATATATAAACAAATATAATCATAAAGTATACGTCTAAAATACGAATGAAGAATTAATTATTATGATACCAAAAGCCTTGTATCCAGTATTGACACGTTTAATAAACGTAAAACGAAACATCAAACAATGAAATTCGAATTTTGAAATGGCCGTTTACTGTTTTGCTGGATAAACGAAGCGTTGTTATTCGTTTTAGTGTGTTTTATGCATTTAATGTTATTTTTCTAAGATTTAAAAGGTATTTATGTTTCAATTTTTTGTTTACATTTATTATTTGTTTGAATTTATATATGTCAATAATATAAAACATTCAAAAAGCGTTTGTGTTGTAATAGAATTCTTTTGGTTACTTACTTCTAAATATTAATATAACATATCGCTGCTTTTGCATAATTTTTGAATGATATACATTCCCCAGTGATAAATCTTAGTACCTATACATTCTATACCGTCACTTAAAATACTTAAGTATCAGAAAAGTTTTTAATTGCTTATCATAATCATCACTTGTTTCAGATGTCTCGTATACCAAAATTGCCAACTACGAAAGAAAATAGGCCTGGCATAATGAATCTAAGGAATAATGTTGTGACGAGAACTATAGGTAATGGCCTGAGTGACGCTGATAAAAAGAGTTTGCTTTTGAACCACACTAAGCCTATGAAAGCATCGACGACATCAACCGTCGCGGCTCCGCGGCTGAAGAGAGCTGCAACTGCCCCAACTGCAGTTTCAGTGGCCCCGAAAGTAAACAAGGTGGAAAAGAAAGTCACCACTGCAGTAAGGATCCCACCTTATGATTATAAAGCGCGATTTAATGATTTAGTAGAAAAACATAAAGTTATTAAAACTGAACTGAGCGATTTAAAAGATAAACATATAGAAGTATCTGATGAATATGAAAAGATTAAAGAAATTTATGAAAGTAGTAGTAGTGAGAGTGCCATGTTAAAAGAGAAACTATTGAAGAGTATGAATGAATTGAGAGAAAAATCTAATGAATATAATAGTATAAAACTTGATTATGAAATTCAGAAACGTGAGGTTGAAGATCTTCACAATAAAACAAAAATATTGGAAGATGTTACAAACAGTCTTAAGGTTAAATCGGCTGAATATGATAAATTAAAACTAGAACATGAAGAGTTGAGCAGAAGGTATAAAAGTCTTCAGGAAGAGACTGAAGCGTTGCGAGTTCTCACAGAACAGCTCAAAAAAGTATCAGTTGAATTTGATAAACTCAAAGAAGACCACAAAATAGCAATAGAAACAATCAATAATACTAAAAATGACAAAGATGCGCTCCAAAATATTCTGGATACTATGTACAGAGACCAGAGAATCTTAAGGAACACAGTGCAAGATCTAAAAGGTAACATAAGAGTATACTGTCGAGTTCGACCACCACTAGAATCTGAAACTAACAAACCATTGTACAACTTGAATGTACTTGATGCTTGTTCAATTGAGGTTGAAAAAATTGAGTTACTCAATTCTGCAAGGAAGGGAAAATCTCAGCATTCCTTTACTTTTGATGGTATTTTTACCCCTCACTCATCCCAGGAAGATGTTTTTGCTGAAGTGGCTCCTATGGTCCAATCAGCATTGGATGGATACAATGTGTGCATTTTTGCATATGGACAAACAGGGTCAGGTAAAACATATACTATGGAAGGAAGCTGTGGAGCAGAGAAATATGGTATAATACCAAGATCAATAAACATGATTTTTAACTGTATGGAGGATCTGAAGAGAATGGGTTGGGAGTTAACAATAAAGGCGTCATTCTTGGAAATTTACAATGAGATAATTTATGACCTTCTAAACTCAAGCAAAGAACAGGAGAGTCATGATATTAAAATGGTCAACTCAAAAGGCACAGACGTCTATGTTTCCAACTTGCAGGAAGAAGAAGTTAAGAGCTCTCATGACTTCATCAGGCTGTTAATTTTTGCCCAACGTAACAGACAAACAGCAGCAACAATAAACAACGAAAGGAGTTCCAGATCCCATTCTGTGGCACAAATCAAAATATCTGCCATTAATGAGAAACGTAAGGAAAAGTTTACCAGTAACTTGAATTTGGTTGATCTGGCAGGATCTGAGAGTGGCAAGACAACTCAAAGGATGGATGAGACAAAGCACATAAATAGATCACTTTCTGAGCTCTCAAAAGTGATATTATCATTGCAAACCAACCAATCTCATATTCCGTACCGGAATTCAAAGCTTACTCATCTCCTTATGCCCAGTTTGGGTGGAAATTCTAAAACCCTTATGTTGGTGAATATTAATCAATTTGATGAGAGTTTTAACGAGACTCTTAACTCCTTAAGATTCGCTACCAAGGTTAACAGCTGTAGAACAGTTAAAGCCAAAAAGAATTTAACTATGGTTGACTTTTAATTGACAGCAATTATATTTACACATTTAGCTTTAATTTATATTACTAGTTAGTACAATAAAGTAATATTACAACATTTATTGCAACAAAAAGTCACCTAATCCAGTAGCAAATATTGGAAAATTGAGCAAAATAGTAATGTAAATTAAAGTTACTGACAATTTAGAATAACAATTATATTTTAATTTGCTAAGGCTACCTTTAATATACTGATGTATTCCACCGATCTGTTATATTCATGTTACGAGTTTTTTAATAGATAATAAATTAAAAAAAAATTGTTTCCAAAAAATGTATTCTTTTGGAAAAATAATGTTGGAATTGTATATGAAAAAAGTAGCATATTTACGTTATAAAATAAAAATAGACATTGATATTTTTCTATACTTATTCATTTCTTGTATATTCTCAGTATTTTCCTAACTTGTATAGTTTTTATGGATAATAAATAACTGTAAGCTGCTGGTTTATATAGTCGGCTACAGACCTACACATACTGACATAATTTTTTACTATTTTGACCATGATTTTGTTTACTAGGTACACTTATAGTTTAGACCACTATAATATAAACTGTTTTAGTGACTTTAGTTTGTAATTGTTTTAGAATTATCAAGTATTAGTTTTTATGTCGCATCTGTAATCTAATATAAGTACTAGTTAAAGTTTTCTTTTATTTTTTCCTCTGTATTTATTAATAACCTTTTTATTCCAATTTCTCAATTCACCATACCTACTCAATTTCTTTTCACAGATGAATTTCTTTCAACTGCTGACATCCAGCCGTTTGTTTATAAGCCTTTGAAGGAATATTTTTCATAAAATTACTTTGAAAACCTTATGATCTAAGTTGAAAACTAACTAAATACTTAACTAATAAGATGCATTTTTGTTCTTATTTTTCACAAAAATAATTATCAGTATTACTCATTCAAATAAAAATTAATATTTTAAAAGTACATTGAATGTGCTTAAAAGTATATTTGGAGGGCATTCAATATATTTTGATACTGGAAATTGCATTTCAATAAATTTGGCGTGTCAGTAGTAAAACTAGTTACTACTGAACCAATTCATATGAAAATTGGCCTTATAATATGAGCTTATTCTTCTTGTAGGTAACAAATGGGATACATATTTTTAATATTGGAATACGTGATTTAAAAGATTGAAGAATCTACGTTTTATTTGTAACTAGAGGTCCGCCCCGGCTTCGCCCGTGGTACATATTTCGCAATAAAAGGTAGCCTATGTCCTTTCTCGGGTATCAAAATATCTCCATACCAAATTTCATGCAAATTGGTTCAGTAGTTTAGGCGTGATTGAGTAACAGACAGACAGACAGAGTTACTTTCGCATTTATAATATTAGTATGGATTATTGCACTCCTATCACAAAAATACACGCAAATTTCCACTTCAAATAATAGTACTAAAATATAAAATAGCCACAGGGATATTGTTTAAGAAGTATATAAATCAATATACTTGATGATGATTGTTCCTTTAACTCCTCGAGGAGCATAGGGCCTCAGTAAACTTTTTCCAGTCACGTCGATTTTGGGCTTTTGCTTTGACTTCTTGCCACGACAGGCCGGTTTTATTTAGTTCAGCAACCACGGATCTCCTCCACGATGCAGGGGGACGACCTTTTCTTCTACGACCATTCGGGGGCGTCCAGTCTAAAGCTGTTTTTGCTATATTTTGTTCCGGCCTCCTAAGGCAGTGTCCTATCCACCCCCACTTCCTGGAGCAGATTTGTTGGTCTATAGGTTGCTGATTGGTTATTTTCCAGAGTTCTTCATTAGAAATTGTATCAGGCCAAAAAATTCGTAATATACTTCTTAAGCATTTGTTCAGGCATACCTGGGGCCTTAGACAAAGTAACAATTACAAAACGATAACGAAGTTAGAAATCGCAAAAATGTATGGGATTGACATTAGATAGACCACGTGATCTAACGCGGCGTATGTCAATCCCATACATTTTTGCGATTTCTAACTTCGTTATCGTTTTGTAATTGTTACTTTGTCTACTGGGCCTGGAGTCTGTTGGAGATAGCTTGTGTTACTTTCCAAGTCTCACAACCATATAGCAGTATCGACTTTACATTGCTCTCGAAGATTCGCAATTTAAGCTGACGGGATAAGCGACTTGATTTCCAAATCGGAGATAACTGTGCAAAAGCAGCTTTTGCTTTCTGTATTCTATTTTCAATATCAACCTCTGCACCACCGTTAGGGCTCAGAATACTTCCTAGATAGCAAAATGTAGGTACTTCTCGGATTGATTTTCCATTTAATGATATTTGCAGCTGTTCATTTGTCAATGCAGTTTTCATGACAACAGTTTTTTGGGTGTTGATTCTCAATCCGACTTTTGCTGCAGCAGATTGAAGTGCGCATGCATTTATATTAAGGTGTTCTATGCTATTTGATACCAAGCAAATATCATCTGCGTAGTCAAGATCTAGGAGTTGACTGCCGTTACCCCATGGAATGCCCGTTCGGTGCGCTGTAGCTTCGCACAGTACATCGTCAAGAAGAACAATGAACATAATTGGCGACAAAAGACATCCTTGTCTCACTCCAGAATTAAGCTTGATGGGATTGGAAAGCTGGCCATTATGAAGAACTCTGCAAGAGCTGTTGGTGTAGAAAGACCGAATGATATTTATGATTTTGGTAGGCAAACCTCTATTCTCAAGGGATTGCCAAAGTGCGGACCATCTTATTGTATCGAAGGCTTTTTCGAAGTCAACAAACATATAAAAGACATCAGATTGCCATTCTGTACATTGCTCAGCTATTATTCGTAGCGTACTGATATGGTCCACACATGACCTGCCCTTTCTGAATCCAGCTTGATTTTCTCTCAAAGTCGCTTCAAAGGCGAGTGAAAGGCGGTTTAAGATTATTTTAGTTAGCACCTTCGACACAATGGAGAGTAATGTTATCCCTCTCCAGTTATTACAATTGCTTCTATCTCCTTTTTTGGGAACTTTTATTAATATACCCTCCTTCCAATCATCGGGTGTTGTCTCCGTTTCCCATATTTGTTTAAGTAAGGGGAAGAGCATTTTTGCGGTGAAGGTGCTATCCACTCTTAACATCTCAGCAGTTATTCTGTCCTTGCCAGGAGTCTTACGGCACTTCAGTGAGTCTATAGCTTGCTTGATTTCTATGCAATTTGGGTGTTCTACGTTAAAATTAGAGAGCTTTGGGTGGTGAGAGTGCAAAGGAATTATGTCAGAACTCTCTGGATTGCCTGTTTCCAAGAGGTCGCGAAAATGGGTGAACCATCTCTTAAGCTGTTGTTCAGATGTTGTAAGAAGATCGCCATTTTCATTCTTAAGGGGTTTAGTATTGGACCGATGCCCCGATTGGTTGAGTAGAGTTTTTGTAGCTTTATAGATACCGGCCATATTCTTTGCAGCTGCAGCCTTTTGCGCTTGATCGGCTATTAAGTTCGTGTTATTTCGTCTGTCCCGTCGAACGCTGCGCTTCAAGCTTTTCCGTAGTAATGAATAGCGTAAATTTTGCTCTTCGTATGTGGGTGAGTTTTTTGATAGCTGTATCAGGGTTTCTTTTGTTTTACGCCTCTGTTCTATTAGCTCCCAAGTACTCTTTGACATCCAAGGCTTTGTGTCACGTCGGCGGAAGCCTAATACTGATTCCCCAACCACCTGAAACGCGCTCTTAATTGCCTCCCAGTTCCCGTTAACATCAAGATCATTAACATCCAGGCTATTGTATTTATTTTTCAGCTCTTGAGTGTATGCCTCAGAGGTTTCTGGTTCTTCCAATTTGGAGATATTATATAGAGCTGTAGTTTTTTCACTTATTGTCTTATGCGCCGCAAGTTTGAGTCGGAGTTCAGCCATTAAGAGCATGTGGTCGCTATCAATATCAGCACCTCTTTTAACTCGAACATCCAGTAGGGACCTTCTCCATTTGCGGCTTAAAGCAATGTGATCAATTTGGTTTTTTGTGATTCCGTCGGGATGATTCCATGTAGTCTTGTGGATGGTTTTGTGAGGGAACAAGGTGCCGCCAATAACAAGTTCGTTTTCTGCGCAGAAGTCCGCAAATCTTATACCATTATCGTTTTGGTGTCCCACTCCGTGTTTTCCCATATACGCTTCTCTACCAAAATTACTATCACCAACCTTAGCATTAAGATCTCCAATAACCATAACGATGTCCTGCCGTTTTATTTTGTTCACTGTATTTTTTAATTGGTCATAAAATATCTCTTTATCCTCTGCTCTTGAAGTCTCTGTAGGCGCGTATACTTGGACTATAGACAAATTCCGTGCTCTAGTTCTAAAACGCACAGTAATTATCCTTTCTGAAACTGGTTTCCAGTCCAGAAGACATCTTCTTGCCTTTTCAGAGAGTAAAAACCCAACCCCTTTTTCATGTCTATCCCCTTCGGAAGGGTTACCTGAATATATGAATGTAGTATTATGGTCGCTTTTTATTTCTCCAAATCCATTCCATCTCGCCTCGCTTACTCCCATGATATCGATGTTATATTTTGGCATAAAGGTCGCAAGCTCTTCTAGTCGACCCGGTCTCCAAAGTGTCTTTACATTCCAGCAGCAAATCTTTATCCATGTTTTCAAGCCAAAAGTCGTTGTATTATATCGATCCGGATTATTATTTTCTGAGGTTTCAGTAATTTATAGAATTTTCGGATGGTTGAGTAATTAGCCCAACGCACCCTAGACCGCTAATGGGGCTGCCATTTCGGAGCTTGCGGCCAAGCTCTGTTTGTGTCGGGTATCATCCCTGTCAAGTTGTCAAGTTGGAATCGGTTTGTAAGGCGCCGATTACTCGCCTTTCGCCCGTTGTCCTTGGCATCTGCGATCTGAACATAGATGGTGAGCGTGCGAAGCACGGTCGCAGAAGGTCCCAGAGAGCACGACGCGGACGTGGTCAAAGCGGACTGGCTGACATCTGCTTCTCTTGAGTACTCCACCATCAAAGTACAGCAGCGAGCATTATGGGCATTTTATAGGCATTGGTGGTCTTGACATCCCACCGAATCCCACCCCGCTCTTTTGCCAGCTTGCCCTCCACAAATCAATATACTTACACATTTGAAATTGTAGCTAATTATGTTTATAATGGACTAATAAATTAATAAAAAATTTAAAAAAGAAAAACTATTAAATAAAAAATGGGTCGTAAAGAATAAATAAAAGCATTAAGACCAATAGACTTGTTTTTAATAATTATTATTATTAGATAGCTATAAAATGCGATACTTTTTAGATATTATTTTTTTAATGTGTAATGTGAACCTTAATAATTTAGGCTGTCCCGTATCCTGTGAAGGTGAGCTCGAGTTCTCATGGTATCGGGTAAATAAATAAAGAAACAAACAAATGTTGTACAAGTAGTAATTTGGAAGAGTGGCATAGATTTCCCTGTTTGAAGGATTTTATACTTAGAGCAGCTAGCGAAGTGTATACTGCTAACTGCATACACTACACAAGCACATCTGCTTTCTTCCTCTGTCGTGTTCTGTAGTAATAATATGGTTCTGAGCGATTTTATTTTAATTTATGTATTATGTTTACTCTATATGTTCGTGTACAATTTTTTTATAATAAATTTTAAACACATATCTACGACATGTATGTATTAATGAGTTGAATAAAAACAGTGAGATGATACGTCAAAAGCCCACAGGTTGCTTGTTTACGTGCGTATTGCCTACGTATGTAGAAACCTGAATTTTAAAACTTATAAAAATAGTATTGATTACTATACATGTCAGCCTATCTATACGATAACTTATCAGGGGCCTTAGACAAAGTAACAATTAAAAAACGATAACGAAGTTAGAAAAGGAAAAATGTATGGGATTGACATTAGATAGACCACGTGATCTAACGCGGCGTATGTCAATCCCATACATTTTTGCCTTTTCTAACTTCGTTATCGTTTTTTAATTATTACTTTGTCTAAGGCCCCAGGCAATATTAAAGTTTCCGATATCACCACTAGATGGGTCTGGTGATACAAATTAAGTGGTAACTGGTAATACATAATTTGTAATTTAATAAACTACCTACATGGTTAGTGGGAGAGTGGCACTTTAGGGATAGTTATATACAAAAATAAAATCAACTGATGATCATTATGTACTTCTAGAATCTAGATTCATACGAGCACATGTTTTATCGGGCAATGACTGTTCTATGAATGAAAATTATTTATTCCGAAATATTTGTTTGTATGTTTTATGTATAAACGACTTGAACAATGTGTAAATGTCTTCCATAAGTAGATGTTGCCTACAATCATCTACGTTTTCATTTTATATATTCAAATCAGATCTTTGTAATAAATATTGTTTGTTGCCATCTAGTGTTGCCGCTCAAAATTATACATATATATTTATATCGGAAGTGTAAAGAAATTGATGATAGATGGCGTCATGTGATTGATCAATCCAGTTATGCCTCGGAATAATTAACTAGAGTTATGCCAATGAGCAAAAACTTAAATAAGACAGTACATAATAAACCTTCATTTAACTACATGGTAACTATTTTAACGATTGTTCTAAATTTTGTACCAAAGAAAAAGAAACTGAGCTACTATTTAAAGCTTAATTAGATAAAAGGTAAAATCAAAGACATTTGTAAGCAATTCATTAAATTATATTTCATTAAATATTACGACTAGATCATTAACAAAAAGCGAAGACTCTTTTCGCAATTATAACACACAAACGTTATTTTCTGTACATCTCCACCGCGACAGGAGCGCGGGAAAACGGCTGGCACTGGGGCGCGAGCGCCAGGCAATCGGTGCAGTGACCGCAAGGCGTGTCCAGGTTTCAATATATCGTTTCTTCAACGAGAAACGTCCTGCTCCACCGCCACCTCAGGTAGCTTTGCCGTCTCTATGGTTTCAATCAGCCTATCCAGGCCGTATAAAAAGCCTTCTTCATGATTCCCTTGCTCCCATGGTTCACGATGAGTTACTTTTAGGCCTTCCGGTACACGTCTCGTTTTAGCGAAGTCAATGAGCCACGCACCGACACGTTCATCATCATAAATAATAAATATACTGCTTCCAACAATCTCGTGAGTTCTGAAGAATTCAGAATTTTCAAAGAGTTCCCGTATTTCTCGGAGGCGAGCGGCAATGGCGCGACGGGCGCGATCATCATCACCAAGAAACCTCGCAACCGTGGAGGCGAGATGCTTTGGTTCACGTACTTTCTGTAAATCCGTTAAGGGCGGTTGGCCGGGTAGCTTAACAGCCTCGATTCTAAAACCTTGTTCCGCTGAGGACGAGCATTGTTCTCGGAATTGCATGTATCTCAGCTTAGTGACCGCACGTGCGGCATGTTCCGCCTCCGTGGGCGCATTGGGGTCGAGCCGAATCATTTTCTCATAGAGGTCAGCGCGAGCACGGGCATTGCTGACTTCGTCTTCTAGGAAAGTGCGAGTTCCCATCTTGACGTCCATAACGTGTGGGTCGCGGAAACCGTGCAGGAGATCTTGAAGTTCAATGAAATGTTCGCCACCGTATTCAAGTTCCCTGTAGTAGCGGGGGATGGCGGAGCGCATGTGGGGACAGGACGCCAGGGCGACGTACGCGTCGCGCTCGGGGTTGTGCGCGGGGTGGTCGCCGGGCGCGCGCCGCTTCCACACCGTGCCGGGGCCGGCGGGCGCCAGCGAGCCGGGGTGGCCCGACAGCTGGAACCACTCCGACGAGCGAGTCTTCAGCAGAGCGTCCGACGCTGGAGCTGAGAGCTCGAGTGCATTCTGTAAATAACAAAAAAATATAAATATAAATAAATAATATTTATAAACTTTTCAAGACACCGTTTTTAATAAATTGAAATATTAACCATACCGAAAATGACTAGAGGTATTTTTTTGATATTTTTGCTATTAAACCAAATATTTTGGTATTCAATTGTAATTTAGACTAGAGAGTTTATACCTATGTATTAAAAAACCTTTTTGTTCTATAATTTATTATAGATACTTACAATAGCTAAAAATTTCAGCAACTCTGAAGGCTGAGGAGGGGTGGGTGTCGCAGGGGTAGTTTCCACGGAAGATGCCGTGCGCCTCCAACGTTTGAAAAGGGCACCATCCTCCTTGCCACGCCAGCGTTCTTCATCTTTGCCAGCAGCGACCTGCGAACAACAGAAATAGCACATTGAAACACCACATCACAAAGCACACTACAGAATATATTTTCACTATCATTTGTTTAGTGTAAAACACCACACAGTATGATAACGTACCGCTAGTATTTTGTTAGCGGTGTAGAGGAGCCCGCCCGGGCCCAGGCGGCTGAACACCGATTGGCGGGAGACACTGTTCATCTTGCTTGTAACAGTCATGGCGTACGCGAGCGTTGAGAGCGCGAACACAAATGAGCGAATAACGAGAGTACGAGTAGCGATCGACTTGACGTCTAGTGCTTACTTGCGAGTGATGCCAGAGGGAGGGCAACCTTGCTTATATAGAGACCTCGGCTTTCTCGTGACGTATGCTCGCGCCCGCACCGCACGCCTCCGCCGCCAGTTTTCCTAGCGTATGTTTTTCACATACAGCTAGAGAGACTAATGCATTTAGCGCCAGGAAAGTGCTTTGACAGTGTTGTTTACACGCTCTAAGCGTACAAAATTTAGTTTTTTGCTATCAAGCGTATGATCTCTGATGTAAGTATGTTTTTACACATACATGAAATATTAAAAAAAAATATCTTCGTTTATTTGAAAATTAATAGACATAACTTCAAAAAGTTATTACTATAAATCGTTTAGTTCACATTTTTAATGTCAATCATATGGCTCTACCACAGGGCTCTACATTTCATATGTTTTTTGGAGTGCGTTGATGGTAGCGTCTTGAGATTGAATATTTTACAGGTTTATAATACTTACTAAATTTATATTATTTTTATTAATTAACATTCTTTAAAAGATTTTGTTTAAAAATACATTATGTCTTCTTAATGTATTCCGTATACAGTTCAAATTAATAAGTAGGTATATTATTAGTTCTTAAAAGTATTCATGAATATATAAAAATTAACATAAATGCCGTGACGTGATGCTTGTAGTACTTTAAAAAAATATATAAGATTAATTTTTCAACTTAAGTAATTAAATACCAAAAAGAAGCTGGGATAAATGTAACCGGGGCATGACATGACGTAAATGCTTTGTTTTTAAGACAAAAGCCATGACGTGACGGGAAGACGCGCTTTGCATCCAAACGTGTCCTGACGTTTTCATATAAAAACTTAACCACGCATGTTGTCCAATTATGAAGTACATACTTAAAAGTGGCAGTAAAGTAAGTAGAATAAAGTAGACATGATAAAAATATACAGCTATATTCGTGGATAAGCTCGAAGAAATTCTTCTTTAACTTTTTTTTTAATGTTTGTTGTTTTAATTTTGGTTATTTATTAATGCGAATGGTATTTAATATTGCAGTTAATACAAGTCCAGTAATAAACACCTAGTACGTCATTAAAGTCCGTTCCGATTTCATTACCTAGACTGAAGTCTAGACTATGTTCAGTTCACGAGTTTACTGCCAATAATAGGTGATAATGTTTTAGACGTAGGTAATGCATACATTACAATTTGATTTTGTTTATCTTTCTCTCAATGCTGAGCTACACCCAACTATAACTATAACTACATACTTAGTATATAGAAATCAAAGCATATGACTTTGACTTATAAGACTTATAAGGAATATATTACGTTAAGTGGGTAGTGGATAAAATTGTCGAGTTTGAGAGAACCAATGAATAAATTGTACCCTTTCATGCAAAATGGGTCAGGGTCATGTTACAAAAGCTAGTACAGTTCGTAGACTTACAGCGCTGCATTTATTTCAGAAGGGGCCGAACTAACCTTTTCAACATGTGTTTAGTGAAATTGAAATAAATTAACCGTTCAATTGAGAGCGACTAATAGGGTGTTAACTGCCACCAAGTCTTTTTTGCAGACGATTTTTTATAGATTAGAATCATCATTCTTCAGACATAAACGCGGTGTGTCACAACTCTCTTTTACTAAACAGTCATATTACTAAGTTCAACAAGCGATAACAACTTTGTTATTTTTTTATAATATTATGCCTTCCATTGATTTATAAATCCATCACTTGCATAATTTTGTAATGTCCATTCTACAATGTTTAAGCTTTAATTTTAAGTATATGTACTATTTATATATTTGAAATTTTATATTATTTATTATTTATATTATTTGGAGCTTTGAAAATCCGGCCCTAGCAAGTGCATTATGCGCAGACAATGATTTGCTTTATGCACAGTCTGGAGGCCGAAACTGCATATAGATTGCACTGTTTTTATCATGATTTGTCGGCCAACAGGTCAAATGTATGCATAATATATTTTATTGATGCATAAATTCGTTATATCACTCTCAATTATACGTAACTTTTTATATAAAGAAAACATCTCTCGGGTTCTTGCTTATTGAATACGTAAGTGATAGCACCTTTAATCGTCATCGATTCGACAATAAAAGGTAATTCGTTGAAGATATGATGTAAACCTAATAATATTGAATAGGTTTATATTAAGTATCGATTGAATTTTCTTAATAAACGACATACAGTATCGAAGGTAGAGTAAAATATAGAGCACGGTCATTTTGTTGACGAGAATATTGTTGCTCGTACTTTTCCTATGTTTGTAATTGTTTGTGATCGTGCCTGTAGGTGTAAATCAAATATGTTTAGCACCAGCTAACATAGGTATAATGCTCAGTTTGCACAGCTTCTTATATGCCAGTGCATTTATAAGATGAATTATTTTCACGTTTATGTAAAACGAACCACTGGGAATTTATATTTGTAAATGAGTAAAATTTAATTATGAAGCAATTAAACTAATGGTTACTTATGTTCAAGTTTAATTATAAGTCATTGTATCAAAAGTGAAAATGACGTCAACAACATTCTGTTTTATTCATTAGATATCATAATTACTCAGGTATTATGTTTACCAAACCTGTTATTTAAAATATTGGTGCACCGGTAGAAGTGATATGTTTTTTACATTTTATATTCGCTTTTCTTCTTGGGGCGTTTGTTATAAAATCTTAAGATTTCGTTATACGTTTAATAATAAAAATCAGAATCAATGAGAGACGGACAATGATCACTATTAATGTTTATTCCAATACTTGGGCATGAAGCCAATGCGTATACATATTATGTAGTTTGTTTTATTTATCGTTCCTGTTTTATGGATAAAAAATTATACTGGATTAATTAGTTAGTTGTAGGTATATTTTTTAGTTTCTATACAGCACAGTGCCATTTATACTTTTATAATATATTCACAATTACTTATATATAAAACTTGAATATATTAACATATTTATTTGAATATATAAAGCGGTAGTGACTCATTACTGAAAATAATGTAAGAAAACAACAGCAGATAAGTTTCTCTCGATTGTTTCATTCAACTTTCTTGAAACACATGTTAAACGTCACTCTATTTTATTTATATGAATATTGATGAATAATATTTTTTCCGAAAAACACTATTTATCAATAGAACGCCTTAACCGAAGTATTTAAATTGGCCTCATGACGTCGGACAAACCCGCGCAAATGGTTTTGCTGTATTGTTGACACAGCTGCAAGAAATCGAACGGATGGGTTATATCCAAATTTTTAAACAATTTAATATTTCCATGACTCAATCGTTTAATAAAATTTGTAGCATAATAGATATCTTTGATATTATTGATTAAATTTTATATTAGAAACACATTTTTTCTAGTTTGTACATAGTTTAAGTAAATAATATTTACCTACAGGAAAATTCAAAGAATGTAATATGTTTGTCTTTCGCCAACCGTTATTTTTCTTTTGCCTGAAACTATTATATAGATTATTATAGGTGATGTGATACTGATGTACTTATTGTATCAAAAACTTTGTTACACGTACGACTGTAGTGTGTACCTAGTGTTTATGGACATATTGATTTTTTTGTGGATACGAATAAAAACACAAATTGTTTGTACAGCTGCGTACGTAATAAAACATTAGTTCATAGAAAATTGCGTAGACCGGATATAGTAAACATTACTAACTAAACAGTTTCCAGTATTAATGAATCAAGTTTCATACAGACGTCATTCAAATGCAATACATATATTAAACTCGTATTTTACCCCAATAGGATCAAGATCAATGTTTTACATTATAAAATATAATAAAAGCGTGTTACATTTCTCTAAATATGTACATTTATACATATACAACAATATATGATTATTTGAATATTTATTACTTACTTCTATGCTATTGCCATATTTCCACAAACAATTTGAAATTAATAATTCATCTGACCACAGTATATCATAGTGAGTAAAATTTTCATGAGGCTTACTCACAGACATGTATATATAAGTAGACAACGCAAGTACCGCGATCTGTATGAAAACCAAGCGTGTCATATTTTTTGTACTGACCTTGACGCGTTATGACGTCACGAGCGCTTTTTAGTGATGTTAATTTCATTTTACGCTAAATCGATTAGGCCGCCACTCGCGCGGCGATTCTAGTATCGTCCTATCCCATCGAAGTAAATCGAAAGAAATCAGATCAAACTAGATCTATGTCTAAGAGGTAGTCAAATAAATGAATCGTAATCGATTACTAAATCGATTCAAGACAGAAAAATGATAATTACCATAGACAGAGGGATGATAAAATAAAGTTATAAACCTTTTAATATTCTAACAAGTAAACTAATGTGTTTTAGCTTTTTCTTACATATGCCCATTGAGTTACCATGTACTACGTACTAGAGAGGCCATCGAAAGAAAGTAATGAAACTGTCAATCAATCAATCTTTATGTCCCGTTGCATCGATCCATTTTCCTTTTATGTTCGGGTTACTTGGAAAACTGAAAAAACAAACATAGTCTAAGCAATAAGGAGTTTTCTTAAAAAACTCCCAAGATGACACTTTAACTAATGGCGTCCATGTCATAATATTTATTTTTAGTACCTTTGTATTAAAATACTTAAAAGTTCTAGGTCAAGTCGTATTAAATGACAAAAAAAATCTATGCCTTTTTTTCTGAAAAATTGCTCCTTCAAATTATCATTTATCTGTTCGATTATAAAATCGATTAGAATCGAGAACTGTTGCATCAAATGAACATCACTAACCACAAAATTGGACAGAAAAATGAGAACAGAAAAATGAGAAGACGCTATTCATTGCTTGTTATCATACGACGCGATCTTTACCGTGCCAAGTAAAAGCCGCAATGTATTCCGAATCATTTCGTATGATTTGGTATCCGTGTTTGTCACGATCGTTTTCCACAGATATTCTTTATTTGATTTTAAAATAAATAGTGCATATTCTGATTAGAAAATTACTTACCGGTGGAAGGAAACATCTCTGCTAACTCGGCCACTCACAGCTGTGGAGTTTCTACAGTTTATAACGGCGTAATTCGGCATTTTACTTTATTCAGCTTCACGTCTTTCCTTGGCGAACTGCAAGCGCGGACTGAGTGTAGGCCAGCGTCAAGTAAGTTTCATAATCGTAGTTTGGACACGGGAAGTACATACACTCGCTTAGTCTATCTTGATATATGTCCGTGGGCTTACTCTACAAAATAATTTTTCAAATCAGCCCATTCTTCCTGAGTATAGTTTGACCCACAGGTTTGACCAAACAAACTAACAAACTCTTCAGCTTTATGAGTATAGATGTGACACGTTATTAGTTCTTTGGGGACGGCGTATTGTCCTTACATATCACAATAGTGACAATAGCCCGTTAGCGTTCATTTATTCCGTGACGGAATGCTCGACAAGTCAATATTTTGGACACTTGTTTTAAAGCGTTTTGCGATGACATCTGTGGTTGACATACTAATTATGGAATTTAAATTTTTACTAATAACAAATGAGCTTAATGTAAGAGCTCGTTAAATAATTTCAGGTACCAATTTTAAACGGTTTTTTTTACTGTAAAACGTAAATGTTAGTGTCGTTAATTCATCCATTTTATTTGTAATTATTTTTAATGTAATTCAAATGAACAATAATATAGGAAATAGGTTGATCGCTTAATTACTATTTCTCAGATATCTAGATAATTGCACCGCACTTACACAGCAGTAGGTACCGCATCTGTAAGTAGGTGCCCTTTCAGTTTGAGGATAATCAGCGACTCCTTGTAGGCGTCGACGATTCGGGGTCAATTGTTATATCGGCAAGCGGAAGCAGACATTAGCGAATACAAATTATAAGCGAAGTGTAATTCAAAGCGGAACTCGTACACCATGTCTTTAGCGCCTACAATTTGAGGACGAGCGCGGCGTCACAGCAAATGCATTAAAATGTTAACAACGATCGCATACATGCATAAACGCAGTGTTTCTCTTGAGGCTGAATAATAAATAATCGTCTTTATATTGTGAATCACGTAAAATCACTTAACCACATAATGACGGCATTCGTGCAATTAATTAAAACGCCTTGCTCTATGTGATACGTACCTACATTCCTGTGTGTATTTTTCTATCAGAAACTTAATTATACGACAGAAACAATACTGGAAGGTATTTTGTATTCGATAAATTCGATGCAACCCAGGAAGCGTGAAAATAATTCAACAAAGTACGTGTGCCAAATTTTACGAGTTACATAGTTGGTTGATAAGAATCATAATTATTTTACGATCAAAATTCACAATATGTACATGACGGAAGGGGAAATGACGTTATTCATCCTTATTTACTCAATAAAAAAACGACTTTAATATACATTTAAGATTAGATACTAATGCGCACCCGTACATTGTATGTTAAATAAGAACAAATGCGAAGCGTTAGCGACGTCATAGCATATATAGAGTTTCGTAAATAGGGTCTGCAGCCTAACTGGTATGCAATCACATACCACACGCCTTAGCCTAGTTTAAAAATTTCATTCTGATATTTAAAAAATACCTTACAACTGGCCTTATATTTTTACGACTTTTGAGTTTTGAATGTCTGGTCTTGTTTTCGTAATTGGAAATGTCACAAGGTTAAAGAAAATAATAACAACAACTTCAGTCAACCGCACATTCATTTAACGGTGTAAAAGAACAAAGGTGGCGGCTTTATAGTTTTATATTTGTTGTTCACCTCGCCCCAGCACGCGGACGAGATTCTAAAATATTATCAAGGCTCTATAAAACCGGTATCAAAGACCAACGAAACTGAACTATTATATCATTCAATTATTATTTTATAATGTTTAAAATTTTATTATATTTGCAATACAAACAATGTGTCTATTTGTTATCGATTCCGTGTTCGCTTCAAGTAAGAATGAATAAATTCGACTACTACGTACTATGCAACAGGAAAATTTTTGAAAAACCATTCGAGTTGAAATTGAATTAAAATGCGACATATTTTTTATTTATGCTTGACAATAACATAAATACACCGTTGACAAGTAGGTATATTCATCATTTAAATATTAAAAACCTTACAAAATAAATAATATAAATTGGCTTGTATTTTACTTATCTTGAAATCAAATCTATTATAAACATCTAAAACTTTTTTATATTTTGGAAAATAATGACTATACATGGATTGCATATCATAGGAGTTGACACGGGATCGTATGTAATATGTCGACTGACCACACAAACACAAAGCCATGTTTCCCTGTGAGTTGTTCGCAGTTGATCGTCTTGTTACGAAATAAGGCGCATCTACAAGGCTACTCCGTGCGTCACATTTCACATTATTCAAAAATGTTTCGACATTTTCAGTTTAAATTTATTGTTTGAGCACCTACTAAAGTATAAATATTTATTTGAACCTACTACCAGCCCAACATTTTGTGGAAATATAACTACTTATATAATTTTTTGTCCCTCATATCACGTTGAAGAAAATATAAGAAGCACATTGAAAGATATCGCATTGACGTATTTACATAAATTACATTTTCATATAATAAGGAAGTATTAAGGCTGCTCTAACAAATAAGAAGATAATAGGTAACTTTTTACTTAGATATGTTTTTGCGTTAAAATAGGTGGCCTATATCTAAAATAAATAAAATTCATCATTTACAAAATATGAGTATTGACATCTTTGAAGCCGTTATGACTGACCGTAAATGAAGAAATAATATTATATAACACTTCTGGTTGTATACGTAGTATATTATTATTAGTCTGTGCTTCTGGTAACGTGTGAACAAACTTTATAGTTTATGTAGTTTCACGGTACGACAAGTACATATCTTATATATAAAAATGAATCGCAAAATGTGTTGGTAAGCGCATAACTCGAGAACGGCTGAACCGATTTCGATAATTCTTTTTTTATTATATTCCTTAAAGTACGAGGATGGTTTTTAAGTAGAGAAAACGTAAATATGTACCACGGGCGAAGCCGGGGCGGTCCGCTAGTCTATAATATAAAAATGAATCCCAAAATGTGTTGGTAAGCGCATAACTTGAGAACGGCTGAACCGATTTCGTTAATTCTTTTTTTATTATATTCCTTGAAGTACGAGGATGGTTCTTACGTAGAGAAAACGTAAATATGTACCACGGGCGAAGCCGGGGCGGACTGCTAGTCTTATATATAAAAATGAATCGCAAAATGTGTTGGTAAGCGCATAACTCGAGAACGGCTGAACCGATTTCGATAATTCTTTTTTTATTATATTCCTTGAAGTACGAGGATGGTTTTTATGTAGAGAAAACGTAAATATGTACCACGGGCGAAGCCGGGGCGGACCGCTAGTCTTATATATAAAAATGAATCGCAAAATGTGTTGGTAAGCGCATAACTCGAGAACGGCTGAACCGATTTCGATCATTCTTTTTTTATTATATTCCTTGAAGTACGAGGATGGTTTTTATGTAGAGAAAACGTAAATATTATGTACCACGGGCGAAGCCGGGGCGGACCGCTAGTTAGATATAAAAATGAATCGCAAAATGTGTTGGTAAGCGCATAACTCGAGAACGGCTGAACCGATTTCGATAATTCTTTTTTTATTATATTCCTTGAAGTACGATGATGGTTTTTATGTAGAAAAAACGTAAACATATACCACGGGCGAAGCCGGGGCGGACCGCTAGTATTAGATAAAAATTCGCCCTAAGCTATGTTAAGCGTACAGTTAAGATGGTCACCTTCGTCTTGTTGACATCATACCTTTCTTTGCCATAGGACATACAAATTATACACGATCTCGTAAGATTACCAAGATTATCTATTATGGTATTATTATGTAAATTGCACGATACATGAACAATGAACATGTAGTAACATTTTTTTGTAATTCGTTAGCATTACTGACGACGCGGTTGGCGCAGTGGTAAAGTAATAGCCTACTGATCCGACGGTCCCGGGTTCGATCCCCGGTCAGGGCAAATATTTGTGTGATGAACTCAATTATTTGTTCTTGGGTCTGGGTGTTATTATCTATATATGTATTTATTAAATATTATATTTATCGTCGCCTAGTACCTACAACACAAGCCTTAATTGAGCTTACTGTGGGACTAGGTTGATTTGTGTAATAATGTCCTACAATATTTATTTATTTATTATTTATTTATTTATTACTTCGTAATTCAGTGGGATAATGTCGATCCCCATTCCCCACATGTGTTTTATAGTATTGTGTAACACCATCTCGCCATGTCCTTTAGTCATTCTCTGTGGTATTGCACAACAAGTTATGGGCGGCGCCGACAGAACCATAATGGGTCACATTGTTATGCACCTCATTCGCTTCGTTACCGTTTTAATCAACTTAGAGCAAACACTAATTAATTATTCAGTAGCGCTTGTTCAAATATATACTTACATGGTAAATGAGAAAAATAAGACTATGGTAGAAGTGTCTTTGGGAGTTATAAATTATCATGGGATAAAACGAAATTTATATCTCATAATTCAAATTATTAAACATTGATTTATTTCACTATGCGATTAAAAATATAAATACAACAATTATCCATTGAATTTTCTTTTGAATGAATCATAATAATTACTACGAAATCAAAATGTAAGTATGTCAAATGTTCAATTAGGTGTAGGTATGTACCTAAATTGTTTGCAATTTACCGCGTAATGTCCTTATATTAAATACTTTGATCTTTTTGACAGTTACAGAACGCTGAAAGTTCAAATAAAATAAACATATACGACAAAATTAAAACTTACATTCCAATGAATGAGCTAATTATATGTTAATAAGCCAATAAACTGGAGTCTAATCATGACGTCAATAGTGACCCGCTTGCGTCTTAAAAAATATAATATAATAGTAAATAATTAAATTGTTTTCGAATCATCCATATAATATTTTAAAGCTTTAATAACAGGCCGTGCTGTACTAATATAGATTAAATAAGTCGAAAGGCAGATTTCTGAAACGGTGGTCGTTAAATGACCCAAATTAGTGCATCCGGCCGTCTGTACCCTGAGACTGACTGCGGAGGCTGCCCACGCTTGCGAGCGCTTAAACTAGCTATCCCGATACTGTTTAGAGTGGTTTAGAACTATGTTAACACATGTTTAAAAACTTTTTCATGTTTTACAGATTAACAGCTATGCACATAACTACATTCCATTGAATAAAATATTTAGTTATCAATGGAATCTTAAAAAAATGCTTTATAAGTTGCATTTAGTATAAGTATCTATTTTTCACGATTACAATGGTAACCTTAAAAACGTGATGCGTATTTAAGTTAAAATATTACAGTGATGTAGAGACTTGAATCCAAAGCATAGGTAGGTACTATGAGTCAATAACGGAAAGGAGATTATTAAAATAAACACTGGTTTTTAATGTGTCATAGTTCTTATTATTAAAGAATTATAGTCATTTAATGAATATGTATAGATATTAGAGAATAGGATATAGAAATCGTCTGCACCTAGAAACAAAATCTATATTCTTAATCATTCAGATGTATAGTATGTCAGATTCCCAGTTGAAACATCATATTAAAAGATAGAGAGATGTATCCTAGATAGCTATATAGATATTTTTTGTGAATAAATGTTTGTCTATCCAAGTAAAAATGCAGAATAAAGAGGAACGTCAAAGATAAGTACCCAAGAAAACCTTGAATCACAGTCATCAGTGCAACTGTAGGTACAATATATCCTCTCCCTTTGCCATTGCATTCAAATTAATAATTACGCCATGTTCAGTGACTGACTCCAAGTGTAGGCGCATAAATATCTTCGGGTTAAAGGTGCCAACAAGGAAGCTAGCTGAATGATTTGTGATTATTTCCGCTTGTATTATCCAATGTGACGTAAAAGGTTCTCATTGCATTTAAATAAACAACACGATAATTCATTTAAATGCACCCGGGAAGTATTCAATAAAACAACTCTAAAAGGAGATGAAACTGAGCATTATTCTTCGGAAACTTATTTGAGTAATTTCAGTTTTAAACTTACATATCTTGAAAAACAAAATACTCCATGTTTTTAATTGTATTTTTTTTTTCGAACATAGATATTTAGTTATGTGAATCTTGACGAATCCTCTACACGTTTCGCCTGTAACTACTGCAATAATTATCTTGACTAGGTATGTTTTTAATTTTTAATAAAGGCTAGGACATATTTTTTTTGAGTCAAACTAAAAAAAAACTCAAAAAGTCATTACCTATTAATACAAATAATTTATATTTATTTAACATCACGTGTTTCATAATTTATTTTACGCTCGTTTATAAATAAAATCACGGTCAATAGTAGTTGAATGTATTTGTACATTTAAGTCGTTTGAACTTTAAGGTACAGGTTAAACAATTAATTACCCATTTATGAAATACAGACATGAGGACCAACGAAAATAGAATACAATAGGTACCAATGACCTTTACAGAAAATAATAAATGGATCTTTATAACTTAGGGCCGATTTTTCGGGTTTGACGCATTTGGTGCACTTCTCAACTTGTACACCATGCTCAAATGGTGAACTTAGCAACTTGTACACTTCTCAAATGGTACACTTCGCAACTGGTACACTTCTCAAATGGTGCACTTCGCAGTTGGTGCACTTTTTAAGGTTAGTTGAGATTTGGAAAAATTGTGTAAAAATGAAAGAATTTTTGGTTTTGGATGTTTAATTTTTATAATTATGTCAACAAAATAATAATAATTAAACTATTCAGAATAACCTTAAACACTATAACATTTGGGTTCATTTTTATTTTTTCAAAAATAAAAATGTGACTCGGATATAATAAAAATAATATAATTATGTAAGAAAAAAAAAGTAGATTTACAGTAAAAAAATATCATAATAAAGATATGATATAATATCATATTATATCAATAACCTTTGTAATATTATTATTTAACTTTTAAAACTTTTAACTATTACTAATTAAATAAAAGCTTTGCGTGTCTAAGGTGATTCTGTATAGTTTAATTATTATTATTTTGTTGACATAAAAATTAAACATCCAAAACCAAAAATTCTTTCATTTTTACACAATTTATCCAAATCTCAACTAATCTTAAAAAGTAATAATAAAATTAAACATCCAAAACCAAAAATTCTTTCATTTTTACACAATTTTTCCAAATCTCAACTAATCTTAAAAAGTGCACCGACTGCGAAGTGCACCATTTGAGAAGTGTACCAGTTGCGAAGTGTACCATTTGAGAAGTGTACAAGTTGCTAAGTTCACCATTTGAGCATGGTGTACAAGTTGAGAAGTGCACCAAATGCGTCAAACCCGATTTTTCAACCCATGTATAAAACTTATCCGCCCAATAAAGTATATTACACGATAATATTAAAATGTCACCCGTAAACTGTCAAAGACGAGCAAAGAATATATTTTTGAAAATAAACTCAAATGGAATAGAAATAGTCACGGGGCAGTGAAAATCGTTTATTATATATGTTACGGCTAAAGGTAGGTGAGAACATAAACTTAAGATTAGCCGGCTAAACTTAGGTTTATTTTCGACGAGGTGTTAATGTTAGTTTGTTCTATCTTTAGCCGGCTAAACTTAAGTGTAACCGCAGGCCCGTGGCTAAAAATGTCGGGGTGGGTAGATTTGGTTACTATAATACATGTAAGGAACAGGGCGAGTGTTTTCTGGCACTTCGCCGGCTGCTGCCGCAGCACGCTCGCTGCGCTCGCTCGGCTCGTGCGGGTCTTAAGAGTTCTAACCTAACCTAACCTAGCCACCAGCTTTCTGCCCTGAGTCGGGGTGGGTAGATTTGGTTACTATAATACATGTAAGGAACAGGGCGAGTGTTTTCTGGCACTGTGCGGGCCCCTCAAGCCCTCCACCGGCCCGGCGCTAACCAAATCTACCCACCCCGACATTTTTAGCCACGGGCCTGCGGTTACACTTAAGTTTAGCCGGCTAAAGATAGAACAAACTAACATTAACACCTCGTCGAAAATAAACCTAAGTTTAGCCGGCTAATCTTAAGTTTATGTTCTCACCTACCTTTAGCCGTGACATATACATATTATGGTCGGTTAGTGCCATAGACAAAAACAGTATAAAAGCTTAGCTTGCTGAGTTAACAGTATAAAAGCACATAAAGTATTTTCTTCATAAGTATCTGAATGGATCTTTAGAGAAAAAAATTTCTTCTAAATAATTTCTTTCAAAAATGAAGACTCTGAAGCCGAAAGCATTAAAGGGTCAATCAATTTTTAAAGGTCCCGATCATAATTTTCTCGTATTTTTTTTTTTTTACTTAATTTTCAGCATTTTAGTATTTCATTTAGAAGATAATTCTTCGTAGATTAAGATTATATAAGCAGCAGTGCAGTTGATTTAATACATTTGTGGATTTACCTTCACGAACCGATCTATTCACGGGAAATAATGTCCTTTGGACAACTTACACAATAGTACTTTTTTAAATGTTAAATTCCCTTAAGAATTAAAACAAATTCTTCTAATATTAAATAATAAATAATATTTTGATATTTGTTCTATTTACACCCAAAATACGAAATATTTTTATTAAAATTGAAACGAATGATGTCTTTTGAACAACCAAATAATGTTTCATATATAAAAAAGTTTCAGTAAAGCGGAAATAGTGATATTTTTTACAAAAAAACTATTAAGGCGAGGTTGTTACGTATCGCATTATTGATTTTACTTAATTAAAATGAACTGATTCTCGATATAACTGAATGAATGAAGTATAATGTGATTTTCATATGGGGACATCTTAGTTGTAGTAGTAGCGTCTTGATTTTTGAAATGTTAAAATTACAATTAAACTAGACATAAAATCGCGTAATAAAAATGTGTTCCCGAAACAGCCGAGTAATAAACAAAACATGAACTATTTTACTGTTAAAGTATAAGTTTTATATAATTATTGTCCTAGGTACAACCAAATTGTCCATGGTACAACCACTTTGGTTGGCCCAGTGACTGGTTGTCCGCGGGACATTTTTAACGTTTTGAGCCGCCAAGCAAATACTATTGTTATTTTATATATTAATCTCAGCTCACACTAAATTATAGACGAAAGCGCATCTCGTGTAGTATAATTGATAACAATGCATCAAGTACTTATGCTTTAATCACAGTTGTCTGACGGACTGACAATAAAGCCACCCCACACTCACCAACATCGCTCGGACGACTGTTGCCGTGATTTTATACAAATCAAAATGGCGTTTGAGCCCGACAGTTAATTGTTGTGTTTAGCTTGTTGTTTAGGAATCTACCGCGCCATTTGTGTTTTGTTTCCATAACTAAATTACGGTTGTCTGTGAGACCTGTGCCATGTAGATGATTTATGGGGACAAAAGTAAAATGCCTGAAAAACGTATTATATCCAATAAAAAAAAAATATTTGTATGTTTTTATGTCAATAATCATGAACTGAATCAAGAAGTCTATTTGGTATTTATGGTCGTGATAGTATGTGTTCGTGATGCGAAGTTTGTTTATGCATAGTAGCTTGGGGACAAATGTGATAGTACTGGAAAATTGCATTTAGTCTCTGGACAACCATGAAACTACGCACAAATTAATAAAGCAAGTAAAATATTGTTCACAATAATGTTAGAAAATATTAAGAGGAATATAATTAAAACCAATTTAACTCTTTCTGATTTCATGTTTATTAATTATCGTTCAGGGACATGATGCGTGTACCGTCGGACCATTAAAAGTTGATCGACCCTAAAACACTGTTCATTACGTATATAAATATTATTATCAAATAATAAAATATTTTAAGAAGAGTCACGATATGACGTTTATCGGTTTAATTATTATAAACTTAGATTATAAATATATGAGTTTTGCTTGAGGAAAAAATATGACAACAGGCAATACAGATAAACTTTAATTATATGTTGAACGATATTTCAAATTGAAATGTGTATGCAGTGGCGTGCCTAGGGTGTAAGGACTGGGCAAGCCCAAATTTTTCAAAGTGTTTGATGGGTACCCTTTTCATGAATAATATACCTACCTAGGTATACTGTGTAATTATGTTCGTTATAAAACTTATAAAAAAACGTGAACATATTACATCCCGAATCAAATCTTTTAAATTTTCACGCGCGCCCGCAAACAGTTGAGTCAAATCAAACGTTTATCATTAAAATCGATAAATTATATAAAACTGTAGAAAATTGTACAACATTTATATTCTAATTCAAAACGCCAATCTTTCTGAAGGAAAGATTTTATAACATCGGAATTATAGAAAGTAGGTGTTTATTTTAGAATTCAATTACCTAACAGCTCCTTTTCTATGGCAATTATTGATACACAATTCAGAAAGGCGTTCTTGGCCAAATAAATAAATAAATAAATAAATAAATAAAATAAATCTTTATTTCACCTTTAGATTATACAAAATTGAATATGAGGCTCTGGTTCTCTTGCTAGGCATAGCCTGTGTTAAGAGAGCCAGTCCCTTCCCTTGATACATCTTGGTCTTGTTAAAGGTAAAAATGAAAAGAAAATTTATACAAAAGCAAAATTTAAAATAAAAATAAAAATAAAAGGGAGAATAGCCAACTCTGTGAATGTGTGCTGTGTGTGTTTGTGTGTGTGTTTGCGTGTGTGTATGTGTATGTATGTGTGTGAGTGTGGGTGGATGTGTGTGAATGTGTGTGTGTGTTTTATTTATTTGAGTAACGAGTGAACGTGTTGTGTAGTAGGTATAATTGCGGTGAGTTACATTAAGAATAATTTATTTAACTTGTGAGATAAGGAGATTTTCTAAGCCATCGTAATCATATTCGTCTAGCCATGATAAAACTGTTTTCTTAAAGGTGTTCCTATTTAGCTTTTTTACATTAATTTTATTGTTCAATTTGTTGTATATACGAGGAGCTAGTACTCTGTATGATTTGTTAGCAAATTTACTTTTAATAGCAGGTACAGGGCATCGATCTATCCGTTTATTCGCTACTTGAAGCGTAGGTACAGTATTAATATGGTATCTCTGGAGAATATTTAAGAAATATAATTTGCGGACACTAAGCACCTGTGCTTCTTTGAGAACTGCAGTGGTAGGACATCTAAATGGAAGTTTCAAGGCAACTTTAATAAGGCAACGTTGTGCTCGTTCCACTTGTATTAAATGCGTTTTTGCCATACCACCCCAAGTGCATATGCAGTAGCGAAGCAAACTTTCGCACAACGCTTTGTAGGCCAGAATCAAGATGTTCTTGTTGGCAACAGCATTAAGTGACTTAAAAATATACACCAGGCGCCGCATTTTAGTCGCTAGGTAATTCGCTTGCGGTATCCATCTTAGGTTATGGTCTATTTGAATGCCTAGATATTTACAGTGCTCTACCCGCGTTAAGTTTATACAAGCACAACTACTGGTATAGTGATGATGTCTGTTACACGGATAGGTATGTAATTTAATATTAAAATCACTAGTAGGCAATCCAGTTTTTGTTTTTGCGAAACAGATAAGATTTGATTTTCTTATGTTGAGCGATAGAAGGTTGTCCTCAAGCCATCTAGATGTCGCCGCCAATCCTGCCTCTGTAGCTATTTTGACGTCACGCCAGTTTCTGTGGTGGAATAGGATGACAGTGTCGTCGGCGAACATAGTAATGTCAGCGTTGGGTATCTGCATCATGCACAGTGGGTTAATGTAGATCAAAAATAAGATTGGCGCGATCGTACTTCCTTGAGGGATACCGTACCGAGAGCTAGTTGCCTCGTTGCTAAACTGGCCATCCACTTTAACACGCTGTGATCTGTCAGTAAGATAGTCCTGGAACCAATTCAAGACCACTCCTCTGATTCCAATATTTTGCAATTTAGCAATGAGGATTCTAGACGACACGGTATCAAACGCCTTTTGGAGATCTAAAAATATTCCCAGGCACTTCTCACCACGATCCAGATATGTAGTTATAAGTTCGGTAAGTCTTAGCGTCGCATCCTCAGTTGAGACTCCAGAACGGAAACCAAACTGGTGTCGTGAAATTATATTATTTATATTTAGGAAGTCGATCAGTCTTTTGGTAACAACTTTTTCTAAAATTTTAGAAATACTGGGTAGTAAGGAGATCGGTCGGTAATTGGAAGGTTCTGTAGCAGTACCCGACTTGAAAATTGGTACTATTACTGATTTTTTTAAAGACGAAGGAAAAATTCCAGAGCTCATACTAAGATTGCATAAAAAGGTTATTGGGTCAACTAGAATTTGAGAGAACTTTTGTAGTATATGAGAAGTCAAACCGTCCCACCCCGGCGAACTACTCTTTTTCATTGAGTGAATGATCTTATTAACTTCATATGAGTCTGTTGGTATTAAAGCCATGGAGTGGAGCGGCCCGTCCTTACTTGTCGCGTTTCTGGAAAGTTCGTCCTCTGTTTTATCAATAGAATTTAAAATTTTGTTTGCTAAATCCTGCCCTACCCCAGTGAAGAACTTGTTAACAATATCAAGAGACTCAACCGCATTTGTATTGTTACATAATAAATTATTAGAAGTTGCCGTTTTTTTGTTCATATTGCAAATTTCTTTTATCGTATTCCAAGTGTTTTTGATATTCCGATTATTAGAAAGTAACTGATTTCTATAATATTGATTTTTTTGTGTCTTAATGATTCACAAGTATTTCTTAATAATTAAATAAACGTACCTATGAATACGATTTAACGATGAGAAAGCACGCTCCGTGGAAGAACTACTACCTATTTACTAGCAGGAATCGTAACTACCAAAATATGTGCAAATTTCAACAGCTGGGGAAAGGCTTCTTCTAAGCAATTCTCATTCATGAAATCGTTCGTAAACATTACAATTAAAATTTCGTTTATATGTGACTTACTAGTTTCGGTAATGCACAAATCGGGAGTTGGTTTTGATGAAGAAATTAATTGTTTTTCAGTAAAGTTTAATGATTTTACCTTTCCCCCGCTGAGCACAAAGTAAACCATCACAATTTACAACACAATCTGCTGTCGCGACACTTATTTTACCACAAAATTCGAAAAACTTAACCTAAATTACACCGGTATAATCACCCGCTCAAACAAACTATAATTTAACAATAATATTCACGACGTTCGTTCGCGCAATCGTAACTATCTTCACACTGTTAAAAAGCCGGGCTTCATGCCCCTTACAAATTGCTATAGAGTTCTATAGCTAGGTATGTACAATATCTACTCCGACGAAATTTCATACGTTAGAAGAGATGAGCGCAAAGCCCGGTAAAAGCCCACGCGTGCAAGCGAGACACCGCACTGTTTATAATCCATCCAATTTAGGTTGTAACGTCCATATAAAAGGTACGACCTTATTCCGATAGGAAGAAGGATGAAAATGATAATGATAAAAAAAGTTTACTCGAATTCGTCATTGTTTTATGCTAGGCGTATTATCTATACTAATATTATAAAGAGGAAAAGTTTGTAAGTATGTATGTATGTATGTATGTATGTATGTATGTATGGTTTTCACGCAAAAACTACTGGACCGATTTCAAAAATTCTTTCACCATTAGAAAGCTGCATCTTTACTGAGCAACATAGGCTATATTGCATTTTCAAAAAAATTAGAGATCCTTACCAAAAATGCAATAATGTAACCCAAGGTGTAAAAAAATCCTCAATAAAACTTCTGTCATCGCGTGCGCTGCGGAATCTATTGAAGATAGAACAAAAAAATGTTCTACAGTATTATAGAATGGATCAATATCTACAAGAAAGTCCGCGATACCATATGTCCATCTTCAGTAGTTATGTTACTACAACAACTTTTTTACGTTTTCAAAGTAAATAGAAGTGCCGACAGTAATCAAACCATGTTATCCATACACATATATTAATCCTTATCCCATTAAATGATGTTTTATTATAGACTGTTTCAATACCAGCAAAATACTTTTTAAATGAAAAGAATTGGATATTCCATTCAAAAGATATAACGAATTTAAAAGTGTCAATCTACAGAAAATAGTAGGTATACTGTTCGAGCAGGCCGTAGTGCGGGGTGACCCCCGCATTTCGGAGGAATTCTACCAATATGCGTCTTGACGGAACACAGTGGGGTTTTGGTCGGTAGGAATCCGACATAACCCACGGCCCCTCCCCTGGAGGCCGTGGGTATCTATGAAAGATTTCCCCACTAAAACAAAAAAAAAGGCCGTAGTGCGGGACGGGGTAAAGGTGATTTTCATGTGATTAAAAATTAAACCTATAGTAGACTTTTCACTGTAACGATATCGCTATCTATGCGGGTGAAACCGCAGGGCATTGCTAGTATATTATATTGTAGGTGAGTTTTCATTGAATTCGGAGCAGATTATGAATTGCTCATTGCGCGCGAATATTCAAACGTGATTATGGGTATTTTCCTGTCTCGTAGCGAATTTCTAAGGCAAGCCGGGCTTTTCGGCTTGTATGAACGTACCGCCACTGTGTGTATGGAAGCTATTTGGAAGCTTTTACAATTTACAATGCCATTTTTAATCAAAATCAAAAGTTTTACTAAATTTTTTTATGATAGAAACTGAATATCTTTATTTCTATTCTACACAACAATAAAAAAATTAAACATGTGTAACTATTCGTACTTACTCAAATACCTATCTTAAATAATAACAAAAAGGGTTCTGAAACGTAAAATTTAATTGAGTCTTAATTTCTCGTTAAATGCTTGAATTAGTAGGTATCATAGGTTATCTAATGTTTGAAATAACATTGAGACAAGATGAGTCTATTTTAGTTTAAGAGAATCCGTTATCATCACGCGTCAAATAATCGCATGACTATATTATTGTTATTGCATTGCGTAATATACTCGTATGTTTACAAAAGCTCATTAAATTTTAGTTATTTTACCTTCTTTCCTTCATTTTAAGCGAAGTTAGCGTCATAGTTTAAAGCATATTTCGCTTAAAAAGAAGTTAGATAAAAAAAATAACGTGAAGTTTTTAATTACATATATTCTACAAGATACACACCAAATGTATTGAAATATTATTTAATAATTCTGGCACGTTTATATTAACGACACATAAATATGAAAAATCCTCTTCCCAAAAAGACACCCCACCGTCTCTAGCACAATGAATATCGACTGTTACTTGCTTAGACATTTTAGCATTGGTCGTTTACGACTTATTCTACATACTTCTGATAAAATTAAAGATCTATTGTATTGCAATCATGATGGGAAATCCAGCAACCATTAGTAAATCTGTCGTGAGAACAAAGAGATACTTATGCGTCAGTCGCGCACAGAGAAAGTGGAACGAATGTTAATTTTTCTTTGTATTTAAAGGTGACAGCGAAGAGAGATAAATAGATAAATTCGCTTAATAGAGATAAATTCGCTTTTTACTGAAGATGATTCACGGGTTTAAAAACTTAATAGTGAAGAAAAGTCAGTGTCGACACTCGACTGTCGAATCGTTTACCAAGAGCCAGTAAAACTTCAAAAGAGAAAATTAATGATATTTTAGAATTTGGTTCAGTCAAAAAATAAATGTTTCTTTCTTTCGTTCAATAAACTTATGAGATTTTGAAGCTTTTCCCGTCGGTCAACATCCTGAGAATGGTGTTTTCACGTTTTTGCTACCTATACTCATTTTACGCTGGGGCCCGGTATTGAACGACAGGTCTCTAAAACTGACCTATCAGTCAAATATTTAATCATAGTATTTTTCTCACCGCCATTGTATGGGAAGTGTGTGAAACGCCCAAAATTAAGATAACGCCAATTAAATGACGTACCTACTCAATGTCGCTTCTATGTGCGAAAATGTATTATAATTATTCAGACGTACAAGGATAATACCAAGATAATACTAACTTACGTTTTTGATAAGTAAATTAGTTTGACTATAAATTTTAGTCTCTATCTTTTCGTTAATTTTAATTATGAACAAATTACAGAGTATATAGGAGATATAGAAATCAGCTTGACTCTTCCAAAAGGACATCATATCTGAACTATTTTCCAATTAATTTATTAGTACATAAAGGTACAATCTTACATGAAAAGTAACGATAGGTTCCTACTGGTTTATGAATGGAATATCAGTAAAAACAAACGGGCTAAAATTTGCTTGTAAACGTAGCTAGCTTCGTTTAATTTCACTTGTCGACCTTGCGGATAATAAAGTATACACGTATCTTCTGTATAATTAAGTTTATAAATACATTTAGCTGTTAAGCCCTTGATTATTTTTCAAAATTTCATACAAATATTAAGAATAATTTACTATATAATATCCACATGATTCACAGTAGCACCGAGCTAATAGCTCTTCTATTTTTGAACATTTTTTTGCAAATGATAATTTAACGTAACGTAGTGATAAATTTAACTTGTGATGAATGATGATATTCACGAAAAAATGTATATTTATACATATTATATTCGTTTTTTCATTTTTCTTATAATACATTAAACCACAAGAACGAAAAATAAAAAAGGAGATTGATAGAAATTTATCAGATTAATCGTTATTCTTTATAAATTTTAATAGCTATATGTATTAGCTAATGTTACATGTATAAGCCAGACGTTACTCGTGTAATACGAGCTCACCACGGCATGTAAGTGATACATAATAACCTCGATCTATATACCTAGAAGTATATTGTTGTTTGTAACAAACACCATTGTAATATAAACCTTTAAGTTATGTGTCATTATTATCCCACGCAGTCGAGAAGATTAATCATCATTTTATCTTCTTCTTGCATATAAACTATAGTAATTCAAATGTACATGGCTACATAATTATATTATACGTATTATACTCGAATAATGAATTGGGTTTGATGCCTTTATATTCATAAATAGCAAAAGTCGAGATCAGTTTCTTCTGCATGAAAGCCGGTAGTTGAAATCATTTTTAATCCATACTAATATTATAAATGCGAAAGTAACTCTGTCTGTCTGTCTGTTACTCAATCACGCCTTAACTACTGAACCAATTTGCATGAAATTTGGTATAGAGATATTTTGATACCCGAGAAAGGACATAGGATAGTTTTTATCCCGGAAATCCTACGGGAACGGGTTTTTCTTTGAAAACGCGGGCGAAGCCGCGGGCGCAAAGCTAGTAATACATATATGTACAAAATTTTAGCAACTGTTGAAAGGATGTTACCAGAGACAAAAAAATCAAACTATCTGACGCACTCGTCAAGTTCACTGATATGGTATATATAATAAACCAAATGGTATAAAAAACATACATATTATTTAATGGTGTCTGTGTTATTTATTAGCAGATATCTTTTTATACGTACAATATGAGATTCATCCACAGATTAGAGAATAAGTATCCCAAACTTACAAGCGAGTAAGCTTCAAACCATTGCAATTTGCAGGTACTCTTATTTTAGAGTGTTCTACTAACTTGACTGCAAAAAAATATCCTGTAGCTAATTAAAGTGAATACGTTTTGAGAAATAATATCAAGAGCCTATTTTAATTACTTGTTTTAGTCAATAAGTGAGTATTAGTTCTAGAACTCTACATTTCTTTTGTATATATTTATATTATATTAAATGAAAATATTGTTATAATTTAAAAAAGCTAAAAAGTTAAAAAGTTAAAAACAACGAAGATATGAATGAACCTGGATGTCTAAGATATATTGTAATAAATTCACATATTTAGACAACTCTATTTCTGGTATATACGTTTAAAGGCACGATTTAAATCTTGCACGCTTTAAAACAAAGATACAAGTCCTTTATATGCAAGGAGATCGTAGTTCTCAACATGCAAGGCATCATTAAGGTAAATATAGAGTAATATTATTGAGCGCTACCTACATCAAGTTAAATAAGGTCACTCAAGGAACCTTCTTAAGGTCATGTCCGAATTCTACACAAGACGAAATAACACCAATGTTTCGTACATTCCGACTGCTTATACTTATATTGTAAAGAGTTGAAAAACAAGATTGAATATCTTATATATAGTTCCTCCTGATTATGAATACTACAAAGAAACCGTGATATTTGAATAGGGTATAATTTATACGGAGGTGACTGAACCGCGGATAAATTATAATACATCAAGCACCACGTCCCGAATCCTAAGAACCTTTAAGCAATGCAAATAGTGCAATTCGTAGGAGATGAAAACATTTCCGCTTACTTTATCTTTAGACGTGAATCTTTTCAAGTCTAATAACTTTTGGTACTGCCGCAACGCTCGCATGTACAGTCTGACGGGCAGGTCCGTGGGAAGGGACATGGACTCCGCGCCTCGGGAGGCGACCCCCGTGCCGCTCATTGTATCCGTCACACACACAAACACAATTTATCCATATGCACGGCACGGCGAATACTTCACAAATTAACGTGCTAATCGCGCGTCCGAAGTGAACGTCGGTTCCACGCAACACTGACGTAGATTGCGCCCCGCGCATGCGTTCGGCCCGACTTGCAAAAAGGAAACTCTATAACTAGTATCCGCGCTCGGCTGACTTTCCCTGCTCCGCCTGCGACAGCCAGGCCACCGACCTGACCCGCTTTTACTATAAATAACTAAATACTATGTACATCGGACGTCGAAACCAGAACACGAGTCATGTGGGCAGAGCTTTCGCCTTGAAAAGCACGCATATTGACTGTTGTAAATTATATCGATATTATTTTAATTCCCAACTTATTTATTTCATGCCTATCCGGAGTTTATGAAAAAAAAATATCATGTATGTAAGAGTCATGTGTGGTCAAAGTAAGAGGGAACATTTTAATTATTTTGGTCTAGAAATTTCATTTAAAAAGTTTGGCTTGTTGTTTGAATAAGCTTATCAGCTGATAACGCTTACAATTCTGTAATCATTTGTTGTAACTTGTATTTATTTTGAAACGTAGCAGTACTGAATTATGACAGCATTATTGTAATAATAATTGAGAGCATTATCTGATATACATACATGGCTGTTCGTGCGATATCGGATAAACGCAACAACGCAACGGAAGTAGGAGATAAGCTGTATGCACGATATAGATAAGTCATGGACGTGTTACATTCAATAGTGGACCTCTATGGAATATCACATTGTTATAGGAGCGTAAATAATATGCTTATAAGTAATTAATAGCGCCTATAAAACAATTTAAATTATGAACCAAATAAAAAACATTTTTAATTTTACTTAAGTATCTAACTACTGAATACTCTTGATGAAAACACTGACATGAAAATTAGGTAGGGAATATCAATTTTAAACGTGTCTTCTACTGCGTTTTGATAGTGAAAACAAGTACCTAGTCATTATGAAAACGCATTATTTTGAACGATTAAATGTGTGCCTTTGTTTTAAAGTTTATTACATGCCTAGGCGACATGTACCTACGATTGTTTAGGAAAAAATAGCAAACATACAAAGGGATTTGCGTCATATCAATTATAGATTACAATTACCTATTGTTTTGAATTAGTATCAGAAGATCCCAGAAGGTACCTAGTACCTACTGCAGAAGTTGCGTAACTCTAAATGAAGAAAATTAAGTCGAACAAGAAATTAAGTCACAGCTATGCGTACAATAGTGTAATTACAGCTAGTTATGATACAAATGTCGTATAAAATGGGACACCTACTTCATTGAAAAATATGAACGGTTTTAGTAAATTCAAAAAATTAATTAAAATATCTTAGTTATTATATTGCATATCAAATTTCTAACCAATATATTATTAGCTATTTTTAAGTGGGTATAGGTACCTAATTAAAATTCAAAATATGCAATAGCATAAAATTAATGTGATTCATAATCATAAATGACGTCTGTAAAAGTATCATATAAACAGTGTTATAAAACTAAATTATTAGTCACAAATATTAACTTACATTTTATAGATTTTTTTATTTGAAAAAATCACGACTACATTCATAAAATACAATTTAATAATAAAAATAAAAGGATTAAGTCATGTAACATGTAAACAGTAATCGAAAATTATATAAGTTCTTACTTGATTCCTATTTTCTCTACATAATTACAAAATTTAATGAGTCACGTAGCGAGTCAAAGCGTCGAAAAATCGTCATCATTATGTCAAGGGCAAGCAAAAAAATAATAATAATTACAATGCAAATAAAATGAGATCTCGATGTTTTGTACATGGGTAAACAATTGGTTAACCGACTTATATCGACTTTAATTAAAATTCTGGTCGTCGATTCTAAAGAATTCGCAATATTTATGTATGCGAGGTGAGTTCCTATTTACCCTCGAATACAGAGTATGTTATAAAAACTAAACGTGGCATACAAACTAAAATATTATGATGATTTTACTCACTAATAATCCAAGCTCTCTTGTCAACATAACCTCTCTTCTTGTCCATTCAATAAGCTTAGGCAAAACGTATTTTTTATGCAGTGAACATACAGTTTTTAATATTATAACACTATTCAACGTATTTGTTAAATTCACGTTTATTAAAATTAAGTAGTATTATGTATTATAATTTAATTCTAGAGTCGAAACACAAAGAGCATGTTTGTAACGCGTCGTTTTCTCTACCGGCTGCAAGCGTCCCGCACCCTTCTTCCCTTGGGTTGCCAACGAACGTAAAAAATCCGGTCGGTCAATCTATTCGTATTACCGGTTCATAGAAAGTACTAGAACAAACACTAGAACTATTTTGAAGGTTTCTACAAATAATATAAAACAGGATCTTCAAAGAATTCTTGTTGCGCGTTAATAACAAAATATGTAGTATATTCGAGGCCAAACAATACCTACATTAATCCCTTATACCTACCGAAATCTTGTTTTTTTAATAAGAATTTAATAAGTTCATCGGACCTTTGTGTACTGAAAAAAACACAATAAAGATAAACATGTTATTTTAAGCTTTAAATAGGTTTATTAAAATTCTACAAGAACTCTACATTTCGCTTTATCATACAACATAATCACTCGTTATAGTAATAAGTTATAATGAATCTTTTTTACGTACGTGGAGATACTAACAGATAACAAAGCCTAGACATGCCTAAAAGGTATTCGTTGAGTCAAACTCAGTAATTGTTTGTGTAATATAGTAGAGGTAGGTCAGGAAAGTAGGCGTTAAAGATTTAATGAGCGTTTGGACGAAGTGACAAGAAAGCCATTTAGATAAAGAAGAATGAAATTGAAACTTTAAAAGTAAAAGGGGATATTACAACATCCTAATGGACAAACCAATGAATAACTAACGGGACCATAATTGTCTTGTTTTGAATATATGAGAATTTTAGTTTCTCTGTTCCGATGGCTCAAGTGCTGAGGGATCAAAAATTAACGTATATCTACTGGTTTGTAAAAAAAATATTAATAATGTGAATTACAAATTATTAAAAATGTGAATTAAAAACCGGCCAAGTGCGAGTCGGACTCGCGCACCGAGGTTTCCGTACAAACCTTGTTTCTTTTGATTGCGTTGACATAGAAGTTTGATTTTGTTACAGCTTAAAGGTATTATAGACCTGAGTATTTGGTATGAATTTCAATTTAATACCTCTACGCGTTTATGAGGAAATGGGTAGTAAGTTTAAAATTATTAAAAAAAATATATTATGTGATATAACTAAAAATTTATGGTTTTCGTAATTTTTCCTTTATCTATGCTATAAGACGTTGCTTCGCACCAAATTTCAAGATTCTGAGTTCACGGGAAGCACCCTGTAGGTTTTGATTCCCTTGCAAGTGTCGAAAATTTGCGGCATAAACGGCTGTATCTTTTGATTGCGTTGGCTTAGAAGTTTGATTTTTTCACAGCTTTAAGGGACAGTATACCTGAGTAATTGATATAAATTTCAGCTTCATACCTCCACGCGTTCCTGAGAAAAAGGGTCTTGACAGACGGACGGACGGACGGACGGACAGACGGACAACAAAGTGATCCTATAAGGGTTCCGTTTTTTCCTTTTGAGGTACGGAACCCTAAAAACCAGATTTTTTTAATCTTAAAAAAAATCCTTTTCTTCTGTGGTAATGTGATAATGATATTATACCTAACGAGTTCGAGTACCTAACCTAAAAATATTATTTGCTATAAATATCACATACTCGTTCCTACATAATCTTAATTCTTAAATGCATTAAGAATTTATTTCACGGAACAATTAAAATAAACGTATTGTTATTATTGTTCTCTGATTTATCTAAATGAAGTAATTACTGTGTCAAGAGCGACTTGTGACATTAAATTATATTTGGCTTTGTTTATATTCCGTCATTATTTATCAGTATTTAATTTGAGAGAGAAAATAATCGTGTACTTATAAGAATGTGTATTTTTTTCTTACCCAAAGTTAACTTACTAGATTTACGTTTTCTTAAGAAAAGTTTACATACTAAATCGGTCTAATTTGACTATATTCGGATAGTTTATTTAATCTAATAACAGACTAAGATAACAACAAATTTAATATGATATGGCATGTCATATATTATACTTTGTAGTGGGCTGACCCTGTGGGCGGTGACGTCAATTGCTTGCCATGATCCAAAGCTTAGATAACATTATATACAATGAAGGCTTATACTAACCAATTGTATTAAATTACTTTCAGTTAAAGGCATAAGCACTTAATAGCAGTATATCAAAGGCACGTAGATTATGTTTGAAATTTGAACAAAAAGTGATTGAGATTGCCTAATGAACAGTGTACAATGTAATGTACATTACTATGTGTTGCCATAAGAGTAATATTCATTAAACTTTGGCATTTCTTTCATACAGTTTTGGAATTGATGGTAACAGACAAAAGTGATTTTCAAAAATATCCTACAAAATAATATTGACAAAAATCACCATAATGAAGCTTTTTAGGAAAAATTATCGAACCTAAGCAATGAATTTAACTAGTACATAACGCTAATAAAACTTGCTAGCCTTGAACTAATATATTATCAAGGACATCAACGACGTTGTCAAACTTAATTAAGTTTTTTTTAATAATAAGGAAACAATACAAGCGTTCCATTGTAATGAGCAATCTCATTTGCAATTTTATTCATCAGATTCCATTTATTAGATACAATAATCATCTTAACATTTATTTTATAATGAGAGTTACTATTGTATAAAACAATTGGCATAGATGATACGACAATTTTTAAAGTAAATTTAATAAGCGACACTCAATACGATAATGTACTTATTTCAATAAGCAATTTATGACTTACAACATAATAAATAGTAAATGTAAGATTAGAAATACGAATCTAATATAATTTTTATAATATAATAATCGTGAAGTTTTGACCATATACCTTGTCATGTGACCTTTATTGAACGTGTTGCTAATTGCTCTCATAATATAACAGATTTACAGCACCAAGAGCACAGGCCAACTTTTATCGTAATTAATAAACATATAGCACAATTAAAACAACTTCCGTTCAAAGTTACTTCGTTATCCTAATCAGTAATCCTACTAATAATAATATTATTATCTACGCAAATCTTATTATGTAAGTACATAATTATAGATTTCAGAAGAACAGTCCACGGTTTCTGTAGTACAATTATTTAAGCTATTTATTTTGGCCTGGACTCATTGTAAGCATTCATTATTTTTTTTATCATTTAATTTAAAGAACTGCAAACCCGTTAAAACTATGCACCTATTTAGCATATTTTGAAGACATGAAGTTGGCTAAAATTCCATGATGAATGTGTCGCTGATGAGGTCGCTGTGTGAGTCTATTTTACTACTCTATATAACAATAATTATTAGGCCTGTTATTTTTTATTGCCGGGAAGCCATTTTATATGTTAGCTTTAACATAAGAATTTATTAGAGAGGCTTGTCAAATGAATATGAAATTAGTTTGAACTAATTATGAATGACATATCTATCAACATAGATTTATTAGTAGTTGATATAGTAGAGCAAACTGCTTTTGCTATAAAATAATTTAAAATAAATGAATTATGATTCATTTATTTTAAAGAACTGACTGAATTCAGTTCATTCTTGAAATTCATGTTAATCAATCACAAAATTAACTAGAGTCGTCTGATAAATTCTCAGCAGCGCGTATACCTGGTCCGAGAGTCTGGCCAGCTTTATCATATATGAATTAATCATTCAGGCTAATTTCTATCACGTAGCCCAGGAACAATCCAGAAAAAGGTAAACGGCCGGGGGAGGGTCGGCACTCCGCAGCAGGACAGGACGCCGTATAAGCAGCATGCAGCAGCGGCCATTGACGTCAATGGAGCACTATCATACACATTTATGGGTACGCACATAATTATTCGAATGGGCTTGCTAAATAAATGTCGTATATGGTGCAGCCGACAGGTTTATTTACATAGCGGATTTTATATATTACTAGCGGTCCGCCCCGGCTTCGCCCGTGGTACATAATATTTACGTTTTCTCTACATAAAAACCATCCTCGTACTTCAAGGAATATAATAAAAAAAGAATTATCGAAATCGGTTCAGCCGTTCTCGAGTTATGCGCTTACCAACACATTTTGCGATTCATTTTTATATATAAGACTAGCGGTCCGCCCCGGCTTCGCCCGTGGTACATGTTTACGTTTTCTCTCCATAAGAACCATCCTCGTACTTCAAGGAATATAATAAAAAAAGAATTATCGAAATCGGTTCAGCCGTTCTCGAGTTATGCGCTTACCAACACATTTTGCGATTCATTTTTATATATAAGATTTCACAAATATTTATGGTTCCTTTATAGAAAAATTAAGGTGGTTCATTAATTATTAAGAAATGAAATTCTAATCCTTACATAATAAACAACTGCATACGCTACGATATATTGTCTGTGATATTATATTCATATGAATTTGAGTTTGACAAAGTCTACCTATAAACTTTATACCTAGTGTACACAGACCATTATATAATTAATATATAATATATTGATTCGTTAAATCAATAATGCTTCAAGTTCAATGCGTAATATTTATCGGTCAATTAGCGTTTTCCTCGCAACGTAACACACACCTACGCATTTAATTCATAACAATGAGTTTACACTTTATATAATCGGTTATTATATATACGGCAATTAAATAAGTAACAACCTCTACGATCTATTGCAATTATTCTACACATTCTTCTCTCTACATTATTTTATATCCACCTAAACTCAATTGCAGACATGTATATTTTAAAATATATAATATGATTTTAACGCAAAAATAGGTAATCCAGTTGCAAAAGTGGGAATTTATTTATTTCCGTTCCAAGAAAACTGAATGATTTTTAACTGAAATAAAGATATAAGTACACGAGTAGAAAATGACTCTTCAATTATATGCATATACACATATAAAATGTTTTATTTCAAAATTAATTTATGACAACGGTTTACAAAAGGCACTTAAAACATAAATCGTGCGACTATTTATTTCAGATTAAAGAATGATACAAAGTTATTATATTATTTAAATATCCTACCTACATTGAAAAGAAAATGTACCTGTTTCATAAATTACTTTGGTGCTTACTTAATTTTTTACTTTCACATTTTGCTTTCTTATAAAAATAATTTTTTTATCAAATGAATACCTTCCTAATTTGTTCTTGATTTGTCTCCAATACAACCTATAAATAAAGGCCTTACAGGAGTTAAATTTGAATTCCGCACCAAAGTTATTTTTAATTTATTTCATTGATAATAAAATTAATACGAATTGACGTCAAGTAGTTTAATTTATTTACACAGCTCTGAAGACATTAAATGTATTTAAAACTTCTTAAATGCACTAAAATTAACAAATTAATTTTCAAGTAGCATTTTTTACATCTATCGGCACTTTAATTACGTCAAATGTTTTTATAGCAACAAGTTAACATTATGTATTTCTATTTCATATATTTACTTTTAAATAAGTTTTTTTGTAGAAATTCTTTCTTCCTAATTTTGAGCAGATACTCTTTTGTTATATATATAACAGTTTATCAGTTTAGTAAAGATAATACGTAATGGATGCCAATAGATTAAAGAATCCACGAGTAGAAACGTTGCCACAAGATACTTTTCAACAGCAAGTATCTGAAGAACTAAGGACATACATGGCAGGATTTAGTCCATTGTCCGGTGCGATGAGGCGCGGCGGCGTGAGACGTGTTCCGCTCACGTCGCGTCGCTCCATGACGGTAGAGCTCTTAGCTTGTTTGGGCCCGGCGACGCGACGGGCTGCCGCTGATGGGGTCACGGATGAATTCTTCCCATACTGGTGGTCCTGTCGTTGATGCGGCTTGACGGAACATAGTGGGGTTTTAGTCGCTAGGAATCCGACTTAACCCACGGCCCCTTCCCCGGAGGCCGTGGGTACCTATGCAAGATTTCCCCGCTTAAAAAAAAGGACATATATGGCAAAGGCTGGAATAGATTCCGCAAGAAGAAAACCGTGGAATCTTGACTACAATCGATGATGGTGAATGTTTTGGCTATTCTATGTTCTAATTCAGAACGAATTGAAGAATGCATAGTAAATGCCACACATGACACATGTATAGGGGATTTAAAATATGTATACTTCAATTTAAACAGTAATAAAATTCAATAGAAACAATATTCGTTGAAGGTCGATATCCTCTTTGAAATGAATCGCTGTAATCGTGCTTATACATATTGAATGATCAAATTTCGACACGACCAAATGCAGTAAGAAAAAAATATTGCGTTCAATTATTATTTTTTATCGAACTCGGTCGTTATCGTACCGTCTGTCTGTACACAGACTCGCCACTCGCCAGACGCAATCACTTAATTAGTTTCGTCAATAACAAAGGTCACATTAAAACTAGTTCAAATGAGACCTTTCCCCTTCTTACGATAATTTTTATGTGGCCACGCGAGGCCATAGGTACCTACTACGCACCATAAATCATAATCAGACACATGATCATAAATTATCAAACGTTTGTTGGATGCGAGCAATAATAGTTATCAATTTTTACACAATTTCTAAGTTTGGAATTTACTGTATGCAAATAGACTTTACTTGACTTTACTTCACTTCGTAATTCATGTAGTTACTTATCTGGTAAAATTTCCTTGGAAAATAAAATTTCAAATTACAATGCTATAAATTACTTTCACAATTTCTAAGACATTTCTAGCACAGCAACCAATAAAATAGGTAGGTACAAAGTAAAATTTCAATTACCAAGATTTGACTTTGCACCTCTATAATTATTATAATGTGAGAATAGACCTCGATAATAGGTCAAGTGCTTATAATAATATAATGATTGGTGTTAAATTAGTTGCACGCAGATAATAATGGTGTAGTTTGATTACACTTATATTGTATCACGTGTAAAAGTAATGACTAATGACGAATTCGTTCATACCTCGTGAAAATGGTTGCAATTGACGATTCATATAAAATTTAGAAGGTTTCAAATCGTAACTACCTATTAACTAACGATCGCGAGTAATAAAATATGTGTCATTTATATAATATATTTTGAGACTTGCCCAATTTGGTTTAAAACTGATAATTTTAGAGACAGCTCTATTAATAGCAGATTAGTTATCGTATGACGTTGAGCGACTTTTCTCACGGCTACAGAGCATTGTTATTAGTATAGTAGTTACATTGGCACGGTTTTCAATGAACGGAAAGATGCACATTGTCTTTAACGTGAGAATGTTTACGGTTTTAGCCTCATACATGTACCACGCTATGGATATATTTATGACATGTTAAATTTATTGTATTTAAAATACAAAATGCATGTTGTATTTCGTTATCGCCCGCGTTAAAATGCGAACTGTAAACAATTTTTTTTCAAATATTAAGAAAACAAAGTTCATTACATTGTAGTCACAAAAACATTCTTGAACCAATGTGATGGGAACGATTTGGATTTATTTAGTTACTGGAAATTTTTATAATAGAAAAATCTGCCAAAAAACATTTTCTACAATACTGATTTCCTACAATACTGATGGAAGCTAGATAGAGAGTGATCTATAAAAACTAAATTGAATATCTTTTGCTATACAAGATACATTTTATAAGCATATTATTGTTCAGACTTGAACAGTCAGTATCTATGGGTGGGCCTCTATGTGTGGTCTCTAATACGTGTATGTTCTTCAAAAGTATAATTAGTACGTATTACAATGTATTAGTATCTATTATCGAGGATATCATTATAATATATATGGATTATGATCGTAATAAAATGTATAACTCCACGTCCGCTACGGACACAGAAACACACACGACTAATTACTGCTATTGAGATAATGTAAACATTTAATGATCTTAGTATTAATGAATTGTTGTGATAAGGTGATAATATTACTATGAAGCTTTTTAGCATAACTACTTGATGATATAGCGAATCATAATAAAACATAGCGTAGGTATACCATCAATTGAATACAAACAAAAGACACTGCAAGTCAATTCTATTCGGAACAGCTTTTTTGCACTAGAGTTATAAAAGTTATTAGTTGATGAAGTTAGTCATTATTTTTATATGTAATATCAGCAAGTAATCAAATACTAAGTTACTGTATTTTCTTTAAATAAAAATAAGGAAGATGGAGATCATAATTCACCATTTCATACGTTCTTCGATATACATTATGTACCTATGTCCAAATTTTTCACCTTATGTATGGATAAGTGTAACTTGCTATCACTTTGCTTTGTGTGCCTGTATGTAAGTACCTTCTAAGACACTACGTAATACTATTGTTCGTTATAATATACGTAGTATTTAGTAATATGTGGTGATATTGGGATTGTGCCGGTTTGCAGTGAATGAGTGGAAAGAGCCGAGAGTTCTGATAACCCATGTACAGTCGAACGGGTCAGTGCTAACACGCAAGCGGCGCCTGGCTTAACAATTACGAAATAAAAAAATATAATAACCTCATCATATTGTAAATAAATAAATATGTCAAGTCACTGCTTCTTTATCATATAAAAAAAACCTACAGTTAATCCCTAACTTCGAATTGTTGAATAACTCGTAATAAATGCTAAAACAGCTTTCTAGGACTAACTAATAATGAAAAACCTAGGGCTTTTATTACCTTGTTTTTAAATTTTAATGAATATTGTTCGATTTAATTCACTAAATTACTTGTATTAAAAAACATATATTATATCACGATATAATTTGACGAAGTGATGATAAAACAGCATCTGATGTTAGAATTAAAAGTATAATTTTCTCTTTGATCTTTTTACTGATATGGCTCCAAGCCAGTTTAAATATTTAACTAGTTTATAGTCCTAAAAATCGTTTTAAAATTGTGTAAATGTTACGAATGTTTTATGTGTTTACACGTCGTTTGTACGGAAATTTACTATTACACACTTTCCTTACTCCGAATGTGAATTCCTACATTCTTATTGTGACATCCCAAAATATTTATTATTTATCCTTCAATGACTAAATATAACATGCATGGAAAAGCTACTTTTATATAAATACAAATGACATTTAACAGAATACTCAACTTCTTATCTACCTAGTTTGAAGTACATAATATTATACCTATGAGTTGACGCACATCGTTTGTTAATGTAAGTTGTAATGTTACTACTGGGTTTTTAAGATGTATACCAATAGAAACTGCTACGTGATCTGTATTTTAATTGGACTGTGTTTTACGTAACATTAATCTTCAGTGGATTGGATTTACTTGGATGCAGAATAATACTTAAAAATTCTTCAAATCTATTTACGTATAACTGTACATTTACATATATTTTATAGTATTTTAATTAGGAAGCATACGAGCTACGGAACTTGTAACCGTAGAGCACGTCAATTAGACGTCATAGCGTGTATACAAATATCAAATATCGTAGGTATCAGTAGTAAGGTGTCATCAGTAAGGCCAGCTATTGAGGTTGCCGATTTCGACGCACGCGCACGGCTTAGCGCTTATTGTGAAACGCAGTACCAATTGACGTCAATGCGGCACGCAAGCCTGCACTTTCTCTGGTACATCGTGTTGAACCCGCACTTTCTGCCACTGAGCAAACACTACAAATATGTCTTATGTACACTTAAGTAATGCGCACAAAAAGTATTTGAGAAGTAAGGATTTAGCTCTCTGATGTAACGAGTAATAACATAAATATGTAGATAATAACTAAACGCGAAAATGCTAATTTAGATCATGATAGCTACATGTCTATTCGTCTGATCAAAGTTTGATCACACGAAAAACCGTCATTTTTTAAACATACAATAAAGTTGAAATAATATTAAAGATGCTGGAATTAAGTCAAGGGACAAAAGTTCATTTCATTAGTGGTTAATACCGTAGTACTATTATATATTCTGTGGTTAATACTTAATACATACTTATAACTAGGTAAAAACCCTGGCAATGTTTTAGATAACATCCTTAAGGGTAATGATTAAGTTGTAAACCACAAGTTACGTGTAGTATTCTTGCCACAAGTGCACAAGTTGAAAAAAGCAGTTTTTTATTGGATGTAAAAGGATAAAATAATTAATAAATTCACAAGTAAAAAAATACAGTCGGGTGTTGTTCTCACAGAGGTTCACAATAGGACTTTACAGTTTTCACACAAATCTGTGAAACACAAACACTTCGTAGTTGCCTTCAGATTTATAATTCAACTGTATTAATAATAATAAGCACGTTATAGTAAATATAATAATGATGATTATTTTTTCTTTCAGGCTTAAAATTTGTAGATTAAATATACACACCATATAATATTAAAATTCTGAGAAGTTATGTGTTTACTACAAAAACAATACATTTACATCGACGCAAAACATTTACGAATACTAAGCTCTATCCAAATACACAAAATATTATGCGCATTAAATTGTGTAGAAAAAAATGGATTTTCCTTTCTGAGTACACCGTTACCTGTGGGTTTTACCCCTGAAGTTGAACATTTTCTTTCCTTCAATGTCGTGAACTTTACCCCTTGTTGACGTCAATTGAATGTTTGTGTTTATTATTTTAAATTTATGTACAGTACATGTTATGTATGTAGATTTAGTCTGTAGAAAGTCTTAAACAGTATCACATTCAGAGAAATTGGCCCAAGCAAGAAGCTTATATCTAATACACTGGAGATTTCAGTATGAACATTAACTTGTAACAAGAAAATCTTGGGCCCAAGTAATGACGAATATTTGACGTCCCAGACACAAGTTTAGGCACACATATAAGAAATAACATTGAATTAATTAATGATTCAAATTAGCGCTTAATGGCAACTTAAAAACGATAATTATTGTAATATAGCTATTTTTAGCAGCCATATTTTTATTTAATATCTGCTGAATTTGTCGCTGCTCATTGACGTCAATAATCAAGAACTTGGATAAAGTTATTTTGTTTGCGTCTGCAAAATGGGAACAACTCTACCTACATTATGTACGTTATTTGTCTCATACCTTATAATAAAATAAGTTTTATAGATTCTATTCGTTTTCAACACGTTTTCAACATACGTGTCTCTGACCGACAATAAAATTTATCAAAAAATAATACCAGTACAAGAATCAATAAAACTAGATGAATAAGTAATGTCACGTGATTTCTTAGTATTGTAAGTATGGTCGGGCTATGGGAAAAGATAAACATCATACAATACTGTCGTTGTTTTAGGATGCTCGCTTATTTAGCTATAATGAGCCATTGATGTAGTCTGTTTTGGTGACTCTGACGACTATTTTTAGATTAACGGCTAAGTATATCAATCAATTTTAGAACTTATTAAAACGAGGAAGTAATAAGTAAATAATACAAGGTATTGCAAAATATTAGCGTAACATGCGAAAGCATATTTTCACGGAAATGTACAGAAACAACAAGAAAAATAAATGAAAGATTATAACGCTATCTGAACTAAAGCTGAAACTAATATTGAATGAGAGATAAAGTTTGTAATCGTTTGTTCAGCCAAATTGCTTTTGCAATGTTATTTGTAACGGGTGAACGATTTATGAGAAAACTATGAAACCTAATTTATAAAACATTCTAAATTAAATTAAACATTCAAACTCATTATAACAAAATTACAACGAACATTTGTTTAATTTTCCTCTTGTGACTAGGTACGATTCTTTGAAGTCAGCATGGGTGGGCTTTATATGATTATAATACAAATGGCTAATAGAAATATTAATATGCAAGAAGTTGCCTGTCATATCCAGTTACATATACTGATAAACAATGTGCACAGCAGAAAAGGAAACCGCCTCTGATGATTTTCTACGGTGTTCAGAGTATTCAACGCAGAGGTATGTACGAACGTAGGTACGTACGTAGGTACTTACATAATTTAAATAGAAAATCACAGACGTTCATAACTGATATCAAAATTTATTCAAAAAGGTGTTCAAGTTTGACTCTATGATATTGTAAAGTCATCACTTAGTTTTCAATAGAATGGCATACAATTATCAGAGAATTACTATATGCTTTGGGAATTAAATGTAAATTACTTGAGTCTATTATTCTTTGCTATTATTACCTAAACAAAAAAAAAATATTGTCCCATAAGACTCTTATTTACCTCTGTGGTCGACTCGGTTTATCTTTCCACCTTCGGATCTCTGATGTGATTCGAAAGGAATAAATTGCTATCCCAATCCTAAACCTTGAGGCATGAAGTACGAGTTTGAAAGATCTTTGATCCTAAAAAAATGAGAGCCGTCATGTACTTATTCATACATTAAAATTATTCATAGATAGTTTTAAATATTTAAAGTCGGGGCGAGGTGTTTCTAGTGAATCCCTAAATCGGATCATTGAACCGGCAGTGAACTGACTCCGGCGCGATCGCCGATGAAAGGAAAATCTTTCAGGACTTTCTCATCAGACTTTAGACTTTGCACTGCATATCTAAAAACTTTATTTTACATTATATACAAATAAATTTTAACACGATTTTTATATTTTACACTTTGCACATCCATATTACATACCAATGTAGAGCCATCTAAATGAAATAACTTTGCAAAATTAGCTAGATCCTCATTGTATTGTGGAATTTTTCATGATTTCGTTCGAAATTAAGCTTTAATATTAGGCAGGATGTATTAAATTCAAATTTAAACTAGGTAGATAAGTAATGCTCGACGTAGTTTTGACGCGATCGGTACTTGCGTTGTAAGACGTCGCGCCGGTCGTAGAGTGTAACTCGCCGGATGACCGGTCCATGGCCGAGGTCGCGTTGAATATGCAGCGGACGTTAATATTAATAGGAAACTCCTTAAAATACTACCCGAGGACAATCACAGTGATAATCGAATGTAGATCTCGTTGGGGGCGATTGACCTGCTCGCGCCCGTCCTGCGAGCGCAAGGGTCGCGTAGCTCCTCCTCATGCCTCCTTATGTATGACGTATTTTGTGTTTGTCAATTATTTCATAATTATTTACTGATATAATATAATTTTTCTGTACAATTCACTAACTGATTTACGAACAGAGTTTCACTAATATGTTGCCTTTTAATTTTGCATACTTACATATTTATTTAATTAGAAAAATACTCATTTTCAGTGAGTATAGAATCTCTACTACAGGTTTCTACCCAAATAACGATAATAATAATTGCCGTGAATTCTATAAATGTTATTCGTATGTCTACAGGATTTCCTATAATGTCTACAGGAATTTTCTTTTGGTACTTATATGCTGTTACAAAACTGGATTTTTAAACTGAAAGAAAGTTTGTGAGAGTCATACATTGAGTCAATATTCAAATAGAATTTGTATTATTTAGGAAGAAAAATACAACAATTACAGACATAAATGTAAAAAGATAAGAATCAGTCATAAATATTGCAGCGTGACTACACTATTATCACCTACTTAGTTATGTTAAACTTTTACGTCTCTAATTTATGAATGATGCTTCTGTTCGGTATTGTTTAGCAAATAATTTCCTTTTTTTGCAAGATCCTTGTTGATATTCTCATTCAAATCTTGATCTGAATCTGAATGAAAATAATCAAGTTCAAGTTCCTCTCACTGACTTAGAGTTCCGTATAACATAGTATTATAATAATATCAGGAATATCAGGTATAGGTAACTAAAACTTATTAAGGGAGTAGAAACAATATTAAAATGATAGTTTATATTTACCATAATGACAGAAATTATAAAATTATATCGTTCTTTGTACGAAAAAAAATGGTTCCTGTAGTTATTTTTTCATTTATGACTAAGTATGATTGAATAATATTCAATAAGCCTGTCTCTTGTATTATAAAATAGATAGAGAAACATTTATTGAACACAAATAGCAAAGAAAAAAGAAAGCCTACCTTTACGATTATATTATGAGCAAAACCGGTTCAATTTTATAATCCATACTATATTAATATGTATTATAAATGCGAAAGTAACTCTGTCTGTCTGTCTGTTACTCAATCACGCCTTAACTACTGAACCAATTTGCATGAAATTCGGTATAGAGATATTTTGATACCCGAGAAAGGACATAGGATAGGTTTTATCCCGGAAATCCTACGGGAACGGGTTTTTCTTTGAACACGCGGGCGAAGCCGCGGGCGGAAAGCTAGTATTAAAAATAACTTTAATTAGTGAAACTGTTGTAGTAATTTTTGTTTACTTTAAAAATTATCAAAGATAAAATAAAATGTAAATGCAAAAGGTGAAAGAGAAGATATTTTCCAAGGAGTTTAAGTACCTACTCCTGAAAAGTATCAATCATACGATAGATCGAGAGGTATCATTTTTATCGTTTTACGTCCAACGTCTTTCAGTTATTATCACTAATAAAACTAGAGCAAATAAAAAATAAAAAAACTAATAAACAAACACATTTTAAACGAAGATATTTAGGGAGAGATATGAAAATTATAGGTACTTGTGGGTAACTGATATATATAATGAAATTATAATATGTATAAGTAATGAAAAACTGAATGTGTTCAGTAAAAATGACTTTTACATAATAAAATAGCAGAATAAGCTTATTGTTATGGATCATTTACATCTAGTTTGGCTGATGTTGTAATTGGTATTTTGTGAAATATTTTATCAAATATTTATCAATATTATATCAAATAGTCTTCCACATCATCCTATATTAATTAAAGTATAAGTAGGTATTTTATGTTTCCATACATATATTAAGGCCAAGCCCCATTACTGGGATACCAATATGAATTATTCCTAAATCAGTATAATATGTATATCTACTTTCGAATACGTCAAAGATTGACGAGTTTCAATTCTATTTTTATTTGCAAAGCAAGTCGTACCCTTTGCATGGGAAACGTATGTGCCTATACTAATTTTAAATAAGGAATTTACATAATGACGTCCAAAATTGCTAATGCCAGCATTAAAATTGCCGGCACCGACCCCATACGAAATTACAATGAGTTTTAAAGTATGCTAATATTTAATTTCTTGTTATGCTTTTTAAAACCATGAATAAAAACATTATAAATCCCCAATTTGATAGTTGAATGTGTGTTATAAACATTCTCGTACGTTCCTCAAATGTATAAATGCAAATAAATTTCAATAAAAAGAGTCGAATAAATTTGACTTAGCCTAATAATTCTAGTTGGATTTTCGCAAAAACAAACAAGATTTGAGAGGATATACAAATCTATGAATAGTAATATTAAAAATTCAGTGTTATTTTCCCATTTATTTCATGAAAAGAAACAACAAAGAAAAGGATAATAACATCTTTGAAATTATTAAATCTTTGCATCTTTGAAATTATTAAATCTTCAGATTAAATTCTAAATACTGTCTTGTTCGAAATTGTATGTTTTTTTTTTTTTTACAGTACAATAGGGGAGCGCTTGGCCACGATCTCGCCTGATGGTAAGCTGAGATGTGGCCTAAGATGGAGCGCGCTGCCCTAGAATGTACCTGTTCACTCTCCTCTTGAAGACCTCCATATTGTACTCATCGGGGAACACAGATGCAGGAAGCATGTTCCAGTCCCTAACGGTTCGAATAAAGAATGACGATCCGAACCGCTTTGTCCGGGTACATGGAACATCAACCATGTGGCGATGCCTAGAATCTGTGCGCCTCGACGAACGATGGAAAAACGGGGATGGCGGAATTAGGTCGTGCAATTCCGCAGCGCACTCACCAAAGTGTATCCGGTAGAAAGCCGATAAACTTGCCACTCTGCGGCGATGAGCGAGGCTGTGGAGTTTTTTGCCTACTAGCTCATCGTCGTTTATGAGCCTCTTGGCGCGCCTCTCTATCGCCTCAAGCGTCTCCAGCTGGTACTTGGCAGATCCATCCCAGAGGTGAGAGCAGTATTCCATGCACGATCGGACTTGTGCTTGATTGTTAATATGTAGTTAATATGATTAATTGATATGTACATTTTACAAATATGTATTGTAATTATTGTAAAAGTATGTTTTGTTTCTGTCTATTTATTTACTTATTTTCATGAAAGTTGGGGGATCAGATATAGATGATAAAATTAGGAATATCTCTAAATGAAAGCAACTATTGACACCTTTTAGCTTATTTTTTCAATAAATCATCAATATATAATTCTTATAGAATAATAATAGTGAATTCTTAGTAATTGGTATCTTCAATCATTATTTTATTCAAATAGCAAACAGTACAAGACTATTATGGGTTAGGTAAATAGCATTGATTGAAGAAGTTAATGGCAGCCGGCATTGGACAATCGGCAAGCACGCACGACCATTTTGCGACAAACACACTGCCGCCTACAAACTAAAGACTATAAAAATTATTCGCAATAATAAATCACAATGCAAATACAAATGCGAGATGCTATTTCATCTGCGTTATTGCGTTTGGTAATTCGATTCATTGATCAGCAGATTACAATCAGTCTCTTTGATTTTAAAGATTAATGTCTTCGTAAGTTAGACCCAATATTTTGTTCACGCTCTTTACACTGCAGCTGCATGAGCACGGCGAGGTATTCCTCGAGGTATTATTTATTAATAAGTAATTTTTAACATTCACTTCAAATAGGTATAAGTATTAGAATAAGAAAAACTTTAAAATAATATGCTTACGAATCAATAAACTGTACCTACATCCCATGACTGTGTGAGAGTCTAACAGATTTCAAGAAAGCGATTCGTCAGTGTTCCAAACAGGCAGCTTCCACTATTCGGATTCATAATATAAATTCATCATTATAATTAATCGGATATGCGCGGGTATAAAAGGCCTAAACAGCACGCGCCTTGCCCGTGGGCGCGCACCGTTCCGAGTCGTTCATCGTTTATATTTGATATGTCTTGTCAAGCCCAATTACGATTTAACCTATGTTTAACCTCAATCACAACAGCCACTCTTTCACACGACCGTTTAATGAATACGCATGCTTCTCGAACTAATTTTAACTCTATAAATGTAAGCGCTATGACGCTGTCGCTTTTAGTCGGTGGCGTATAAAAGCTCGATAGTTTTGTTGATGTTTTAATCAAGTTTTTTTTCATAAACGCTTGATTTGCTAAAAAATATTAAATGAAATAGATAAAAAACCAAGTTTCTATGAAAAGTATATATAAAGAAAAGAATAATATGTATGAAACATGTACGTTTTTATTTCTTGCATTAGTTAAAACAAATCTTTATTTAAATAACTTTAAAAACTCTTTGCAGTTTACGAAATACTTTAAATAACAACCAGTTTTCTGGAAAATTTTAGAAAATTCTGTGTTCAGTGTTATTATTTAATTTACTCGTAAAAACTTTTACATTAGTTAAAATAAATAAATGGACCGGAATAATTAATGGTCCAGTCCAAATATGCAATTTATAATACTATAAAATAATGTAAATTCCCGGTCTTCGAAATGGTTTGTTATAAACTGTTTAGTTGTAAATATTTAAGTTATTTATTTTCATAGGAGATAAAAATAACTTACACCAAAAGAACTAATACAAATACATCAATGTTTAAATAATATCATCCCTAATACCTAATTCTGAAAATGATTAAACATTAGCAACTTTACCTTCAAAAGCTTGCGTTCGAACTTTACAACTGCATTGTAATAATATACGTTTTAAGGTTTATCGTACTAAACTTTCCTTGTAGAGGCTTTCGGTCCTGAATATTTTCTTGTGAGATTTGCAAAAAGATTCGGTGTACCTAAGGTTTGATCGCAGTAAACGAAATCAGTTTCCGAGGGGTCAATGATGCACCTCCTACATAATGCATCATGTATCCGAAGTGCGTTTACCCCGAACGTCTGCATTCTTAACTTGATCCGGGACGATTGATCGTTGCCCTTTGCCCTACACTGACACCAGTCAAACAATGCTACATCAAAATTTATAGCCTACGAGATTCTATAAATAACGTCTGAACAAAGTCTGTCAGACAACAGTTTCATTACAATTCCCGGTATAATTTATAAATTCAAAACGTTTCATAGAATGCTTCACGCTTGCTTCACGTATTTTCATTGGAGACGTTGCAAGCTCTCATTGATATATCTAGGAAATCATTAATAATTATGATTGTGTATGAAATATGCAAAGGCATAATATGTTTACATAAATTAAACGTTGTGAAAGATAGCGCAGCTTGAAGCAACGTCTTATTCCAGATCTAAATATGGCACACGCTTCGCCTTTAAAGATCGCTCTGCCAAAAGAGGAAAGCTCGCCCGCGTGCCTCTTTCTAGCATTTCCTATATGACTGCTTGAATAAGGAAAATAATATCTGAATTTTGAAATCAATTAAATATTAATTAATATTCGTTTAATCAACACGCTTCTTGATCATTATGATCTGACACACTTGTATTTAGTCACGTACGCTTCGCCTAAATTGGTTTTTATAAATATTATACTATCACCCTAATGAGGACGGCAATTATAAAAAAATGACGCTGGCCCTAATATATGTGTGCAATAATTTAAATAATAAACCGCGACAAGATCATTATCGATTGACGTCTTTTCGGATTAGGATGGTTTTATGCAACAAAAATTTAAACGAACAGTGTTTACGAGTACATGACCATAATATGAGTTACATATTGCCTACTAATAGTAAAACTGCAACATAATTTATCTTAAACTGGGGAAATATTACTCAAGTAGTGTGACTACCATATATGAACCAAAGTGAATAATATTCCACGGATATAATATTATATGGTTGCTATGTTTAGTTGTAGGTACTATATTTCTCCACTGTAATATTATTTTATAGAAAAGAATAAAAAATGAATATCGTATAAAGCTCCATAAACACAGAGCTTTTCACTATAAAATTTCGATACACGATCAACTACTAGACTATAAATACACAAGATTTATTCAAAAATAAGTATGAATTTAAATGAAAATTTACACTATAAAACTAATTATGTGACAACTGTTAGATCCATGATATATTCACCAACACCAGGTCATAAATTATAATAATAAATAGTTTAATAGTTAAATATTCAAAATGAGGCTCTATTGCATAAATGTTATGGCAATTAGTAGAGGGCACGCGACTCTACTAAATCAAAAAGCCTACGTGACTGCTGGCAGGGTTTACACCTACCTGCTGGCTGCTACCAAATGGTAATTGCTAATCAACTCTAATGTTGAATCAATTCGATAACTACCTAACTAATAGCTGCAGTTAATTATTTATATATCGAAACCTTTCGATAGGCTACGATACAAGTTTTATTTAAACACTAGCTTATTTATAGAATATTGTGGTGTAATGTTGTTTCATTGGAAACAAACATGAACTTTTGTTCTGACGACAATTTGTTTTTAACAATAAAAACACAATTACGCAATTCCTTGTATTATACTTTATTATTATGTTTACGTTTTACAATAACGAGTAAACTTCGGTTTTCAGGTGATAAATGTTCTACGAAGTTAATATCATAGAAAGTAGCGGTATATTCATAGACTAATTTAAGGGCCTCAACACACTATAGATATTATGATAATAAACCTAGCAAGACTATGTTAGGGTTGAAAGGTGAATACTCACACTTAAGCCAAAAATAAAAACTGTAAATTATATAACCATACAACTTATTTATTCAATATTTTTCCTTTTCCACAGAAATCATAAACATGAAAAGTAAAGTGTTAGAAAAATCGTTTGTTGGGACCTCGATGACAGTTATTATAGATTGACGTCAAAAGGATAATGTATTCAATTTCATACAAAACATCCAATAAATGCAAATTATATCCAGTTTCTCAATAAACACCTAGACTGGCGCCACTCATGTGAAATGTTTAGGGAACCTTGAGATACTTTGTAGCAAATGAAATTAATATACATATATGTATCTACTTTATGCCCCATAATGAACTTTCGAATAATGCTGAATGAATAAGGTTTACGTATAAATAACTGCCACATATTATGGAATTTAAAAAGCAAGTCTACATTTCAATAATATTTTGCAATTTTAAAAGGTTATACGGTGGTGAAAATTTAACGCAAATAAAATGCGGATTTCAAAATTCGTATTTAAATCACAAATAAGTAACTAAATCTAAAAATGTAAATCATAGTATTTGTATTAATATCATAAACATACATATTTTAAATTCGTCACGTTTGTATTTTTAATGTGGCGAATATATAAATAGCAACTGAAATTTTATTTGGAAATGTTGCCGTATTCATTTTTTTACCGAATTTAGACTTTTAACCTGTGTTTAGTTAGCTATTGAATAATATAATAACTACCCTCGTTTATTTTTCATTATTATTATATTTGATTATGTTATCAATTCACGAATTAACCAAATTATTTTTTTATGTCAAAACACTGAATTTTAATTAATTAAAATGCTAGATTTTTGAGTGTCGTCTGTATAATATAAAATAAAACCGGCCAAGTGCGAGTCGGGCTCGCGCACAAAGGGTTCCGTAGCAGCAAATATAATAAATTACAGTTAAATCAACCTATCTCAAAAACTATAAGAGATACTTTGATCAAACCAAAAATCGTTGAAAGAGTTAATTAGCATGCATCACCTCTATTTTTTTTAGAATTTTATACCCCGTAGTTATAAAAATAGAGGGGGGGGGACATACTTTTTACGACTTTGAGAGCTGATATCTCAAAAACCGTTCACTTTAAGAAAAATGTTTTTTAGAAAACTTTATATCATTTTAAAAGACCTTTCCATTGATACCCCACACGGGTATGTACATCGAAAAAAAAAATTTCATCCCTCAGTTACATGTATGGGGGGCCCCACCCCCAATTCTTTTTTTTACTATTTAGTGTCATATTTTTGTAGCGGTTCATACAACACATATTCCCATCAAATTTCATCACTGTAGTACTTATAGTTTCCGAGTAAATCGGCTGTGACAGACGGACAGACGGACAGACGGACAGACGGACATGACGAAACTATAAGGGTTCCGTTTTTGCCATTTTGGCTACGGAACCCTAATAAAAGCAGTAAGCAATTTTTGAACGCCTGACCATTTAGTTTATTTAATACGCTGTAACGTAACACTCGGCTTTACAAGTATAGTAGGATAAATAAATTCCTATACAAATGGTCCTTTGTTCCTTTGTTTTTTTTTGCGCGTAATATAAAGATAGGTAAAACGCATAGAATTTAATAAAAAAAGGAAGAAACAGATAAAAAAGAAAACATTTTTGTTACTTAAAACCGTTACCTAGTTATATATTTGCGATTTTATCTCGGGTAAAAAGGTAATTCCAACAATACTTTTAACAAATTGATTAAATACCAATCTGTGTATGTAATATCAAATATGCATGTATGTAGTAGGTATTGTTTTAAGATGCAAACAAAAACATCTCAAGAACATATTGCAAAATTTTAATAAATGAGAAAGTTGTATCTTCAATGTAAGTTCGGGCTTTGTAAAGTCTACGGTTATTGGCCAAGGCTTTGTGGAACTAGTTTTGAGGGCTACAGCTGCAGCCACCACGTGCGGCTTGACGCGCGTTTCGCAGCGCTCAGTACTTCGACTTGCAAGTAGCAACTGCGACGCGCCTATCCTTGTCCGGTAGGTATTAGTACACGATCACGTGATACATTGACGTCAATACTGACCTCTGCCGGCTGTACCGGCTTGCCTCCTGCCTGCTTATCTGAACCGAAATACCCTATACATCGCATTATGTACACGCGAACTTCTCGCTTGCTTCCTTACTCCGTACGGCATATGAGCAACGAAATTATGAATTAACTATTAAGTAGGTACTCACATACCAACTAAGTCACGACGAAGCGCCGCACATACTTATGATTAAACAACTCACGTCACTGACTTATATTCTAAGTTATAAATATTTATATAGTATTCAATCAACTACCTATAGTTGCAATTTTAATGAAATCAATATCAATTCGATATGTTTTTAAGTTTTTTCAGTAGTTTCTATATTTTATATCATGTATTTGATACATCTATACCTACTTGTTTAGAGTGTTTAAAAATTGTGTAATCTATATATATAAAAGAAAGTCTGTATGTTCCAACACTTATAACTCGAGTTCTACTGAACCAATTTTCATGGTTTTAGATTCGTTGGATTTGTCTCCGTCCAGAAAAGAAGAATAAATCATAAAAACAACAAAAACTAGACGAATAAATATTTTCCCAAAATTTTGATTTTCGTACATGTCAATCATTAGTTGTCAATCCTGTCAAATACGGAAAATAATGTTTGACATTCATGCGTTCAAAAATGTATTATGTGTAAAATAATAAAAAATTAAAAAGGGTGAATAAATATTGTTTGTATCTATTTTAAAATCAATTATTAAAAAGTGCAATAAAAGCAGATACATAAAAATTCCTCAAATGTTTGTGTTTACGCGTGTTTTCAGAAATTAATAAGGTATTTTTGGTGGGGAAACTAACCAAGAAGTTTAGTTCGATTAATTATTAAAAAAATTCTATAAAAATGTAAAAATTCTGACAATTATTTGTTGCGATTTCGTCGACTGCGTCAACAATATTGTTATCAAATTGCTATAAACAAGCTAAATTGCGTTTTGAAGATTACATCCATTTATGCGATGCAATTAGCATAGAAGAAGGTGCAGAAAATGTTGGTCTATTGATTATTTTACCGGCGACATACACAGGTAGCCAAAGTGAATATGCGCAAGATGCAATGACATAATAATATGTTCGTCATTATGGTCGGCCAGATTTATTCATTACATTTTTATGTAATCCGAAATGGATGGAAATTATTCAACTGCTGCTTCCCGGACAAAATAATAATATCAAGTGATCGGCACGACATCACCACACGTGTTTTCAAGCAAAAAATCCGATCACTTATGAGTTACATTAATCGAACACATCTTTGGGATTATTCAATGATGGATGTATTCAATCGAATGACAACAATCTGGCTTGCAGCATGCACACATTTTAATTTGGTTAGTCGAAAGGATTCGGGCAGATCTAGACCGACATAACGTTGTTATCACGAATATGATTCATGGACCGTGTGACACCATCAACCACCAATCACCATGCATGGTTAACAGTGAGTGTACCAAAAGGTATTCACGAAAATTGATGGCAGAGACCATCACAGGCAACGATGGTTACCCACTGTATCAGCGTCGATCGCCCAATGATAATGGTAAAATTATTATCACAACTAAAGTGAAACGAAACGATGGCGTGGTCGATAACAGTTAAAGAATGAAAAGAGTTAACATGCTGCACAAATTATTAAAATTCAGTCATTTTTCTCTGAGACGTGTTTGAAGTAATAAAATAAAATACTATTACATATCAAATTCAAATTCAAATTCAAATTCAAATTATATTTATTTGCAAGAATGTAGTTACAAATTATAGATGTTTTTAATTACAATATTATGTGGCTAATACATTCTACCCATTGATTGGGTGTGCAAATATTGAAAAAGAAAGTTGATTAGTCTAATTATTTAAATGTACACACAATTCAATTTTCACAATTACGCGAACGCACTACGATTAACACGATTATATCACACACTTATCACACACAATTCAGTTTACACTACTTAAAAGTCATAAATTCTTCAATGTCATAAAATTGTTTCACCATCAACCAGTTCGTCAGTTTATTTTTGAAAAAGTTTACTGGTAGTTCCTTGAAATTGTCCGGTATTTTATTATATATTTTAATAGCCATAAATATTACACTGTTTTTAGCTTTGTTAATTCTACACGTTGGGAAATGTAATTTGTTTTGGTATCTTGTCAACATATGCGAATTTACATCTCCTTTCTTCTTAAAGTATTCCGGGTGATATTTTACAAATAAACATACTTCTCTTATGTACATGCAAGTTAAAGTAAGGATCCGTAATTTACTAAACAGAGGTCTACAACTGTCTCTTTGGTTCAAACCGCACAGAGCTCTGATACATTTTTTTTGTGAGACAAATACCTTCCGCACATCACAAGATTGTCCCCAAAGAATGATTCCATACGAAAGTACAGAGGAAACGTAGGCATGATAAGCATTTATTGCTGCATTCATAGAAACAGTATCTCTTAAACGCCGTAATACGTAAACGAAACGATTAATTCTGTCACAAACGTAATCAATATGTTTGTTCCATTTTAGACTTTCATCCAACAAAACACCCAAGAATTTATGATGATCTACTTGTTCTATTACTTGGTTATCACACTTTATATTTAGGTTTATTTTGGAGCAATTTTTTGTATAAAATTGAATTATTTTTGTTTTTAATAAGTTAATTTTAAGATTGTTGTCTTCTAACCATTTTACAATATTTTTAACTGCTTCATTTATATCTCTCTCGTACGTTTCCTTTTCAGTACATTTAACAATTAGGGTAGTGTCGTCTGCGAATAAAACTGATTTGTGTTTCACTGATTTCGGTAGGTCATTAATATACAAGAGAAATAAAAACGGGCCGAGCACACTTCCTTGTGGTACACCTGATCTATTAGTTTTTTTTACTGATCTATATACGTTTCTTGATTGATTTACTATTTTTTGTATTTCCACAAACTGATCTCTATCCTTTAAATAACTAGCAATCCATTCTTTGGCAATTCCTCTTATACCATATTTATCTAACTTAAGCAAGAGTAATTCATGGTCTACAAAATCAAATGCCTTGCTCATATCTAGAAATATAGCGCTTACGGGTTTTTTTTCGATGAAGGCTTGAATTATTTCTTTCACCATATCAAAGCATGCTAATGAAGTGGAACTATTTTTCCTAAATCCAAACTGTTCTTTACATAAGATCTTGTTTCTATCAATATAATTTCTAATTCTTTCTAAGATTACTTTTTCAAATATTTTAGATATCACTGGTATTAACGCTATAGGTCTGTAATTCTTAATATCTTTCGGATCGTCTTTTTTAAATAATGGTTTTATCACTGATGTTTTCAGCGCGTGTGGAAAAGTTCCCTGTTCCATCGATAAATTTACAAGAAAAGACAACGGTTCGCAAATATGGTCACTGCATGATTTTAATATTTTTGTACTTATTCCATCTGTTCCTACTGAATTAGTGTTATTAAGTGATTTTATTATTTTACAAATTTCGTTACTGTTTGTAGGTGTTAAGAAAATAGTATTGCAACTTTCTGTAGTCAAAGTCTTTTTTATGGCATTTACATCCAAATTAAATTTTGTTTGATTTGTGATGTCAATAAAAAAATTATTAAACTGTTCGCAAATTTCATTCATTGAGTCGTATATTTTATTATTAACTACAATCTCTTCAATTTCTGTAATATTGGTTTCGTCATTAATATTATTAGATATCATTTGCCATAATGCTTTGTTTTTATTTTTTGCCAATTTAATAAATTTTTCACTTTGAATTTGTTTTGATTTAAGAATGCACCTTTTTAGTATATTTTTATATTTCACATAATGATTCCAACTATGAGTATACATTTTTTTTGTATATATATTTTTAAGATAAAGTTGTCGCTTTCGTATACAACATTTCTTCAATCCTTTTGTTATCCAGTTAAGATTAGATTTTCCTGTACTTCTCTTTATCTTAATAATAGGAAAACAAAGATCATAAAACAGTTTGAATAACTCATAAAAAGCATTGAAGCATTCATTTAAGTTATTAAATTCATGTATTTCAGAGAAGCTTAACGATGACATACATTCACAAAATTTACGAATATTCTCATTACAGTAGTCTCTTTTTGTTTCAAACCAGGATACATTTGTTTTGCGCTTTATCATACTAACTTTTAATATCTGTGCCGTTTCATGGTCTGACAAACCGAGGTGTAGTACTTCTGTGTTCACATTTCTTTTTATATTTGTTGCTATTTGGTCTATGCATGCATTTTTCCTAGTAGGTGTTTTTATTAAGCATTCAATATTAAAGTTCTGTAGTAAAGTAATGAGTTCATCTGAAAACTTAGTCTTTTTAAGAATATCAATATTCCAATCTCCACATAATATTATTTTTTTATTTTTAAGTCCAATCCTTTGTAATATATCCTGAAGGTTTCTTATAAAAATATTTATGTTTTGACTAGGGATTCTATATATACAAATTATCACTGTATTTAAGTGTTTTAATTCTATACCACAACATTCAAAAAATAAATTGCAACCATAATCCCTTATAAAGTCTAGATTGGTGCATGGAATGTCGTGCTTAACCAAAATACATGTTCCACCTCTTCTTTGTTTACGAGAAAATGATGATATTAACTTATATCCTGGTAATTTAAGTAACTGTTCATTTCCCTTTTTAATAAACGTTTCACATAAACATATGATGTCAATGTTGTGTGATTTATCTAGTTGTGATATTGCCAAATACAGTTCTTCTGACTTATTAATAGCTCCAGCTATATTTTGATGTAAAATTGTCAAAAATTGTGTTTTAGATACGAAAAAATTTTGAATTTGATGGAGTATTTTTATTTTTCAATGTTAAATTACTATTTGGTATGTCCTCATTTAACTGGTTCGGTTTTAGAGTATGTAAAACATTTTTTGACCTCTTAAAATAATAGGGAATAGTGCCTTTTTTTACTGGATAGGAATTGTTTTGATTATTTTGGAATATCAATCCATATAAATATTTATTTTGTATCATTGTATTACGTTCATCAAAGCCTAAATTAGTTCAGCTAAAAGGTAACACAACATTCATTGACAGGGCGGTACAAAGTTCGCCGGGACAGCTAGTGTAATTATAAATTTATAAAGTGCCTGCCTAGTACAAACAAAAAATAACGCAACGATTTCTTTAAAAAATTAGAGGCGTAAATTAGATCTTGCAGGCAACTCAAATTATTCAGTTAGTAACTTAGGTAACCTTAACTTTATAACATCGGCTTCATCATCAAAAAGTCCCAAGTCCCGACCTGATTATTATGTTAAGTTAAAATTGTTAATTATTATCGTAACTTCTTATCGTTGATTACATTAAAAAATTTTTTAGTACTTAACTTTTTATCTAGTTAGGGTTTTAATCTCTAAGAAATATATAATTAACTAAATGTAATGAATATAAATACCAAGTAGAATTATAATTAAGTATGTATGTACAAAGTTTTTGTTTCTGTCTATTCAGATGTTGTTTGATCCGCTATAAAATATGGAAGAAAATTAAATAATACACGAATTAAAAATATTATAATAACGTAGTACATAGTAACTCAATGTAATAAAATTAGTTTTTATTACCTACTAGCTTTCCACCAGCGGCTTCGCCCGCGTTTTCATAGAAAAACCCGTTCCCGTAGGATTTCCGGGATAAAACCTATTCTATGTCCTTTCTCGGGTATCAAAATATATCTATAGGTACCAAATTTCATGCAAATTGGTTCAGTAGTTCAGGCGTGATTGAGTAACAGACAGACAGACAGAGTTACTTTCGCATTTATAATATTAGTATGGATATTTACATATGCACAGAAATATGATGTGTATATTTTATAAATATATAGTTACTAGCTGTCCCGGCGAACTTTGTACCGCCCTGTCAATGAATGTTGTGTTACCTTTTAGCTGAACTAATTTAGGCTTTGATGAACGTAATACAATGATACAAAATAAATATTTATATGGATTGATATGTAATAGTATTTTATTTTATTACTTCAAACACGTCTCAGAGAAAAATGACTGAATTTTAATAATTTGTGCAGCATGTTAACTCTTTTCATTCTTTAACTGTTATCGACCACGCCATCGTTTCGTTTCACTTTAGTTGTGATAATAATTTTACCATTATCATTGGGCGATCGACGCTGATACAGTGGGTAACCATCGTTGCCTGTGATGGTCTCTGCCATCAATTTTCGTGAATACCTTTTGGTACACTCACTGTTAACCATGCATGGTGATTGGTGGTTGATGGTGTCACACGGTCCATGAATCATATTCGTGATAACAACGTTATGTCGGTCTAGATCTGCCCGAATCCTTTCGACTAACCAAATTAAAATGTGTGCATGCTGCAAGCCAGATTGTTGTCATTCGATTGAATACATCCATCATTGAATAATCCCAAAGATGTGTTCGATTAATGTAACTCATAAGTGATCGGATTTTTTGCTTGAAAACACGTGTGGTGATGTCGTGCCGATCACTTGATATTATTATTTTGTCCGGGAAGCAGCAGTTGAATAATTTCCATCCATTTCGGATTACATAAAAATGTAATGAATAAATCTGGCCGACCATAATGACGAACATATTATTATGTCATTGCATCTTGCGCATATTCACTTTGGCTACCTGTGTATGTCGCCGGTAAAATAATCAATAGACCAACATTTTCTGCACCTTCTTCTATGCTAATTGCATCGCATAAATGGATGTAATCTTCAAAACGCAATTTAGCTTGTTTATAGCAATTTGATAACAATATTGTTGACGCAGTCGACGAAATCGCAACAAATAATTGTCAGAATTTTTACATTTTTATAGAATTTTTTTAATAATTAATCGAACTAAACTTCTTGGTTAGTTTCCCCACCAAAAATACCTTATTAATTTCTGAAAACACGCGTAAACACAAACATTTGAGGAATTTTTATGTATCTGCTTTTATTGCACTTTTTAATAATTGATTTTAAAATAGATACAAACAATATTTATTCACCCTTTTTAATTTTTTATTATTTTACACATAATACATTTTTGAACGCATGAATGTCAAACATTATTTTCCGTATTTGACAGGATTGACAACTAATGATTGACATGTACGAAAATCAAAATTTTGGGAAAATATTTATTCGTCTAGTTTTTGTTGTTTTTATGATTTATTCTTCTTTTCTGGACGGAGACAAATCCAACGAATCTAAAACCATGAAAATTGGTTCAGTAGAACTCGAGTTATAAGTGTTGGAACATACAGACTTTCTTTTATATATATAGATATTGTGGTTATATTAGTGAGTAGGTAATTATATTCATAAATATGTATATTATAAATGTAACTAGTTCCTGTCACTTCGTTCTTGACCTATAGGTATTAGGTACCTACATTTAATTAGGTTGGTACCAACCGAACCCAAAAATTGTTTTCCAGCTAAATGAATTTGGCGATAAAGTTTATGGAGTATACGACATAAGCTATTCTTAATAATCCTACTACTATTATAAAGACGAAAGTTTGTAAGTATGGATGTATGGATGTTTGTTACTCCTTCACGCAAATACTACCGAACCGATTACTATGAAATTTAGCACACATATAGATGGTAACTTAGATTAACACATAGGATAGGTTTTATCCCAGAAATCCCACGGGAACGGGAACTATGCGGGTTTTTCTGTGAAAACACGGGCGAAGCCGCGGGCGGAAAGCTGGTAATGATTATTGATACAAAAATTCGAAAAATATAGATCTAAATTTATTCTACGAAGAAATAATGCCAATTCATCTAAGAATTCATCCATTATGAATTTTTTTTTCACTTCAATAATTTATATTAGATATAATACTTATCATAAAAAAAAGCTTTACAATTTGTATTTTTTTATTTATACTGTAAAAATGTATATAAGCACATATAAGTAACAATAATTTTTGTAGTTAACTACATAATAGGTACATACTATAGATTTCTAGTAATATAATACTTTGGCTCACTAGTAAGTAGGTACGAGGTACCACTGTAAGATAACGTTAAAAATATGGTAAACATAACCCTCAGGCCTCATGTTACATCCATGTTATATCGTACACGTGAATTTTATTATGTACGCAAGTCACATACAAACACACGTAAATCTAAAAAACTAACCGTTGACAAAGAAATAAATACTTTATTTTTACCTAATTGAAATAATACAACAGATACTGCATATAGGTATTTATGGGAGACATTATGTACCTAATTAGAAAAAATAAATAGAAACAATAATGAAAATAACAAATTTAAGTATGGGATATTAGAATAATATTATGATTTTCAAAATAAGCATTATTATTTTGTTTTTTGCAAAGTTCAACGACAGTTTTATTTTTAAACATACATAATACCTATGCGTTTATCTGTAGGTTTGAAAAGAAAAAAGAAAAAATCGTGTCGGTCTACGCGTGGGGTGAGTGTACCGCCAAATCGGTGTACCTACGTAACTGGGAAAATTTTATCTCTCAAACTTCGGGGATTTGGTTCGGAATACAGCTAGAATTCGGGAGAATTAACAAAGCACTTGAAAACAATAGACATTATACGTATTAATTTTATTAAAAATCATGTTTTAATATTTTGAATAATACAAACCTGCCTATGTTAGTGAGCAATTATTATTTGTGGCCATAAATTTTAATACACATTAATTAATTTTTTAAACGACCCACGAATTATAGATTCAATGAAGGTACCTAGTACCTACAAGAGCAGACTAAAAATCTTCTACAACTCTCATGCACTTTCCAGAGTTTCTTAAACATTACATACATGTTTTTACCTGCGCCTGTTATATTATACGAAGTCTAGGTACTTATGTGGGTTCTTTATCGGTTTCGCAAGACGGGACAAGATCAATATTATGTTGATAGGATTATGTAACGATTACATTACGCTTATCATTTCACTCGTGTGGACTTGTTTTTCTGAGGTAAGTATTGAAAACGTGATCGCGACCTTGAAATTCATGTAAAACTTTAGAGTTCATAAACATTTAAAACTATTTGAAACTTACACGATTAAAGTCATAACATATTGTATCACCGTGAATAGATGAATTCCGAATTTATACGACGGTATCTTATTCATTATTATTTCAAAGGAATCAAACTGTTTTATAGTAACTGATCTAAAATTTAAGAAGCTGTGTAAGTTCGTTAAGTATCTACGTACTTACTACAATAATAACCTCTAGTATTACAAACGGTGGTATTAATAATTTACAGTTGAATGAAAAAATGTTGTTCGCATTTTATATCCTACCATCACAAAAATATTACATACTGCAGACTGCTAGAATATGATGTATAAGATCATAAAATCAGTCCGACCTAACCCAGAATTGCAAAGCGCATACGCAACGCAAAACAACTTTAAAGTACACCTAATTACGAAAGCGCTAAGCGCGAACTCTAGAGTCTAGAGATATTCCTATTCATACATTTTATTTTTCTGTAAAAAGTATATTGTTTTGTATTATTTTATTTGTAATATAATATAATAACAAATATAAATATAACCGAAACTCTATTATTATCTGTTGAGCTACATCATTGCAACTTGAATAAAAAATTAAAGTATAAAAGATCGTATTGAAAATCTATTTTACAAAGCCTAAAACTAGTTTAAAGCGGTTCACTACTGAATAATTTCTTTAGTGAGTATACCACAAAAAATATTCTTTTCATAGAAGGTTTTTATAAATGCAAGTTCTTCGAAAAGTTGCGTCCAATAAAACTCCTCTGAAAGTTTCTTTTGTTACTTCTCACGTTTTAACTACAAAAACTTACAGTGCTGTAAACTGTAAAAAAAACTATAAACTTTTGGAACAATTAGAATAAAATTGACAAACAAAATAACCGTAATGTATTAAAATGGCAAGGAACGCGTATAAACGAACATGAAATGAAGGAAACACTTTCCATTTCTTTAAACTTTCAACTTTCACGTGGCTTCTAATTACATATCATGAATTCTCACAGCTCCAAACTTCTGAAGTGAACGCTTGACTTAACCGCCTGAAATATTATAATTTATTCCTAAAACACGTGCTCCCAGCAAGTGATAGTAATTTAAAGCATTGACTTAGCTCAAAAAAGTAGCAAAATACACGTGACTCCGATGTCTACTTACTATTAATGTCTTTGTTACCATTTCGTTTTCTTTTTGTCCTGTTAACTTAAGAATTATAATGTGATAGATTATATTTCATCACTCCTCATTGCTTTTATTTTCAATGGTAAGGTAAAGTCAAATTCAAATTGCTATTATTTCATTTTTATTTCATAAGGTGATATTTTCCAGAACGTTGTTTACGAATTTATGGCTAAATCGCGAAATTTTTAATAATTCAAGTTTTTTTTTTTCAACTCTTTGGAACGGTATGTAAGTTTAACATGTTACGCACACTGTTACGCACAGATCACAAAGTCAAAGGGAAAATTATTTTTAGAATGTGTTTTATTTGAACGCACTGCGGTTAAGTAGTAAAACAAGGAAAACATTAACATACTAAAAATAAGCAACCAACAATTATTTTTTGCTCTACATGTTTAATTATTAAATATTTTTATGATGCTTCACAACGTCTCCACTAGTATTCTACCAAAGCTCATTGTGAATTAATGTTGCGGCATTGTTGCGGATATTTTTTGACGCTATTACGTGGCCGCTTCATTATTATTATTATCTACTCCATGATAAATAATAATTTAACCACAGTGTATTATTATAGAGATGCGTTTTTTGCTAAATAAGTATATAAAAAATAAAGCCTACTTAATATTTCTGGTATCATATTACGCATATATATGTGTTTACCTACCTGACATTAAAAAACAATGTTTATGAAAAAGAGTATTTCTCTTCCATCAGTATTATAAGAATATATCTTTAATCAATAACCATCTACAGTTAACGCGAAACGTGTTGGAAATAAATATATTTTATTCATCATTTATTCATGCAAACTTTCACATTATCAAACTTGTGGAAAACAACAAGCAATCAACGTGAGGAGGCTAGAGTAAACAGTTCCATGCGAGTATAATCTAAGCTCCAATTATACGGTCACGTGTATCTGAAACTCGGAGGAAAGAAAGCGAGCCCTCGTCGGTGAAGTGGGAGAGAAAACGTGATCCGTCGCCCGCGCCGTCCCACCGGGTCACTCACTCCGGAATTTATAAGCGTTATACCTCACAATATCAAATTAATTCAAAAACTCATGCATTACAGAAAATACAATTTTCATAAATACTTCCATTTACTTTCAGATCTAGAACCTTTTTTATGGCTGTGTAAAGGGGTCGGCTACTAGAACAATCGCTTAGACTTGAAAGTAGAAAATGTGATGTATTATCGTAGTATTTTATTTTTTAGTTTTTCCTTAAATCTTATTGTATGTACTTTTAAATCAAATTCCATAACAGTACAAATAATAAAAGTATGAAGATAAAGCAATAATATTGCCCAAATCTATGAAGAATTTTGCTGAAGTTGTTTTTTGTTTATTTTAATTAGTAGGAATATGTACTTAAATTAATTATTCCCCTGATGATGACTACTATGTATTTTAAACGCGAATGGTACCTACTCATTAATTATCCATTGATTCGATTTTAAATCTAAAGATTTAAATAAAATAGAACAAAAAAGCTTTTGTAATCCTCCGTTAATCGTTATTTAAAATGTCTATTAAATAATTCTAATTAAGCATGTTGAATTATTATTTTATAATATTCGCACTATTATCTACCTACATATCTTAGTTCTTACAACTAAGGAACTACGTTTGCAAACTTGCAATAGAAAATACGTAATATGTAAACGATGTTATCGAGTTATATCTTACAAAATGCAAATCAAGAGAAAAATATCGCATAATCATTCTTGTTATTGTCCACAGTCTAGGCTTGATACAATATTTTACCATATAAATTAGTCTAACATATGAACAACTGCGCATTGAGTTTTCGTAACACATGCGTTAAGGATAACAAAAATGTTTACTCAAAACGGGTACAATTTATAGACAAACCTTAACAAAACGAATATAGTAACGATTTTGTATAATTCAAAGGATTTTTATTGAATAATCCACCAGTCATGTATTATCCAAATATTACGCAACGTAATCCGCATAAATAATTTAAATATTTAGTATATTGGGAGTTGGGACATTATTACATAGTCGCGATCAAATTATATAAAACGTTACGTATTTTTGGGATGACACTTTACATAATATTATAATTTTTCCGGAATTTTCCACGTGATTTGCAATTAAGTACATAAGTTTATATTGTTAAGAACAGATAATGTAAATTAAGAGAATGCAATATATGGTGCATCAGAAAGAGAGATAGTATATAGAAATATTTAAATTAAACAAAGGCTTAAATTATAAGTCTTTCTTACCTTAGTTTTGGAAGAATGTTTGTCCTTCTTGATGACTTTGATGCTATTCTGAAACTAAAATAATTTTAAATTTAATCACTTTGACTTAACTAACTCGACTTTGTAATTAATTGTATAATTAAATCAACTACATTAATCATTTATTAAAATGAATCAACATATCATTGACAAAAATCAGGATGCAAATTTTAGTTGAGCTAAATAGTTATCAATCATCAACAATTAAATAATATCTACGTATTCCAAGCCACATCCGAGTGATATTTCATGCATCATACACATAATCCAGTCGATTACAATATGTCACCGACAAAATGTTTTCTTTTATTCAGTTTTTGTGAACGTGTCCTTGCGAGAGCCCGTTGATCTCATCTTTTTAGAGAAAAAACGTTGGGTTGACGGAACATTATCGTTCTCTGAAATATTATGGTTCCTAAGGTAAATGGTATGGGGTATTCTTGTTTCCTTAAATTTTACGTACTGCTTTATGTTATTTTATAATAGATAACTGATAATATGTATTATTAGTTTTACGTATTAATGATAGAAAAAATACGTAAGTAGTTGAATGTGATTCCATTTAGCTTTTCATTAAGTTTTCCGCAGCCACTATTTAGACACTAATGCATATGTACCTAAGTACCAACTAACTACTAAGCGCTTTGGTATAATTTTATGTAGCGGTGCAATACCAATATCGCAGATTTAAGCTGTTGATTGTAATACATAATAATAATTATTAATTAATTTATATTATGTTGGACCCGGAATATTTTGATAATAAAATATCCATACGATTTTTATACTCATATTTTCCTCTGAAATCGAAATAACAACTTTAATCTACCCTAAATTGGCCATTACTGCAGTATTATACTATGTTATTACTTTTAAATATTTTGTGATTATACATACAGCGCAATGAAAACAGCTGAACAGAGATGTTGTTGGGGAGCTGGCGTTGGATGCAGAGGACACATCTGATGGACCGCCATTTACTGGTTTGCAAGTTACCTGAAAACAAATGACGATAACATAATTGCTTTTTAAAATGTAATATATGGGTATGCTTATAAGCTTGAATATTGCTTGAACTTTATATTAGTTTTTAGCGGTCAGTTTCTACTCCTTTTTCTTATTAAAAAAATCAAATGCATTTTAAAATATTATTAACTAGCGGTCCGCCCCGGCTTCGCCCGTGGTACGTGTTTACGTTTTTTCTACATAAGAACCATCCTCGTACTTCAAGGAATATAATAAAAAAAGAATTATCGAAATCGGTTCAGCCGTTCTCGAGTTATGCGCTTACCAACACATTTTGCGATTCATTTTTATATATAAGAAGATGTATGTACATATATGCTTTAATAGTTTGAATATTGCTTGAACTTTATATAAGCTTTCCTAGTGGTCAGATTGCTTTCCCTTTCCGCGGATTAATTAAGAAGTAATTACAGATGTTTTGAAAAAGGAAACAATTATTTTTGAAATCAG